>NC_142619.1:28380000-29580000 GCF_059453375.1 Lepisosteus platostomus | reverse complement strand
ACACCGGACGTCCTGGTGCGGAACTCGAGAGGGGGAGATCTTCTGTTGTAAGAATCGGGAGTTTTCCACACAAAAGTAATAAATAAGGATGATCGAAACCAAAAACAGGGGGGAAAAAAATAAAAGGACCGACAAGTCAAAAAACTCAACCCCTTGATATGCTGGGAATAGCACGTGCTGTTGCGGTATTTGGTACGCAAAATGTCCCTTTTTTGTTTTGTTTTTACTGTTTTTGTTTCCTGTATTTTGGGTTGTTGTTTTTTTTTTTGCTTTAATACGAAAATAAGCCAGTGCTAGATAGGAATTTAGATTCCATTGGTACAAATTGGGACGGGACACATTTGAAATGAAACGGTGACACCGCACTTTCCTGTCAAGAGCATGCACAGTGTTTTAAAGGATCTGTGACTTACAAATCATAAGTGCTGGTTTATAAGAGTTTACGGGGGGGAAAAAAAGATCTTTTTGCAGGGGTTGGTAAAAATTATGAGGCCAGCCCACGGATTGAATGAGGATGGGTTAAAAAAGCACCTTTCCTTGCGGGTGGAAAACAGAGGAGGGGGTTGAGAAAAAAACACAAGACGGAGGAGGCACAGCGAAAAAAAAACTAAGGTTGGACCGTAGCCAGAGAAAACATGAGAAATTCTGCGGCGTTAAGAGGAGAGACCACATTGAGACAAACTCACGTGTCCAGCACCATTCATCTCAGTGGCTGGGATCCAACAGGTTTAAAGAGACAGGCCAGGAAATCCCGCATTTCATAATAGGCTACAGTTAAAGGACTGTGTAGGTATACACCAAGGACAAACGCAAATCCGCCTTTCGTATGCAAAATGAAGTTCTAAATGGAAAAGGGAAAGCGGACGATAAAAATAAATGGTCACTTATTTAATGGTGGAAGTAAAACAATCTTTAAATCACGCAGGAAAAGGCAATATACGCGCGTTGGTACATACAACAATACAGCACTTAACTAACTTAAAATGTTGTATAATAAAGTCAATATGCTCCTATAACGGAATTATTTTGTTTATGATATTTTGCCTGTGATTGTATGGAAATAATAATGCACATTATGGAATACATACATTTTTACAAGGTGAATTATTGGACATAAATACGCATCGTGCTTTCGTGAGATTATCTTTACCTGGTATTAAGCACATTAATTTGAACAAATCGTGCATTTTTCAATATCGCGCCGTGAACGAATAGTTAAGTCTCATTACAAAGAAAAAAAAACGTCTAGCTGTATAAACCCTTAAATATGATGTTACTACATTAAGAATATGTTTTTAAAATGCATAAACGAATTAATATCCACAGGAAACAGGATTTTAAAATGTTAATAGAAGAAAGCGAACAATCAAATTCCTCTTAGTCTACAACAGTAACAGGACTTCAGTGTCGCCATGATATCATAACGAAAAAAGACATCATATAGACAAACCGAAATTAAATTTTAAAAATGTTTTAATTGATTTCTGGTGACAAGGGAAAAAAATACACGATACCACAGCTGCGTCTCACTCTTTTTTTTCCCCTAAAAAAACGCATTCCCCATTTCTGGGTACGACTGCTTATATAGCCCACTAGAATTCCTGTTACGGGATTTCTTTTTTTTTTTTGGAGTCCGAAAGTAAGCAGTGCGTTTGTGACTGAAAGCGTGCGCTTGCAGACCGACCTCCAACAGCCACATGTGTCTTTGAAGTATTCCGCCCATCGACATGAAGTGAGATCAATTACAGAAGAACAACAGTGACAAAGAATATACTGCTGTACGTGGAGGCACTTTCCCACGATCTGACCAGCCAGCTCAACGACGAGGAATAGCCCTCCCTACTCACTCCACTCAATACAATAGCGCCAAAGATGTTTTTAAATACCAGAAAGCGGGTGATTGGGGGTTTTACAACCTTTCTCCCAAAAAAATCTACGGCGATGGAATAAAAAAAAAGCTTTCTCTCCTCTCTATTTTTTAACCCCAAATATAATGTAGCTTAAATAATTTGTTCTTGCGATCAGACAAAAAAAAAGAGAGTCGGGTATCCTACTATACCGAAAGGATTCGTTTTCCCTAGTGGTCAGCTTTCATTGTAAACATGAAAGTAATAAATAAACAAGTGCCGTTTTGGCAACCCACTCTTTTCTATTAAAGGCGTGACAATTAAAATGCACAGATTTTGTGTGACTTTTCCTTTCGTTTCCTTTCTTGAGGAAATGAAGTCTGGATAGCGGGAAACAGAGCTGCGATTTGTTGATTTGTTTCGGTGTGGACTTTATTAGGATATGTCTTCTGTCTTTCCTAAAAAGAAAGTGGTTAATTTGTCACTGGCATCCAGTTCATTCATAAAAAAAAACAGCTCTGGGACCCCCAAGAAGGTGGATCTGAGAGGAATTTTCGGTGTTTTCATCCCTCCTTTTCATCGCGAGGCCACGCCCCCGCAGACAGAACGGCGTCAGGGCTGGGAGCGAATGAAATGAACACAATCAATAGTCACGGCCGCAAATTACTGCAGGAAGTACTAAAACCAAGATCGATTACTCAAAATAGTGTTTAACTTGAAGCACAGTTCACAGAGGCTTTGCGCTTTAATATAAACAACAGTGTAGTGGAAGCGACGCATATTTGTTTCTAGCATGAAGTGCCCGCTTGCATATAAACATCTATAATTCTGAAGCAGTCATGCAGTTCCATGGTAAGAATCTGATTTATTACTATTTTTATTCAAAAACCTATTATGAATAATAATATTATAGGCCCATTATGATACATTCTAGGTTTTTAGAAAAATATTTTTAATTTTTCCGAGGAACCCCAGGTATATGGAATGAGAGGAAAACCAAGCTCACAGTGGTTTTAAATGAGTGGGTCCATGCATTTTTAAAGAGGCATTCTTGAGCTGAAAGCAGTTTTGAAAGATTTCCTCTTTTGTATTGAGAGGGAGCGCTTTAGGGCTAAATTGTGGGAGAAGTTGGAGCAGCATAAAAAAAGATTTGAGGGCAACTACGTCTTCTAACCACCCAGTGACAGTTTTAACCGTTTCATCCCCATATTAACGCCGTTAATGATGAAAGGTGCTTCTCAATCAATAGTTTGATTTGGTATAGTCCCATTTGCAACGCTTTGCAACAGAACCATTTACAGATTTCTATAGCAGTTAACAACTTAATTACAAAGGTAATCCAACAATACAGTTACAAGTTACTTGTGTAAGTAGGATTAGTTTTTAAAACTAACACGAGGTTGGGAGGAAAAAAACATTATATGACCTACAGTATGTAGCATGTTTACAGTTACAATGCAAAGTAATGCATCATCTCCTAAAAGCAATGTCCTCCATTTTCTTGTTAATTTTAAAATGTAAACTCTTACACAGGTAACTTGTATTTGCTTGTTAGTAACTATAATGTATTACTTTTTAAGATTAACTTTCCCCAACGCTGCATAAGGCAACATATTACAATTATCAAAATGTACCCACAAAGAAACGTGTAATACACCCAGTAGATACAAATTATTAAATTATAATTTGTTTTCGGTGCTAATTTTGTTATATAAAAGAAATCTTCCCTGCCAAGTTTAGTCCATTAATAACTTTAATATTATGTTTAAGTATTAACTCATTGTAGCAGATGCATCAAAGTCGTTAAGAGAATTGCCCATCCCCGAAAAGTAAAACTTTGTCTTTGTCACAAGGATATCATTTGAAATTATATCTCCCTTGCTGCCTAAATAAATGATTAAATTATTTTCAAATGCACTAGGATTTGCCATCATACACATTACAAATGTGAACTGAATGCCTGAGATGAAGCAAGTCTAGTTAGGTGAACTGCAATCTGTAATAGATAGTCACTTTAAAAAGTAATCCAGTGACAAATTAATTGTGTAATGGATTACTTTTTAAGATCAACACGAAACTGGGGTAAATAATTTAAAAAAGTAATCAAAAGTAATTAAGTAAAAAGTAAGTAAATGTTACAATGATCTTCTGTATGTGGGGTGTATAGTCAATATGTTAAGTTATTGCCTCCTAAAAGCAATTTCTTCTGTCTTAATTTATCATTTAAAGTAATTATTGATTACAAAAAAACCCTAAACAAGTAACTAGTAAGTGTAATGGATTACTTTTAAAAGTAACGTTCCTTAACACTGAATACAACACAGTAAATCCCATCGTTAGTCTTATGACATAAGCTGGAGATGACTATGAACAGAACCTTGTTAGTGGAAAAAGATAATACCTTAATACTGGGTCAAATCCTGCCTCTAGAGCACGTTCTGAATCTTGGGGTGACAAAGACATTCACACTTAGCTTTTACAAATTGAGAAATGCATAAGGGGTACCCACACTGTGCATATTTGCAGATTTCCAAAGCTAAGGCAATCAAGAGGTAGGAATAGGGGTGGTCAGTGCAAAAGGGGGCAAGCTGACTACTCTGAAGGTTTTTTTCCACATACCACCACGACATGAGCTGGGTGAGGCAGGATACAGGGTATGGTGGAGTGTCTGTTTCAAAGTAGGCTAAATGTCTTAACAACAGCACTGATCTTGAACCCATTTGTCAGCAGGACACACCCGAAGAAGTGTCACACACTGAAGAGCTCATCAATGTCTCAACAACAGCAGTTACTGCCTGAGTCCAATGGCACTTGGGCACAGTCAAATAGATGGGTCAGACCACGTCCATGTTCATCATCACAAGACCTGTGCCATTCTGAAGCTGTGAAGAATGCAGTAGGTCCCTAAGACAAGCTTTTGGGCCAGTATTGCCTAGGACCAGACAAGACACAATTACGAAAGTGGCTTATCTTTTGTTGGAGTGTGTAGGTTAAGGAGCTGCTACTGTTATATGCTGTACACAGAGCCACAGAATGTCAGAAGGTGGTTTGTTTGTAACTCCTTCTGATTATTCAATCCTAAATTTAAATAAAATAATGGAGAAATAATTTTATTGTGCATAAATACATGAAAGATGTAGATTTTTTATTACCAGATTGTTTTTCATTTTACTACTAACCATACTAACCACAACAATATTTCACTTTAATGTTTTCAATGTACTACATTTGTTACTGTTCCACCTGTGGTAAGAGGATGCCTTCCCGAGTCGTTCAAATGTATCATGTCTTATAAATAGCAGCATGGTCTACATATCTGTACATCTACTGTTACCTGTGAAGAGCTTCGCTCCAGAGAGAACTACAAGTTCAGCTCAGACAGTTCCTTCTTCTTGATTACTGTTGAAAACACACACAGTTTCATCACACACCTCTAAGAAACATTGTGAGAAACATTGAAGATAAATAAAGTAAAAACAGAAAAGGTAAATGTAAGGTTCATATTTCCCTTTTACTTTAATTCCATTCAAGCCACATCTCTTTATCAACAACCATATTATTCTAATTTACTTAACTTAAACAGTCGTTTTTCTGAGGGTACATTCATTGCTCAGCCTAATTGCTCAGTGGCTTTTGACCTCAAATAAGATTATGTGTGAGACATAGCTTCACTGTGAATCTTTCTTGAATAAAAATCTTTTACTAGTGAATCAGTAATCAGGGTGGCCCCGAACACAGCACACTGCAACTCTGTTTTAGATAGGCTATACAGGATTCCATAGTAAACAAGGAATTAAAGAATGTGATAGTTTAGCTGCTACCGTTTAAAGGTATGCACAAGATTATTACAAACACACATTCTTCGTGATATTGTTAGAGTCCTTAAGAAATTGATAAATACAAAATATTAACAGTATATGAAATTATATTTGATCATTTTTACATTTGCACATTTATGGATACAGGCATATATTTCTTACAGGAATTATATGGAAATAAGTGTCTTAAAGTTAATGTGTTCACATGATAATTCTGAACTCATAGAAGCTTCAAAGATTATGCTTCTTGTGTCATCACTTATATTTACCTGCCTTTCCTCAGCACACCGTATTGAGCAAAAGGGCATGGCCTGCTTCTACCTTAGGGCCCTCACAAATAATGTGACATACTACATTCCTGGCCATTTCCACTACTGTGGACAGGAGAGATAATTTCTGTGAACATACTGTACACAAATAATTTGTTAGGACAATATTTATCACAGATGTAACAGAAAAAATGATTATAAGGCCACAGTCTATCCATTAATTCATTGGGACTATACTCTGAAATGCATTGTAGCTTTGTATCACTAACTGCATATAATGAGAAATAAAATGTTAAATATGTTAACTTAAGGTCATCATTTGTTGAAGTAACTAGACCTCAAACCAGATGGTCTCACTGGGGTTTGAAACCCTGCTTTAGGACTCAGTAGATATATTGTGATACTTTAGAATCACGACTGAGATGGTCTAAATCACCTCCTTTAGTTTATAAGCTTTCTTATAAAGCAGGAAGAGAATAAAATGTGCAAAGGGTCCAAATATTTTGTATTATTTAAACACAGACTGTAACAGACAATAATAAAAGGGTGTGAGTCCATCTACAAAATATACACAAGCTGAATGTTGGCAAAAATGGGATACCTTATTCACACTGTAGAATGCATAGCTCAAACTTGTATAATAATAATAAATAATAAATATAGGAAATATACACTACAGATAGTTGTAGTTATTTCATTTGCCTGGATGGGTGCACATCAGATCACATGACATTTCTAATGTAAATAAAGAGATCACACCTTTGCCCAATAAGTTATAGTACCAGCTCATCTGCTAGCATTAACTATTGACAACCTCAAGATTCACTTGCTGGTCAGGTGCTTTCTGTACTCTCATGTCACACTTTTTCTTGTAGTCTACAACACAGACCAGCAGATAAAAGTGTCCTTTTAACCCGGCCAGACAGCCAGTCCCAATATCCCTTATACCCTTTCCAGGTGGTGTATATATGCCCACAACAAAGGACAGTGAGACTATGGAACAAGCTATCCAGCCATTATGTTGAAGGACATATTCTGCCATTTCTTGAAATACTACCAAATGGGTCAAATGGCCTCCTCTCATTTTGAAACCATTCTTATGTTTTTATATAGGTCCTGTTTTCATCTGGTCTTCCTTATCTGTTCATGTACAATCCTGTGAATCTAAAAAGCCCTAATCTCACAGCTTCTATAGATCCCAGTTCTACAGTCATGGTGATGACTTTACTGATTCAAATTATGCCTGAAGAGTGACAATGCTTTCATATGATGTGGCATTTTGATTAGCTGCTATCATCTGCTGCTGAGCCAAATTAACCGTTCGCCAGGTTCTAGGCCATCTGCTTCTCATCTTGGCAAGAACAAAAAACATACTGCGACAGGCTGCCTTTCTCTTTGGGCAGCACAATTTTGCATCTTGGCTCATATGACACTTAGATGGACAGCATCTCTCTGCATCTCTCGTGGGAATGCAAGCGTTTTAGTTAATTCCAGGAAGGCTGCTAGTCAGTGTGTTTGCATTACATTTTCATCTTTTCATACTTCTGTATATCCAACTGTCACTGACAGAGAGACTGAACACATTATCAAATGGCATATTCAGATTGACACACAGCCACTACAGGTGGAAGAGGATCTATTGTCATGTCACCAGAACCTTTAGATAAGCTCATATTGAACATGCCATTCCCATGTTCATGTGGAAGACAATAAATTCCTTTTCCCCATTGTAAGCCTACCAAATTTCACTTTCACAAACCCAACTGCTTGTGCTACTAAGCTCCGTAGTATCTAAGACTGTACCCTGACCCAGTCATGGTTATATTCCTTTTCCTGGGGTTCTTCAAACTCTGTCAGGCATGTTTCTCACTATCTGCACCTCCTGTCACCAAACACATGTTTACAGATCTACTACCACGGGCTGCTTCCTCTCAGCCATGTAGTTTCGAGACCTCTTTGTCTCCCTTGCCGACTTCTTCACCCTCAAGGAACCAGCTGCCCAGGCAGTCCGTTGGTCCATATAGTCCATCATCCAGTTACATTGATTCTGCACTTTCCCACTTAACTTAATGCAAGAGTAATTGATGTTACATTGAAGTAAACAACACCAGAAAAAAAACAGAAGCATAAGAAATGTAGATATGAATCATACCGCACAAAACCTTTCCCAGCCATGCTAATGTAGATTAGAAAATCCATGCACCCAATGCGATATGCAATCTGAGATGTGATTTGAGCCATCGGTCCTACAGAGCAGCGTCCAACCATTCAGCAGTATCACAGAAAACCAGGGGGATTTCCATGACTTCTCACTTTAGTGGCAGAAGTTACAAACAGAACGAGAACCAGCTGTTTTTGTTTTTGTTTTGTTTTAATAGACATTGGGGAAACCTCTTGAGCAAACTTTAAACAACCTCCTGTTGCTTTCAGCAACTTTGAGAACAAAAAATAACTTTAAAACAAATCATGCGGTTTGTTCACTCGCCAAATAAAAAAAAAAAGTCCAAGGAGATGTGACAGCAGCAGCTGTTCCCAGACTTTGTTATGAATATTACACTTCAAAGAGGACAGGGCTGGTGTCTTTATCACATAGTCTGGGTTTGTCTTTACTAGCGGATGTTTAAATGTGCACTAATCCTTGATATGAGTGGTCAGGTCAATGGTATATTTGTATAATTTAGTTTTTTTCTTCTCAAAAGCTTGGAGTGTCATCTAACATATTGTGCTTTAAATATCCTACAGTAGTGAATAGGGGACATTGTAAAAGGAGATGAGTTGTCACGTTTATGTTTAAGTTTAATGTATTTAAAAATACAGATTTTATATAATACCTAAGGTGCTTAGTTTTAGAATATGTTCATAAGCAAAAGCATACAGTTATTTAGTTCATTATTCATAAAAGTAGTGATGCATTTTTTTACAATTGTTGTCAACACAAAAGACCTTTGTTTTTTCTGAATCCATACAGTTTTCTCACATCTGCATTTCACCAATTTTAAATGTTTATAAGCACTGAAGCCAATAGAGTTGATTTAGGCAGCAGTGCAAACTGAAGTGCACGTTTGTGCTTGGCAAACCATCTCTAAAACACTATCTGTTTTCTGAAACAGTTGCTTATTTGTTACATGAAACCATACGATTAATAATAAAAAATAATGAAAACAGCCATTTTAATTAATCAATAGCTCGTAAAAACTTACTGGTATGAGTCAAACTAGCTCTTCACTCCGAGCAGCAGGACAAATACTGAGAATGAAGAAACAGGACCAGTGTTTCTGAAGGCTAATTGTTTGGGTTTCATCCATACATTTCTTTATGATCCTAGTACCCTGTACCAGTCACTATGACAAAGCACAGCTCATGAACAAGTATGTAAGTGCTTTACTAACCTTAAAGCAGTCTTCCCCAATTCAATTAGACAAACCTTTTTATGAAAATTCAGGGTTTAATGATTTTCTCAAGCTTCCGCGTAGCCTTTCCAGAACATTCTGAAGAAGAGGGGAGGCAGCTTTATCTCTTTTTTCAGTCAAGCTATGTGATATATTATGAGATACTTTATATATTATGCTAATCTGATATAACAAAGTTGGCAACAGTTAAGTTAGAGAGGCACCAGGACACCAAAGTCAACACACATCCTTACTGGTCGGCACTTCTTGCTAAAAGAAAGATTAAAATGTGACCAGTACATAAAGTGCTGCTGAGTTTATTTAGTAGGTAACGTTCTAGTGTGGTATCAGAAAGCAAATGAAATGCAACTTTGCAATGGCCATTCTCAGTCATGAAATTCAGCAGAGAAAGTACCACCCAAGATCTAAGCTCCTTTAGTAGAATCATTCTGTGAAACACAATCAAATCAATGAGCTCCTGTTTGCATTGCAGGTCTGATTTGGGAATAATGAGCTCTAACTATTAATATGTGAAAGTATAAATTAAAGGAAAGCAGTAAGAACTATAAGGTTGTCTTAATCCAGCCCAATATGTGCTTTTCCTAACCCGTAGCTTCAAATACAGGTGAGCAAGCTACAGGTAATACAGATCTCCGAGACCAGCTCTGCCCATGCTAGGACTCAGTCAGGGCCACTCATGGGCAACTGTGGCATCAGAACCACACTGGGGAAACTCAGTGCTGCCCAGTTTCAGAAGAAGGTGGCTTTTTCTCTGTGCCCTTGAGCCCTTTGACATACAGGATATTGATAACAGTAGATTCCACACAGACAAACAGTTCTACTTCCATTCTGAAGCTGGAACTGAAAACAAAACTCAGAAAAGGATATTGGTATCTCGCGGTGTCTATTGTTGAACAACGTACTAGCAATCGGAGCCCTCCATTTTCCATTTTAATATCCCAACGATGTACAGTTTATTTTGAAAATGTATCCCTACTGATGGTTGAAAAAAATGTAGTATCTGTGCTCAGCTGTCTCTGTGCTTCATTTTCATTCACTGGTGAAATTAACAAAGCAATTTTATTTATTTTTTGCCTGATGCTTGTCAAACAAAATAGCATGTTACATCTTTCAATCTGGATATGGTTATGAATGTCAAGCGTAATTGAATTTTTGAACATTTCAAATTTGTCTGCCTTAATAAAATACCTTTATTATTCGTTCTGTGCACAGTGGCTTTCAAGACTGGCCTTAAAATTTTTCAAATTCACATCTGTGACATTTCTTTTTCTTCTTTAAATCAAATGTGAATACATTTAGAAAACCGGGCTGAATGTTTTTCCAGAAAGAGAAGTATTTTGATAAGAAGAAGCATGCCTGTCATACACATCCTTGGTCTGGTATTGCTGCAGTTGAAATGTAGCCTTGTCTGTTTCACAATTAACTCTTCACTCATTGACAAATTTTTAGTGCTTTGGCCTGGAAAACTTCAAAGAAAGTGAATGACCTCCAACAACTTTTCAGCTAACCCTAAAATTTCTAGTGAATACAAACCCATAATAGCATGAGGTGACTTAGACAGGTTACTTAACTGTAATCTGAAACTGGGCAGTTAATAGTACATTTAACTACTAAGATTTATGAAGACAAAATAATGTTTTTTGTGTTTGTGTTTACTAAGCAGAAACCTTACATATGCTAGTGGCTTTGTATGGATTTTTGGAAATAAAGAAATAAACATTTTAAAAGTATTTTATGGGGGTTTATTTACCTTCATTCAGCAACTGTAGAATGTCTTGGGCCCACAGATGCACCATATTCCTAGCTCCAGTAACTATTAACCCAGGTTTCTAATTGTCAGATATATTTTTTACAGGCATAAAATGAGAAGCAAGGGTTAGGAATTTATGATCGTGGCAGTTGGGCCAAGATTTTGATTTAATCTGGGCACCCAACTGTGGAGGAGGAAACGGACGTGATAAAATGGACATGAATACGTCCGTGTTTCTGAACTCAGCCTGCTTATATCCCCCTAAAAAGACTTGTTTCATGTCTCTTCTAACCTCACCTTCAGAATAAGAGAAAGTCTCGACACCTACAGTAGTGCTGAAGGTGTTGTTTTTTGTTTCTACTAACCTGCCAGTCTTTTATTTCCTTAATTAATTTTACACAACTAACAGTAATCAGGCAAAATAATTAAAAAGGGGTCCAGATTGAGGTTAGCTCACCCCATTTCAGCAGGAATCCAAAAACCTCACGTTCCTTAAAAGAATGTATCCTTTCCTGAATCCCATTTTTTCATTGA
Organism: Lepisosteus platostomus; assembly: GCF_059453375.1. NCBI lineage: Eukaryota > Metazoa > Chordata > Actinopteri > Semionotiformes > Lepisosteidae > Lepisosteus > Lepisosteus platostomus. The sequence goes on along the minus strand of NC_142619.1, from coordinate 29,568,372 downwards.
GTGTGGTTGAGATCCCAGATTTGACCAGCCATCTCAGGTTAACTCAGTTATCAAACAGAGATAAGTTCCCATTCCCATGAGATTTCACCTGTCTAAACAACCTAAGGGAATGACATCACTTTAACAGGCTCATTATACACAGGATTGTCATATGATTCCTTGTTCACCAGAAAATAGTCATTCAGAGTGAGATATTAAAATTGCTCTTCAATTTGTGAAACAAATTCTTTCACAAATTATGGATTACGCCCTTGTTGTGATGAATATAAGGGCTTACTATTTTCAGTATATTTCTAATACTGATGAGCTGCTCAGTGAATGAACGGTTGTTTAGCCGTACTGATTTGTTTAGGAGATTCATTGCAAATTCTGATCTATTATTAACAAATTTAAATAGTCACGCTATCGGACATAGTCACTGCAAAAAACAACCGATATCATGACTATAGATAATTATTCACTACATTATCCAGTAGAAAAATTAAGCAACAGCGGCTCTGCTGAATAAAACTGTTTAAGATAAAACACATCCAGCTCACTTTGTGTAAAGAGATGCCTCCCTTTTTCAATTCTGAAAGTGATGGCAGTTCACTGTGTGAGTACCCTAGAGGAATCTCAGTACCTCACTGAAAAGCTGCAGAGAGATATTGATATCTGAAGAACAGCACATAATTTAGGAACATTTGTTAATGAAACACTCCTAGATAAGATCTTTACCACTACCAGAACAAAACCACAAGTTTGTTTAAAGCTATGACCATTTCTTCATTTTCCCACAGGACTTCTTGGATATAAAATAATGCTCTTTGAAAAAATGCCAGAACCAGCTTTTATAAATAATTTTGCAGTAATGTAAGTGACTGGAATGATCTATGATATAAATAATTCCTTATCAATGAAGAATTTGTATTTATTTGGCTGTTCTGGTGCTTATGATTTCATATAAATTACAAAGTTCTAACACTCAGCTTTTAAAACAGAGCTTCACCAAATATGGGCTGGACATTCTCGCAGTCAGTCGTATCTGTAGACGTTCATGTCATGCTCATGTTCATGACAGCCCAGCAAAAACTAAATGTGGTTCAGACACACAAGGGGGTCATAGGTAATTATCAGAAGCTATACAGACCTACAGTAGAATGGCCCCTCATTTTTCTCAAAGCCAGATTAACTTTTTTTTCCAATCAATATATAAAATTACTTAATTATAAAGGCAAAACAGTAAAAGCAAAGAAAAAATGAATGTTTTGAACCTGGGATAAAGAACAAAGTGTGAATGCAACATGTATAGTTAGTATAGCTATATATAGGAACAAGTAAAACACAACGTTTCGGCCGTGGAGCCTTCTTCAGGTATGATAAAAGTACCCACCTGAACTACTATAGTTATATATATATTTATTTTAAAAAGTATTGTGTACTAAACAGTGCATTTATTTTCAAATAAAATATAGAAAACTGGTGTTGAAAACTGGAGTTGTAACTGATATCCACAAACTACTCACTATCAGGAATGTGATTTGTTGTAGAGGGACTGTAAAAAAATGTACACAGTTTTTATTTTGCTGGATACATATAGATGTAATTTTCTAATTCAGTGGATCTCAGTTCTGTTTTTTGCTCCAGCAAATTGTTTTCCTATTTGTGGACTATTTTAAAATTTGATTTCAGGTCTTAAAACATGAATGGGATTTGTAATTGTAAGGTTTCATCCTTTTACTAATAACTGCCCTCCTTCCAGTGTGTTAGCTGAAATGTGACCAACACAACTTAATTGTATTAAATTAGACAGAAGGCAAAACACTTGCTATGGGAGTATCTGATACAGTGTATTTCCCACCTGTGTCTGTTCGTCACAAACTAGACACCTTTTAAGAGTTTTTTAGTCAGAGATAAGGGAGAAAATTCTTAATTAGCAAGTTGATGAGAGACTGCATAAAGTTCATGAATGATAATGTTGTTGGAATGAAGTGCAAGAAGTACTTTAGTTTGAAACCAAGATCTGAGTGCAGAAAAAATTCTAAACAAGCAAGCTGATATTTTATATGTACCATTTACAACTGACAATTAAAGGTTCGATTGGAATGAAAACCAGCAGACAGAAGGAACCTTCAGGATAAGGATAAGGAACCTTCAGGATGAGAATCACTGGTCTAACCTTATGAAAAAGTATTGAGAGTTATCTGTATGAAAACTGATTTGAGCGAACCTTTCTCCTGCAGTAAATTTATTAAATGCCTCTCTGTCTGATGAAGTCTAGTTTGCCAGCTACTGTCCCGAAGGGATACATTCCTGCACGTTTTATAAGTCTCTTTAAATCAACAGCACCTGAAGACCTGGGAAATTCTGTTAAACTCTTCCGATTAAGCCAAAAATGAATTAAATTAGATTGCTAAATGTTGCATGGGAATGAAAACTTGAAGGACTACAGCCTAATGTATGGTAAGTATGGGAAACCCTGTTACTTATCTATTGGTGTAGGTATGGCTGTTTTTTAGAATTATGCCTTTTAATGGTTTCTGCAGCAACCAGATGCAGCTATCAAGAAGTCTGTGAATAAATAATGACAACAGAGAAAGGATTAATGCTTTGTTCCAATTTCTGCCAGCAGATGTCAGTTCAATATACTGTATACTTTGTCCTACTTGAGATTGTGGCACATTTGACTATAATAGTCAATACTTAGTTTGTGGTCTAATAGCAGAAATAATATGGTTTAACATAAAATTGTGTTTAACAGCAAAAGCTGAATCCAAATAAACAGCAATCCAAAACAGCAACCTAGTGAAGACACCTAAATAATTATTTTCTCTTTGTGGTTGATTGAAGCATATGTGCATTGGTCAGTAATGCAGGTATCCAGACCTTTTAACTGAAGTCTTTAAAGGGACAACGTCTTCAGTATTTTATGAGATTTTTGTTTACTTTTGTTTTGAACAGTAACCAAGTCCCCATGTAGTAATAATAATAATAATAATAATAATAATAATAATAATAATAATAATAATAATAATAATAACAAAGATAGGTGTCCAGAGTTATTAGTGTTATAAGTATTTCACCCTTTACTTTTTTTTAAATAATCTGTGTTGGTTTTATTTAGTGTGGAGTGATAGCTAAATCTCACAAAGGTAATTCCAATGTATTTAAAGCCAGGGCATTTCTACTTCATGTTAATTTCGTTTTGCCCAGTTCTTGCTTTGTACTTCCGGGTTCTCCTAATTTGATATTTAAACATATTTGTTTAAGCATGTTCTTGCCTTATTGTTGTGTGTGCACATGTATATTTTGTAATTGTATATGGATTGTAGTTTGCCTAGGACAGAGCTTCTGCTAACCATATACTTGATACTTACTGTATATTTTGAATAAAATGAAAATATTAAATCTGTGCATCTATCTGCTATTAAGGTATACACTGTGAAATTTCTACAGGAACAACAGAACAGAAGTTTGTTTTGCTTTAGTTAAAATTGCATTGTACTTTAAATATTGCATTGTACCTGGCCTGAACTGAGAATATAACAAATATAAATATATAAAAAACATAACATATAAAACATATGAACTGGTGACAAATGTATAAAGCAATTTTTGGGAATTGTTTTTGGGGAGGATTTTTACATATATTGCAGAAATATTTACTGAAGAGTATTTACTTATTTGAAATTAAAATCCCTTTTCCATAATTCCACTTTCTGGAGCACAACTGGAATTGCACATGAATGCTGCAGATTCTAAGGCCCAAAGTTTCTTCTACTTACATTGACCATTTTAACTCCTTAACCAGCAATTAATGTTGGTATTTTCTGTTGTTTACACATGTTCTAGAAAGCAAGAAAAGATAAGATGAGTTCTCAGTCTTTTAAGATAAAATACTTTTTTCACTTCACTGAACAATGAACTGTTGTGGTAACTTTTTTTCCCCCTGGCCAGACCAAACATCAAATACCTGTTTACTCTATGATAGGAGGTAACCAAAAAATCAATACCAATTTATTCAAAGCATGTCTGTTTGTTTCCAAATAGCAGCAGTTTTTAGCTGATGGAAGAGCATTGTCAGTTTTTGTGCAACTTAAAACACTTCTCCAATCCACAGATAATGATTGAACTACGACAGTGGGAAGTGAATTCTTTGGCACCTCCAGAGGGTGAAATTAATTAACAGAATAGATTTACTCATGGATTGTATTATAACCTCATTATATTTTAAAATGAATTTAGAAAATCGTACCTTAACAGAAATCTCATTTGTACTATTATGTATCATGGCATTGAGCCACTGTATTTTCTTTGGTATTACATTATTTTTTGTGCCCAAAAGACAAATATACTTAGGCTTAGCAAAGCACTCAATCTTAAAACATTAGTTTAAAATTGAAACTTTTATGTCATGATAAGTTGTGTAAGGTATTACCTGTGTAAGAGTAACCATGTCATTTTAAAAACTTAGATTGTTTAATACAGCAAAACAGCTGTATTCAGAAATGTGTGTGTGTGCTGTGAGAGGAGTTGGATACAATTTTGTTCTAGGGTCTGTCAATTTTATATAGAGTATATAATTAATTTCTAATAGTAAAAAAAGGAAAATACAGTATACCTACAGGGAAGAAGGGGTTTAAGTCTTATAATGACATATGCTTTTATGTGCAAATCCATGTATTAACAGGTATTCATTATTCATCTAAAAATCAGAAAAAAAGAAATAAAAGCAAGCACCCAGGCTCAGTCAATCACAACTGATGGGGAAACAAGTAAAGAAAACCCAAGAAGTAACATGTTAAGGTGAGGCAAGTGGAGAAGATTGGAGTAAGACAGACTTAGCCACAGTGACTGTCACTCTTACCCATAGAACAAGAAAACATCATCACGTCCTCCACTCAGTAAGTGACACTTTAATAGGAATTTGAAGAATGTACAGTAATCAGTTTTAGGCGTGGAAGAGGTGTTCGTTGTTGTCAGAGGGTATTCAGTGAATTCCAGTTGTTGACTAAGAGGCTTGTTGTCTATAACAGGCAACTGCTTTGAATAAAATGCATGTTTCACACATACAATGGACACAGTCTCTAGGTTTATGCTTCCATCAGAGCCAACAATGCACAACAAAGTTCATTTTCCCACAGCAGTCCAGCTAAAATCCTGAAAAAGATGCCCTTTCTGTTGGGCAGTTGGGCATGTCTGATCTCGCTAAACTAAATAACTTCCAAGACTGATCAAAACTCAGATGTGTTCCAGATTTGTATGATTTTTTTATTTAAGGATGATCTAGGAGATCTGCTGGATTTGCGACCCCTGAAAAACATACCACAAATGAAGGAAAACAAGATTTACAGGAATTCACTGACGATTTTGCACTTCATCTAACAGCTGTTTAAATTTATTTGAATTTCTCCCTCAGACAGAGTGATATATGTAAGGAACATTAAATAATGGTAAGGAGCAATGAGTGGTAATGATTTTTATCTCATACTGTTTGAAATCCATCTTATACAGGAACAGACACCTTGTATATTGCACACTATAAAGTGCTAAGCAAGACTAATTTTCCATTGGCCTGATTTTTTTTCACTCGACGCTTTTCCTTCTTTATAAAGAAACATGATTCTGTGGTGATCTCCTACCTCTACAATTCGCAGATTAGAAGTTAAAAAATAACCTTTTCACTTGTGTAGGATTTGTAGCGAGGAACACCTGGCAAGAGTTAAATTAGATTTGATCATTAAAATGTGATGGATTAGCTTCTACAACACTTCATATTGGCTACTCACCTGACCGGCCAGGTGGCTTAGCTGGTTAAGGCCCTGCCTGCAAGTTGAGCTCTATGATAAAGGGTTCAAGCCTGGGTCATGCTCACAATTAGCTGAGCACTGCCTAATGTAGGGTGGGGTTAGATAGTAATGGCTGTCTTGGTTCTCAGTGACACAGTGGCCCCTGTGGCCACTTGTAGGCAAGCGGTGCTGTCTGAGGGACATGCCTCTCCTCTGCTCACTGCTTAATGTCCAGGATAGGGCTGTGGTGCCTGTGAAGTGCTAAAAGACAAGCGGCTCAAAGTCTGCCTACACTTTCTCATTCTGTCTTGTGTGTGAGACATAAAAAGACACTATTGACTGTTCAAAATTGGTTGGGAATAACAAAAATAATTGTTGATGCTAAATAAAATTAACATTGTACTCACGTACAGTTGAGCTTGAGCCGTTGAGATCAGGTTTGTGAAGATTCTGATCAAGTTTGCTAAATGGCCAGCTTGGTTTTCACTCACCAAAATGAAGCTGTCTTAATAACAGGTGTAAATAAATCTAAATACAACATTTAAGAATAACAACATAGATATAATTTTAGAAAACATTAGTGGATTGTCATACAAGGTCTTTGAGGCCAGATTTTCAGAATCAGATTTTGGTATCCTATGTCTTCAATCTTCAGGGAAAGTAGCAATGGAATTCAAAACACAGAAATGGGAAACGGGGATGATGAAGTCTTTCTGTTCATTCAGAATTACCTAACTCCCATTTTAGGCGAGTTTAGCACTGTAGTGCAAAATAACTTACAACAAGATGGATGGTTCCAGCGCATCCAGCGTAACCAGCACATCCTCGAACTCAATTACATATCTAACAGAGCAACATATTATTAATCTTGCACATAAACCTCAGATGACCCCTCTCATCCACTCCTCTACCCTCTGAGAGGAGGTTCCAGATCCTCTCTGTAAGGACTAAGAGAGCATTTACTTCATTTAAACCATAGAAACTGGTCCCAGTTGCCCTGCAATCCTTTCCTCCACCATCATTAAAATTCTTCAACCAGCCAAAGGGTCTGCTTTACCCCCTCTATACATTAATACATTTGTGCAATTCATGGACAACAAAATACATATAATTAATAATCATTTATCGGCCTCGGCTCCTAAAGTCCTGACAACTACACCTCAAGATTTTCTCATTTTACTGTTGTTAAAGCTGTTTAACTGAACCGCAACTCAGTCTGTGTCTTAAGACCTGCTTCTTTTGTCCTTGACTCTGTAATGACATCCATATTCGAAGCTATTGTCTTTGCTTTTTGTTCTCAGCTCTATCAGGCTACAGCTGGAGTTTCTGTGCGTTACGTGTGTCAGTCCAATGTTATGATATGGATACAACAGAACTTTTTGAAGCTAAAATGTAAACAGACTAGGGTTTTGCTAATAAGCTCCCAACATCAGTTGAACTCAGTACAGTTGTTGATAGTGCTGAAATAAATCCTGTGGTGAAACCTTGTTCACTTTTATACATGTTAAAAGCATCATCAGCACCTTTCTCCACCTGTGTAACACTGCATGGTGAGTCATTTTAACCTTACTTATTGGATTACTTTCTAAGGTACTAAACAGGCTTTAGAATGTCCCAACTTTATCAGCTTGTATACTTTTAATTGTATAGACTACTTATGAAACATAGAGTACACTTCTGGGTTCTACTGCTCATGTATAACACACTGAGTGGCCTCCTGAGTTCTGTCTTTCTTAGCCAGAGACTAGGCACACATCATGAGAGATATTGCCTTCTTAGGTGCAGCAACACATATGTCTATATAACGCATTGCCCAAATCCATTAGAGTCTTTGCAAATGTTAGCATTTTTAAAACTTACTTAAACACATACCTTTTTACTCAAGCTGTTAATGGAAATTTCATCATACTTTTGATTTCACTAAGTCAATTTGCTGTCCTTTATTCTTTCACATTTTTCTGCTTCTTTTTTGTGCATTGTGGATGGTATTGTACAGCGCTTTGTGTTTCTTGAAAAGCCTTCACAAATAAAAATGTATTATTATGATGTAACGATGAAGAACATCCTTCAGAACATTCAGCACTTACACATTCAGGAGGGACACTGATGACAGAGACTTGTGACATACCTGCCTCAAAGGTCTAGAGTTATATTAATTATAATTATTAATAGAATTATTATGTTAATTCTGTCAGGGCTATTTTGAGGCATTAGTGTGTCCAGAAACCAACACCAGATGAGAAGGATTTTGTGTAGGCAGATCTCACTATGGATGATCCTGAGGAATGAAACCAACTGATTTCTTTTAACTAATATATGTGGTACTCTCATTGGCGTCTTGCAGTGTTGGGTCCCTTGGTTTAATACCTGGGGTACTGTCTGCGTGGAGTTTGTCTTCTTCCTGTGTTCACATGGGTTTCCTCTGGGTGTTCCTGTTTCCTCAAGCATTCCAAAAACTTACTGGTAGGTTAATTAGCTTCTGTAAAGCTGGCCCTGGTGTGAGTATGTGCTTGTGTCTTTGTATGCTCTGTGATGGACTGGTGTCCCGTCCAAGATGTATCCTACTTTAAACAAGTTTCCTGTCCTACGACACTGTACTGGATAAAACAGTTTAAAAAATAAATGGATAAATGTGCTGTACAATGTTGTATTTATCATTTTTTTCTGATACCTCCCTGTCTTTTAGACTAGCATATGTGATTACTGTACATATATTTGTCTCAGTACTGGTTGTGTGTGGTTCATGTTGTGAAATGGTTCCATTTTTTTTGTGCTATTGACCTTAGCCTTCAATATATTATCTTTCTTTCATAGTAGTTAAAGGATTCTAATGTTTGAATGAAAAGCCAACTACTAAAGAGACCAGTAACAGTGCCACAAATACATAAACAGTGTATATATAGTTGTAAAAAAATCAAAGAGGCAGTTAAATGCCTTTTAGAACAAATAGTTATTCCTACACTGACACTTTTACACCTGAAAAAGGAAAAAAAGTTCCAATCCAATTGCTCAAGAAACTAGCAAAGACGTATTTATGCAAATGTAGATACATATCAAATATTAACCCACCTGTACAACCAGTCCTTACAATGCACGTTTAAATCTTTCGTGTGTCTATTTATGGCTGTAGTTTTCCTAAAAGAAAATGAATAACCTTTGAATTCAATTTTATCCATAATGCTTAAACATAAAGTAAAGAACAGGGAGTTTCAAAGGACGAAAGAATCAACTCAAGTTTGAATTTTGGATGAAAAGAAACACAATCACCTCCCTGTTCTTATTCTGATTAACGTTTTTGAGTTAACTGCCACGTTCCTGTCACTCTTAAAAGACTGAAGAAGGAAAGAATACAAAGATTGCCATATTCCCTCCTTCACCTTTACTGTAGTATTTTGTATGCAGAATGTGACAAATTTCAGCTGTGTAATTTCCAATAAAATAAAATTATTATGCTTTGCTGTGAGTAAAAGAGGTGAACATCATTACTCTCTGTGGTAGTATGGAAGTACTAGTGGAAAGGATAACAGTAAACTAAAATACACAGGGATTTGACGTTCTGGAGAAGCCACTCCCTCTTTTTTCTTTCAGAATTTTTAGTGACACTACAAATACAAACAAATCAGTGAAATATCTTCCTCACTGAACATGAACTCCATAGTGTCAACTGTCCCAACAAGGGTTATTCTGAGTCTCATGCGAGCTGGTTACAGTCGAAAATGTGATGTAATCACTTTCAGGTTTGTACTTTCATCCACTGAATTACAAATCTATAGTTTTAAGTCTTTGTGGATGAGCTGTACTATACATACTAAGGTACAAATGTTACTTAATGTACCCAATGAGTAGCTGAAAACTTCCCAATGTTTAATGCTGTGAAAAAGGAAATTTAATTGAATCTTTTTCACAAAATCTAAAAAAACTATAATTGAAAAATAAATATTGATGGTTATTGGTGTACTGTGCTGAGTGTGTATGTTCTCCACATATTAGCGTCAGTTTCCTCCCACAGTCCAAAAACTGTCGGTTAATTGGCTTCTGGGAAAAATTGGCCCTGGTGTGTGTTTGTGTCAGGGTGTGTCCCGTGATGGAACAGCATGTCATTCAGGTGTATTCTGCCTTGTTGTATAAACCAGATAAAGCAGCTGAAAAATTAATGGATGATTATTGATATAGACAGCAGTAGGTACATTACCTCTGTGAAAATCTATTCAGATACCCTGCAATCTGTATAGGGGTAAGGTATATGCTCCTATCGTGAAGTATTTCATGCTACTTTTCATTCAAGAAAATTTAAGACAATAACTTTGATGACTCGATGGTGATCACCATCGAACACCAAAAAAGGAATAAAGCAGCAATCAGGGATGGTCACTCCAAGCCAAGATTTTTTCTGAAGCATAAAAGATGTCATAATAGTAGACACTTTGCCACCACTTCAGAAGTACTTTATACACTGGCTATCCAACTGCTGGCTGTTTGAATGCAGACATGAATCTAGGTTTATAAACAATTTTAAAACATCCAGCAAAACTCCCAGATGTAGTTTGTTCAAGTGTTGGTTCAACCACAGTGAATAAAACAGGAATGTGTAAATTCAAAATGAAATTACACTTTTATCCCCATTTTTGAAAGCTGAACTTCATGTACGTAACAGGGCTCAGTGTGCCGACCGAGTTACAGAGGGATGTCACCCCCTGGGAAATCTAGACAGTGTAAAACTCTAGTGCTGCAGAGACCCCAGTATTATGGTGGCATATTTGGTGGAGTTATCCACAATTCAGGGAGTGGCACTGTGCATGCTTGGAGCCTGGAAGCAACCAGGATTGATTTCCGGCTGGGGTGGGGAGAGCTGCTCTTGTCACACATAGTAATGTCTTCAGTTAAGGACTGCTCTCAGTCAGATGCCTCATGACAATCAGCAAACATCTCACAACAGCCTGTGCTCAAGGGTCAAGGACAGAGCAGAGGAGACAAACAAGGAAAGTGAATTAGGAATGGACAGGGTGGCGCAGTGGGTAGCACTACTATCTTGCAGCCCTGGGATCCTGGGTTCAATTCCTTGGGTGTTATCTGTGTGAAGTTTGCATGCTTCCCCCATGTTTGTGTGGGTTCCATCCAGGTGCTCCTACTGTATATTCTCCCACAGTCCAAAGACACCCTGGTTGGTTAATTGGGTCTGTTGTGAGCTGGTTGTGTCTGCGTCTGTCTGCCCTGTGATGGACTAGTGTCCTGTACAGGATGTATTCCACCTTGCTGGGATAAGCTCTGGCTCCCCATGACCCTAAATTGGATGAAGTGGTTAGATAATGGATGGATGGACAGACTGAAAATTATATAAACAGTGACCAACAGTAATAGTCGCTGTATGGTTCTTCAATGTATAGGTCTCAGTTACAATGAGACTTTTTGTTTCTTATGTTCAAAAATATTTTCTAAATGAAGCACTAATCTGCATTTTGGTTTCAATTCTGTCTATAGGCAATGGAGATGATTTTGCTTTTAGAAAAACAAAAATAGAGAGAAGAGTGACGCTTTCTATGTACAAGCTTTTTTAATAAAATCGCAACTTTGGATATAAATGTTACATTTCAAGTTTTTACTGTATGTGCTATTTTTGCTGAGAGATATTTGATTTGATTGATTGTAGAAGCAGACACTTACAACTATAAAGCAAAATGTAGTAAGAAAGACTAGAGTGATTATATTTATTAAAATCGGTCTTGGGAAGAATAATTGTATTTACATTGCTGAGAAAAATACATTTTGAAGTGTAGTTTTCTAATTCTTTTCATTCAGTGTTTTTCTTTTTTACATAAATACAATTCTGTTGTGATCTATAATGATTTCTCATAAAATCTGAATAATTTTAAGATAAAACTTAACACTAATAAATCTGTATTTGATATAGCAAATAATGATTAGGGAACACCTGGCAATGACTCGATTAGAGGTTATGTGATGGATTAGCTACTACAACGCTTTATATTGGTGATTCATATACACTTTAGCTTGTTGTGATCTAGATTTTTAAGATTCTAATGAATTTAAATAATAATGAATAATAATGCTAATAATGAAATAATAAATAATAATGAATGCTAAATGACTAGCTTGATTTCTTACAACCTGTTCTGAGCAATGAAACAAATCAAAGTTGCTGTAATAATAGTAACACTAGCAAATCCTTTGAGTAAAATGCCCATAACAACCATATATTGTAACTATAAATATGATGTCAAAACCCTTTAACACAGTAGCGTACATAGCAGATTGTTTATGGACAGGCGTAAATTTCAGCACTGGTCTCGAATGAAGATGTTTTGTTGCTAACAGAGCCCCCTAGAGCACAGAAGAAGTAGCAAGGAAAATCCGATAGCAAGTAACATGATGTTTTTCTTCTTATTATTAGCTAATACCTAAAAAATAATTACATTTAAAATAAAATGTGAAGAGGCAGTGCGGCACAGAGGTTAGTGGTCTCACAGCACTGGGCCCCTGGGATATACAGTATGTTCACTTGGGCTTCCTTTCGGTGTCCCGCTCTTCTCCCACAGTTCAAAGACATACCGGTAGGTTAATTGACTCCTGGGAAAACTGGCCCTGGTGCGAGTGTGTGTGCGCTTGTCTGTGTTCATGCCCTGCGAGGGACTGGCTTCCCCTCCAGGGAGAATCCTGCCTTGGGTCTGTCGCTTGCCGGGATCGGCTTGGGCTCCCCTGAGACCCTGTACGGTAGAAAATGGATGGATGGATAAAATGTAAAGATTATTTTTAAGGATCAAATACTGGAAAAAAAAACATTAGGATTTTCAGAATGTTGCACATTTCATTTGCACATATTAAAGGCTATGGATTCTTCCTTAAAGTTTCTTTTTTTTTCAAAGAATTTCAAGCAACACGGTGGTTCTCTCATTGGGACATTTCAGAGGCAGCACTTTTCTTTCTCAAGCAAAACCCCTGCCAAGTTCAAGTTCAAGTGTAATGTCTGAGAAAAGGGATGAAGGCAACTACAAGGCAAAAGTGGTGGGTATATTTTGACCTTACAAGGTTGTTTTTTTCTGTCTAATTGTTTCTTTTCTAGCAGCACCAAGACACTCACAGAAGCTCTTGTGCTTTCCTTCTTTGCTTAGCCCTGCTGTTCAAAGGCCTGTCTGCACAGACACATGCACAGACACCCACATTCCCAGGCTTAAGAGTCTTGCTTGTAGCTTTAGAACAAAATCATTTTGGCTCCTGCAGCCTTTTTTCAGTCGAGGGTGACATCCTATTTTATCATACGTCTTGCTAGCGACATTAGGTTATATTTAGAAGTTTGAATGTAAAAGAAAACCCTTTAAGTGTGTAAGTCTCCAGAACTTTTGGCACTGACTCCGTGTTACAATGGAGCTTACAGGGATCCTAAAAGAATGCGTTTTCTGTGTTCTTTCCAAGATTTATTTTGAAAGGAAGCCAGGGAAAAGTCTGGAGAGCTAAGTGGAAGCAAGCGAACAGCAGTGACATCCTAAAGAGTTGGCAGGGTACCAGCAGGCTCCACCACCCAAGGAGTGATGAGGTGGTTTGCTGCTGTTTTATTAACATGCATGTTTTTCTGGCGATGTCAACTGTTTGTTTGGTGCACCGTAGCAACTCAATTACAAAATTAAGTCACTACAAGTTACTGTATGTGATTTTTCAGTCTTTCTCTGCCCTACCAAAATATTAGAGAATGGTAAAAGACGTGATCCAACATGTCCGAAGTAATGAGAATATCCCCAAAAAGAAATATGTCTCATGCCTCCTATAATATAATAGCAGCCCGTGCCTTTGCCTCAGTGTGCTGTGCTTGGCTAATGTGACTTCAAAAGAGGAATGATTACTGATGCACCTGCCTCCAGTGCAGCATTGATGGCAACAGCAGAGTTGGATAATGTGTCACTCAGGACAGCCTAAAGAATGTTTTCTTGTTCACAGTTAATCAAAGATCACCTTGCCAAGTTACAATATTTAGTGGTCAAAGCATAAAAATCAGCCCTACTTGTTTCTTGTCACGTGACTATTGATTACTGAAATGAAAGGCTTTTATACTCGTAATTTGATTATTAATTATCCTTACACAACCCGTATTTTATACCGGCACTATCATAAACACATATCCATCTAATTTAAATAGAAAGTCTAATCAACCAAAGGCTTTTACATGGTTTCCTAAACCATTCTTAAAACTAATAAAGACAGGCATTTTTACAACAGTTTTAATTAGAAAATACACCACTAAATATTTTGTACTAAAATCTAAGTATCAGACACTATGGAACTATAGGGATAAATTTATCCAGGATTAGCATGATGAATGGTATCAGCTTACTATCAATTCAACTTGCACTATTTTCCTTTTTAACCAAAAAAAAACACTTCAGAACATTTTTCCATTAAATCAATACATACATTAACCTCTTCAAAGTAGCTTCTATGTCACCCCTATACAGATGTTTGCCTGTTTATAGCATACTTCAAATTTCTGCCCATTTAATTAGTTTAGACCCAATTTCAGCATTATACAGAATACTGAATTAAGTTTCTCATGTCAGCCATGTAACCATGTATTACCCTGAAAGGCCCATAGAAAGTGAATTTAGTAAAGATGAAATGACAAACACAGACAGCTGTAAGTTCCCCTGCTGATCTCACTCAGCTCAACCTTGACCTGGTCTGCACCTCTGATCGAGACGGCAGGTGAGGACAATGAGAAGTAAAGAAAATAATGAATGGGTGATGTTCTTAATGGAGGTTGAAATAAAAACACAGAATCTACTTATTGGTAGAAAACCTAGAAAGCTCCCTCCTAGGGAAATGCCCTCTCAGACCCTTCCTGTCAAGAACAATCCCAAGCTGGGTTTCCTAATATTTTGGCTACTGAGTGCAATGCAGCAGATAATGCACAGCCAGTAAAAGAAAGACATTCTAATATTAAAAGCGGGCAGTTTAATTGTATCTTTAATTGTGTGCATAACAGCTTGTGCTCTATCTTTAGAGTTTGAGTGCTAAACCATTCCGCTTGTATATACTGATTACTTTGAAGGGCAGATGTGCAACACAGGGTGTTGACCCACCTTGTATCTTATGCTTATGGGATAGACTCGGGAATAAATGGTTTCCTGATAATGGATCCATGTGCCCTAATTGTTATGGAAAATGATCAGCATCACATATCCCAGTCAGCTCAAATCCTCTAGATATAAAATGTTACTTTAGAAAGACTGTATAGGGATGTTCTATATACCTAGTGTCAGTTTTACAGCACTTAATTCAAAGATCTTTTTCGACAACTGAATTACCAGAACATAGATCTTAATGGTTGATAAATAAGAGGCCCATAAACCACCCTTGAAGGCCTGAAGGTAATAATTCCCAGAGCTTCTTCCAGCAAGTTCTTGAAGTACCTTAATGAATCAGTAAGAAATGTATGGATTAATTTTTCATACATCTGCTGCTTTATGATCAATTGCCTCTCATTTCCTAGATCTTCTTCCACTTTTTTTGTACATGGGTCAGGTCATGGTCTCTATACTGGTGTAGAAGGAAGTGAGAAGGATATAGGATACCAATTGTTGTAAGGGACAATGATTTCATTTAAAAAAAATGAATATGATCCCTGACATTTGTCTTGGCACAATGGCCAGTCCAACACCTTTGTTTAAGCAATTACTTAACCTGCAGTCTGTATTATGCGGTACTATAAGCTACAAAATAAAGGCAAATAACTAAATAAGCTCTAGTGCCTGTTTGCTTTGATTACAGACACTTTGCAATATTAAATTTGTAGGTCAGCTCTAAGGCCTGGCTTTTAGAAAATGAACCAGATCACAAGCCAACTAAAAATCGATAGTCTCGATATATCCCTGAGTGATATTACTAAGGAAACTCAACACTCACTTGGTCATGTTTTTGTTCAAGAGACAAAATATTTCAGGGCTTTGTCCAGACAAGCTCTGTGTTACAGTACTTAATTGCACCCTTGATTGAACTAATCAGTACCTTAAATGGAACCTTTTCTAATTATCAGGTACTCGAGTTGCATACAAGATGTGTTAATTAAAAAGAGAAAGTCAAACACACTTAAAAGCTGAAAACAAAGACTTCAAAATTAAGCTTTTAGTACTTGGATTAGAGGTTCAAGTACATAATTGAAAACTAACATGGGAAAAAAAACAACAATGGTAGGATCCCTAAACCCATTGACTTGGAACCCCTGCATATCTGATTACTGTTTCTGTAAATGGAAAAGCATTTATTAGCCTTAAACCTACAGCTTAGTGCATAACAATAGTGCAGTAGATTCTTACACAACGTAGCCTGGGTTGCACGCAAGTAGAACATGTACTGGTCACTTTAATGCAGAATCTAGACTTGTTTAATGCCATAATTCTGCTGTCAAACTCTACAATTGAAGGACATTTTAAACACTTGGGAAACTGCATGTAAGCTACGTAGATTTGTACAAAAATAGTTTGGAGGGATGTTATTGAATGAAGAGGCCTTTTTTTAAATTTCTAGTACTGGGGGGGAAAAAGTTCTTGTTTAGACCATATGTGACCTGCTTGAGAAGCATAGATCACTCTATCCACTTCCTGATAGTTTTGTTAAAAACAAGTCAGACAGCTGTAGCCTCCAGATTTTTTATGTTCTAGTGCCTTCAGATGGTGAAAGGACTGGTAGAGATCCGGGTCTGCAATGTTTCACTTGGATATCCTTCACCCTCATCACCTCAATTAAAATGCACAAAAATATTAAAAAATAAAAGATTTCGATTGGCGGGAAGCTGTCCTGCAAGAAGAAAATAAAGATCAGGTCAGTTAAGAAAGAAGAAGAGAAGGTAATGAAAGAACAGGGCTGTCGAAAGAATCGTTTATTCGAAAAAAAACGTACAGTTAGAAACTTTGACAGCTCACTGGAAGAAAACCAAAGAGCACCTCCATGTTTTACAAATCATTTTGTCCCTCCTTGAATAAAGTACATCTAGAATAAAAAAAAGAGGAACAGAGGTTAATTTTCATGCTGAAGAGTAGAAGGATTGACGTTTCAGCTGATAAACCTTCTTCACGTGACAAGAAACACATTTCCTCAGGTTTCTAAGGTCTGTATAATGGCATTTGCAAATATCACACACTTGTCTTATGTGTATTATTGATAAATAATACCTCTCATGATTTATTCTCTAAACATTTTAGGCACGTATTTTTAAAGCCTTAATTCTTTTGGTTCATGCTGCAAATACGCAGAGGAATAGAAGTAAAATGTGAAAATCAGATTCAGCCTATGCATGAAATATGCAATCCTTGCGCTAGCCCTTTGTTCCATGATATATCCATATCATATTTAGATATAATATATTCCATATTACAAATTTTTGGCAAACAAATCCAGCAATATTGCAGCACTGTTCTGGCCTTTCAGTCTCTGAAATAGCTTTTGAAGTGATTACAGTTGAATTGCATAATCTGGAGAGCAGCCATGGATGGCTCAGTTCCTCTTGGTTATTAAAATAAATACTTAGCAAGGTTGTGGAGACAAAATGAGATCACCAGCTTTATCTGAGAGAAGACATGACTTACATTCCTAATTGACTGTCCTAGAGACCAGCAAACCTCATGATTTTACTGTATACAGTACGTATCTCTTTTTTTTCCCCAATTTATATGGCATACTGTATTTTAATATCTTTGGGGTGTTTAAACCTTCTAATTTGAAAGTTCCAGGAATGCAATGACAGACCAAAAAGTAGCAGCGATGGCAGTCTGAGGATATGAATGTTTAAGAATTCAAGAAACATAGATCACCACTCAATTAACTCTTCTTTTACTTATACTTTTTTTTAATACGCTGAGACAACGTCTGTAATTTAAAACAGCCTATAGGTCATTTTTGTCTTCTGTTCTTTGGCAATGAAATTTAACCAGATCTTCCACTATTTAGATCCAGATTTGTTTTAAACAAAGCCTCCAATGTTTGGAGTGACAGCTTGCAGCAATGCAAAGTCCAAAAAGTCAATTTTTTTTCACATTTACTCAGATTCTTCTGAGAAAAGACAATGACAAGTCATCACCGTTTCAATTATTACATCTAGTAATAAGTCTATTCGATTTTATTGGAGGTAGTCTTTTTGTTAAGGGACCTTCAGGATTAAAAAACTGGGATTTCCGACACACAGAAGCTGATGGCTATTTCTCTTCCCTTTCAGGGTAACACTGCTTTCGTCCGCCATGATTTCCTGATTTCCAAGTCGTACTTTGACAAAATAACATGTTGCTGGAATTATTTGTGACCCTGAAACTCAGTGATGGCAAACAGGCACTGTGAAGAGAACCATTCATGTTTTTCACGGAAAGAAGCAGATGTCTTAATTTGTGTGTTTTATGGAGGAGAATAGTTTGTAATTGACCAGTAATTTTAATAGTCTGAAGCTTAGCCTGACAAGTATCAGGTGGCTTTAAATTACACTGACTATCACTGCAATACACTGAGCAATTCTTTGAACTACAGAAGAGGAGCAATTTGTGCTCCTATGCGTACCAGAGCTTGGGTCTAATTACCGTAGATAGTCTTTTGGCTTTTCCAACATAATAATCTTGGAATTCACTCCTTTCCGCTGAGAGAATGGTGGCTTTCTCCAGGCACTGTAAAAAGTTATTCCGTACTCCTTTAAGAATGTTCCTTGCTTTTCTCAATGTTTATTCCTTTATGATTGTAATACATTTTGTGTGAGTTTCATAACAGTACAGCTAAAAAAATCACTTGTGAATTCATGCTCGAAGTACATCTTGTTGAAGCAAGCCTGTTTAGGTCAAATAGACATTAAGAAGGATGCATATAGTACTTATGAGTTAAATCATAAATCCCTCCCTCTGAGCGTGTATGTATATATGTGGGTCTGCATGTTTTGTCTTGTTCTGTATGTGTATGCATGGGTGGCACTAGTGGTGGTGTAGGTCTTTTGTTTTCTTTTGTGTTTCCTCTGCAGAGAGATTAATGAAGCCCATGTCCTAACATATGAGGGTAAAACATACCAGAGCTGCCGGCTGCTTCGAGGTGATTCCAGAGGGGGCAAAGGCCTGTCAAGGAGCCCTGCTTCCTGGGTGGTGAGCAGACCTGCAGCTAAAACACCATCACCCTGAGCCTCCAGTTGAGAGGCGCTCTGTTCTTAAGCTGAGGTCACCAAGAGGGCCATCGAGCCAGGGGTGTCCTCTTCATTCACAAAACAAACAAAAACAGAGCAGGGGGAAACACACAGAGTGGCAAACTAGCCCTTTTCTCCCAACGGCTGTTTTAATAGCACAACTCCTATAAATGTGATTTATCACAACACAAAGAGACTTCACCAATGATGCTATGCTGTTGAAATTTTGAAAAGAAGTGAACCATGTAACCACATTTACCAGATAAAGAAAGGCATATAACCTCAGAAGAGAACTTTGAAATACAACTGAGAGAAATGCACATTGTTTATAACTCCAGATTTGTGTTAGGATTAGGGATTTGCATTCATTATAATTTTGTTTAAGCCTTCCTAAAGCAGGGAGGTGAGTGTTTTTGTGAAGTATAGGCAGGACGACACTCTTGAGAAAGTTTGGTTGAAAAAGTACAGCTGGCAAGTGAAGTACTGAGAGGTACTGCAGGCTTTGGCTCCTCCACAGCCTAAACACACCTGACTTGTAAATGTTCTTTATTACACACATTAAATAAACTTGCTGTGCTTATAGTAGACAATGACTTGTACAACCGTATTACTACAGTGCTTGCTGAGATAAAAGGCTTTCCCACTCTAATAAACTACGTAATGTCTTCAAAAAATATTATTTCTGATGGGCCAGAGAGTGAACTTCAGTGATAAAGTAAAATGCTGTAAGAAAAAAGCAATCTAAAAAACTCCTGCCAGCCTGAAACGTTATGAAATCTCATTAATTTCCAAAATAGAAAATGTGCTCATCAATTATATTCTTCAAAAGTAGCACTAATTGCAGTAAAACACAAATTCAAGGACACTTAAGGAGTATAATCACAGCTCAAGATTGTAAATCATGGCTTTAACATTTTTCAGGTAAAATAGTTTCTATTTTTTCTACTTGGCCACTCTGGTATTTTTTCGAACTCCTTTAAAAGCTGCACACCCCTTTCTTCTGCAGGAGGAAGACTCTGTACGCACTTCAAGAGCTGCAAATGCTGTGAAGCCATTGCAAGGAGACCCATTTCAAAGAGCTTCCACATCCTTCCTGTTCTCTAGAACCACCGTTCTAGTGAGCCCACCTGGGGGGAATAACATTTTCAGGATTTCTAGCTGGGCGGCACCGTGGTGCAGTGTTTAGCATTGCTGCCTCACAGGGCTGTTAGGCCCTGGGTTCAATTCCATACCTATGGTGCTATTTATATATATACCTATGGTGGAGTTTGCATGTTCTCTCCAGGTTCATGTTTGTATCTTCCTGGTACCAGGCAAGAAACTGGTACAAGGCAGGATACACCTTGGAAAGGAACCTAGTTCATCACAGGGTACACACACACACAGAAACAGACACTTTTCCACCAGGGCAAGTTTTTCCAACAGGCTTTTAACCTACCAGTATGTCTTTGGGAACCAGTGTTAACGCACATGAACATGGGGAGAAAGTATAAACTCCGTGCAGGTAATGGACCCAGGACTCCAGCACTGTGAGGCAGCAATGCCAACACCTGCACCACCATGCCACCCTAACCAAGACATGTCATACAATTTTAAATGAAGTAATGGGTACAGCTCGTAAAAACAGTTGTGTAGTGCACAGGTTGTGCACAATGACGCACATACAGTATCACAAATCCCCGGGTGACAGTACACAATGGGCTGAATACCAGCAGGGCTGGTTG
This sequence comes from Lepisosteus platostomus, assembly GCF_059453375.1. Lineage (NCBI taxonomy): Eukaryota > Metazoa > Chordata > Actinopteri > Semionotiformes > Lepisosteidae > Lepisosteus > Lepisosteus platostomus. The sequence goes on along the minus strand of NC_142619.1, from coordinate 29,547,730 downwards.
GGCTCAAGTTAGCCAGAGTATCCTTGTTTGACCGCACATCAGTGGCTCGTGTGACCTGTGAGAGTCCAATCTCTCCTGCAGTTGGCGTTAACCCTCTTGTGACATTTGCAACATGAAAATCACCAAAGAGTGAATATTTAGTGTTTTCTCTCTTCTCTTTTCAGCATGGAATAAACCTATTACTTGTTCCGTTGCTTACTACAGTGCTTGCTGGGATGGAGACTTTGACTGTGATGTTTAAGTCTAAAAAAAACAATGAAGTGGTTTGTGTAGACTTTTTTTCAATGAACAACACTCGTTAAATCTTTTTGCACCCAGGGAATCACAAGGCACTGCTGTGGACTGTATTCCTTAAAAATGCACCAACATTTGTAGAACATAATCTGAGTTAATAAAATATGTTTAGTGGCCTCGAATGCCATATATTATGTGTTTTTCATATTTTCATGTGTAAAAAAAGTGACACACCCTTATGGACTCTCGCCCACAGATTTGACATTATCAGAAGGATCTATCAAACCACACACAGCCTCTTCAGTCACGAGAGGAAACGTGACAATCCAAGTCAACCACAGCAATGCTACAACCGCATCGCCTAACAAAAATGGACTGAAGCTGAAACCAGTTACCATGGAAATTACTTTTATTTTTAAAGGCTTTACCATATGTTCACTTTACTGAACTTTTACCCTGGTCTACCATGGTAAACCTCTGTAAGGGCATTCGATTCTGTAATCAAACTTAGGGACCTTGAGAAGGAATTCTGAAATGTTGAATCAAACGTTGACTGATGTTACTTGTGTAACTTGTCTGCAAACTATTTTTTGAATTGTTAATAAATCCATGCTATCATCTTCTTCCAAGTCTGCCAACATCCGGATCATTTTCATGAATACATTGACTTGGTTCAATCAATAGAATAAACAATCAGAAGACTGTTCACAAAGCATAATGTGTGACATGGTATTTCTATGTGGATCATACAATAATTATTTTCTTCCAGCTGTCACTTTGAAACTGGGGCCACAATTGTAATAATAGCTCTGCTCTTGGACATTTTTCCAACACAATGATCCCCACTTAATTAGAAAGTGTATATCAAAGTGTTAGGCCAGAAACATAATTGGTATACAATTATCCAATTAAACATGAACACATTCTGGATTACTGTCCAGTCAGAATTCACTCTCATCAAAACAGAGATTCACTCATTTATGCATCTCAGCCAACCAGGAGAACACGTCACATTCATCTGTTATAAATGGACCTTTAGCCTTTCTTCTGCAAAAACAAATAAGATAAAATAAATACAATTAATAACGTCCAGGGCAGCCTGTTACCTGACACAGCTGTATATACATTATCTTTCAATTCATAATGAGACTGAGGAAGCCAAAACACTGTTTCCAGGTGGTTTACATATAAATAAATGTTTATACTGTAATATAGTGTATATATTTAATGAAAAGAGAAAAAACTCAAAACTATCTCAAACCCTTAAACAATCAACTATTTTCTGTTACATTTACACGCTATCAGTATTTTGAGTTTCCTAAACCCTCCAAGACCCTTTTCACAAATGAAAATAGTCGGTGCTGTGCTTCTTCAGGTCCACCTTTTCTCCCAAAATGTAAAGACGGTCCTAGGCTGACCTAAATTTAGGCATTATTTTTCACTGCCACCACCCTGCAACTCACAACTAGCAACCCACTGAAGCTCAGCAGGTGTGAGCCTGGCCAGTATGGGAGACCTCCTGAAAAGCCAAGATTGCTGCAAGAGGCCAAATTTCCCATTGGCCTTCATCAATCATGGCCTCCTAATAATCTCCGTCTATGAATCGACTTCATCACTGCTCTCCTCCCCACTGATAGCTGATATGTGGCGAGTATACTGTGCTGCACATTGGTAGTGGTGGAGGGCAGTCCCCATTACCTGTAAAGTGCTTTGAGTGGAGTGTAATTATATATATATATTATGTATTGTGATGATGATAATGTTCCAGGACAGCAACTCAAGGACCGGAGTCAGGTCAACATATACATGAGCTACCATGTTGTGGCATATTACCAGTAACAAACACTACCAAACTCTCCAGCGAGACAAATGCAAAGACACTGTTGTGATTGAAAGATAAAAGTGCAAGTTTAACATGTTTAATGTCAACAATAAGGAAATCATTTAATATTTGTCTTTAGAAATAACAGCAGTCAGATAGATTCTAAGAATAGCAAACTTCTATGTACATTTAAGGCATTGTGTATTTCTGAGCTGGAGTGACTGTTAGATATACTGTACATCGAGATATACTGTATGTAACTCATACCCTTAATTTAAATAGAAACTAAAACCAACCTTCACTTCCCCACAATGGTAATTGGACACTGTTGAATTAAAGCTTTACAAAAAACTTTCTGATGTATGGACTGTCCCTGCACAATGTGGAAACCCAGATTGTCCAGACTTCATGGAAATATTGCTCAGAACAGAACTGTGTGTAGATTGACAGTAAAACCTGGCAACTGCCTCATCTAATAACACTTGTATTTGTGGCTATGCCTGTTAACAGTTGTAATATACAGTATAACTTTGTATCTTTAGTAAATTTGTTTGGGAACAGGACACATAGAAAGACATTTTATGGACGCTAACAATTTACATTAAATATGGTAAGTAATTTAGTATATTTGTGAAAATAATTATGTAATGTGTTAATTTTTCTTTATTAGCCCTATACAATTTCTTGCATTAGGAATTCGTCTTTTCACATACCCCAGCTTTTCTCCATGAGACACAGACACACAGACAGGGAGAGAAGCTTGGGGTCAGAGCGCAAGGTCAGCCATTGTACAGCGCCCCTGGAGCAGTTGGGGTTAAGGGCCTTGCTCAGGGGCCCAACGGAGTAGGATTCCTCTGCCAGCTGCGGGATTTGAACCGGCAACCTTCCAGTCACAGGCGCAGATCCTCAGCCACAGAGCCACCGCTCCGCCCAAAAGAATTAAAGGAACCGGTGGGATTTGAACCCAGGACTTCCTGTTTACTAGACAGGCGCTTTAACCAACTAAGCCACAGCGCCAATATATATCTGTGCAGGGGTATGTACTGTCCCTTTAGAAGCCGTTACACAATAATGCATACCCAAAACCTTTGACGTGTTATATGGTCAACCTGATGATGGGTCTGAACCCCGAGATGGAATCAAACACCTTATTGAAAAAGAATTGGATGTCATTCACCTCAGTGTCATGTGTCGGCATCAAACAGACATTTAGAAATAATACTGTACTGAGGAAATGTTTTAAAATGAAATTGTCAGGTAACCCTCAGTTAAGTCAAGGCCTGACAACGCACATTTTTGGTTTTAGTAGAATCATGTCCTTTTACTATTCAACATTTTCACATTTATGTGGCATTTACATTCACACTTTTCAGTCATCAGAACAATCTCACTAGGCTTCCTTAAATATGAAGTGTGAATGTGTATCAACGGGCGAGGGGGTGGGGAAGGGGTCGCTAAATGCTAACCTAAATTTGAAGTATCCGAAGGTTGAGTTCAGTCCACTGAGGGAGAAAGATAGGACCATTTTGGTCTTAGCAAAGCAAAAGTTTGAGTACTCAACTGATCTAGAAAATAACTGGAAAACCTTTGTTTCAGCATTTTTAATTCAATTTGTTAAACACAATAGGGTTATAACTAGCTGCATACCTCACTTTAACAACATATACGGTTGACTTAAGTTTTTACCCTGCTGAGAAATATGCTGCTCTCACTGCTGATTGAACAGAATTAAACTACGCAAGGGTACACAAGCATTAAAAAACAAAGAAAGAGAAGCAGTACAACCAAATGGAGAACTAAATCAATAAACAAAATAAACAGGCAGTTGTTTTTTTTAAGTCTTTAAAAATTAAGTTGTGCAAAGCTGATTTATCAAACTAAATTAATCTGTGAACAAAAGAGCATTCCAAGGCTGTTTCCGTAGTGACCAAGTACAAGCCCCCAGACACATGTTTTTGCTGCTCAGACAAAGTTACCAGATAGTTAATTCATTCAGAAGTAAAATGTGCAGCTCGTATTTTAAGCACACTTCCGAAACCCCTGCCATATAAACACAAACACGCACACAAGGAGACATTTTCTGAAGTAAAGGTTGAGCCTCTCTCTGTAGTCCAGTATCCTCGAGATTAGATTTGGACTGTGTGAAGTATTTTCCCAGGGATTGCAGTGTGGAGGGAAATGAAGCATGCTCTGCTGCTCTGACCCTGGCTTCACATGCAAGGCAGGAATAAAAGCTCTGGAAGTGGTATATACACTGCAGAAAAACGCAGACTGTCAACAAAGGCACCAGGTACACAGAGCTGCCTGTGACATACTCCAGCTGGGAAACGTGTGACCTGAGCGACCGCCTCTTTCACTCACTGAGGACAAAAGAGCACACTACTGATAAAGAGATGATTCAGATGTGAACGTCCAACAATGCTAAAAAAGTAATACGCACACGGCTGCTTTCATTTACAATATTGAAGTATTTTTTGTTAAAATTAATCATGGTAAAATTATGCGTTTCCTATGTTCATAAACATAAGAGGGGAAATGAGCTTCAAATACAGTTTCAAGCAGCTTTAAAACACTTAACTTTTTTATGACAGCAGCACAGTTGTCAAAAAGTGAACACCTTTTACGCAGAATAAAATAATTCAGTTTAACTTTTTCAATATTTGAAGATAATATCAATCAAACCTAATGAAATAAAAACGCATTCGTGCGTTTATTAATACTGAACTACAGTAACGATGCTATGAAAGTAATTTTCTTGTACTGGGTCTAATATTGTGATACAACTTTTGTATTATTTTGACACAGCACTAATGCGAGGATGGAACCAAAAAGTTTTCTGACCAAATTAACCTCATTGGATTTTTCTTGCACGCACACAAGTGTCTCTGCAATCTTATCAAACGTGCAGGAGGGGACAGCACCAGCATTCCACTCGTCCACCTTCTTCAAAATGGCAAAAGGGACTTTAGGACACACAGTCAATAGCAGTGCCAGAATCAGGAGATGAACCAGATACACCAGAGCACTTGTAAAATCTTAGTAACTAGCCTGAAATAGCAGTGAAATTATTATAATGTAGTAATAAACATTCTTTTTTTAATAGTTCAATGCCAAGCAAGGTTATTGCAAAATAAAAACTTTTTGCACAATACAATTGGAACAGGGACTTCAGTCCTTGTTTAAAGAGTTGACAGTTGAGTGCAAATGCATACATGCCTTTTTATTATAAATTTCTTTTTTTCATCTTAGATTGGGTGATTGGATTATGACCCTTATTTTATTGTGCCCTCAAAATGATAGAGCAGTCCTTTAAGTTCTATATCTCTTTGTTAAACTTACATTCTGAAATATAAATGGCATAGAGTATTGTTAAGGAATACACACTAGTTTGCTTTGTGTTGTTGCCTGTTTTGAAACTTTAAAATAACCTTATAAAAAATACGAAACCAAAAAAAATACACCAACGCAAAGAAAGCCAACCAACAGGAAACTACAGATAAGTCCAATTTATGAGATTCCTATAACTTGTTTCTGGTAAGAAATAAAATAAAAATAGAATTCAAATGTATCAACCGTCTAAAGTTTTATTTAATTACAAGACTATTCCTAATACAGTGTCTGGGATTCAAAACAGGGAAAATATTCAAAACACAGCAAGAAGAATCAAACCACAGAGGGAAAAAAAACACCCTTAAAAAGCCGGGTTACATTTATGCTCAGACTAAACATTTGTCATCTGTTCCATTTTATTTGAAAGAATGCTTTGTTCTCTACTTGATGCTCATTTTACAGCTCAGAATGTACTTGCATAGGCTTTTCCTTAAACCTTCATATTTTCAGTATCAAATGTCACTTCAAAAATAACATGATATCTATGGCCCTACCTAAACTGTGGTAAAAATATGAAAAAATTGCAGCAGAGTGGCAGAGAAAGCAAGACAGCAAAATGTAAAGTACAGTAAAGAAAAAAAATATTTTCATAACAGTAATTTAACAGTTCCAATGCTATTTATTTTCCAACGCTATTTAATTAATTTAGAATATAAATGCTGAAATGATGAAAAGCAACATTTTGCATCATTTTAAGTGCTATAATGTAAAACAGTCACATAACACTGCAACAGTGGCAACCCGTTATCAAAAACCTGTTACCTGCGTATGGTTTGAAAAGAAATCCAAAAACTTGCTTAAAACTTGGTTAAAGTTGAGAACACCTCAACAAATTCAAATTCACAACTCTTGGTGTTAATGACAGAGCAAATATGAGCTGGCATTTGTCTTCTGACATCAGTCTTTGCTGAATTGTCTTTTTTTTTAATAAGCATCAATACCAAACATGTACGTGTGGCCTAACAGTGACTGCTGGAAAGTGAAAAAGTGAAGCTTCAATTTCTTAACATTTTCTATTGTTTAACAAAATATCTATCTTCTAACTAGATAAGGAAATGTACAGGTATGCTGGATCTGAGATTCAGAGTGATCATGACATAGATGTGATGATGATCAACTTGAAAGAGGAATTAATGACATTGTTCATCTGAGTATCTGTAAAGTGAAATCTTGAAATTCTGTAAAACACAGAAAAACCGCTTGGACCGCTTGGAAAGTCAAAATACAATCACAGTGCTAGAAATTGTAGTAGAAGCCTGTCAAGAGATTCACAATTTCTGACATGTAGCATCGTAAGTAGAGCCCTGATTATATTATAATAAAGTATGTGTATATACTGTATATAAAACACACAATTCCAAGTCGTACTACACTTGGGAGAGAGATCATATTTATTCATATATAACAAAAAAAAATTTAGTCTTCAATATTTACTGAATACAATTCCTATGGATATTGTAAGTGATCAGATCCATTCTTCTGATGATCCCAGTTTTATTGGAGATGTGTTTTTCTGGAGTGACAGAGGCCCAGTGTGTAGTGAGGCTCACAGCTCTGTCTTGCCATCTTTTTCACCTGAGCTGCTGTTCTCAAGCCCCCCACCCTCCTCCTTCCCTGCCCCCTCCCCGGAGGCCGAGGTGCCAGAGGTGCCAGATGCTTGCGCCTCAAGCAAGAAGGCTAAGGACGCAGAGTTAATACAGTATCGTTTGCCAGTCGGACGGGGGCCATCGTCAAAGAGATGTCCCAGATGTGCCCCACACTGAAATGAAAAAGAACATGTAACCAAAAACGTTATTGTAATTTCCTTTTCTGTTGACCACTCATGGAGGTTGGAAAACTAAAAGTTAACACTGCACTGTGAGAGGAGAGGTGGGGGTAGGTTGGAGGCAAGACAGCCTAGTTTTTCTGTGGCACCCCAAGTAATACTGAACCTAGCCACCTCTCGGACACGAGCAGGGTCAAACCTATTTAAAACAACTGTTTGTAAAATTATGCTGCCTCCTTAAAAGTTTGAATTATGATTTGGGGGCCCTGCATACTTTTGTATTTGTAAATTTCCTTATTGTGCAGTGTTATCACTTAGCATAGTGGCAGCCCCAGTCACTGACCAGTGTCAACCTGTTAGACATTGCACAACTAGAATGTGCAGCCAGACCTCAGATCCAACTGTCTTGAGCACTCTGTTCACAATTTAAATGCCCAAATGAATGTAAAACTTTCTAACAACAAGGATCTAGTCTTTGTTGAACCAGGATTTGTAATCAGCCCATTATATGCTACAAGCCCTGTTAGTCATGTTATGAATACTTTCATCTTTTGCAACTAAAATAAATAGGTTTGAAAACTATTGAAATAATCCAGTACAACAGCTGAACAAGATCTATTAGAAAAGAAAAATATTAAAGGGGAACTGCAACATTATTTTCACATTTCAGGATTCAATCAAAGAATTGGAATTGATGACCACATATCAAACTACAGTGAAAGTACAAAGTACACAGTGATGTGTAAAATGTCCACTTAACACCATAAAACAGACAATTTCCAGGTATGTGCAGTGCCATATTGCTGTCATTGTGATTCAGAATGAGGCACAAAACTTTCAGCGACATGAACCGGCACTATTACAATGTAAACAAGCATGCTTATAAATACAGCTCTTTTAATCTGAAAAAAATGTTGTTTAGTCTTAAAACCATATTTAATGCACATCTTAAACAATTATGATAAAAAGGATCACTTAAATCAAGAAGATTTCACCCTCTCACTGTGTTCTTTTCATCAGTTGCTTTTATGAGCAAAAATAAACCTGTAAAACCTTCTACAACAACAGTAGAAATGGCAACTTGCAAAGGTTTTGGTTCAATTTCTGGCATGGAACATATTTCATATTATAAATTGTCAGGTTTCACAATCATGTAAATTCTAAAGCAGAGAACATTTCAATTCAATGTCCTATCCAAATGGAAAAGATTTAAAAACCAGCCTGTTTCTTTCTGTTGAAATAAAGCAACAGCTTTAGACTAAGCAAATTTTACTACTGTATTAATTTATAAATAATGTTATGAAACCAACACATACAAGACAACATTTTTTACATACTTTATCTAGACTACCGATTCAAAAGAGTGCAACTGAACTGAATTCAACATATCGACTTCAAGACCATTTTGTCGACAAATACTACTTCTTGTTAACTCTGCATGCAGATCATGATGGAACACTTCAGTGGTGATATTTCTGCGCACCACTTATACTTCTGCGCTTGTACATCGCGCTGAATCTCATCGAGAAACTTGTCAGTGGGACCAACATCAGAGTATGTTTATTACCATGTTTTGGCTAGGTGAATATCCCTTGGATTGACTTTCTGCTGATCCAATCGTCAGTTTTGTGTGCGGCCACTATGTGCTGCACAGCCAAATGCTCGACAGCAAGGCATTGTTTAAAATGTATACTGTAGGTGAGTTAGAAGACCATGTTTCTCATTTCCTTACAGCAACTAGTGATCAGGAAGGGCCGTTTATGTCACAACTTTCACTCTAGGCTGTGGTGAGACCAGCATCTTGCTACAATATGGCGACCACACAGTACTTTCACAAAGTTCACAATTCTGTGCTTATTTCAAAAGTTGTAGAATTTTACTATGCTGTCAATGAATTTATTTTGTGACCAAGATTTTACACCTTGTCTGAGAATTTGGGACTGCAGTTCCCTTGAACGATATGAACTCTTTTTTATCCATTTCACCAAACCTCAAATACTGAGAGTCATTAAAATACAAAAAAAAAGCAATTGGTTCCAAGGAGCCAGTACAGATTTGTTACCCTTTAAAATTATTTCCATATATTGTTTATCGTGATAATGTTGTTAAACTACTCTGCTTCATAGCCTTCATTTCAGTTGTAAAAAGAACATACCTGACTGCAACTAGTTTCAACTCTGTGCATTCCATAAGAGAAGTCATCAGTGAGACAGACTGCCTCTGGTGTTATCAAGTCAAAGAACGAAGGCCATCCTGGAGGGTGAAAGAAATCACGTATTAATCAATTTAGCTCATTACTTCCAGTGCAAGACATGCCCCTGTTACTGCAGCAGCGCGTTCTTTTCTAATTCCAGATATTGTTATGCATCCCCTGCACGACCATTTTAAAAGTTTGCTCGCAAAGGGTTCTGAATGTTTACCATCAGGAATAACTGAACACAGCCTTTTAGATAAAGAACAGCATAGGAGTAAACGGGGATTGATAAGTCGCATTTGGAATGGGAATACACAAAAATGCTACACTGAAAGTTTCAAAGATAATAAAGTAATATCCATAAAATGTAGCAGTGAATTACAGTGTGATGCTGTTGCTGAAAGTGGTAAACAACATTGCAGAATTGTCTGCAAGGGAGAGGTTAAAACTGCTTTATGTATATAAATGGAAGCTTTATAATGAAAAAAAGTTGTAATGAAACAAGTTGGAAGACTCCTGACTCGAGCTTGTTTTGGTATATGCTAGGTACACTTCAGACAGCTCTGATGTAATAGGCTGAATCTCTCTCTCACCCATGACTACACACAGAGCTGTGCTATTGGTAGGTGGAAACCACAATATAAAGCACTGATTAAAAACATGCAGGGGCAGGATTCCCTCCACTATTTCTTGGCGGCATCCTACCTCACTCAATGTGGAGGGTTTTGGACAAGTTCCTCTTTCTTTTTGGCTGCAGAGCCAGTTTGCATAGTTTATTTTTCCAGCTCATTCCAGTGGTGCTTGAAAGACTTTCATTTGTGCCTGCCCCCCACCACACACGCTCATTTCCAGATCCCTTTATATTATTTTAAAAGCAAAAATGTTGATCACAAGTATAAGGGGTTAATCATTCACTTAGATGATCGAATAAAATGTATATAGAAATCTATGAGCATTGCTTGTGTTTTTGCATGTAAAAAAATAAATTAAGAGGGTTCTGTCACATGCTAAAAAGGTGCTGAATTATTGCTAGCTTTTCAGTGGAAGGTAGTGACCCCTACTGGTGGTTTCATTGTGCCTGTTGAATTCCATGATTCTTCTGACAAAACGTAAAACCTATACTATAAATGGTACTATAAATGGCCTGCAAGACCAGTACTGTAGGTTGTATTCCTCTTTAAAGCAATACAGATTCCATTAGAGCTCATCCCAAACTACAACACAATATTCAATGCAGTTTTATTATAGATACCTTATTGAAAGAGCTTTACATTTAATTGCAAAATACTTTCCATAATATGCAGATCTAAGTATTCTGATAGCATTAATCAAAATGTTTTAAGGACTTCTTCATCTTTTAAATCTGCTTTTGCCTTATTTAACATTTAAATGCTAGAAAACAGTCTCAGATCTTCAAATAAGAGACATCAAAGGTCTTCATGCTGTTTCGTCACAACATGACAGAGGAACATCACATTTTTAAAAGATCAATTTCCAATCTGCACTCTAAATCATGCACAGAAAAGAAAGTATCTTTTTGGAGACAATGTAATTTATTTTAAACATAATATAATTTCCACCCGAAAACCTAATATAGAATGAAACACCACAGATAAGAAGCTTATCCAAACTTATTGTCCATTTTAAGCATACTGAAAGATTGAGGCACAGTATTTTAAACCTCTCTGTTCATTTTCACACACTGATTGTAACTAGACTACAAAAAATACAAAACATCAAGTATAAATGCTGACAGAAAGGTCTAAAACTAGAGAAGGCATTCTACACACAAGCATATGGCATACCCTGTGGTATATTAAACAGTGTTAGTTTACTCACATATTAAAACAAACAGGCTTTGACACATCCCAAAACTGTAATCCCATTTTGGGATTCTGGTAGTGATGTCACATATGTATTTTTAATTTAATGCTTTATTAATCATGAGATGCAAGATGACAATAAAAAATGCATAATTTAGACTCATTCAGATGAAACTCTTAGACCAGAAAGATGCATTCTCATGGGACTGATCTTGGAACAACCAACAAACCTGCATGTTTGTACTTAGTCCTCACCCTCTGTGATGCCTCTTATGAATGAGGAAGTGAGAGCTTTACCTTGTGCTACTATTTTAACTGAGGAACCCCACATATTACTGCAAAGAACTGCCACCATTAAATTGCTGATTATCCTCTCTAGCTCATTTTAAATTACTTGACTTCATTTATGCAGATAAGTCAATCAGAAACACTCTCCCTTACAATGACAATATGGAAAGTATGCATTTATACAGCACACTATTTACTGGAGAAATTTAAGTGAAGTGCTCAATTGCTCAAGGGTACAACAGCAAGTTCCCACCATGGATATGAACCCCTGACCCCCCCCCATACAAAATGCAAAGCCCTAACCACTGCTCTACAATCCTGCCTCATTCATTGTAGCTTGTATATACATGTAATATATGTATTATATATGCATATTAAAGCACATTGTACATTGCAATATACTGTACATATACTGTATACAGGAATAAGGCCAAAATGATTTTAATTGGCTCTCCCCATCAGGTCTCAAAGTTAGACTAAAATTTACTTCTAGTGATGAAGAAATTATTCCTTCAAATTCTGTTAAAAATGTAAGGGGTGACTTTTGAATCTCTGCAACACATTCCTTCTTCTATCTACAAAACACATCAGTTTAAGGCTAGTTCTTTCTCTTTCTTCCTAATGCTGAGAAATGAGTTCTTCTTTTCGTCTCCTCTAGACTAGACTTCTGCTATGCTTTGTTACTTGGGTCATCCAAGAAATTACTTCAGAAACTCCAGACTTATGCTGCACGCCAGGATTCAGAGCCACTTTAACAGTGACTCCACCAGCTTTGGAACATTCTTCCTGACCATCTTAAAAAACACGCCCTCTGCTGATTTCAAAACTTACTTGTTCTCGACGGCCTTCAATTTCTAACATTATTCTTTTAATTTAATAATTTATATGTTTTTTACATTATTCTTTTTCTGCTTCTGTACAGATATTCTGATAGATACGAATGTATGCACATTCAGATTGTAAACTTCATTTAACAATACATTTAACAATCTACATGTACTCTCAAATACATCAACATCGACTTGCTAAAGCGAGTCTAAATTATATATTGGATAAACATTTCAAAATAAAATCTTTAGAATCACTAGATAGAAACTGTAATAATTTTAAACAGTCAGTGTATGGGTGGTCTCATCATAACATCTTCAATAGATGCGTACTGTTTCGGTGCTTGTCAGAAAAACAAAAGGTGTTGTTTTGTGTCAAGCCTGTGCCAAATCTGATTGTCTCTATGGAACTACATCAAGAATAAAACCCTGTGTTCAATATTACTGCATACTAGAAGTCTTTATGAAGAAGCAGACAGAGACCACACATTTTCAAAGATCTCCGAAAACGTCATGTAGAGCAATTCCAGTTTCAAACATAAAAATAGCAAAAACCAACAAGCCTTGGCTATATCCCTAAATATTACAAAATAAATACAAATTCAAGGGTTTTTCCCCCATTAAGGTGAAAACAAACGTATACAGCTTAGGAATCTGTGTCTGGATCTGAGTGCCTCTGCAACAATCAAAACATTCAATAAATCATTCCTCAGAATTCATGGTCAGCCTAGACTACTGGGTGAGTTAAAACACACACAGTTTCTCAAACTCTAAACATATGGTAAAACCACTGAAGATATGCTATCGAAAACCCACAAAGGATAGTCCAATTTCTTGGCACTGCCTACCACCACTGTTTTACCGCCCTCATTTAAAACACACATCTGTAACACACAATAAGAATAATGCTATTATTGTGTTTCTTTTCTTTTCAGTATGGAATAAACCTTTATCTGTTCCAGGCTACGCATGCAGATGCAGCTACATACTCAAACTGCATAAACAACAACAACAACAATAATAATAAATAATAATAATAATACAAAGTTAGGACAACAGGGCTTTCATTTCTTTGCTTTATCCTGGATTTCACACCCAAAAGCTATCCAAAGGCATTTTCTCATTAATTGCTAAATGGTCCCACATACTGGTAACGCTATATCATTTTCCTCTTCTCCAAGTGAGATGAAAACCTGATGGAGTAGGTGAGCTGTGCACAAATAAGGAAGTAAAGACACAGACTCAGGAGCTTCAATTCAACGTAAAGAGAAAAAAAGAAAGGGTAAAAAATGGGGCTGTATTTCAGAATATCATTGAACTACCTGATAGAAAATGCAGATGTCATGTAGTAGTGGGCTGCTGTTGAGCTTAGAAAAGTAAAAATATTTAGTGCACTAAACTTAATAGTCAGCCCAAAATTAATAGTTGCATTCCTTGAAAATCAATGTGTGTGACCTAGCTCTGCTGGTATATCATGCAGACCCTGAGAATATGGTCATTTACAAAGTGACTGTTTTAAGCAGTCTGTCCAATAACTACAAAGAAATAATATCCCAATGAGACACAGGAAATTCTTCAGGGAAAGAAAAAAAATCTATGACTCAGAAGATAAAAAATGTCCATGGATAGTTATTTAACTAATCAAATTAATAAGTATTATCAATACGTAAAAGTACATGTGTGTGCAGTGTAGAAAAGCTTAAACAAATCTAAACCTGGATTCAGTTCTTGGTACAAACTAGACTTGGCTATTGCCATGCGTTAAATTACTTTAGGTTTAAGAAAGCTACTTAAAAAAACATTATCTGAAACCTCTGGAATTTAAGACTTTGATCCAATTTAGGCATGCAAGTGTGTTGCTACCATTACAGCTTATTAAAATATCTTTTCACATTACTAAGCAGGAGACAAGGATAGCAGGACAATTAGAAAAGGTTATGAAGGCCTTTGTCTAAAGAAAACTTCCTGGGCCTCAGGAAATCTGGAAACTGTTTACTTTTAAAGCTTTAAGAGTTACTTTATGTATACTGTATTTCACTTTGACTCGGGCTGGAGGTACACATACATTTTGTCCAATAAACTATTGTTTTACATTTCAGTAAGTGACCAGAAGACTTAATTTTTTTAAATTATGTTTCAGCAGGTTTAGTCATTTTCAACTACTGTGTTCTAATGTTCGCATTCAATATAGTTAATACACAATCTTCAAATCAGTATCATCAAAAAGGAATGTGGCAGACAGTAAACATGCACATGGTTCAATTTGCCTCATAAATCTGAATGCAAGGGCTTTTACACATTGATTATATGAAAACCCTTTTAACTCCCAACCTATTCATGTCTACAAAGCAAAATATAGCAAGGTTTTTCGTTCAGTTTAAAATTAACTGTTTCTAAAATTCTCTATACATGAAAGCATTAAGCAGCTGTGGTTTCTTTGAGATGACATGAGAGGTTATAAAGTAAAAAGCCTATTTATGGAAAATACATTTTTCTTGGCACACAAAATCCTCAAATGTGGTTATGATTACATGTACACATTGGAAACAAACGTATTGTAGTCCCCTCACTCATATTTCCCAGGAGATAAATTTTATTTTATACGCTTTCCTTTTCAACTCCTTCAAATGCAAAAATTCCTTAGGAAATTATGATGCATGAAAACAGACTGAATTTAGTTTCTTCAACAAGAATTCTAATTTACACTAGTGGCTGTGTGCCAAAGTGCAGTAGAAGCCTGGTGTTTACAGCTCTACAACTTTCATTACAGACCTAATAATTCTTCTTTGGTTCGGACACAGGCAAAGAATACACTGCGCAAACTTAAACAACATTTAACAGCTCTTGAACACAGCCATTCTGCAGGATTAATCTGGAGATATGCATATTCAACTGAATATCAGACCCAAGTCTAAAAAAAGGAAGTGTCTATTTTTTTCTTTAATTTAGTCTAGGGAAGTTTCAGATCCACATATTTATTTTGGTTAGATTACCTACTCTACTTAAAATAGTAAATGTTTACACTAGCAGACAAGAGAATGTGTGATGTATCAGAGCTGTCAGAATCCCTTTATAAACCAGATCTGAAAATGGGCTCATATAATCCACAGAGCTATCCTTTACACATGTGAATTACAGTGTAACTAACAACCCTGTAACAAAATAAAATCAAGCAGCATTTTCTAGAAGTTGCATATTTTCTGCTTTTTTCATCAAATGATGTCTTCATTTTTTTCTCCACAAAGAACAACAATTTCCTGAAGAAATCAGAGCACACTAGCTAAAATGCAATGATTTAATTTCATTGACTAATTTGATTAAAGCATGCAAGACACATTTATTTTTTTTCTAAAACAAAAGCGAAAGAGTCCCAATCTACATTCAATCTTTATCTGCAGGAGAATATACAAAGACTAAGAACAAATTCAAGCAACACAACCCTATTTTCAAAATGTAAGCTCCTCTGCCTATATAGTGTCATATTTAGTTTAGGATGTTTTAAATTAAATAAATAATATTAGAAATGAATTTTCTAATTATTTGTTTCTCTTTATTTGTTTGAACATGAATGGCAAAGAACTTTCAAATCTTTAGGAGATGAATAGGCAAGCCTGTCCATCTCCTATAATGAACAGGCTGGCCACTACTAATTTCAAGGGTGCAATTCAGAATAATAAGTCACTGACAGTGTCTCATCCAAATAGGACCTAACTTCAGGGTCTTTGGGTTTTATTTTTGTCAAACTCTTAACTACAGCAATTACTGGCTTAATTTGTTGTGACTAATGCCATCTTTAAAACTGGCTTACTTATTTGAGACTGATATGATCTTTAAATACCAAGTGAAGACAGATACAGATAAACAGAACATACAGATAAACAGATTGGTGTTGTCAAGGCTAGGGGTTGCAGAACATTAGCTGTAGCCTGTTTTGTAGACATTTATATATTCTGTTTTATTAACTGTTGTTGTCCATGTGGTGATGGGGTGTAATTAGTGTTCATGTAAAAAGCATAAAAAATTAGAAAACACTAATACATTTGCACACTGCACTTCTTTCAGTCCTTTTTATATATCTGGAAATTAGTTTTAGAGCTTAGCTACCTTGGAAAATGCTACTGCTAATGAAAATTCGAATGAATAACTGAAATCAAAAACAGTTTAATATCCATATATATACTGTATAATATGCAGGGCATGTTGCAATTAAGTTGCAATGTTTCAAATGGGAAAGGAAAGCAGATATGTCAAATTTCATGTTCATTCCAGTAAATTACTAACGACACTGCATGCCTCAATTAATTCTGCGATTTCATACGAAAATTTTCAATATGTATGGTATCAAAAAGGGCAACAATTTAGATTTGAAAAAATTCCTAGGGATTAAATTCTTCCATTTATAGACAAAATACTAATTACACAATCTATTAATTAAAATCACTTTTTAAATATTTTAACTTCCTTAAGTTATCCATTATTACACAATTCAAGACTCTAAAAACAGTCATATAATGAACAGAGATTGATAACCATAAAGTAAATTTGTTACTTTTTTTCCTGTATCCCATTAGCCATCTCCCTACATATACACTCATTCCTGTAATCATCCATAAAAAGGCTTTTAAGGTCATGTTTTAGTTTTTGTAATGTAAAATAAAGAGGCCAGATAAAAGCAAATGCTCTCATAATCTGTCTATATAGATGCATAGCCTTGGAGACCATTGATCATGATAATCAAAACAGCCTGCATATAGTTTACAAAACTATAAGCTTGTACCCCGATAAAGCTGCAAAACGGGTGATTTTATTTTAAGCAAACATTTTTAAATTTAACAAGGCAGGTTAAGTATACCAGTACTTTCCTTGCTGGAACTGTCTTCAGAAAAGATAGTCAATCTTAGCCCAAATCCCAAGGAGTCAGACTTGCTAACCTTTTTTCAAGTAGAATTATATTTGTAAGCACATTTTATATCCATTTCTTTGTCATGACCAATTTAGCTTAAAAAAACGTGAAGCAATGTCAATCCAGCACCAGAATTAATCAGTATTTCATTAATCAGTAATTAATCAGGCATCACTCGCTCAGTGCTATCACACTTCCCATA
This sequence comes from Lepisosteus platostomus, assembly GCF_059453375.1. NCBI lineage: Eukaryota > Metazoa > Chordata > Actinopteri > Semionotiformes > Lepisosteidae > Lepisosteus > Lepisosteus platostomus. The sequence continues at coordinate 29,530,282 of NC_142619.1, read as the reverse complement.
TGTCCATGACTTCCTGTCTTTTTCTGCTGCTCTGCAGTGCTTTTAAGATATCTTAGCACATACAGACAATAGTGTGGAGATGCTGTACAAAAAGTGATGTTTTGCTGTTAGGATTTTTATCTTCTGATGGCTACTGCAGCTGGCATCATTTCATGTGTAAGGGGAAAATATCAAGCAGGAGAAAAGAAACGTATTTGATCACCAGCCAATATATTTCAAAATAAATGACCATGCTTTGACTTACATGTAGCAGTAGTATATATTTTTTAACTCTAGCTACCCTTTAAAGTAGGAAAAGCACAGTGATATTGTGGTAGGTCATAGGTATGGCAATGTGTGATCAACTGGCAAAAATAAAAGAAATGTCAAAGCACACTAGTGCATTCCAACCAAGGATATAGGTGCCAACCTGAATAGTTTACATAAGCCATATACTGTACACCATGTCATTCAGACAACAAGTGCAAAGGGCATACTTGGGCTCCTAACAAAGTGCACTAAGCATGCAAGCTAATAATGAATGATGACTGGAAAATTGCAGAACACAGAAAACAATGTATTTAGATACTCATAACATACTTGGATTTCTTAATTAAACCATTCCATCAGCATTTAATTTTAGTCAAAGGGATAACCGGAGATATGCTTATATTCGACTTACTACTTCATTACTTCTGTTTCACCTATACATTTTTTAAACTTTTATCCCCCAATTTTCTTTTCTCTATTGGATTTTTTATTTTTACTTTTTTATACCACACATATGTGACTGCCTAGAGTACAAAGGAAACATTGTGAGCGCAAACCATCTGATATCACAAGGCACAAACTTCCAATTACCATGGACTCAACTCAAAGGAAGGGTAAGAAAAGAGACCTGACAAGCCATTCATGCCTGCAGTCATCGGCTATTAAGGGTCAAGGCTGAGACCCTCCAAAGAATCTACAAAAGTCAGTGGGTAAACTGGAGTTGACTAATTTACCTTGTGGATTATCTATGTTACCGTAAGATTAAACAGGAAATCATACTATTTCACAATCCAGGACTCTGTTTTTACAGAAAGGGGGTGTGTGTACATCTGCTTGGGGTGAGAGTTACTAAAATAAAGAATGTTGTTGAATGGAAAATGATATGGGAAAAATACATACTTTTATAAGTGGGTCACTGATTTCATTATTTGACTATGATATGATTTATTTCACTTGCATTTTACTTTTATTTAATAGCACATTGACTACATTAATTAGTTATTGCACGTCTGAATGTATCCCTAAATGAACTAAACCATCCTTCAACCATTGGTGGTACTGGAAGCTTATTTAATAACATTATCCCACCTTGGTATAAATATCTGCAATTACTATGGCCATATTACAGGATATCACAAGCACATTTAATAAACACATCGCTTTACCAGGTAGAAGGTTGCTCTTGAATGGTACATCAGCAAAAAAGCACCATTAATGATTTATTTAGGATTGTGCAGAAATTCAGATGTAGATTTGATGGCATTCGGAGGAGTGTATAATTTAAAATGTTTATATGGACGAAGATTCATTAAACACGATTGAAGTAATTCAGATTAAGATGCAAGAAATATTTTGTTGAGATGTTGAGAAACCTCTACTGAACTGTTCACAAGCAATCACTGTTGTAAACATGCTCCACAAGATAACCCTCACGCTGCTAACATTACAGAGCACTTTCAAAGTAACACTATGCCTATTGAACACAGCCAAAGACACCAACCATGGTTTCTTTGTCAGTATAATTTAAACTTTATAAAGATGCAGGAGAATTTTCTAAATTTTCTAAAATGTTTTCATGAAAACAATATCCAGAAACACAGAAGGGTGTTACATCTTCAGTCTCTGCAAATAAGCAACGAAAACCAGAGTTCATTTGGGGTTCACTTCCTTCACATGCTGAAGGTTGATCTATTTATATGTTTAGCGGAAGATGACAATTTACACTGCCTCAGAACATCCCATCACTGTTCAACAGTTTTAACAGAGATATAAAGGAGAGCTTACCTGACCCAGAGTCAAACTTGGTTGTGGACCTGCAAAAGAACAACCAGCATTAACAGAGATTAAAAGGTAAAAACGATCACAAGATTTATTTTTCTTCAGATATGCATGAAACAACAGACCCAATTTCCTTCACAAATATAAAAAACAGGCAAATAAACAGGCAAAAATTAGACAGGACAAAACCTTTTTAACCACAGATCGTGTCCTTGGCAGGTAGACATGCTTTCTTGAAGATTAATACTTATTTTACAGGAGAAAAATGAAACTTGAATGTAGTCCTTCCCCAAATCTCTGATTATCACCAAAACAGGAAATGAATTAGCCCATCACAGTCCAATCCAATGAGCTGGTATAAAATACCCACTTTTACATAATATTAACATGTAAAAAAACATTAATTTACATGTTTTTTCCTTTTAATTACTCCAGAAAATAACTACTACTGAAATTACAATCCAATTGGATACAAGATAGCCATCAATAAAACATGTGAAACCCCCCCCCCCCATTAAATGTCTTACCTTAATATTTTTTATCAACTTACAAACTCATTAACTGTGTTAAAAGTAATCAATTTTGATTAGCTCACTTGAATCCTCCTATTGACAAAACAATGACTCTTCAACTTCTTGTAGCACATTTCATACAGGCTGACCAATCTGGTGAGGATTTACCCGTGCAATACCAACATCTTTTCATCTTTTGGAAATAGTTTTGCATGTGATATTCTTCATTTGGCTTTTATGCTTAAATTGGTAAATTTCTTCTGAACCCTATGAAACTTATTTTGCGCTGGTGGTCCAAACTGAAGAAAAACTATAAATTTTGCTGAAATTAAGAAATTGGTCTGATTGTCGATTCAGATTGATTGATGTTTACAGGTAGATCTCAATTCACAAGACAGATTCTTCTAAACAGCTTTGTGTACTGTAAATCAACAATAATAAGAATTAATTTCCCATAAGAATGCATGCAGTTAGCGGATGCATTCAGTGTCTGCTCCCAAATAAAAACCTTAAGCATTTTTTTATTAGAAACATTTATATAGTTGTACAAAGAATTCTTGTTTAAAGTAAATGTTTGTTAATTTATCACTTTCAGAAAAAATGTGAAGGTAAGTGTCGTTAGTGGTGGCTGAGTTTTTAAATACTGACTTTTTAAAGAAGCTGGTTTTGTTATAAGGCTTTTTTAACAAATATTTTGCACTTAACTTAATTTTTTAGATTTTTTTCCCCAAATAGTAGCTTAATTACCTTTAGTTCTCATTTATTTCAGACTTCAAACATACAGCATAAGCAAAAGGCACATTAAGAAAAAGAATCTCTAGATTTATTCTGCATTAAGACCTTTGGGGATGTTAGAAATTACACATTATTTGCCAACAATTAATCATCCAATCATAAGAAATACAGTACATCAGTATCAGAATAAATAATGCCAAAAACAATCAATATCTTAATAATCATCATCATATTTATTTATATAGCACCTTTCATTAAATTGTAACTCAAAGCGCTTTACAGAGTGAGCATAAAAAAACATCATAAAAATATGAAGACATAAAAGATATTGACAATAATAAGGACTAAGGCAGAGAGAATTTAAGATGAATAGTGGCCAGTGCGTTACACAAGTGACACTGTTCATCCTGGCATGTAACTGGATATACACAGTGTACTGTATATCACCTTAAACACACTGCCTGGTGCTGGCCACATCCACCCATGATCAAGAGAAAACTAGTCGTGTCCTAAATTAAGAAGCACAATATATTCTTGAGGGATGTTAATCCAGAACTGCACAAATGAAGATTTTAGGAAATGTTGAACATGCTTTTCTGGCATATCAGTGTTCTTCCCATCACCTCCATCAAAGAGAGGATGTCATCTAGAAGAGGGATAGGCTGGTTGAGTGGGAGGGTCTTGGTCTTCTACGAGTGACAGTGTCTTTCAGAGGGGGCAGCAGGTCGAGCTGTTTAGCAGAGATTGCCAGCATTCGTAGAATGCATTTCTATGCTTTCCTGTGCTTACAACATTGGCATTGTTCCAAAATCATGCACATTCTCCTACAGTACCTCCCTATTTGCTGGAGATAACTTTTTTTAAATACAATTGGTCACTTGCGTTCGTAGCATGCATTCCTATAGAATGGTATAGAATTGCATAGTAGCTCTTGTGTCCACTTACGTATTAGCGCGCGCTGTATCATAGTACATAGGCTGCGTATTCGACACAAACTAATTTTATTAAAATAGAAAATATGAAAACCCGTTCCAATTTTTCAGTGCACACTACAAAGTTTCAGGGTCATATGTTGTACCGCCTGGCGGCACTCCATAGTTTGAGAACCACTGGTTTTTACAGTATGTGAGGAGGAGAACCTTAAAGTCCTACAAATTTTATAGTCACATTGACTGCAGAAAAGGCTTGGAAATACATCTTGAATCACGACACAAAATGTTTTGGTGAGCTCAGTGGGTTGCAGCATTCATTTTATTTCCTCAATGGGATACGCAATCAAATACTGATCTTGCATTCCACTTAAGGAATGTGTCCCTATGCTTATTGTCACTTGAAGTCACTGGCATGTATGTTTTTCATCAAATATGATCAAATCTATGCGTATGGAATTACTCAAAAATAAAACATGATAATGCACTTATTGTTCATAGTAATGTAAGGATCAACAAACCTTTTGCTTTTCTCTAAACAAAATAACAGTTTTGACTTTGCTTTGCAGTATTTTCCAAAGAAGGAATAAGAAGAGGTACGGTAGATAAAAGTACAGTCCATATACTGCAAATGGAGAGTATATCTAGTGGAAACGATGCAACTCTTGAACACAGAAGATAATGCCCCTGCAGGATAAAGGTACCATAAAATGATACAGAAAAATACTCTGTGAGAAAACACCTTCACGTGAATCTAAAGGATAAAATGCTGATTCCCCAAAAAAATTATACATAAACCTCACGTGTGAATGACACTTCATATACTTTTGTGGTGAAAAACAAGAAAATGTTCTAGACATTAGCCAAACAATCCGAGCATTTTAAAAATGGAAAATATGCAGCTCTTGTGGGAACATCATGTTTCTGATACTGGATAATACTAGCTATAAATTCAAAGGCCTTTCTAGCTCTCCACTGAGCTGTGGGAAAAGTTCATCTGGATAATCAGTCTTGAGATGCTGCTGATGTCCTGTCAGGTAGAATTAACCTTCCATTTCTTTCTATCCAGGCAGGCTCGTATTAGAAAAGCACTATGTAGATCGTCCTCTTGAACCAATTAGTGAGTATGCTCTAGTCAGATACGCACTGAACATGAATAAATACCGGTTCATCAAAAGACAGCTGGTTTCATTGCACTGCAGTGCATAATCAAGAGATGGACTTCTACAGAACTGCTCTTGGACCTCATACCTTAGACTATTTGTTTTTTCTTGTTAAATACTTTAGATTTGTCTCCTATGGTTAACTGTAAGCACGGTTCCACTGTTATTTGTTACTAATTGAATTGTTACTTCTGTAAACAACTATTTCAGCAAAAATAGATCAAAAGCAAAAAAAAAACATACGCCAGGACTGAAGAAGAAATAAGAGGGTTAACTACCATGTTGTGATCCATGTTGAAGGATGCTTTGCTGTTGGGTGTTTAGAGTACATTTAAGACCGACTAAACACGATTTTTAAATCCGATTTAAATGGATATAATCTGGTATAGTCAATGTATTTTTGTCTAATTGTCTCCCCAATTTGACGTACTAAATTCTGGCTTCAGCCAACTGCGTTTCATACCTGTGATCAAAGGATAAATCCATCAGGCGAGAGTCCTGCAACTTGACCATCTGCCTAGACCTTCTTTCCACCCACTGATATCCATCGGTTCATGCTGTAGCAAATGCTCAGAGCTCCAAAGCATGGGTTCCCAATCCTGGCCCTGGAGGCCTACACACCTGATACGTTTTGTTCCAGCCAAGCTCTCAGTTAAACAACATAACCCATAATTGACCTAATAGGATATGAACTGACTGTTTTCAGCTCTTAAACATGTAGCAAATGCTCAGAGCTCCAAAGCATGGGTTCCCAATCCTGGCCCTGGAGGCCTACACACCTGATACGTTTTGTTCCAGCCAAGCTCTCAGTTAAACAACATAACCCATAATTGACCTAATAGGATATGAACTGACTGTTTTCAGCTCTTAAACATGTTGGATGTTGCCCTTTAACTACTGCATTTCACATGTAACATACCGTAAAATTTCAAACTTCTGAAAAGAAAAGAACTTCGTGTAAAGCAATCTGATAGGTCATTTAAGCTCCAATTAGGTAACTAAGCTCAGCTGGACTGAAAACAAAGCAGGTGGGTGGCCATCCATGACCATGATTGGGAACCCCCACTCTAGAGGACTGTGAACAGCCCACAGATGCTCTGTCTTCACCAAATGGAGTTTTAATGCTCTATGCTGATATTTTTCAACAAGAAATAAATAATATTATTATTAAATAATATATATACTGTTCTCTAATATATCTCCAATAAACCAAATTACACAAATTGGTATATGTGTCTAAAGGTCCTAGAATTCAACAATGTAGTCTTTGCCTACAGAATTCAGCCTTTAAAGCATCCACTTAAGGATAACCTAATAAAACCGAATCTTGGCGCATCTAGTCATTGCTCAGAATCTATTATTCTACAGCTCGTCTCCCTTAAGCAGCTCAATAAATGAATATCAATACTCATAGTTGAGTGACAGTGTTTAAAGTATTTAATCCTGTGTAGTACATACAGTAGTAAGTACATGCCAATAGTTACATACAAGAGGAGGACATTGGGTATGGTAGTAGATGTTTGATTCAAGCTGCTTATCCAGATGTTTCTTGAAAGAAACCAAAGTATTGGTCTGGGAAACCAAAAACAACATGGCTGGGTAGATTGTTCCATATTCCTAAACCTTCTGTTCTTGACATTAATTTCACATCCATATAGTCCTCTGATTTGTGCTTAACTGTTCATTCTGAAGAAATCTGCTGTGTTGTCTTTGTCAGTGCCTTGAATAATTATATCAGCTTATAGTTCAAGACTAAAAAGGTTCAGTTCCTTCAGCCTGCCAGTGTAGGAAATTCCCTTATAGCCCCAGAATGTATCTGGTTGCTCTTCTCCTGACTGCAGAGCAGCAATATCTTTTCTATACCACGGAGAAAAAAATCTATACATAATATTCTAAATGAGGATTTAATTGTAGATTATACTGTATAATATGAATATAACACCCCTTGATCCCAATTCTAAGCTTTTAATTTTACATCCAAGCATTTTGGTTGCGTATTTGCATCCCCAAATCCCCACAAATGACATGTCAACTCAAACCTAAGTCTGTTTCAAACGTAGCAACTTCAAGCTGTTTCACATATTTATAATTAGATTTTATTACCTGCACACAATACCCTGCAGCTGTTTATATTAAATGTTATCTGCCAAGCGTTTGTCCAGTCATGAATTTTATCAAAATCTTTTTTAATTTCATATGTTGCTTCATCAGTGATAGCTACTTCACCTTATTTAATATTATCTGCAAACGTGGCCCGTTTCCAATTATTAAATCAAGATAATATAATTTAAGAAATGCAGTGGTCCTAGTACAGATCTCTGTGGTACTCCACTAATTATATTACTCTAAATAGAGCACTCACCCCTCATCTGTACCCTGTATACATTGTCTAGACCTTTACAGTTTTTGTCTAAAATACATTTTACTTCATCATTGCCATTTATTTTGCTGTAGTACTGAAAGAACATATTTTAGCCTAAACTGCATCAGTTTCTCTGTTGGCCTTTCTAATATCCTTTTTTACCTGTGCATGAAATACATTATACACTTTTTCTCTATCTAAATCATGTTGTTTTTTTATGATTTTATACAGTGCTCCTTCCCCTTATATTTTTCCTTATTGACTTGTTGAACCATTTTGGATCATGTATCTTGTTTTTTTATTTATTTAGTTTCTGGATACAATTGTTCTGTGCTTAAAGCAGAACCTGTTTAAACTGATTTCATACAGTACCTTTCATATCCTATCCCATCTTACGCTTATACTGTATCTCATTCAATCTAATCTAAGAAACTGTAAACATTCACTTTGGATTCTACTTGAACAGTTTTAAAATATACTTCAAAGGATACCATATTATGATCATAGTTCTCTAATGGCTTACCTCACTGTCTTGATTGTTTGAAAAGACAAGATCTATACAAGTATTTCCTCATGTAGATGTTCTGACAAACTGGTTAAGAAAGCAGTAATTAACCATGTCTACCATTTTAGTTTCTGTTGCTCATATTGCTATGGGTCTTTCCCAGTCCATGTTTAAAGTCTCATAAATATTATTCTCATAAAATTACTTCGTTTTGCACATAAAATCTTAATTTCATTATACAGTGTTGAATTATAATCAATAACAGCATTTAGTGGTCTATAGCTTGCTCCTAACACCTCTAACACATCTATACCTAGAAAAGTTTTTTTCAATTAGCCTACGTAGATTCAGAGTTTCATGACTATTCTAGCTTAAAGAGGAAATGCAGTCACAATTTCTCATAAGTTATTAAATCTCGGTAACAAATTATTTATTTAAAAAAATTCATTAACGTTAATAAAAATTTTGAATTAAGCACAAACCGGGAATTTTGTGACAGCACCATAAATTGCCATTTTGTCACAAATTCACACTCGAGTTACCCAGAATTCCGACAAGATGCGGCCCTTCCTGCTCTTTAGCAATGACTAAATTAAAGCGATATATAAGTAAATAAATATCAGTTGTGTAGCAGACAGTTCACCATATAAGTGTTTCAACAAGATCGGCATGCAGTGTTAACAAGTTGCGTTTGTCGGCAAAACCATCTTGAAATTGAGAGCAGTTTTTCTATTGGATTAAAGGCCTGCTTCTTTACCATGTTACCAGGTGGATGCTGCACGTTGGTGGTGGTGGAGGGGAGTCCCCATTACCTGTAAAGCGCTTTGAGTGGAGTCTCCAGAAAAGCGCTATATAAGTGTAAATAATAATAATAATAATAATAATAATAATAATAATAATAATGTAATAAGGCCACATCACATTAACGGATGTTTTGTTTCCTGGTTCTGAAACGCATGAACATACCTAGAAATTCCATCTATTTTGCGATATAAAATACAGGTTTTATAAGATCTGTGTGCATTTTACTTTTATTGTGGTTTGAAAGCCACTGCTCAATTTTTTATTCTTCTTAACCCCGTAATATAAAAAGAGCGTTACAGTTCCCCTTTAAGAACCTGAACACTCTTTTGATATACTGTACAGTGCTACAACTCCACCTCTCCTATCTTTCCAGTCTTGCTGAAAGAGAGCACATCCACTAATGTTATACTCTTCTCCATCATTTTCAGTTAGGCAGGTTTCTGTGATTCCAATAACATCAGAATTACCTGCTGGATTCTATTTCATCTAATGTGTTTCTAGTGCTCTTAGCATGTAGGTAAAAGCACGTCATAACCTGATCATACCTGAAGCATGTAACTTCCTTTTCCAAGAATTATCTTTGATGTCATGCCTCCAGAAGAGATAGAAACCCTTTCCACTGTAAGCCAAAGTTGCAGCTCAAAAAAATGTTTATACGTAGAGGAGTTTCCATCCTGGATATATATATATAAGAAACATGTACTTATTTTTAAGCATTTACTTAATTTTCTTTTACAGTTTGAAAATAAGTTCGGCATTTCAAGTAAAGGATATCTTGTTCTAAATAAAAAAAGGCTAATGACCACTGATTTTTCTTCTTCTTCCTATTTACAATACCTAACGTTTCACTTAATGTGCAGTACTATCAGTTATGCCTGCTTATAGTTCAAGATAACACGCCACCTCTCTGTTGCAAGACAACATTCATAATTTGTTAGCATAGTACTACATAAGATTAAAAAAACTGGTGTGCCTCCAGACGTCTGGTGGTTATTTTGTTTATGTCAACATTTTGTAGCTACACAAAGTATTTTAAATAGTTTCTTGTTGACTTACTTGAATAAGGGAGTCCCACAGACAACACATGTGTATGTTCCCTCTTCCTTGTGGTCTGTGAATTTTCCTCTGAAGGCACTACAAAGACAATCCCAGAATGCAAGATCAGTCCTATTGCAAACCAGCTCAAGTTATGTCGATAACTTCCACTAGATCAGATTTACTGTATACAGTATATACAGTGAATATAGAGGCAATCGCTGTTAAGTAAAAACATTTTGCTAGGAAACCATCTGGACATATATTTATGCAAGTAATTTTTGGAAATGCAGCCCATTTCCACTTATTTTGCTGCATTTGTTTCTAAATTTTGTATACTTAAAATGTTTTGGTCCTACAGCACTAGTGGCCACTGTTGACACAAGATATTTCATCAACAGGAATTTACTCATGAAGCTGTGACTTTTATGAAGGAAGGAAACAGAGAAGGACATTTTTACATTCATTAACTTTAAAGGGAAATTTAATATACTAAGTTTCTTTGAAACATCCTTCCTGATTGATTTTTTAACTCATTCTGAACTGAGTTTCAAAACTTAAAAAGGTACATGGGTGACACAGATAAGAAAAAAAGGATCAGAAAACTGCACAGTGAAAGATATAAAACTCCATATTGAATCCAGAAAACCATTTCTGGACTTTAGTTATAACCCTTTAATGACTGAAGGTTTAATTAAAAAAAACTCACTGGGAATTAACCATTGGTAAAATAACTTACAAATTAAACCTCTGTTATTATGTCATGTTGTTGGCTGGGCCAACTAATAGACATGAGCCCTGCGTGTGTGGATCCATTCTGTACTTTCTGTACACTAAACACTAGGGTTCTGAATGAAGTAGAGGTTGCAATGAAAGTAGTAGTGAATGAAAGTGATTGAAAATTATGAAGTTATGTTCTATATTAATTTTAAAGCAGATCCACCCAGTATAGAAAACTACTATAGCTCTTCTGTACTGAGTGAAAATTCTACAATTAGCAGGGAGTGAATAAATATATATTTTATTTCTAGTTTTTCCACATTTTGACTTTTGACAAGGAAACTGCGGCATTAGGAAAATATTTTGAAAATTAACAATCTTTAAGTCTGGAAAGTAATATATTTAATACAAATCAGCTGTATCATTTTTAACAAAAAAGTCTTGTGTGTTCCACACCTTGCTTTTATTATCCTTTCACCCCCTTTTTACGATCTCCCAATTTTTCTTAATAAAAAGGAGTTTTTTAAAATGACCTAATCTTAGGTATGTTTGGAGCACTAAATCATTCCACTGCCCTAAAATAAAGAAAAAATTACTTTGGTGCATGCTGAGATACCATGCCTAAAACCTATTCCCAGCTAATTGTTGGAGGGCCACTCATTTGAATAAAGAAAATGTACGCATTCTCTCAGTGACAGCAAGACACATTTGAAATGATTAAGATCCTGTGTGTGGCAGAAAAGGAGGACAGAAACAAAGAAAATAAAACCTTTATCAGGAAACAAGCAGTTACATCACTAATAAATCTGATTCAGAGGTGACCCAGGGCTAAAAGCCAAGATCCACAGTATAAATTAAACACCAAAATGGTTAGCCTTGGCAGGTACTCTCAGAACTGGAATCTGCAGAGAGGGGTTGGATTTTACTCACTAAAAACAGTTTTGGAAGTAAACACTCCTTTATTCAGCTCTCAGGGCTAGCTTCCAAACTCTACAGCCATGTGAGGGCAGTTATTGAGCATTTTTAACATTCCTACTGCAAATGAGCCAATAAATACTTTCTCCACATGTGCTTTGCCAAAGCAAAAAAAAAAAGAAAGAATGTCACAAAACTATCACTTATTATTCTTATTTTTGGCAGACATAATCTTTGAGATTACAAAGAACACCTTCAAGATCCACTTGCTTGGGGGCAACTGGGGTATATACAGTATATACACAGTGAAGGGCACATATACATATTTTTAATGTCCTTGTTCAAAAAAGACAGTTGAAATGATGTACACACTCTTCTATATTATGTAAATTGAGAAAACAGTAGTAATTACTTCTAACAGAGGCAGTCAAGCATTTTCCTTTGCTGGCACTGAAGGATCAGTTTTTAAAAAATGGTTAAAAGGGGAAATCCCTTTTTCCCCCCCCAACACAAAATGACTTTAGAGCATGCTTTCAAAAGATGATGGTTAAAACAGGGAAAAGAAGTTGTGGGGGCATTGAAATAAAAGGATAAAAGGACAGTGGTAAAACCACACAGGAGAGGCTCCTCTCTAGCTCACTGATTTATTCTTGATCACTGAAGCCATACCATCATAGCAAGAAGCATGGCACACTTGAAATTTGCTCTAATTGGAACATTGTTGGACAAGATAATCTTGTGTCGACCTTTGAAGTCAAAGCTTTGCCTTCCCCTTTTAGAAAAGTAGGTATGGTTGATACAGTACTTTACATAACCATGAGTTTAACTTTCAGTTCTATTCCAAGATAAAATAGATAAGATATTCTAAGATAGAAGAGTCCTAGATTTAGAGAGGGGTCCGTGTGCTGCAAAATGTGAGATAACCCACTGCCTGAATCCTTCACCCTGTAAGACTACAGATCCCAAAAGCCACCCTCTGTGGGCCAACATACCTCTCTGTGCCTCTCTCTTGAGTAACATGGTACTGCAGCGGAGTCAGACGCTTCCTCAGCTCCTCCTGGGAGAAGACCACCTTATAGGTCTTTTTATCCCTACATGACCCTGAAAAACAAGGCAGGGATACGGGAAAAGGGAAAACTGAGTGGAAGTCCCCAGGAGCTGCGCCGGCCGGGGGCCACCGTAGAGAGACAGCGCTGGACTGTCAACAAGCTCTAGCTGATGCTGCCTTCACATCAAACAGATGTCACGCAACAGCTCGGCTTTTTTAAACATTCCAAATCCAGGCAGCATTCATTCCAAAGGCATTTAATTCTGCTTTTGATTCCAGGCAAGAATCACCACAGGTTTGTTGTAAAAGGTTAAAAATTGGCATAGGAGATGACAAATTGTCAGGTCACTAAATTTGTGACCGAAATATGCTTCATGAGAAATCTGAATATGTAGTTTTATTCACATTTGTATTATTATTGTATTATGTACTGTGTAATATATTATTATACATGCTTTATGTATATTTTAATGTGTCCTTTCTTGCCTGGAAACTTAAAATGGGAACAACCACTCAGCTGGGTCAGTCAGGATGTGCAATAGCCAAAGCTTCTCTGAGATGCAAGGGCATTTCTCAAAACAAAGTATCACACAATATTACATTAGGCCCAACATAAAGAATTCTGCTGTTTATCTTACACAGAGTCTTCAGTACCTTCATATACAAGCTGCATACTGGAATGCATCCTGTTGAATAATTTAGTAAGATGTATTATTCAGACGTTACAGTGAAATTAGGACAATATAATTAAACCGAGGATGTATTTTACAAACTGTAAACAAGCCATAGGTAAGGGGATTTTAATTGGGGTGTCTGTGGGACAAAATACAATTTGATATTTAACATTAAGCAATTATTCAGTCTGTATTATTCAGTTATAAAATGTTTAAAGTTTTATGGCACTCAATAGCTTCTGAGCATTGAAATGTTCCAGAATGTGTATTCTAGTGGCAATGTTATCTTCTTTGAGTAACAAATATTCCAGTTTTCTTAGTATGATCCCAGCAAAGGTGCCGTTTTTATTTGAAAAAGTACATACCCGTTGGAAAAGAATAGGAAATTTAAATTCCTTATTTCCACCTACAGCTGCATGAATACTTTAAACCCGAGTGTCTTTCAAAACTGTGTAAGGTAAGATGTGAGCAGCTGAAGCTGCTCCTAAATTCACATGTCAGAAACCAGAAAGCTTACTGTAAATGCTTTCTTTTGAATAGAAAACCTTAAAGAACATATTAGTCTGCTTTAAATGTCAAAATCAAGCACATGTCCAAATGGCATTCAAAAACTACAAACTAATTCCAATGCTGTTTTCACTCATTGAGGATCTATTTCCTGCTCATTAACACTAACGTCAACCACAATACCCTGGAGAAGGCACTGGGAAGCAGCAGCAGGTTAACAAGATTAACACCGTTTGTATTTTGACCTCCATGTAACATTTATGTAATGGACATAGGAGGGAATGTCCTTTACAAGAAGGGTACCATGATAGAATTGAAAAAAATTCAAAGGCATGTTTATTATCACTACTGTTCTTAACAATAGCCACACAATAAAAAGATAAGAAATATCTTTCTATCTTCATTCACAACTCTACACAATCCCCTTCTGCAGTCAAGTTTAACTGTAGTGAAATGTTTTTTTCCTCTCCATTGCTTCACCCATTTAGTTTAGAAGGCACATCACTGTAAGAAGACAACAGATCTTAACATTTCAGATTTTGACAAATACAAATTTAAAGATTCACATTTTAAAACAAAACTACAATTGATTTAAAATGCAAATTGAATATATTTAACCTTGCTTAATAATATACAATGATTTGGAAATTATGTATTAATCTTCTCAAAGAAATACAAAATAAAAACGTTTTTACTCATCACATGAAGGTTTGTACACTTCATAAGGCTGTACTAAATTAGTGCACATTATTTACATTAATGAAACTATTTTTTTCAGTACTTGTGTAGTAGTCTTAAGATTGTAAATAAGGCTTTGCCATTTAGTTGGTGTAGTTTGTTTTTTACATATGTATTTATTAAATATACTGTATATTATGTATGACTTATAACTTTGTTGCAAAAATCTAAGAATTACATGTTTACAGATTTATAAAAAGAGAAAAACAACCCCAAAAAAAATGTCAATACAAGAGGTTAATGTTAATTATTTGTGTTAATGTCAACACAAATAAGAGTATTAAACACAATGTTTTATATTGAAGGAAACAGTCGCTTAATCTATATTAATGTTAAAAATTTGAAATGACAGTTGCTGTCACACTGAGCAATCAACCTCAGAACCTTTACATTTTCACAAATTTAGCTCATATAGTTTTTCTAACATACTGTAGAGTAAGATACGAAAAAAGGGCAGATTAATTCAAGTTTTTTTTCTTTTGCTTCCAATAATTTTAAGTAACAAAAATGTTGCCTATTTGAAAGATGATATGAAGCAACACACCTAAAGTAAAACAGTAAAACTAAGAAAAAAAATCTGTATTGATTTTTAGTTAAAATACTACTAAAAATACACAAATCTACCCAATTTCCTTCCCATGTTCTTGTACTAGAGGCAAATTGAATCAGAAACTGATGACACTACTTGTTAAAGTCTTCAAAACAAGAATACTAGTTTCTCTTAAGACTAATTTCTTGAATGAATTATTTTTTTTTATGGATTTCACAACTAAATACATAATTTATATTTATGCATAGCTAAGAGATAAAGGTTTGTAAAAACACTACTTCAGTAAAAAAAATGAAGATAAAAATAATTAAATAATCAGGAAAACACAACCGACAGTTAAGGTTCAAAATCCTTACATACCAATGTGAAAAAACTGATGAACATGTCATCTTAACTTTATTACTCATTTAAAACACTTGCATTTGAAAGACTGTAAACACTTCTTCCACAGCAATGTGAATTTAGCACTGTGAGTTTTCAAAGTGGCAGATATTGGTATGAAGCTGAAGGGGGTTGCCTCTTTCACCTTACTCCCAAGTTTTCAAAGCCTTTTGTTCAAAAGCTTTTTTTCTCCACAAGCACTGCCCCTGCTACCCTTAGGTAAGAAAAACATTTCATTTTCAAATTCTGTTGACAAAATGCCGTGTTCAAAATTTCACTTTTGGTATGTACTGCCATAATTGTAATACTTACAATTAGAAATAAACATTTCTGACAAAAATATTTTTGTTCCCAATGTATGAATGTGCTCAAATAAAAAGCCCAATTGTGCTTCTAATGTTCCAGGAGCACAGCTGTCCATCTGTATGTCATTTAGTTCAGGAGACGCAACTGCAGTTTTAAATTACATGGTATTGGATTGCAATTTCCTAAAATTGTGTACCTTTTCTGTTTTTTACCTTTGGACATTATTAGTGTTCTTTAAAGTAACAAAGCACTAGATCTAAAGGTAAAACAAAAAAGAATGGCTTCACCAAAGATTATTTGGCTGTTGTCGTTTTAAAAAGTAGAACAATTCACCACTGTGCCTCACTTCTCACCAGAAATGTCAAGCATTCCCTGAAAAAAAAAATTGAAACCATGTGAATGAAGTAAATAATGAGGACATTAAAGCTTCTTTGGTGAATAAGCCCCATTGAAGGAGTCATTCCATTCCACAGGGTGAAAGTTACTTTTAATATGAAAAACAATATTAAAGTGCACCATCTCATTTACAGGACTGCTGAGTTTGATTTAACAACGGGCTCCAGAAAAATGCTACTGCGCTCCATTGTTCACCTCCTTTTTCTTCAAAAGAGAGAAATGTTTAATTCCCCGTTTGTTTGTCTTTCAAGAACCACTAAAGCAGCATTCACACAAATTTTCCTGGAATGTGCCCCGTGTCATACCCTACAAATTATTTGATTTTGGTGCACTTTAAGGTCACCTTCCAAATTAGCAAAATTTTCCTACATCCTGGCTTTTCAACCTCAAATATAAATATTGTTTCCTAATTGTAAGCGAGGTTTGTTCTTTGTAACCTCCCCCACCCCCCCCAACCTTGCTTATTTAAACTTGTCAAACTTCGTTTTTTTCCTTCTCTGTGTGCGCGGTTTTCCTGATCTAATAAGCCATTCAAAGTTGAGCTAACAGCAAGGGGAAATGTATGCATTACATAAATTACTCTGTTAACACTGCATTAGACAGTTTAGCTACAAATAGCTTTAGAATTAATCAAATCCTTCAAGGATGTTTTACACTATGTCCACCAATGCTCTTTTCAAATATACTGTACTGTATTTCTTCTTGCACATTTCTGAAACTACATTTCGCACAATGTTACATTTTAAGCAATGAAAATCATTAGCAAGGTATGAAAATCCTTTTTTGTGTCCAACTGCATAAACGTAAAAAATCACAAATCTTAACTAGTAACTGGAAAAAAAACTTTATTTATATATAGCAAGACTGATCTTCATGTATTTATTTTGGAATGTTCTCTTTAAGTTAAAATACTGCATGCAACATTTTGAACTGGTATTTTAAAGTGGCAAATAATTGTAGATCCTTTTGACAGCTAAATGTTCGTAATATTATTTTGAAGAAATGGCACACAATAGGATTTTAATAATTCTTCACTTTTGAAAACAAAAAGCCAGAACTTCAAAACAAACTACAGTATATGTGCTTTTTCGGAAAAAAAAAAACAGAACACACTGTGAAGATCTTACACTTCCAAACAGAATTTAAATGTAAAACCACTGTGGATGAGAACAACCTCCTGTGAGAAAATAAAGAGAAAAACAAACACCTGATTTAGCCAGATAAGACACTATAGTGCTTATTATAAAACACACACACGTGTACCTGCTCACATGTAGGAATACACAGATGCTTACAGCAATGCAAATTATGTGCCATTACTTTATTAAGCTTCTTCTGTCACTATTTTTACTGATATAATAATAATAAAAACACAGTACTAGATTAGGCATCTGCAAATTGTATTCTAAGAATATTTCAGCTCATTAACTAAAATGATACCAAAATGATATGCTTCTGGGAATCTAAAATGCAAGTTCCTTCAGATGAAAAAAGTGGTTATTAGTAACTATTATATCTAACATGCAGGTGGAACATAAGGCAAGCAGTGTACTTAATAATGGGAATAAGGTGTATCCACCTCCCCCCCCTTAGAAAAGGCCAAAAAAGCAAAACACAGCAAAGCATAAATTGAGCTGTCACACTAGGGGTGATCTCCTGCAGAAAAACACAAAACCACAAGCAGCTGGAGACCTTATATCCTGTACCATGGCTTTAAACTGGACTTTATAAAAGGTAAACAGGTTCCTGCCTTCCTCATTAAAAGACCAATGATATTAGAACATAAATTTCCAAATAAAATGTTGACACTTAAGCACTATATTGCACTTTTATGCATTTGAGTTTTTAATTAATACACACCTCTTAAAAATTACTGTGTAAAGATGTCCATATCAATTTAAGATTTGGGGGATGTCCCTGCACGTCCCAACAGACAAGAAAATGATCTACATTTTCACACACTGGAGATTACATATTAGGCCAGCGCCATCTGCTGGGCATTGATAATGTTATTTCCTTTAAAAGTTTTCACATTTACAAACAGAAATTTGACACTTCATTTCCCAGCCTTTGAGGAGAGATATCATGAGCTCATCAGATTTGTGTTAAAAAAAAACATTTTGGGGGATTTATAACTGACATTTTTCATAAGTGTCTTTATCCATTGTTTGATTAAAATGAACTATTTCCTTGTAATCCAACTATTACATTAAGACAACCAGGAGTAGCTACCTGAAACAAATACCAGCATTTTCTGAGACATGATAGCTCAGAGCCACCACGTCTTTGTGAATGCACATGTTGAATCTTTAACAGGAAAGTGAAAAAAACTATACTGAGCATCAAAAGAATCGAATCACTATATTATTTATTAGTATATATTTAAAGAATAAAGTACATGATACATTTTGAATATTGAATGAACATCTTTGGGGTTTTTTTAATTAAAATTGCATAACCAGTAAATCACTTCATTAGTGTGGGAGCCTGGACACAGGCCATTGTTAATGTCAGGTAAACATCCAAATAACTTACCAAAAAAACAAGGCTATACCATCAGTATGTTGGTGGCTAGACTAAATCAGCACACTGTCACTTGCCTTCTTCACTTGTGTTCACAGCTAGCCCTTTCTCACCTTGCAAGACATTACACCGAAACACACTGCACCAGCGAGAGGTCACAACTCAAAACCCCTCGTCAAGATTGACATTTCATCATGCTTCATCTTTGTGACAACTACCTGTTCCACTCTATCAGAAATGCCAGATTACAATTATCCTGGCACTAGCAACTAAGGAAGCACCAAGATAAACTGCAACATTTTTTTCTACTCAGACAACCACACAGGACACCAGTGCTCACCAATATTAATCGATGCAACAGAATGAGGTAGTGTGAAAAACACCTCAGGTGGACTCAACCAACAATAGAGCCACGTATGCATTAGTAATGAATCAGTGTTTAATATAGACCACCCTGATGAATGTCAGCAAATGTGGCATAGATGTGGAGAACAATATGCCAACTGTTCTGTACAACAGACCAATCAATGGGGAGGTCAAGTGTGATGGACTGGGCAGGAGTGTCTAGCACCCTCTACTTGTACTGACTGATATTCACCTGACTTCACAGCACTACACTGATCAAGAACTGGGTCTTTGCTGGCTGTCCTTCCTGCGGGCTCAACCTGATGTAGTAACATTCCAGCAGGACCACATATATCATTTTGCTGTTCTTGCTGCTCTTACAAAGGCTTTCGTGTAATAACCAGGATTGCCCCATTCAGCATACTTGAGAGCTACTGAATATCTGTAAAATTAGAGGGGATAACATGTGGCATCTAGGGCTCTGAACAGTCATTTGCTTATCCAGGACCTTTGAGAGGAAGGCGACAGAATGCCTCAATCTAGCATCTGTAACTGGGTCAAAGCATCTGTCACAGATGTACAGCTTGAATTGCTTTCAATAGTGGATACACAGGCTACTAGTCTGTAACTTTCACAGTCGATCCCCTGTTCATGACAGATGTTGCTCGACATACCTAATGCATATCCATTTAATAGAATGTCAGTGCATCTGCTACAACAAAGACAGTTGCAGTTGTAATGTAATTTTTGATGCTCAGTATATTTTAAAAACTCAGACTTAATAGGATATTCACTTAGGAAACAACCACTAACAAGTTCAGTATCTTTTAAATTAAAATAAGACTGCTGTGATTGAAAATCTATCCTTTCCTTTCCACCTTGGGACGTGATAGAGCCAACTCTTCTCTACCTGAAGTAAGCAGTGAGGAGACAACTTGGAATCAGCCTCAGGTGTACTACAGTACTGTATATCCCTTACTGTGCATGAGTTCTCAGAACGCGGACTAGCCTGGTTTTTCTGCAGCAGAGCGTTCACCCTTTAGCTTGTGTGTTAGGGCTCATGTTCGCAAAACACGTCAAACAGCACCCAGTCAACCTGAGGGGAGGCCACAGGGCCGCAGGGCCACAGGCTGGCTCTTAGTCACAAGGTGCAGCAGACTGAATGCGGACATCACTGCAGTATTTCCACCAAGAAAACCTGAGGCAACAGGGCTTTGGAGCTACAAGTGGGAAGAAGAAAAAATGAAGAGAAAAAATAAAACATTTTTGCCAACGCTGCTTCCTTGCATTGAATACAACACAATGTAGTTTGCATTTACTGTACATATCATTAACGAGGAAATAAGCATTTAAAAAAAAGAAAAGGTTTTCTTCTGCAATAACGATTTCTAAAACAAAATTAACCTCCATTCAAAAAAGGAAAAGGATTACAAAATTATCTTGGTTCAAAAATTATTTGTGATTATGCAGTACAGATTAGACCATCAACATGAAAGCGATAAATTTTAGTGGAATTAGTAAACAGACATATAGAAAGTACAGTTTTCTCTTATGCACATACTACTTACGTCACTTGATTGATTCATACTGTAAATACTCCAATGAAGGAGCAGGCGCTCTCTCCCTTTTGCTCTTCAGAGTGCCACTGAACATATCTCATTTTAAAGTTGACATCACAATTTAGTGTAGGCATGATTTTAAAAATATCCCCTCAAAACATAAAACTCCCATTATTTTATGTGTTTAGAAACTGATTAAAATTATCCCCATGTGAAACTTCTCTGTTATCATGGCCCATGTCAGCTGACCTTGAACTGCACGTACAGTACCGGGTCATGGGTGCAGTGGTGCAATCTGTTCAAACATACCACATACCAGTCAATCAACCAAATCAGATAATTGCTGATTTGAGGAGCATCATCTCAATGTCCAATGATCTGTACCTACAACAAACTCTTAGGTAAGGTAACTCTTAAGCATAGCAAAGAAATGGTCTTTCAGTTTCTCATAGCGATGAGTCTGTTTTAATTTAATATCCATTCAGTGGTGAGATTCTTTTATTTTAATGTATTGCCCGATACCTGATAATAGGGCAACACAGCATTTTTAGAGATTTACACCTTTGGCAGGATAAAAGGAAATACATCTGACAGTGAACACAAAAAACATTTATCAAATACAATACCAGACCATTTTTCATCTGTTCAATGATCTATGCATTTTAATAGGTATAAACTAATAAATTGACTTTTCAACCTGTTTTAACATACATAGAATAAACAATCAATTGGTGAAATATGGACAAATACAATTCAACAATGCATGACAATATTCGTAAATCACTTCAAATTATATTTTTCCCATAATTCAAACAAATGGAGGTGTGTTAGCCTGGAACTCAATATTATTATTAACTAATATATAACTATATAATAATAATAATAATAATAATAATAATAATAATAATAATAATAATAATAATAGTAAGCTTGAAAATTGCAGGAAGTCCTTTGCTTTAGGAGGTCATCTCATTCACACAACTAATGATAATGAAGAACTACGCTAAAACATAACAATGCTTCTGGTCAACATTCAGGCAGGAGGAACAAGATGCAGGTATGCCCGATCTCAAAACCGGCCTTTAGTCATAAAAGGATGTACTAGTACACAAGTGCGCACTAGAATTTAACCATTATTTCATACTGCTATAAGAAGCAATAGTGATTTCACAGTTTTTTTCTTGGTAATGTATAACACTGAGGCAAACATGTCGGCAAAAGCAAACAATGTATTGATTTCAATTTCATAGTGTGGTTATTTGTCATAGGTGAAAATAATGGTGTCCAGTGAAACAAGGTGTTACCTAGGTAAGCTGCAGTCTTACTCAGTCCTCGCACCTCAGTCTTAAAGGTCTTCCTATTCTGTCTCACCAAGTTCAGAAGCACTAGGCAGCCGATGCGCCTGACGATCGCAGCCATCTGGCCTGTACCAAAGCTTGAGACAGCCCCAGTGCTACGGGAAGAGAGGCAGCAATGTCACTCTGTAACCCAGTCGCACTACATGGTAGTATCCTGCTGTTTAGCAAGGCAGAGAATCTCAGTTCAAAGACCCCTGTATATTCAACAAAACCAGCTTACTGGAAGAAGATCACTTTATTAGCCATATACAATTTCTTGCATTAGGAATTTGTCTTTTCACATACCCCAGCTTGCCCTCCATGAGACAGACAGACAGGGAGAGAAGCTTGGGGTCAGAGCGCAGGGTCAGCCATTTCTACGTCACCCCTGGAGCAACTGGGGTTAAGGGCCTTACTCAGGGGCCCAACGGAGTAGGAGTAGGCCACGGGATTTGAACCGGCAACCTTCCAGCCACAGGCGCAGATCCTTAGCCACAGTGACACCACTCCGCCCTCCACCAACGCGAGACTTTGAAGCAGCACTGGATGCAAAATCCATCCAAAAGTAACATTATTTCTTGAGTAAAACCCATATGGTTCTACTGAAAAGCAGCATGTTGGACTGACTAAACAATTTAATACAAAATAAGTTCAAAATATGATCAGTAAGTTAGAAAATAAGTTCAATACCACAATCTTCCACAAGGTGGAAGATCAACAAATGTGCTAAAAGTGTACAAGAGGCAAATCCTCCAGAGAAGCTGCCAGAAGCCCAATCCTTAAGAGGTACATTCCAGGGACTACTGTATTAATTTTTTCAACTCCGCCAAATATTTGGAAGTAATTCAAGTAGGTAGCTGCGTCAGCATGCAACAAACGTCAGCAAAGGAACAAGAAAAAGGTTTATTCCATACTGAAAAGAGAAGAAAAACTCAATGTTACAGCTGTGGAGCCTTCTTTTCACCATGGAATAAACATTTATTTGGAAGCAATGTCCAGCAGAAGAAATGTTTTTTCTATCATTCTTTTTATTCCAGGCCAGTTCTCTCTAGTGCAGCTTATCCAGGCCTATGGTTAGAAAATTCTTTGATTTTCAAGGCACTTTAAGAAATTCAGTGTCGCGGGGAAGCCGGAGCCTATCCCAGCAACTAATGGGCGCAAGGAGTGATACACCCTGGACATGATGCCAGTCCATCACAGAGCAGATACAAACAGACACACATACTCACACCAGGCCATTTTTTCCAGAAGCCAATTAACCTACCAGTATATCTGGACTGTGGGAGGAAACTGGAACACCCAGCAAAAACCACACAAATGCAGAGAGGACATACAAACTTCACACAGACAGCAGCGCAGTTCTGGAATTGAACCCTTGGCCGCAGCGCTGTGAAGCAACAATGCTAACCACTGCACCACAGCGCTACCACCTGTGGAGCCATAAAATATTGGTTGGAATTAGCCTTACACCATATTAGAGAGCATAGTAAAGAAAAGATTGCTCCTCAACTGTCAAGGTGCTACATTATAAAGGACAAACAGGCAGACATGCCAATACTGAGCATCAACTTGAAATGAAAGAAAAAGCAATTGTGGAAAACCCTTAGCTTTAATACATTTATTATACCTATTTATTTAGAATTGACTTGGAAATATGCAAACAGATGTTCAAACAAAATTCATTTTCTAAAAATATTTTTTTACTTAATGTTTTAAAAATGCACCCATTCCTTTGATTTCCAAACACTCTGTTAATGAATTTCACTTTAACGAAACGTGCATTTTCATTGCTACTTTCTTTCCGGTAATGAAGAGATCTTCACCAAAAAGAAGGCACATCCTTTGTAGCTGAATGAATTATGCCATCCTGATCTCCGACAGCACAGCTGTGCTTTCTTATTAATTTTAGACATTTTATTACATCTATTTGTTACTCTGCTGAGGTAAATACTGCATCACTAACAAGCAATAGTGTTCTTTGACAATTCAGTGCTCTGCTAGGTTGAAAAGAAGTAATACTGTATCAACAAGTCAGATGTTGTTTCCGTTTTATTATGGTTCAAAAATATTGCTTAACAATAGGTTCCATGTGCTGGTATAGGAAATATTCACTTCAATTCAAACTTTTTAACTCTGACTTGGTTCTGTACAATACTAATTGGACATCTTCACTCAAAAGTATTTTTCAGATATTTGGATAATCGTATGATTTATGATTCAATATACAAAGCTATAATACATTTTATATTTGATTATATGCACAGGTATGTATTATATGGAACTTAATGTAATACTGTACTGAAATTAAGCAGCTTTTATATCCGATTTAAAGTTGTCCATTATGACTTTTCCCACCTTTCCTAAACTGTTTAATTTTAACCATTACCACTAAGTAAATGGCACAGAATATAGCATTTGACATTTCATCACAGTGCAAAACGTGTAAAATAAATTAAAAATACTACTAGCACATTATCATAATTGTATGAAGTGCTCAGTTATTATCAGGAATATGCTGACTCTAGGAGTTTTTATTTATATTTCAGATTTTAGAAACGTAACAATTTACTATCAACCAATCGATATCAAACAAAATATTGACTCTAACAGCCTTCAAAGTGCAGAACTGCCAATTCCTTATTGAATTAAACATACTGCTTGTGAAACAGATAAAAAGTAGGTTCTTGTTACAGGTCTTTATAAAGAGCATATTTAAAACACACTGCATTTCAGATTTTCCTTACCAGAATTCATTCCTTTTGCTGTATACAAATCATGGATGTGGTGCCGAACGAACATGTATACATGATTAATCCTGTAAAATATTATTGCATTTCAGGTTGTGAAAATAAAATGCATAGGATAATCCTCTGCTTTAATGTTCTGGTATCTTCTTCTAAGTATTCTC
Organism: Lepisosteus platostomus; assembly: GCF_059453375.1. NCBI lineage: Eukaryota > Metazoa > Chordata > Actinopteri > Semionotiformes > Lepisosteidae > Lepisosteus > Lepisosteus platostomus. The sequence continues at coordinate 29,505,302 of NC_142619.1, read as the reverse complement.
CAGAATAAACAAATGTTATCCTCAAAAATTCTATTCACTGACAGAACATTTCCAGTAGTTTAATTATCTGGTGGAAGGAATCAAGGTTCGGCTAACCATTAATAGCACTGTCCTCCAAAAAACACGGACTAAATCAATTTTGTCTACAAGAGACAAACATTCTGATGGGGAGAACTGTCAGCATCACTTGGCCTTGGTGGAGAAACTAAATGGCACCATGTATCATGATGCTACCCAAGGACAGACATTATAAATAACACTGTCAACTTCCTTTAGATAAGCAAGACTGCATCTTGGGGGCTGAGACCCGTAACCGGGAAATACAAGCCGTTGTGCTGTACAACGTATTACCTTGCTGTGTTATTGAGACATGGACCTACAGAAGATTGTCTATCTACTGGATTAGCCTCAATTTAACACCATCATCACTCTCTTTACACAGAGTGCCCATATTTCAACAAAGCACTCAGTCCTTTGTATTGACATCCAATGGTATCACCCAGGATGTTAAAGCCCCTAGGTGCAAGTGGACAGAATTGACATGCATAAATTAGATTAATTCGGATGACGCTTCTTCACAACCAAGACATGTTCTAAGACTAACCTTGGAACAACCTACTGTATAAACGTGCATGTTTCTGCTTAGCTGTACTTATTTTTACCTTCTGTTACACATCTGACTGATGCTTCCATGGCTACCAGAGGTGCTACTCTGACATTGCAAAGCCATGAGAGTAGACAATAAAATTCATTCACTTTATTTTTCAGAAAGAAAAAAAAAATTAAGAGTCGTTTTGATCTGCAACAAAAAAAAAGCTATTTTGTGTAAAACATTTCATATTTATATAACTGTTTAGAGCTCACCCCTTGCCTCTTCTTTGTCTTCTCTGTAACCTGTATGCCTTATGTACTGTTTGGACTTTAATTCTCTTGGAAATTATACATTTGTTCATTCAACATGTTAAAAAATCTAAAAAAAAAAAGGATCTTACAGGACTGGATCTGATGGCTGGTCTGGTCAGTTATGAGCCAAATTGTAAAAAAACAAAAAGCAATTTCAAACTGAATCAGCACAGGCTAATAAAAAGTTTCTAAAAGTTCTTTCTGGTTTTTTGAACATTTTTACATTTCTAAATAATCTAACCTCACATTTAAATTAAATATGAAGGAAACAGGTATATCTAGGCTTTTTTCCCCCCATTTCTCCAATTACTGTAGGCCAACCAGCACAGAACTAAGCCCACCATTATACCACAAACATACTCCTAATCCTCCTAGAACACTCAGTCTGAATAATTAAACAACAAGATCGTGTATCTCCAATGTAGTATCTCCTGTTTGAGCAAAAGGGCTGCAAGAAACTGCTGTCATGGATCACTCAAAATCAAGTCTCAAGCAAATAAGAAATACTCAGAAAAATAAATACCACTTTTGCTTTAGATCATTATACTATCAATCCAGAAAATCAGCACTATGCAGTCTCTAAGGGATATAAATATAGCAATGAGTCATGGTATTCCACTCTGGTATAAACTGCAGTCTGATAAAAACTGCTGTTCACGTTCTGTAACTTCCAGTTATGCCAGACTGATAAACAGCATGTCCATAATGGCAGCACATCATTAACACAAAGCTGACTCAGTGTGAAAGTTCATTTCCATATGCAATTATTCAGTTGACAACACATTTTGCTCTCTAAAGAGCGATGTTAAACTGTGATTACGAAGGAAAAAATTCATCCTCCCTCCCTACAAAAGTTGCTACTCTGACACAGCAAATCCATGAGGGTGGACAATAAAATTATTTAATTTGATTTCTCAGAAAGAAAAGGGAAAAGTACATAAGATTCATTTTGACCTACATCAACATGATCTATGCTAATCGGCAGTGTAATTAAGGAAAAAACAGTATTCTTATCTGAAGGAAAAAAAACATTACCCTCATTTACAGACTGTCCTCTATACAGTACATCTTCTCCCTGGGTTATGTAAATTTGACTTTAAAAATCTCACATGGGTCCCATAATAAAAGCTGCTGGTAAGGAAAGATGCAGTTACATGTGTAAAGAGTAGTGTGGTGAGCTTCTTACCAGGTGAATAATATAAAGTAAAAGGTAAATCTAATCCATTTACTGTACTGTATACTTTAAGCATATGCTTAAAATGGTATTTTGTTATGGGGGTTTAAAAAGTTTTTTCATTTATTGTTATTTAATTTCTCCTGCTTATATAAACAAGGGAAGTTTCCTTTCTTCCTCTCTCTATCTCGAGGACTGCTGGCTGCAGTTACATTCTCTCTCGCTACCTCCCACTCTGATCAGCACACGCACCTGTTAAAGGACAATAAACCCTAGTGAGTCTGCGCTCCTGCTCTCCCGTCCCTCCGTCTTCACTTGCTGACACAGCTAGGGAAAATAAAGGAGGATCATCATAATATAACGAATGTTAAATCTCTACATGTCTTCACACAACAGCCAAGAAAGGGTCACTTCCACCTATAGCACCCTATAGTTAGATTTAAGTTACGTAAAGACTTGACTAACTAAACCCTTCTTTATTAAAGGTATTTTATTATGTATATTAAACTCCCATTGATAAAACTATAATGAAAAAATAATAAATCTAAAAACAGACTAGCATTTCCACACATTGATTCCTTCTACAAGCGTTATTAATACATGAAGGTTTTAGTAGTTAATTGGTTTGTGGATCTCCAACCAGCTATTTTTTGAAAGAACCCAGGGTATCAGCTGGCTAACAAGGCCAGGTAGCTGGTTCATCGGTCCCACAACCCGCTGTTGTGGAGTTAAGAAGTGCCTCCTGTCTGAATTTTAAATGTACTGCCTCTGCTTCTGCTTCTACTTTCCTCTAGTTCACGACTAAAGATTCAGTTCTATCAGCCTGTCAGTGTGGGACATTCCTTTGTGCTCAGGAGTGGATCCTCAAAACGGACTCATAAAAGAACGTCCTCCTCACACTTGCCATCCTGAACAGTGCAGAAGGGACGTGACTGTAGTACTCAGTTTGTCAAAGGCACTGAGGTAGCCTGAAGGAGGTCTTCAAAATCAACAGTGAATCATGAACGGAAGCAGAAAAATGAAAACTAAAGGAAAGTGCTTTTAAAACTGAGAACAGGATCCACAAAGCCAATACCATTGCTTCTACCAAGACAGAGCTGGATGAGATCCTTCGATCAATTACTGTAGTTACTAGCAGCCTAACAAGCTAGATGGTCAGGATGGCCTTCTCTTGACTGAAAAAAAAAAATGTTCTTATGCAACACCCTGAAGCTGTCTATATTAAATGTTATTTGCCAGTTGTGTTTGGTCCAAGCCATTGTGATTTTTTGAAGCTTCCACAGTGTTTTGATTATCCTCATTCTTAAACATAATATCCAAACGTGATCTTTCTGTTAAATATGACAGAATCTAGATCACCAACATATACCAGGAAGAACAGTGCTCCTATTACAGTTCCCTGAGGTACTCCACTTATTACATTAACCTAATTGAAACATTCATCCCATTTCTGTACTCTCGAGTTCCTGTCAATGAGTCCAATCTTAATCCAAGTACATTGCCGTGAAGGCTTACCACATGATATTTGATCATCTTCTTTGAGGAACTTTATCATGAGCCTTCTTAAAATGTAAATGTATCACATAATTTGCTCCACTTATATCAATTACCGTTGTTGCTTTTTAAAAGTACTCTAACAAGCTTAAGCAAAACCAAGGTTTTCTAAATCCACACTGACAATCCAAATGAAAATCATTGCCAAATAGATTGGTTCTTAATTATTTGGTGTGTTTTGTTGCCCTTTTATGGGTTGGTGCTACAATAGCAATTTTCTAGTCAATGAATGTTACCCCTGTCACAAGAGACCCCTGTTAATGGTCTATGAGTAATATCCCACTTCCTAAAGTACAACTGGTAAAATAACACAGGGCCCACTAAGACAATCTGTTCAACGGGCTCAGCTGGTAACCAGTGACTACCGTAGTTGTTTTACCTCATTAATAGCTTATCTGGAATGAAAACCTACTGTACATACATACTGTCCCTCTAGGACCTGGACTGGACATCTGGTACACACATTCTACAGGGGATTTGTACCGACTTGGAACCTCTTATAGTATACCTCACTCACTCTAACCAAGTTTAATACAAACATCACCATAATGCATCACAGTGATAGTTCCAATTGTCATCACAACCTCCTTTTGGACTTGACTGGTTTCTGCATTAGTCACTTGCTAGGAGTCAAGGGCCACCACCAAAGCCATAACTGCCTTATGTTCTTCTAAGCATTTGGGAAGGCTGTTGTCACCTGCAAGACGCTACCAAATTGTTGTTTCAGGGGAGCGAATGAAAAGTGAAAGAATTATACAGAGCGGTTAAGGTTGGAATGACTCAAATCCGATGATTTTTTAGATTTCAGTTCAATTCAAAATACATTATTCATCCCCAAGGGAGCAATTTAAGATCAGATTTTTACCGATATGCACAAAAATAGCACAGGCAGAAGAACAGAACGCTGCAGGGATATGGCAAATAAAAGTGCATGTTTCTTTGTATTTGTTGTTTTCTTTAAATGTACGTTTCCTGCTGGAAACGTAATAGAAACCTTGACATTAAAGGACAAGTTTGGTTACAAAATGCCACTTAAAGTGAATAAACATAATAAGTTAACATTTTGTTCAAAGCATCTTATTACCATCTTTGATATTCTTCTGGAAAAAAATATTGATGTAATATGCTGTTTTCATAGCACAGATCAATTAAAGCTCTTGTAGGGATCTAGCAAGGGAACACTGTTTATGTTCTGCATATTTAAAAATGTTCAGATTTTCAATTTTCCTTTCACGACAAGTTTTCAAACATCCTTATGAAACAGGAAACAGCAAATGTGATAACCAGAAAAGGTAACTCAAGCAACTCTTGTGAACACAGCAGTCTTTCCTCTCTCCCTTTACAATAATTGGAATATAATTGTCTACAATGAAAAATACTACAGTAATGGTTCTTTTAATCTACTTTCTGAATCAGATCCCACCTTCTACTTGTGGTTTAAAGGCAACTGTCCAGATCTAATAGAATGTGCTGATTCAAATGTCGAACACTATCTTTATTGCAAGATATTCAGTATGTTGGTGCAAGGCAACATTTTAGTCGGCTTTTGACTCGTTCTTCAACACAAATATAAGCAAAACCTTTGACCTAAACAGTTCAAATTTATCTCATCAGTCAAAAACAACTTTTTAACTATCACATCTTTTGCTCAACACAAACTATATTTTATTTTCATAATAATTCTCTTTCTTGGCATTCTAAAGATTTAACTAAATGTAGTAATCTTGTATTATCATCATACAGTATGTTAGCTATTCTGTACCTTATTTAGCAAGGACACTACCCATAATTTACTAATTCTCAGAATCAATTCAATTCTGTGTGGTATATTAAGGTGATCAAAAACATGGGACAGTAAATTCTATTTTGTAAAATTTTACTGAATGCTAAGTGACAGTGCTTAGCTTTCACAATACATACTGCAAATTGAAACTAATGGAGGAGAGCTGTTACAACATATTTCCACACTGCAGGCAAGATGAAAGGCTATTTTAAAAAAAAAATAACTTGGATTTGGGATTGCTGCTGGAATTTGTTTTTATACTGTTCTTACACTGGAAGATGTGGTGCTTGAAGCTGCCTGCCTACAGCTAATGAACGCATGTACTTAGATTATTCATATGAGCAATTCATTCTTGTTACTAAGTAACATACAGTATGAAGGGACAACGCTTAATAAGGACATTGAAAATGAACTTCCAGGAAACAAACCAACCTCAGGCTCTTAAAAGTAGAAACATACAGGTTAAGGCAGTTTTTAACAGAAGGGGAAACTCAGTTAGCTGTGGTCATTTCTTTAAAGTTTGTGTTTTCTGATTACCTTTGTATGTTAATAAAAAACATAAGTTTCCAGTCATCTTAAAACCTCAAGTATTACAAATATAAATGAGTATAAAGTCTGTTATGTATCTTTTTTTGCATCTTTACAGAGGATATAATGAATAAAGTCATTCTGATTAGTTTCTAGAAATAATCCACCTCTCCCAGTATCTCTCAAAAACTTCCTTCTGGAGTCTTAACTGAAAGGTTTATTTTTCCATTTCATAAATCTTTGAAACAATAACAATCCAGTTTTCTTTGGTCGGGGGGGTCTCTTTGTAACAATTTATGTGTTATAGCCTTCTTACTTGTTGCCAAGAATACTTTTAGCAAGTATTTATCTCTAGCTGTGGCAATTAATGAAAGATAAGATGGTCTCTGCTCCTTTTCATACCAATTTAGTTTACCTCTGTCGGGACTGGTTTGAGATAAGCTGGCAAAATCATGCCAGCCGTAAAAGTAGGAACCACCTTTCACATCCTCCTTATAATAGGAGCCACCTTCAGCACTTTATGCACTGAAAATGTTGTATGACTACAACCGTAAATGCAACAATGCAGCTAGATTTTAAAATAGCTTTCCTTGCAAAACGGGGTACTTTTCACAGGACAGAAGCAAAGAATTAATTGAAGGCTCAAAAAAAAGCTTCCAAATGTTCCTGACCAAAATTATAGAGATCCATTTTTGCACTACAACATGAAGGAAAGTAGACTCCTATGAGGTGCAGTATCATATTTAGCTATGCTGTTGTCCATATATCTTCTAACGGCTACATCCAATTCAGGGTCACGGGGGAGCCAGATCCTATATCGGCAAGCAATGGGGCAAGGCTGGGTGTACTCTGAACAGGACGCCAGTCCATCGCACAGCAGACACGCAGACATTCACACAATCACACCAAAACTAATTTTCCCAGAAACCAACTACCCTACCAGCATGTCTTTGGACTGTGAGAGGAAACCCAGATGAACACAAGAAGAAAATACAAACCAAGCACTGGTCCAGAATTGAACCAGTGTTGTGAGGCAGCAATATTAACCATTGCACCACTGTGCCACCCTCCATGCTGTAATGTTATTTAATATTATCTGTAGCACTTTCTTAAAATCACCTTCTGCGTTGCAGATTATGCTTGGAGGCAAACTCTTGTGTCTTGTGACTCCACATCAGATCATAATAGCAAAATATATTTGGGATTACAAGGCTGCTTGACTTCTCTGTTAAATCTAGTGTAACAGCCAAATTGTGTAATGTAATATCAGAAGCCTTCAGAGTTAACCATTACCATTTAGGGCTTTTAAGAACTTCAGAAAATACACTACAGATAAGGAAGACCAACTAAAAAAAGACTACGGGTCGTTGTTTTTTCTTACAATAATGTAATCCTATTTACATCCAAAATTCACACCAGTGCATTGGAGACAGTGCCTTTAAAACTTGCGGGTCATGTTTCTCGTTGCACAAACAAGAGATTTAATGGATTATCTTCTCACTGATCTCTCCCAATTGCTCTCTGGGAAAATAAGACACTTCTTCGCTGTTCCGCTATTGTGGATTCGAGATGTGTCGATTGTGGTTAAAACATGGTGGGCAACTGTAGTGCGTTTATTAGTAAAAAACAAATACCTGCGTTAAGTAGTTTACTGAAGGAGAGCGCACATACTGTACAAGCTCTTACAACACTTCCGGAGGTTTTTATTATTAACGACCCAGCTATATTATTCCAAACTGAATAAGTCATGATATGTTATTTTGTTCTCGGTTGCAATGGTGCACAGCCGGGTTTGATACAGTTATTTTGTTCTCGGTTGTAATGGTGCACAGGCGGGTTTGATACAGTGTTGGAAATGTTTACATTACGAGCCGGCAGTTTGAAACAGTGACAACTTCAGTAATTACTTGAGAGCTGTGTAAAAACATCTAAAAATTCAGAAAGGTTACCCCCCAACATGATTCAGGCATTCGTCTCAAAGCGACTTAGTACGGAAATATACTTCCATGCATTTGGGCCGGTTTTTAAAAGTAGTCACTATGCAGTGCTGGCGAGAAAGCTCTAGAAGCACATTTATTTGCAAAACCCGCTCCGAACTCTCGAGGAGAGCGCTGTTCTGTTGCGCTAGGCAGAAAATACAAAGTGCCGGTACCTACCTGCGACAAACTGCGCAGATAAAAAGACGGAGACGGTAGCTATGAAAAATGGATTAAGCTGAGCAGTTCCGCGTCGGCTCATGTAATGCCAGGGACGAAAAAATTAAACACGCCAGTGTACTTCTTAGGTAATAACAAGGGCATTCTGGGAAATTCCTCCGTGAAAGCCATCTCCAAATATGAGCAAGAGCAGGACCGGGCTGCGGGGCTGGGAGCTGCAGGGAGCACAGCAGGCAGAGATATCTGGCAGAGCAGCGGGCTAACTTTTTACAGAGTGAGAGAAACTAACTAAAATGGCGTTTTTGTGTGTGTGTGGGATTGTTGTAAATGGAGCTTTAAATGTGCCCGAAGAATTAAAGGTGGTTGTCTCTATGATGTTTTCACTTTTGTCCTCAATTACAATCGTGGACGTGAAACGTATTCGATGACAGATAAAGTCGTAAAATAAATGCTGTTGTGTATAGTGGTACTGTAGAAGTGGTTTGTACGCCCCCTTTGAAATGATGGTGGGTGGTAAATATAATAACGTTTTCTGACGGTGAAATATTCGTATTCTAAGGCAAGTGAAATTACTTTTCTTTGCTAGAAGTGTATCCGTAATTCGTTTTAATCCGGTTCGTTTATAGCTGGATTGAATGCTTCATAAAAAGTGTTGGTACTGCATTGGGGGACTGTATCCCCCCTGCATCACTGGATCCTGTCTCCATAGTATTTGTTCGGTACTTTCAGCTGCTGGAATCTAGAGGGGTCCGCCCTGCTAGGTACCAGTGGGAAAGACGGGAGACTTGGAATGCTACTGTTGAAGCCTCACTACATACAAGGTCATTAGGTCAAGACATGGATGGGAGTGTTACTGACGGTGAGGGAAATGTTATTTTCAAGTTGTAATGTGCCATTTGAAAAACAAAAATCTCTAATCTTTCTTATACTTAATGTTTTTACTATCTTAAGAAACGACCTATGAATAAGAACCATTTGACTTGCAATCTGAACATGGCAATATCTTCAACTTTATATCTATTTACAGTATATCTTACTTTTTATTTGCATAATTGAGGTCTGTGGTGGGTGAAAATCCACATTTCAATTAACCTGGGCAGTATTTTGTGAAATAAAATGCAATACTGCTCATTTTTAAAATTAAACTAGTTCAGCTAGACTGGTTGTTTATGGGAAATACAAACACTTAAGCATCTACTGTGAAGCAGTGCACTTCCTTTAGTACATCTAAGCACACAACCCACAATTAAAAACCCCTAATAAACCTTTAATTAGAGTTTTTTTTACAAGACAAGTGACAAATTACATTAAAACATCTGAATTTTTAAATGTCTGGATATTATACACCTTCCCATCTGTCTTGCAGGTAGGGATATTGGTCAACATAACAGTATTTTTAATGGAAAATAAGCTGCATAATAGTACATATTACAATTATATAAATGTACAGTGTTTACATAAAATACATCAGAAAAAATGTAAGGATGCAGCTAATATCAAGCGCCACCTTGGAAAAATGCAACATCAATTTGTACATTCACTCTTGCAACAGGTCATAAAAAATTCAGGTGCACCAAAGTCAGACTGAAACATATAAAAATATAAACATTACCATGATGCACACAAAATACAGCAAAACTCCTTGCTTGAATTTATTTTACATATTTCCTCTGTGCAATTACAACAGATTAAAAGTTTAACGTTCCAACACTTTATAAACCCAAATACATTCTCAAGAAATGCAGTGCCAATAATAAAAAAAGCACAAAGTTAAGGCACAATTAGGTTCTCTGCTGTGGGGAGTGTGCATCAGGTTTCTTACATTTAGAATGTGCGTTGTCTGTACATCTTCGTGCTGCAAATACTGCACCCAGAATTAACTACACTGCATTTTTAAAAAACATGACCGTTCAGTGAACCTAAGCTTATTCAAAGAATACTGTATATACCCCTAATTTCAGTATCCTCCTAATTTATTTCAACTGAGGTTTAGATATTGCAAAAAGGAAAATACTTGAAAGTATGGCATTTTACAAATATAATCAGATCAGCTTATTTTTCTATTAATCCTTGTACAAAATATGGTAAACATGTTCATAATTTTTCAGTTTAAAGAATGCCAAACGTGACAGCCTTTGACTCATGAAAACAAGTAGACTTCGAAATGCAACATTTTCTACCAAAATGATTTCCGAATAGTACAAAGTGGCCAATTAAAACAGGACTAGGCTACCAGAACGTTACATTCATTATGTGGGCAGGGTACTTATAAAAAGTGTGTCTAATCCTTTTAACACTTTAATGGACAAAAGTTTGCACTTTCTTTTCATATTATACAAGGTGGTGATTTAGACTCACAAAAACTGTCAGGCTAATGAGAAAAGGGTATGTGACAAGTCACACTACATAACTATTCAAAAATGTCAACCTGCCCCATATTCTAGAAAGGTTGTGTATTTGTATACACTTGTATCCATGTTCAAGATTAGAATATTGAAGCATTTGCTGAATTTCATCTGCATAATTAGTAACTGAAATAACTGAAAAAATTACAGAAAAAATAAAAAATTACGGAATGCAGTAAATGTGCTCCAAAAGATAACCTGGATATAAAATAAAGGGGTAAGGATTACGGTGCAAGGGGTTCCTGTAGTCAAAATGGCAGTGAATGAAAGAATGGAATGCAAGCCTACAAAACTATGTGGCTAACCATTCATATTATTGCTCTTTAGCTCATGTATGCATCATAATATCCATGATTTGGAAACCTTTTGAAATAGGAGAAAACGGTCCTTGCATTCATACCATCCTAAAATAGCTGTTCGATTAGCTAAGGTTTTTAATTTCTTGATCTCTGAATGCAGATGCAGTCAGTAGAACATTTACTGATAGGTAATAGAACATGAAAGCTTATGATTTGCTTTTATACAGACGATTCCACAATAAGCTACTGCCACCACCATATACATGTATTTACAGCACCCCCATCTAAGAGTTTGTGCATGCCGTTTTGTTTTACTAAAACTACTAAAGGGATTACATCACCCCAAACATTTGTAAGAAATAAATATCCACATTATCATACAATTTAAAGCTTAAATAGGGGCATACTTTAACCAGCACATGCAGCTACTCAATGTACAGGCTGACTAAACCTTAAGTTGTTTTGGGGAGTTGGGGTTATGTAAATCTTTTACATGTGCAATTACAACTGGAAGCCTTTAATTTCCTTGGTAATCTTCAAAAAACAAGTTCATTTTATCAGCCCAGAAATAAAATCCAGTTCCTTTGTGCACAGCTCCTGCACAGCTGCTCATTCTGATGGTGGCTTAAGAGATTTTGAAGTTCTTGCTTACGTTTGCTTTGTATATATATATAAAAAAAACAATTCTTAAGCTGCCACCTCAACGGCACCAGAGCAGCGCTTGAAAAAGAAACTTTCACCAGCTTCTGTTGATGTGGCTCCAAAAGGTCTTGGACTTTTTTAAACGAAGGAAATGTTTTCATAAAAAAGAAAGGAAGACAGCATCCGCACCAGAGCCCTCTCATATTGTGAGCAGTTCAGGCGGTGGTTGGCACACTCAGGAAAACCCCGGAGAGTTGCCTGTGTTGGTCCGGTGGCGCAGGTGTGACATAGTTTTCATGTGTTTGCTGGAGGGCTTCAGAGGAGTGTTGCAGTCCACAGCCTGAGGAAAGCGCTGGTGGTATCGGTCAAGACGAAGGTATTTCACGGTTACCAGCTTCCCTGGAGAGAAAGATTAAGGGGAGAGGGTTACTATGAAAACCAAGCCACAACTATAGAACATACTAGTACCCAATACCAAGGGCTTAAATCAAATTCCATCTGTGTACAAACTACACTTTGCCTGAAGACTTCAGTTTAAAACCAGATGGAACTTTTAAAAGGGTAATTTAATCTGATGTTAACATTTGTTGCTCATATTCTACGAATGCAAGATCGAATATTCTTATGGTCGTCATGTGAAGTGTATAATGGTATAACTCTGAATGGGTAAGTTACTCAAGTATCAGCCTACAACAAAAAATAAAACCTCTTAAGGTGGCTATGACTTCCATGCCATAGCAACCTGATCTCTCAAAGTCATCCAATTCTCCAGCTCATGAGCAATTTCTCTGTTTTGCATCTTCCAAGAATGTCCTACGCTTTCTTCTCTTCAATGACTACCAGTGCCTGCTTGCATCCAATCCTATTGCTCTCTTCTTCACTGCCACCTGCAAATCCTTGCATCTACCAGCAGCCTGGTACATCACTCATCTTGCTAGCTGCTTAAGTGTTCCTTTTCTTCACCCTCCTAAAACTAGTGCCCACTCAGTCTCTCACATCACTGCGATATAGGCATCTCAAGCCACCTTAAAAACCATCTATTCAGATTGCTGCTGCAGGCCGAATGATCCATCTTTACACACAACCTATACTCTTATGAGTTTGTCACTGGTACGTCATTCTACCCACTAAGAGATAAGAACTCACATAACCTTAACTATAATACATTTTGCCGTCAGGCATTTGTATTACAATCAAAATATTTGATGTAGTAGCAGCAGCATTTTTTGTATTCTAGTTTTAAGTAACAGGCAAAAGAGAAGTTAAATTACTGGAAAAACAGCACAATGTGATTAATCCCTTTTCCTAATGCAGTTGGAAAGGCAACCATTTGCACTCCTTCCTGAATTAAACATATGTCGATGTATTGCAAGTATACCGAATCGATCTTCCATACACAATTTAAAGCATTCAACTTAGATCGGAAGTCCTGTGGATTTCCAAACCACATGGAAGACGCATTAGTCCCTGAAAAAACCAAGCAGTGTGTGTGCACAATTGCAGTTGCAAGAAAACCTGTTTATTCTGTGGTTATTAGATCACCAAGTTACCATAAATATTGTGCTGAATAAACCACATGCTACAGCGTTAGCTTTGATGAACACCTTTAATATGAAACGTGTAAACCTTAAAAACTTTGAATACGAATTCTTAGCTTAATATTTATAAAAAGCTTACTTTGACGGCATTGTATGGGGATAAGGGAAAAGAAAAAATGCTCATCACACTCCTGCATGTAAACACCCACTTTGTTACAATAAATATGTAAAAACTAAAACCAAAACCAAGGAATGTCTAATGTCTGATAAATGCATCAGAAAAGGCAACAATGGTCACATTGTTGAAAAACTGTCACCTACTGAATCATAGAACTGACAGTCTAATCTTAAAGACGACTCATGGAACAAAAACTGCATAATTAAGATGTTTAGGCTTATTTGTCTTACCATCAAACCAAGAGCCATGTAATGCCTTGAAAGCCTTGCCAGCATGCTCAGTGGACAGGCATTTCACATACACACAGCCCTGAAACAGGCAAAGGGAACAAAGTTATACTTTTCAAAAACAGTGACAGCTTCATAGATAGGTGTACACTTGCTCTAAGGGACAATCAAACCAACCTCACGCGAGTTCTTGTCCACCGAAATGTGAACAATTCCATCATTGTTACTGCACTTCTCCAGAATGGCCTCATGAATTGCCAAATCCCAGTTTTCACCAACCTCCCTGATGAAAGAACAAATTGTATAAAATACACAACCCTGGCAGCTCAATCCTTTAGTGATGCTGTTGAAAGGGCTTTACAGGCAACTGGTTGTCCACTTCACCTCCACCAATAGGTAGAACCCACCTGGATGATGCAATGGCAGCTAAAGTGCACCAGTACACTCACCACACACCAGCTTACAGAGCAGAGTACTGAAGCCAGCTCATACATGGGGATTATCAGGAGATATTAATTGGTAAAGGCCAGGAGGGGGGATTCGGCAAGGACACTGGGGTTAAGACCCCTATTCTTTTCATTAAAATCTTCTGTGGTCATTTAAATCCCAGGTTATGATCAGGACCTCCATTTTACACCTCAGATTTGCCCAAACTTATAAAGCATTTAAATAAAATGTAACAAAAGTACATGAATTGAATCACTATGTTTAGTGACAACCCCAAAACACAGTGAAAAGTTACATTTTAAGACTAGATATGCATTTTAATTATATGCAGGCTCAGTTCAATGACGTTTCTACACAAAATACCAAGATAAAATTGGCCTTTTAAATCTAAAAACTGTCAATTCAATATTTTAACCTCTTTTCCAAAACATTTAAAAACCGTGTTCCTCACCCTTTAAAACAGCCACAAAGCACTGGGACCTGTTCACTATAAGTTGCACAGTAATCTTGAAGGTCAAAGTTATACGACAGTTATAGCAATTTAGTAAGTAACAACTTCATTTTACCATAAAGCATGCTGACACAAAGCGCAGTTTGTGAAAGATCTGTTCTTTCTGAACAAATTGATATACAAGTCATTCAACTGATTCAGGAAGATGGAACCAAACCAAGAAAGTATTCAGTGCCAGTCTCAGAGAATGGAGGAAGAAACTTGGGAATTCAATTTGATGCCATAGAGTAAATGCTAAGCAATCGTACATCAACTAACAAAATAAAAACACATATACCCCTCATATAAAAAGCATGTACACTTGAGGATGGTGTGTGATTCATTTTAAGGGTTATTTCAGACAGCTATATTTAACAATCTAGAAAATACTGAATTAATAAAACTAAACATCTTATGTACATATTGTAGAAGAAGTGTAACCATCTTTTTGTAAGGCCCAATGTACATGACTTCAGTTGTGAACATAAATACACCTTGGGGCAAAAACACTGATCACCTTGATTTGATGTGTTCAGAAAAAGTCACTATACTATTTTATAACTTCCTATTGGTTCTCCACTAATTTATTCCACCTTACTTGTGGTGATAATCATTTTTTTTATTTATGTGCTTCTACAATATTTTTTACTTATGTCTTGCTGCTGTTAGACAAGCTAAGCTCTCATTAACAAAAGGGTCTATATATCTGTTTTACACAGTAGACAATACCATTGTCAAGTATCAATTTATACAAAAAATTTTAAAACAAACCAGCCAGGCATTCAAGTAGGATTTCAGAACAAATATTAACCAAAACAAAGATGTGCTACTCGACTTCATTCATCGTCACAATAAATTTTAAACCAAAATGCCAAAAGCAATTCTCATCCACTAGGAAATATAAAGACGGTACTCACATTACTGGATCAAACATGTTGCGGATTTTCAAACATGGTGTTAAACTGTTCGGTGGAGAGTTTCTTCTGTCAAGTGGAAAAGCTGACAAACAAGTAATGCATCATGTCAGTTTTCTTTACCATAACCCTTAGAAAAAGCTACATGATGAACTGGACTACTAAAGACAGAATCAATTTACTCAAGACTAAATCTCATTAGAATGCAATACCTAATTCTGTATGCATTTCTTAAGACTTAATTTCCTTCAAACACACCTTACCAAAACCTCTATGTACCAAGCATGAACTGGAATAGGGTATTACCTTTGCCCTGCCACACTTTGGAAGGGATGATCGACATTTTCTCACACACTGTTGATGGCTGGGTCCACCTCCACACGAGGAAATCTGCTCCACCTATTTGCCGAGTTTCAGTCCGTATTCTAGATTCATTTGCCATAAGAAAATTCACTGCTCTCTCCCACACTTTTTTCATTTTCTTCCTGAGAGAATTTAAAAAAACTTTTAATACAGACAGAGGAGAATATTCAGAGATTAATACTATTAAAGAACAATATTATCCAAGATGGCCTCCATTATACATGAAATAACATACCTGTTCACTGGCAGGATCAGTGAGTCTCGGACATGGGGAATAGGCAGGTAGGGCTGCAAGTCTTTGTTTTCCTGGAAAGCTTCATTATGGCTTCTAAGTACATCTATAAATGGAAAAACTATTTTGAGCAAGCTAAGCCCATTACTGTTTCAATTCATCTCACATTCTCCACTTAAAGTTTCCATTGACAATTTTTTTAAAAATCAGAAAGTTACCTATGATTCTTTCCACCATGTCATACATCTGTCTGGTCTCTTCTTCCTCCTTCCTACAGCGATACTTCATGTAATAGAAAACACCACATACTATTCCAATACCTGCAAATAAATATTGAAACATTTAAGACGGTAGAAGGGACTGCATCACTAGTTTTATAAGTGTTTATAAAATACTCCCATAGGATTTTTGTCTTTTAGTGAGAATTCATATTCTAGTCCACAATTCTAAATAAATCTTGAAGGCTTTTCTTTCTATAAATCAGATAAGCCAGTTGGCATTGTATAATTTGCAACCTTGCGTTATCAGATAAGACGGGTATAATAATGAGCAAGCACTATGAAAAGCCTGGACTTAAATAAAAAAACAGGTCTGACAAACAATGGTTTGCCACTTTTAGAAAAAAGGAGCACTATGCTTACCTACGATACAAATCACAACTCTGTGGATAACGGTGAGAAATGCACGTCGAAAACGGCAGATAAAGGACATGTTGGGATGAGTGGATTCCAGGTATTTTATTTCCGAAACATCTGTTACTTTGTCCTTGGGATCACTGCCAATCAACCTTCCAAGACAAAAGGAGGGTTATTAATGAACAAAACACAGAACACCTTATGGCAAAATTAGTATGTTAGCAGTAGTTCCACTTTTGAACAGCAAATCATAGCACATCCCCGTTGTTTGAATGGGGAACACTAGAGCTCTAGCCCAGGATCCAGACTAGAGAAACCTACTCTGTAGCAGCATGACGACACAAATTAAGAAGCAGCGACCCACAGACCTCTAGGAGATACGGTGAATGTGGAAACAATGGTAACAGTAAAGAAAAGGCTTCTCTTAGAAATCTAAGGTTCACAAGAAGCAGATTCATTTTGATACAGTGCTAATTATGTAATTTACCCTAATGACATAAGTGCTCCAAGAGTTTGCAAAGTAAAAAAAAACGGTTCATCCAAAAACTACACGCAGCTGCACAGAAAAGCGCAAAGTAGAGGTTTTGCATCTTCGTTGAAATTCTAGAGAACTAAACAAACAGCAACATCTAAGACTGCATTCCAAAAAAGTTCCAATAAGGATGAACTCGGCAGTGAGTACTGTGTGCTCTGGAAAGAGCAACAGCGTGTGACAGTGGTGTAAAGAAAATAAGCAACCACTCTGTTAAGGACTGTATTTTGGAGCTGGCTTGCACTTGTACTAAAGATGGCCGATGTACTTTTTTTTACCACTCTGTTATGACCCTTAGACGAGTATATACAATTTTGCAAGGTCCACACTATGTTCTGGTTTTAAATCCACTCATGCTATTTGTTAATTTAACAACCATATACATGCACATTTGGCTGTTACGGTTATCCAAAGCAACTTACACCTGCACATATTTATACAGCTAGGCATTTCACTGGAGGAGGGTGAAGCACCTTGCTCAAGGATAAAACACAGTCTTACTAAGGATGTGAACCTACAACCTTCTACTTACAAGCCCAGAATCCTAACTATTGCTCCATACTGCTGCCCCAGTACCTTTTTTTCAGGTGTGTAGGTTTACGGAAAGGCAAAGCACAACAAAAAGATATTTCTAATCAGCTTCTTAGAATGTAAAGAACATCCTGATCGCAAGCTCTTTAAAAGAATCTAGAGAGACAAAAATCAAAAACCTTGATTAAATGATAGTTAATTTTGGTTTCCACGTTGCTCATCAGGTGAAAGCCTCTGCTTACAGTGCAGGGCCTGAAACATGAGACTGCTCGTTTGAATCGGGGCTCGCTCATCAGATGCATGTCTGGGATCCAGCCAGGGGCAGGCACAAAGAACCACATACTTCCAGTGCCTTCCAGTGCCAAGAAGGCCTGGAGTTGACCTGAGTTTCTTTTGCTTGCCGAGGGACTGCTGGCAGCTTATTCGCCTGCAGGATTATCAAAGAGAGCTGCACCAGACTTTCTTTGCACCATTTCATTGGCACAGACCAGCTTACCTTATTCCTACGTCACCCTCGCTTTTAAGGATCCATTTGAGGGCGGTGGAAACATTCTTCTCATATTGTGGATTGTAAAGCTTAAAGTCAGAGATTGAATAATATTCATTAGGACATGAAAATATATTTGCTATTTTGTCAAATGGCTTTTCAACAAACCCTTTCTAATGTGCAACCCAAGCAGTTTTGTGAAAAAGGACTGAAAAAGGCAAAAGGCCACTTTACGTACAATCAGAATGTTTTGAAAATGTGCCAAATTATAAATAAAAGCAATCACATAATGAAAAGTTTAATGTGCAGCTACAAGATATATTAATACAAAAAAAACTTACAATTAAGACCTCTGAAGCTTCATTGATAGAAAGACTTCTGTTTGCATGATGGATATGATCACCACAGTCATGTTCACCTTAAAGAATTAGAACAAAGCACAATTGCAGTAATATTTGTGCAAAATAATTAGCTTTTTACCAAGTATGATCACACATGGAAAAAAAAAGTGATAATGCTGTTTTTTCAAATATTGGGGAGCTTTTTCTTTGTCCATAACTACAAAGTACAAACTTCACTAACATCTCACACGGCTTTATGTTCACATTAATGTAAACATCATCAATTTTCCAACCGCTTTAATGAACTTAGGGTCACAGGGGAGACGGAAACTATCCCAGCAGGAAATGGATACTCCCTGGTTGGGACACAAACACACTCACACAATGCTAGCCACTGCACCACCGTGCTGTCCTTAATTTGATATTAAGGGTAACATAAATCCCAAGTTCTTCCCCCCCCAAAAAAATTTCCTAAAAAGTCAGTCATTCAGATTTTTCTTGAACTCTGTGACTGTTTCCAAAGAATATAAAGACTACCAATCTAAACTAGCAAGGCAAATAAAATGAGGAAAAATAAAAATGCTTACCTGCTATTTTGGCCAAATGGTCATGTAGATGAAGTAAAATCTTCAAAATCATTGCCTTTTCTTGATCTTTCTGTAAAGAAACATTTCCAAAAATGATCAAATATGGCAATTGACAACATGAGCTAAATTATGTACCAAGATCTATAGGAAGGACACCCATTTAAAAATTAAAGCTACACAAAGTATTCAGTGGCAGTGCTTGGAAAGCCATAGGGATCTCCAGGAGTTATGAAAGCACCAGCCAACTATGCCCACCCCACCCTTGCTTAAGCTGAGTCAATCATGCACTGCTGCTTGGGGAATCCCAGTCACAGTCAGCTAGTGACATGGCCCAGGCTCAGAACCATGACCACAGAGCTCAGGGAACCAAATATGACAACAAGATGATGCACCAGGTGAGGTAATTTACCAATTAATTACCACATTACACAGAAACGGAAACAAGCTTCTGATACAACCAGAAGCTTTTATAGGTTTCAACTGCTTACAAAACACTTATTTGCCACAAAAGAGTAAACAAATCTTCTATAAAAGGCATATAAAGCATTAAGTGCTTTAATTTTTGATGGGTAAGAAAACCAAGAGATTATGACTAAATAAAAAATATATTTATTGCTGAAAATTGTTAAGTTTTAATACAATTAAAACAAATAAACAAGCAATAGTTTAAAGAAAGGGAGACTGAAATTTGCTAAATCCAAACTGAATGTTACAAAACTAAAAAACGATGTTATGTATTGTGATTACTTTTGAATATACTCAACATCCTGGATTATATCCCAGAACAATTTAAAAACCTAAACCATAAAGCACAGATGCACATTTCAAAGAGTATACTTACATAAGCGTTATCAAAATCAGTGCCAAATGGATGGTTCTTTACTGAAAAAGAAGAAAGATTATAGAAATGAATACATAATGCTTGATCAGCTCCCATAACTTGAAATTCCTAAAGACGCTCCTATCCAACAGCTAACGGGTGTACGTAGTCAATGCTTGGGAACTAAGAGTCGTCTTCAACTCTTTCTACTTGATGCTGCATTTGTGTCTTTGAATGCTAGGTCTTCAATTCACAATTGTATTTTCTAGTTCTCAATTGCTCCATCTGAGAGACAATGTACATCACCATTCCTAAAGCACACAGTAGTGCCACATTAAGTGCAAGAGTTCTTTAGTCGATTTACCCACCTCCTTGTTTGATTTTGGGTTCTGCAAGCCTATTCACAATACCATTCTTAAGCCAAACATCTAATTTTTGTACGTCTTCATGAGTTCCCATGTTTTTCTGCCATAGAAACACAAGGGAGCAACAAGCACCTTAAAAAGTCTAAAGGTGGACTTTGGTTTAAGTAGAAGATGTTGCTCGCCAAACATTTTACTTATTTGTATCTCAACTTGATGTGGTTCCAGCAGTGTTATAAAATTACAATTTAAACTCTTATTTCTGTCTCTGACTATCTTTAACCACCATCTTACAGTTTCTTATCCATCTTCTGCATTATTTCGTTCACTTATACATGCTTGTATCACCACTGACATGTTTATATACAATAGCTCCATAGGCATGCCAAGAGTTAATCATGCACTTTTAATGGATCTGCATGCCACTGATCCATTTTTAATGAGCGTAATAACTTATTTTGAATAATAACCTTTTAATATTAAAAAGTCTTACCATTTAGCATGAATCTTGCCCTTTCTAAATTCTCCAATCACGGGCTCATACCTTGACACTACACGGCACACCAGCCTACAAGTGCTCAGTTGTTAAATGGCTACAAGAGGGACGGAGAACTGACTTCATACGTGAAAACACCTGTTCACAGAGGTATGTAGATCCAAATGCTGCAAGCATTGAAAATGTTACTTTCTTTGAACAATCAAATTGGCAGGGACTTCCAACAAGTCATAATGGAGACATTGTGATTGCTTTTAAGAGCCTCAGCTGCGTTTTGTAGATTCTGGAACTTTTGAGTCCCATTAGTCTGAGTACTGTACTTCAACATCCTCAACACCCATGCACTAAACACTGACAAATCCATGTTGCTAGTATCAATGCTGGTTTAAATCAGAAAAGGCAATGCCAAAATGTCTGACTTTCTGAAATCTGACAAAATTCTGATTCCAATTCTCGCTTGTTCACTATAAACTCGGTAACATGCATTCTGCAATGTTTTAAGTTCTTTCAGGTGTTGGACATAGCAGAAAGTAGAGGAGCCAGTCAAGAGGAAAAAATGGCAAGTTTTGCAAGAAATGCTTTGCACATTTTGAAAAAGACCTATAACGGGTTCATTCCTACGCATGGTGATGTTAGCTAGAAAAACTAGTTTTGCAGCTCATTTTTTACTGATCTGGGGTAGTTTTTACCTTTTTCTTCAAAAAAAGAAATCTTGATTGCATCAAGACAGTCCACAAAGTGTGCCAAAATGTTCCCAAGGCTGAGCCAACGATCACTGCTGTAAAGCAGAATATTCTTGTTCACACTGCCCATCTCCTAAAGCAGAATTTAAAACTGTCCATGTGTCAAGGTAAATCATGAAACGAGAAAATTCATTATTTTCACCCGTCATCACATTATTAGGTTGATTCGAACTCTTGGCACAAACTTTTTTCTAATGAATAATAATTTGCTTTCTCAGCAACCACAATTTGGTCCAAAATGTTATCAGTGGCATGAATTGCGAGCTTTCCTGTTGAAACAATAGGCTAGCCCTGCTAAAAACAGTGCAGTAAATAAAGCAAGTAAATTTTTTCTATACCAAACATTTTTTGGTGGGTATCATGTCGTAAAGAATTACAAAACAGTCAAGCATAATTTATCATTTTTTAATTTAAATTCTTTGTGGCTTAGTACACTTATTGCACATGCTGTTTAAAATCCCTTCATGCCTGCTGTAGGTTGTTGACCCCAAAGTTAGACTTTTCTTCAGCTAAACCTTGATTATCAGAGTGATCTTCAGCACCAACGTTAATTAAGCAATTAAGGATCTATCCAGTAATTAAATTATTGGAAAGATTAATGCCCTTAAATCACACAAAATAGAAGTACAAAGGTTAACAACACCTGGCTAAAGACGTGCCAAAAACAAAATGCAAACAATGCAATGCAGGCACTGGAAGGTCATACCGTTATGTCCAGTAAACTAGTGAACTTCACCAGCAATGTGAAAACATACTGAAGGTTATATCCAATGGCTTATAGTTCTTGACAATAGCACCATAATCTGACACTCGAGGGTACCATATATCATGTCTCTGCTCTGGGAAATGAGGCTATTGCGTGTTCAAAAGCAAGGCACAACAATAAACTAAGCTCTTCCCAAGAACAATAGACAACCAACTAATATGATATGATCACAGGGATGTTTTTTTAAGCTTTAACCCAATGAAAAGACTAAGTGCTGACGTCTTTCTAGCAGACATCTCAGATACTGGAATCATTCCAGCACTTGTTTTCGCTTTGGATTAAAATATGCCCAAGGTTTTTTCCACGCCTCTACCTAAGTTTTTTGCTACTGCTTGTAACAACTTCAAGAGAAAATAGAAATTTCAAACTTTGGAGTTACCTACTGCATGTACACCGCCTGTATAAAAAAAACAATAACCTGTACTTTCAAATAAGTTCTTCAGTTTTTCCCCCATCTTTTTCTTTGAAGTGCTCCAAAAGGCACTTGTAACTCAGCTATAAAATTAACTGACTTCTGCAGAGGTTGCGAAGGAACGTAAACGGCCATCTGTTACCACAGGACCCCGATCAATTCCCTCTCAATGAAATTCCTCTGCTCCTTCTGAAATCTTACAAACATTTCTTCTCATTGAGCTACTAGCTATCAGAAAAAAACCCTAATGGGTGAGCAGAACACAATCTAAAAAAAATAGTCTCTTTCCCAAAAACTTTACTGTCACCTATCGTCAAACAAATTCATATGTTGGATGGGTGCATGTACAACTTTAATGCGATGCAATTAAGATTAAGCATCCTTTAGGGGTGATGAATTCAAACAAAACTATTCCTCATTCTCTCTTATTCACATTAAGTTTAAATTTATTTTTTTTCTACTCAGCTGCAGAAACATACTACAAAGCAAAATATGCATTACCAACCTATTTCTTTTACTGAATTAACAACTAAAATGTCCCTATTTCAGGGGTTAGAAAGGATGGACAGTGATGAGCGCATTTCAAAACACAGTAAAATCTATACAGGGTAACATGTAAAACATACAATTTACATCACAAAATAGATGAAATTTCCAGGTATGCTGAGGGCCTTAATCTGAGATACAGAACGAGGCAATAAAACTTCCGGTGACACGAAGCGGACCTATTACATTGTAAGCAAGCAGACTTGTGAATACATCTCTTTTAATCCAATAGAAAAAATGCTTTCAATTTCAAGACAGTTTGGTTGACATACAACTTACTTGTTTTACCCTGCATGCAGGTCACTTTAGAACATTTCTAGGTGAAATGTCTACTGCACAACCTGTACTTATTCGCTTATTACATGAGTCATTAAAATAACTAGTGAGCAGGAAGGGGCACATCACGTCACAAGTCACATGAACTCACTCTCAAGACCAAAGGTTTGTGACAATATGGCAACTATCCAGTACTGTCACGAAGTTCACGATCATGTGCATATTCGGAATTTGTCAAATTGATTGACTGTATTGCGAAAATGTTTTTTTGTTACAGCAATTTAATAACCTGTCTGAGAAACAAACTGCAAATCCCCTTTAAGTAACATCAGTTCCTTTCAGGGGAAGGGATTATGACAGAGTTGACTGGCAACTGTAAGATACAAAAAACACTGGCAAAGTTGATTCAATGGACTAAGCCAGTTTGCCATTACATTTGCTTAATTTGCTCATTAATGCACCAAATAATTTTGAATAATGAGGATTGTGATCTTTTGATTTTATTCGCCTTTTTCTCAACCATAGGCATTACATTGTCTTATTTTTAGGTCTTGTACTTATTACACATGTAGTCCAATGCACTGTATTTGATTAACCTTAAAAACATTAAAAGGCAGTTTTGCTGCTTTCACATTTCAGGGCTGTTAGTAAGTATTCAGATATTCCTGACACTTAATGGGATATTGATTTTAACATCTGAAACTGAAGTTCTTGAAATGTACTTGGCTGCATCTTAATGACAATACTTTTACAGCTCATGTAATTCCTTTACTCAACTCAGCTTTAAATTGTTAAAGTTCTTACATGTAGTGAACTGCAAATATAATGCAAATCATTTTTATGGCTTTTTTTCCCCTCACAAAAATCATTTGAACTAGTAAAATCAGATTCATTTTACTTGCTGGAGGAGGAGTATGTCACCAAAACATTGCTATGAGGATGGACTGCAGTTTTTCCTGAAGCAGTTAAGTAAATCACACATTTGCAACTCCCTCCTTTTTACTACTTGCTAGCATTCTGGAAAAGATGTAAACCGTATATTTCATTGGACAAATAAGAGGGAGATTAAGAAAATAAGGAGATTCTGGAGTTTGGCCTAATGAAGCACAGATTTACTGTAAGCATTTGCATTGATTTAGTCAAATTTCTCCACCTCCAATCCCATCTCTCAATCCTGATGTCAGTCTAATGCTTAGAACTGATGGTGTGACAATCCAGCTAACCGATTTGAAACCCGACAAGAAGGAACGTTGCCTCCTGAATATTTGGAAAAACATGCATCTATAAACAGTTATACACTTGCATGCTGCACTTAACTACGTGGATGTGAATTAAAATTGAGAATAGAGGCGCTTTACTCAATGGGGTTGGGAGTGTGGAACAAGCTACCCAGCCATGTGACTGAAGCCAATGTTTTGGTTTTCATAAAAAAAACAGCTGAATAAGATCCTGGGATCAATAAGCTACTAACTACCAAACAGGCCAAAAGGGTCAACTGGCTTCCTCTTGTTTGTAACCTTATGTACTATAAGAAACTTGTTGTTTTATGAATAGACATTTTAGCTAGTTTTGCCTGCACTGGTATCCAAGAGGTTTGTCTTTGTGACATTACCCAAAGGACCCAAACAATGTCTTCCACAACAAATGACTTAAAATGAAGCTAACTTAGATAACAGAGAGTAAAAACATGAATTAAATTTTCGTTAAACTGCACTATATGGTTTTCAGTGAGTTTCTCTCTCGAGTGAACCCAACCTTAGTCCTGGACAGCTACATACCTGCAGGTTTTATGGATGATCCTCATCTCGCACATTCCTAAGTCTCGGGATCTAATAATCACTTAACCAGATTTGTTCAGGTAGCAAGAGGCCATTGGAAATAAAAATGCCAAAAAATCTTTTGAGGACCAGAGCAGATCACCCCTGAATGATACAATGAAACCCTGCATTTTGCTCTTTTAACTGTTACTAGTAATAGAAAAAAGGAACAAAATGCCAAAACTCTTGCAAGATACAGTGTGCATTTGTTAAAAACCAAGAATGGAACAGGGCAGGTTTAATTACGTCTTCATCCAAGAAAACAGTCCAATCAAAAACACACTGACAACTTCAAAAACGTAGATTTGTTTGAGTAAAGGAGATTAACTCCACATGAGAAGAAAACAATTCCAAAACAACCAAAGACAAAAAGTCAAAGGCGTAAATACAGATTTCCATATACAAGGGTGTTCTTTTTAAACCCCAAAATAATTAAAACATTTCCAATTTCACTGGCCCCAGACCCTTGTGTTTGCCTTGCTAGTGAACCTTGCACGTATTGGGATGATTTCAAACACTGAGCCATAAAACTGTTCAGCCCTTGATTTCAATGACTCTCAAAAAACCATCACAACGGCGATACACAACTCTCTCTCCACTCCAATGACAACTTGCAAGTCGGGGCCAATCTTGTATCGCGTATTCCGTTAAAAAGGAGCACTCAACAGCATCCGGCTTTTAATGAAAATGACATACTAGAGCGTTATGGGGAAGGGAAGGAGAGTCAATCCACTCCAAAACGCTCTGAAACCGATCATTGGGTTTCTAACAGGAACGGCCCCACGTGTGTTTATCATGCGCTGTACCGATCCCCGTCAGACGACCGACCGCGTCTGAGATTTTAAAGCGACGGTCAACCGGTACACCGCTTTAGAGCTGTGCCGATCTGATAACTGGAAACAAGCTGACATTTCGCCATTACTCTGCATTTACCTCGTATACATTTTGCGCTACTAATCCCCAACCCCCTTCTTTACCCAATTAGCATTCCCAGCCGATCAGAAGACGGACCGGGCACCCTTTTATAGGGGACTTTTCTAGCATGATGCGCTGTCGAGACATGCGGGAAGGCCGGCTGTACTTACTGACGACCTCGGCCTCGGCAGCGCCGGAGCCCCTCATCCGCAGGTACATGAGCCCCAGCAGCAGGAAGAAGAGGCAGGCGGCGGTCAGCAGGAACATGGACAGGTAATGGGCGCTGAAGCCGCCGGTGGCCGACACCTCCTCCCGTCGGAACTGCTGCAGGAGCTCCTCCTCCGGCGCCGCCGAGCCGAACGCGTGGTTCGGGCCCGTGTGGTTCGAGTGGTTGGACCGGGGGCTGCCGGCGGCCGGGACGCTGTTGTACGAGGAGTAGCGGGTCTTTGTCCCGATGCCGAACCGGCTGCTGCTGCTGTTAATGTGGTTGTTGCTGGCGGCGGCGGCGGCAGGGTTGGAGCCGCTCCGTCCCCCGACTCCACTCGCCCCCATCACCCCCGAGAAGAGTCCAGACGGTCCCGCGTAGCCGCGGTACCTCAGGTCGCCGCTCAGTCCCGGCTCTCCACGGCCATAAGTCTCCTCCTCCGTCTCCAGCCGGTCTCTATTCTTCGCCAACTCTTCCTCTTCCTCCTCCGCCCCCCGGCCTCTCACCATGTCTAGACTCCCAGAGGCGAGCTTGTCATTTACTACGGTTACGCCGCCCTCCACCCCCCTGGCACCTCTCTGAGGAGACGGCGGCGATTTAAACTGACTCCGTCTGGGGCTCAGTCGGCGGTCGCGGAGCCTCTCCTTCCCCGACGCGCTCTCTTCCTCCTCCGAGTCGGAATAATCCCCCGCCGGCTTACCGCCGCTGGGAGGATAAGACGCCCTGCTCCCGTTCACAGCCCCGGCGCCCCGCTCTGTCTCCCCCTCGTCGAAATCGTCTTCCTCGCCCTCCTCCCCGTAAGCCCCGCGACGGCGCACGACGTCCCCCCTGCCTCCCCACAGGGACGCCACGGAGAGGCTCTTCCTCCCTTCCAGAGGCGCCGAAGGGGTACTGGCCAGGCTGCCAGTCACACAGACGCCGTGGCTCCTGCGGGCTGCAGCTGGGGAAGGAGCGGTGGGTGGAGGCCTGCGCTGCTGCTGCTGCTGCTGCTGTTCCTGCTGCTGCTGCTGGTGGTGGTGGTGATGCCCAGAGCCTCGGTCTCTCCTGCCGCTGTGGTGCAGGCCTCCTTTCTTCTGGCCGACTTCGGCATCCGACTCGTCGGA
This sequence comes from Lepisosteus platostomus, assembly GCF_059453375.1. Taxonomy (NCBI): domain Eukaryota; kingdom Metazoa; phylum Chordata; class Actinopteri; order Semionotiformes; family Lepisosteidae; genus Lepisosteus; species Lepisosteus platostomus. The sequence continues at coordinate 29,477,895 of NC_142619.1, read as the reverse complement.
GCTGAAGCCCAGAACGAACTTGCTTCCCCCGCCGGGGCGCTTGTCGTGCTGAACCGGGACACCGCCGGGGCTCCTGCCGCCTCTCGGGCTCAGGTACGTGACGTCACTGCTGGCCGGCCTGGCCGCGAGTCCCACCGCTCCCGCCGCTGTGCCGCCGCCGCTGTTGATGCTGCCGCTGCTGCGGGTTTTACCGGTCCTGGTTCCTCGCTGTGGCTGCTCCTCTCGTAGCTTCTTGAGCTTTTTCAAATACACGGGCCGGGTACTCTCAGTCACGGGTCCTGTGATGACACCCAGTCGCTTTAACTCCGAGTAAACCTCCTCATCTGTTAACTGTGCTGCCGCCATCTTTGCTCGACACTCACAGCTCACACTCAGGGCTCCGGGGGGGAAGTGACGCAACCAGACCAGACCCAGACAGTGAACTAGTTCACTCAAGTCACGCAGGTCTGAGACTTGGCTGCTGGGGGCAGATTGAACATCTGCCTACCTGCAGCTTTATGAACACGGTGTAACCCGCCCCATCGGCATGTAATGACTAAACGTGGCTCTCAGCGCTCTTTATTGGTCTGAAATCGCGGTGCATTGTATTTGGGTTATTAATTTTAACTATGACTACTTAGTGATTTTTTTGTAGCTAGGATTTATTTTGCCGTATTCTCACCAGTGCGTTTTGTTTGCTATTTCTAATATTGCCATTCAAAACAAATGTAACAAATTCCTGAGATAAGCCAGACAAAGCGAGAGAAGTATTAAGAGAGACGTTTTAAACTTTTTCTCTAGAAATGTGTTAGTACTCGTGTGAAAACAGGGGGTTCCAAAATTCGTCTGAGACGAGTCTAATTACGCACAGTTATAATTGTTCTGTAGTAGCCAACATGAAATACTCAAAACACTTCAACAGTTTCATCAAAACAAAGTAATATTCACCGTATTATTTCTTCCTTTTAATGTCCCCGTTTTCATTTTTTATTTTAATTAAAAGCCATAACATTAAAGTACGCAACAAATAAAGGAAAACCTCTAAGGAACCGTGGCGTTGCCTGGTGAAATACCATTACAAAGTTCAAAACTGATTAAATTAATCTTTCGTTGTTACCTTTTAAAACAGAAGGTAAAGGAAAGGAAAAACTATTCCAAATAAAACTCCTGACACAAGAGGTGGAATCACGTCAATGAGAGAAATAATAAGTGGTATCCATTTGGTTGTGAAATTCTATATGTATCAAAGTTAAGGTAGGGAGAATAATTGTATCTCATGGTGTTTTCCTTTCAAATTATATTTTGCTGCCAAGGTAAAAGTGGGATTGGCATAAAACATGTCATTCTTTCACCGAATTGCTTGTTTATAGTAGTGGAAGTGATGAACCGAGAAAATACCTAGAAATATATAGGAATCAGTGTGTAATTTGTCTCTTAAAGGACTGTAGATCAGACACAGGATTACAGAGTCATTCTGGGGAATGTGTCAGGGCATACAGCTACCAAATCTTTTCCACTACATTTTCTTCTTATTGAGCCTGAAACAACTGAAAGTTGTGAATAAAGTTGAGTCTGAGAGAAGAAGTTATTTCACTTTAAACATAGCCCTTACATAAATGATAAGACTACATTTAAATGATACCAGACCTCAAATACTGTCGCTGGGGCAAGTGTAGCTGTGAATGGTTACATTAGCAGCAAAGTAAAGTACCATTTAGAGTGCTATGAGCATAAAACGTATTACAAACGAGAGGAGGCTTTTTGTCACACCTAGACTGTTTGTTAGTTTGTAGCTAATGAATCCATGGATCAGCTGTTTCTTCAAAGAAGCCAAAGTATATGCTTCAACAATGTGGGTACAGTAGGTAGCTTTTTTTCTTACAACTCTTCCATCCATCCATTTTCTAACTGCTTTTTCCATTTCAGGGCTGTGGGGGAGCCAAAACCTATACTGGCAAGCAAGGATCCACACTGAATGGGACACCAGTCAATTGCAAGGCAGGGATACAGACATGCACACGCTTGCACCTAGTGCCAGCTTTACAGAAGCCAATTTGCCGCTCTGGAATCCATTCAGAGGCGAAAGACCAGACATATACCTGGACTCAAAGAAATAACCTATAGCAGCAGGCTAAACAAATTTATTTCTTTTAGACCTTAAAACAGAAGACCACAAGGGGACATGATTCAGGTATTTAAAATCTTCACGGCATCGACGAACTGAATCCACTGGACTTCTGCAGCGAACCAGAGGGACTAAATAAACACAAGGGGAAACGATAGGGATGTGCATTCAAAACTGGAAACACTTCTTAACACAAAAGCACAAAGAATGTTGTTATTACAACAGCTTCAGTATGAATGCATTTGACCATTTTGGATTATTTAAATCACACTAATCTAAACTCTTCATACTCCACAAACCAAGATGAAGTACACAGAAAGCCAATATGAAGTTGCATTTACCTTCACAGCACATTTACCAATTAGATATATTCGACTCAATGTCAAGAATTTCTTCAATATCATTTGTTTATCTCTACATGTGCATCAAACTTAAGGCTTAAGGTCATGCTACAAAATACAATTTTGTCAGGATTAGCTGGATTACCACATATTTGCAGTATCGCCTACTGTGGATACTCTGTTTTTAAACCCCAGATTTGAGAGTTTTTTTTCAGTTCCATATAAGTTCCCTTTGTGAAGTGACTGGGAAATTGTTGAACATTTTCTCCCATCTCAGCCAGTGAACTCTGTAAGTCTTTCAAGGTTTGCCTGGTTAACCACAGTATGTTTCTATTAGTGCCACCACAGACATGGAACTTGTAGAGAACAACAATGCTATTAAAATTACATTAATGGTGTAATTTGGGGAGGTAAAGTAACATGGAAAGTGGCACTACTGCCTCACAGTTGTTAGGTCCTAGATTTGAGTCTGGTGTGGAGCACCTTCTGTCTGGAGTTTGGATCTTCCCCGATATTACCGTCATAACTAATAACAGAAATTAAAGCCTAAATAGTACCCTCACATTTTAAGTATGTTCTGATTCTTGCAATTAAGTAATGATGGTTGAGGATGTTTTAAAATAGCTGAATAGTAACATAAACTTAATTTAACCAACCTCAAAACTGGACATAAAACCTGTAGTACTGTATATTGAATATTTTAATATTTTATATCCCAGCCAACAGCAGGGTGGCAGAGTGGTTAGCTTTGCTGCACTGGGGTCCACGGTTTAATTCCCGAGGTGCTGTCTGTGTGGAGTTTGTATGTTCTTCCTGTGTTCACGGTGGATTTCCTCTGGGTGCTCCTGTTTCCTCCCACACTCCAAAGACATACATAGATTAGTTGGCTTCTGGGAAAATGGTCTCTGGTGTTAGATTGTGTGTGCCTGCGCTTGCACTGCAAGGAGCTGTTGTCCTGTCCAGGGTGTATCCTGCTTTGCCCACATTGATTGCTGGGGTCTTGCTCCCCCACGACCTTGAACTTGGACAAAATGATCAGAACATGGATGTATTTCTTAACCATTAATCTCATAGATTCTATTATTCATATTCATATTATTATTATTATCATTATTATTATTATTATTATTATTGAACTGTCCATTGTTCTGCAAATAGATTTGTAATAAAAAATTACAAATAGCCCTGACCAGACTTCTTTTTTTGTGCTAGCATTTATTTGTGCACAAATACTGTAATACATTATGTGAAACATTACGATCTCCTATACTTTTCCACTAATAAGGAATTATTTTCTGAACACTATGTGTGTGGATGCTAACATATTTTCAAAGCTGGCTCTGACAAAGCTAAAACTTTGGAAAATAATAAGAATTCCTTACACTTATATGGCACTTTTCCTGGACATTCCACTCAAAGCACATTGCAGGTAATGGGATGTCATCTCCATCACCACCGGTGTGTAGCTCCCACCTGAGTGCACTAGTACTCTCATCACATTTCAGCTATCAGTGGGGAGAACAGAGTGATGAAGCCAATTCATACACGGGGATTATAAGGAGGCCATGATTGGTAAAGGTAAGTGGGAATTTTGGTCAGGACACTAGGGTAACCCCTCTAGTTTTTGTGAGAAGTGCCTTGGGAGTTCTCACAAAGACTAGACCAAGCAGAGTCATGACCTCAGTTTTATATCTCATCTGAAAGAAAGTATCTTTTTGCCAATGTAGGTCCCACACCAACTGCATGGTGAGCACCCCCTACTGGTCTCACTAACACCTCTTTCAGCAGCAGCCTTAGCTTTCCCAGGAGGTCTCCCATCCAGGTATTGGACAGGCTCACACCTGCTGAGATTCAGCAGGTTTTCAGTTATGAGTTGCAAGATGATATAGCTACTAGCTGTAGAAATGGGGAAAATTATATAGGAACATAAGTTTCTGGAATGACTAGAGAATATTCCCAAGTTCAACATAGGCACTGGATGTGAATCTGAGTCATCTTTGTTATAGCATTGATTTTTCCCTAAGTTTGTCTTGATCAGTCTTCACAGTGAACTGCATCATCTTTCGATCTGAGAGCCAGTGCATAGCAGTTGCAGTTCTTTTCTCATACTAAAATTAATTGGGTTGGGCGCCTGTGGCACAAATGTCCCGGCTGTGGCCTTGTATGAAATCTTATTCATTTATATGGTTTACAATTACATGCAAAGCTACATACATTTGATCCCATTACTATGGCTGGGCATTTTAAGGAAGCAATGTGAGAGAAATACCTTGCTCAAGGATACAGTAGAATTTGCACATACTGTACAACCTTCCAGTTATAAAGTTTTAACCTCTGCTCTCTGCTCAATGTTGATAACACATGAACTGACCATCCTTCACAATATCCTATTTGACACAAAAAGAGCAGAATTCTTGTTGGGGAAGAGATTTCAAGGATAGAGGATTCCCCAACATCAACCAGGTAACTCTCTCCTAAATTCAGCTCTTATCTGAGTATGAAATGCAACTATTAAAGTTTAGCAATTGTAGCTGCTCTCTACAAAACACATATCTCTTTGCTTGGAAAGGTAATGTAATAAGCAAACCTTTACACCTCTGTTATCACCTTCAGGTTATTGTTATTTCTTTTGCAGTAAGCACATGAATCTATGATAAATATGTTTTTAATACTGAACAGGTATAATTAAAATATTTCCAAGTTGTCCAAAAGTTGGTTCAAAATAGTTGATCGCTATTCTGTTACACAGTTTTAATGGATTCCTTGCTTACATTATTTTTGGGTAATTACAGCTAAAATGAACTATGATTAAACTATAGTACATGTAGATGTTTATTATGTTATTTAGGAATAGTAAAGATATTTTGTGCTAGACAGCTATTTGTATTATTTTTGGTGTAGTACTGGTGTGTGCTGAAGGTGTAGCATGGTATAGTGAGTAAGCCATTAAACTCATAACTGGCAAGTTGTGGGTTCAATCCCCCAGTGTGATCAATGCTATTGTCCCTTGAGTGAAGTACTGTGTCCCTATAAATGGGGACTGGCTGTGTTGGGCACTAACCCTTGCAGTAGGCAAATCACCTGTCTGGGGGTTAGTCACATGCTCTATTAACACTAAGAAATACTTAACGCTATGGTAACCAGGACTAATTTTGTCCCAGAGCTACTATGGCTCTGGGATGGACTTCACCTTTTACTTGTGTGGAAATAATCATTACTAAGCTTCTCTATATAAGTAAACCTTAATTTAATTAAGATACAACATTGAATAAAAACATCTAGAACCACATGCCTTTCTGATCTTAATATTTCAGTTGCTAATAATGTCTGAGGTTTAAAGTTTCTGCATACAAGCCAGAATTAAATCTTTTAGTTACATCCAAATAAAAAAAAAAGTTGCTGGAGGAACCTGATTACCTGATTACAATTACAATCAAGAATTGCTGACCAGCAAAGAAGGTTCACGCTGCCTCAAGTGAGAGTGGTATTTTAATAACTGACTTATCCTTGTTATCGCTTAGATTTGTAAATGATTTACAAATATATAAACATTTGTTACCCTGTGAATAAAACATTTAAATCATTCTAACTGATTAAACTAATAATGGCTTTGTGCCATTGTCCCTCAGGGAACAGTACATTCTTTCAGATATATTTAAATCTTTTAAATAATATTTTTTTTCTCAATATATAGATTTTGTCCTAAGACTAGTCTGCCATCTAGTGCCTCTCTCAAAGCTGCTCAGCTCCCATTGTGTGAGAGACAGGTGGCTTTCAGAAGAACTGTCCTTTTAAGAATCTGAATGGTTGAATTCACCACTAGAGAGAGCCCTGCGAGACAGAGCATGGCACATGAAACTGAAAACACAGAAGGAGAGAACAGTAGAGGAGTCAACCCTGATCAAACACAAAGGCAGTAACATGAGAACACACCTCACAATGGCTATAGGACGGGTATCAGGTTTAGGCGAGACTAATGAGTACAGTATATAGTTGTTCCGGAAATAAATCAATGATTATTTGCATTGATCGTGCTTTCATAGGTTGCATTTTGCCTTATTTAAAATAACATTAAAAACAATTTTGCCAATGTAGTGAGTTGTATGCCCATTTTAGTTATGGATACAAGCCTTACAGAACCATTCATTTAACAAAACTCAGTATCTTCTTTCCTCTTTCATGCACATCCTTTATATCCAAAGATATGTCCTTCACGAACCACTTCGTTTTCCATTCTTGTCTGTGTTTATAGATGATCAAGGAGTCTTGAATGCGTAATGTGTTTTAGATAATCAGGTACTGTACTCCTGAAAGTCATAGAGAGACCTAAGCAGCATGCTGCATGGCTGACAAGTTCTTTTGAGAAAGTTAAACTCTACCCATTCCACTGCTCACAGTGTTTCCCATCTCTCCTTTCTGTAGAAATCTTTAAATTATGGTTATTGCTGTGCTTTGCTAACGTTATTACCGCTAAGGCACTAAAGGATTGAACAGATGACACGATGGATTTAAGGCTCTTTATTGAGCTCACTGGCTGTACAGGCGATAGATTCCAGACAGTCTACTGATAACAATCATCTCCCATAATGTCAAGCACAGGCAGGCACATGGCTGGATCCAGACTCACAGCCTATGAGACCCAGACCCAGTGTCATTTGTAGGCAGTCTGTTTACATACCAGCTGGGGGAGTCCATAGGAAAGTTTCATTTATCCAGGCACTGGGCACCAATGGGAACCAGTAGGAGCTCCCAACCAGCCAGCATTTGGCATGGCCTGTTAGACAGTAGTAGATCATTGCATTTGTTTTAAAATATAGCTTCTTACGAAGTGAAATTGCATCTATTCTGCATTTGCTGGTGATTATTTTGGTAAAAAACTTTTTGGGAGTCATACTGTAATACAAAAACTACTCTGTATGGAATATTTTACCATCTAAAGATGTAAAAAGAAACAAGGCAGAATCATTCCGAAGATATAGCTTACAACGCAAACCAAGATGTTAAATCAAGCTTAAAGGATATACAGTCTCAAACGGAATGGTTGCTGCTTGTTTCTATGGCTACTTCTTAGGTGCCAAATGAACCCAGATATTCTGTGTAGGTCGCAAATGTCCATTCTTGTCCTGAATGCCCAGTGTGTCTGCGTCTTTCAAATGTATGTTCAAAGCATCACCACCTGAAGAGCTGGGAGAAGTTGCAAAATTGGTCAAGTAAAGCCAGTAACCAGCTAATTTGCCACATTAATAGCTGGACTGAAAGTCCAGAAACACACATTTTCTCAAGGATCAGACCAGGGGAAAGTACTATTTTATGTACTGATATCTTGTGTGATCTGTAGAAGTTTGGAAATACAAGATCGCTTTAGTGCTCAGTATGTCATCTTTTCCCTCTATTCTGCTGTAGCACCATGGCAAGGTACACCAGGAATGTATTTCTTAGTCTGTGAAAACTAGGTTGAGCTTAGCCTTAAAACAGCTTTTTTAAATAAAAAAAATATTTCTAAAGCCATATATTGCAGGTTGAAAACTATCCAAACTTCTGTCAGCCTAGACGCAGTTAGGAAACAGCTCTGATCCGATCAGCTTCTTTGATGTTGCTGCCATGCACACTAAGCTACAAAAGACGAGAACCCGGTTTATCAAGAAATTTGAACAAAGTGTAAATTGTGACTAACGTTTCCCTGAAGGAAACACAGACAGGATCTATTGTGTAAATCTAAAATAAATCTACAAATTGCTTATCTGTCACACTTACTGCCTCAGAAATTTAAATAGCACTCCCAGTCGCTTCTTTGTAGAATTAGAGTTGTGTCACTTACCAGCATTGCATTCTGCTTGCTCATAAAAATGTAGTCATATCTTACCATGATTTTCAGATTACTGGCCTTGATTAAATAAAACACTTCCTGCCAATCACAGATTCCAGAGCCTGTTTGATGATGGGTTTCAAATGAGTGGAAGAAAGAAGCTGTTGGCAAACGAAAGGCCACCATAAAGACAAGACATACATTTGTAATTCTCAGCCTGTGGGTGGCTTGTAGGTTTGATTTAATCTGGGTAATTGTCATTTTTGGGGAGGAATTTAACTTTTGTATCTGGATTCCATCACTCATTTTCAATTTTAAATATATTTCTAGAATAATTACCAGGCACAACCTGTGCAAATGTAGATTAAAACACAAAAAGGTATAACGGTAATCATACAGAATTTGCATCCTTACATTGCTTAAAGATGTGAGCATGGGATTTACAAATTAGAGGAAGCCATTCTGCTTGTCTTGTCTCTTTAATTGAAATTTAATTACAACAATCAGGCCAATAATCTCATCTAGCTACTCTTTAAAATATCCCAACTTGGCTGGGAAGTTTGTTCCATACCCTCACACCTTTTTGTGTAAAGAGGTGCCTCCTTAGTTTCAATTAGTTATCTTTAGTCTTTGACTAAAGATATTCAGTCCCTTCATCATTAAAGTGATTGAGCACGTTAGTCCTCTTTCTTTCCATTTATTTTATTTTCTCAATTAGGTAGCTTAAAAGAATAACAAAAAATAACTAAATTTAACAAATATGTACATCATGTTCCATAACAAATATATCATATCATATTCAATAGACAGTGGCCGAAAAAAACAGGTGCAGGATAACCCAGCCTTGCAAAAGTCTAATATATAGTACAATATTAACCAAAACACACAAACCTGATATACAGTATATTTTTCACAACATATATAAAAAATGTGGAAAAACAAATACACATTGTCCAATGTTTTCAAGTGGTTTTACCAAATTTTTCCTACACAATATGGAGCATAGTCCCATATTGATCAAGCCCATGGCTGCCTGTAAAATAGCTTTTCTTCTTCTACTTATTTGACAAGGAAGAACTGCTCCACAGGTCATTTTATAACTTTACATTGTAACAAAGACACGCATGCATACAGTATGATTAGGTGTGTTTTGTACCAGACAGTTGTATGAAGGTTTTAATGTAACAGGGGGACCTTGCAAACTCCACACACACAGGAACCAAAAGCTGGACTCAAACTCAGGGCTCTGGAACGGCAGGGAAGCTACACTACCGTGCCAGACTCATCCAGTCTCTCCCCCTTTACACTCATCCTCCTACAGTATCTCCAGTGCCGTCCTCTCTAGAATTCCAGACTGCCACAAACAGACAAAACGGGGTATCATTGCCTCGGCCACTAGTCACATTCTCGACTTCCTAGCGCTTCAGGGTAGCTGGATTCCTCGCTTTTTTGTTAAAGTACAGTCTAGTCCTGTGTGTCACTTTGGATAAAGGCGAGTGGCAAATAAAATAATATTAACTGCAGCCAACGAGTCTTTTAATTTAGCACGCTCATGCATGAACGCCCTGACAGCGCGTGTATTAAACATCTCCACCGTGTGGTCACATAACGACACGTGCAAGCCCTCTCCTCTACAAGTAGCGAGCGGGCGGGGGAATCCTGGCATTTCACTGTGACACCTCGGGACCCAGCAGAGCACAGCACAACGCAGAGTCCCGAAGTGAACACGGGCAAAGCAGAGCGATCGCGAAGCTGCACACAGAGCGACTTTCAAGAGTCTTCGCACAATGGCCACTGAAACACCTGTTTGGAGCTGCTTAAAAATGTGCCTATTTCTGTTTGGGGGAGTCGTCTGTGCAGACGCAGCGCACCAGCAAGGCAGTTTGTATATGTGGATCGATGCCCAGCAAGCGAAAATTCTAATAGGTAATAACAATTAATAATAATATCCATTGACTTACACAGCCTAGCAATTGAAGAGATTCGCATGCTGGCTACTATTTTAATGGTTGAAAATTTAATTTATAGAACTTCTAAGTTGATTCTCAGTAAATGCTGAGTAAATTTGCTGTCCTCCGATCGGAAAAATATGAATGCTTGGTATTAGGCGACACTGATCTGGTTGATTTGATTTAACTGAGTATATTCTGAATTCAAAGCCTTAATTGATCTTTCCACAGGTTTTGAGGAAAATATCCTAATTGTATCAGAAGGGAAAATGGCCCCTTTTACACACGATTTCAGGAAAGCTCAGCTGCGGATGCCAGCCATTCCTGTCAATATTCAGCACGTGAATTTCACCTGGCAAGCCACGGAACAGGTAGGCGCCTAACAGCCGCAGACCTGCAGTGAGGATTTCCCGGACACTGTTGCTGATATGAATCTGTTCTGAAGAAGACTTGGGCACTGTACTACACTTTAAATCTTATGAAATGTGTCTGTTTATATCCGTTTTGGTAGTTACAATTACAGCGAAAATATTCTAAATATTCAGAATGCATTTAGAATACATTCTAAAATAGAAGAATATTTTTTTTTAAACAGATACTGTCTAAAGAAGTGTTCTACACTAACAAATAACGGAATAAAGGGAACTAGTGTGTTAAATGGTAATTTGCTCGATCGCATATTAACAGCATAATAACACAGCTTTACGTACAGAAGCCTTTGTGTTAAGTGTAATCTTGAAATCTTTTAAAATAAATGCCATAGTCGTTTCATGTATTTGCAGTGTACTGCAATATTCTTTGACTCTGCAACTGGTTATTTGCAGTTAATGTTCAGTACCACCGCTGTCGTAGCATTAACAACAATCTGTACTATTGCACTGGAAATGTGCCCCAAACTATTTGAACTGATCACATTGGTGCCCTCAAGGTTAAGCGGTTCACCAGTTTAAGTCCTCTGCAGCAACTCAGCCAACAACTCTCAAGAACAAATATTACACACATACACATTTTCCACATTATTCAAGAAAACTCTCTCCCTGTAGTTTTCATCGCCACATAGTGACCCCTAGGGTTTTTACCTTCTACTAACAGTTGGAGAACCTGTCTTTGATGCAGGCTGTGGTTGATGCAGAGGCTTTGCCCTTTAGCCAAGTTCCTGAGTGCTCTGAGTTTTTTTTTAATATTTCTATTCCTTTCCGCTGTGGTATTTTACATCTTGGTGTTGTAGACGGGCCGCCAAGGATCAAAGCTTCATGTTGCAGAGGTCCTACTTGGTTTAATGCAACAAGCATGTGCCAGCCATCTGTTCTACCAGCACACAGAAAACAATGGTAAAACTCTCAGGCTCCTGCCAGAACCTGGGGTTTATTGGTTGGAGAAGGTTCTCTGGGCTGGAATGGCTGGTTTGCAATTAATATTGCTTGTAGCATTGTAACAGAAGGAAAAGCATTACTTCAGTATTTGTTTGACCTTTTCTCTGTGCACAGAAGTGCCATGTGATAGGCCTAAGGTCTATGAATGTCAATATTTCAGAGTTCAGATATACTGTATATCGACCTGCTTACAGCTCAACACAGCGTACTCTTTGAGAGAATGGGCTGTGAGACTATTGTAGGACTGTACCTCACTTAATAATGCTGAGTTTACAGCACTGATTATCACAGGGGTGATTATTAAAGTCAGATAGACTGCAAAACAACTGAAGATTTACCTTTCATAATTAACTGTGGGGTTTAGTACGATCCTGTTTTTTTGTGAGGTAAAGCCATTAGACTCACTAAAAGCCATTAGAGCCTCTTTTGCATAATATTGATATTCAATGAAAAGAATTATTCCAGACTAAAATTTATCACATTGGCATAAAAGAGCAAAGGTAGAAGATTAAATTATATCTAAATATTTAACAACATAGACAAAGACATACAATCCAAGAATGAAATTGTGCATTTGTACTTTTCTGGACATGCAACAAAGTATGTAACTTTTTTCTAGCATATATATATATATAGACTCAGGTGAGTCAGATCAATTATTTTTTTTGTAGGCGAAAGTAAAAATAATGTATTTCACTTAAAGTCTAAACAAGCCTGAAATATTGTTTTATGCTCAGCTTTGCAAGTGTTGCAGGCCTGGCAGAATGTTGGTTTGAGTGTGCTTTTGGCTCAATGGCGCACCCTAGTGATGATTTTTTCACAGAACCTAGTGCAACTCAATCCTAACGGAAAGAAAGGACATTTAAAGAACTGTAATTTATGTAATGTAATTTATGTGTTATTTATATATTTATGATAATGTTATAAGTTGTATGGAATTTAAAATGGAAATGTTTATTGCCATATTTAATTAATCAGACTCTTCCAGGATTTTAGACTGCTGCAGATGAGAAGTACATAGTGTATATACCACCTAAAATCAGATAAGAAATAGGCTGAATGGAACAATAACGTGTATAGAATAGGCAACGTTTGCTCATGAATTCATGGAAATGACTTTTAGGTTAAGGTGTTCCACATCACTTGAGAATAAGTAGAAAATTGATTTTTGGAAAGCCCTGAAAAAAGGATGAAGAAATATAATTAAACAAGTAAAACCAGTAGTTCCTAGTATTTGAATATCAGTGCCACTGAGTCCTATTCTGTGTGAGATCAAATTAAATAATGATTGTATAACATGACTGTAGGTCAGTGAAACTGACTGACCGTGAAGGAGCTGCAGCGATGTAGCTGGGAGACATCGTGGGTCTGCAGAGCACAGCTCTGAAAGGAGATTTGAATGAACATTACAAGTAGAGGGTAGAATGAGGTTTTGCTTGTGTATTACATCCTTATTAATCATACTATGATAGTTTAATGGCATTTAATTGACTTTCTTTTTTAGTTTGCTTGTTTTATGGATTGTGTGGCCCTGAACAAAAAGGAATAATTCTGAAAGACTGTACAAGGTGTACAGTGAAGGTTTAGCCACACGTAGTGATACAGTATGTCGTAAACATGGATCTTCCCGTTAGATCAATTGGAAGTGCTTAGAGCAGAAACGGGGAATGTATGGAGTGTTGTATTAAATATTGTTCCTCTTTTCTTGATCTTTTCTGTTAGTTATAGATGGTGAAAAATTCAAATACAGTATATGATCATTTTCTCCTCTTGAAATTATTCCTTGGTGACACGGTGGTGCAGTGGTAGAATTGCTGCCTTGCAGTGCTGGGGTCCTGAGTCCAGTTCTGGACCTGGGGTGCTCTCTGCGTGGGGTCTGGATGTTCTCCCCTTGTTCGCATGGGTTTCCTCCAGGTGCTCGGGTTACCTCTGATAGTCCAAATTCATACTAGTTGGTGAATTGGCCTGATTGTGTGTGTGTCTGTTTTGATGTCTGTGTGTGCCCTGCGGTGGAGTGTCATACCACTCAGGGTGTATCACCCCTTGCACCCATTGCTTGTTGGGATAGGCTCCGTCCCACCTGCGACCCTGAATTGAAATCAGTAGTTAGAAAATAGATGGATGGAAAGGTTTATTCCTTGCTGAAAAGAGAAGAAAGAAAACACAACGTTTTGGCTGGGGAGCCTTCTTCGGGTGTGGGTGGATGTATGGAAATGATTATTAAGTAGTTTGTCTTAAAAAGAAGCTTTCACAACCAAGCTGATTTACTCGTACGTTTCTCAGTTAAAGAAGCTCCAATGTTTTCCATGGTGACTGGTAAGGAAGATGTTCTCTGAGGTGTTGAATTTATTGCTCAATTTAAGCAGACGCAAAAACTCTCAGCGGTCCTACGTGCTAAACTGGAACAGACAGCAGCCACTAAAGATTGCGCTTTGGGAAGGGATTTGATGAAATTGACCAAATATGCCATCATTGATTATACGTATATATGAGATTATAATCTGCAGACAGCCTGCAATAATTGTGGATTTAGAGCAGAACTTCTCTGCTCTCTTTGTTTGTTCTATTTCTTTGACTTCAAAGCTGTCCGCAAAGGCTTAAGAACAAAGACCTAAGGCATAAAGTGTGGCCAAAGTCAGCCTTCATGAGTTATCCATGGTGATTACCATTTAGCTACTGGATTACCCTTGCTTTCGACACACTCCACACGGTTTCACATGAGACTGGCGAGATTGTACTGGGACAAGAAAATCACACGCTTCATTTTCCCTTTCACCTTCTTTCCCATCTCTTTAGTTCTCCCCTTCCTTGAGAGTATTGTTTGATTTTGAAATATGTGCAAAAAAACAAACAAACAGGCAAATTATACTCATGGTGCAGACTTGCTAGTGAATTTAATGTTGCTGTTGGGGGGAAAAAGAGTTGAAGAAAAGGGCTGTTGAAAATCCAGAACTGGATAGAAGACAACCGAATCGGCCAATGTGATTATCTGACAAGTGTGTCATTTTTTAAGGTGAAGGTAGAGACTGTGAGAGGGGTTTCTGTCTCTGGATGATATACTGTACCTACAGTAACTACAAACACAAGCAGAAAATGATTCACACATACATATTCCGACACACACACATTCAAATTAATTTCCCTCTCCCTCCCTCATCACTAGATGCATATGTAAAGTGCGTTTGTTGCAGTAGTTATAACATTTATTTAGATATCAAAGTCAAAGATGTATCAAAATAGAGTGAAACTGGTGTTGCCTCACCTTAAAGTCCAGTATAGTGGACAGTTTTCATTATGTCACACAGTATATTTACAGACTATTATAATACAATGACACCTGGTTTGTTAACTTAAAGCAGTTATTGTCCTGCATAAAACAGCACTATTTAACAACTGTGTGTGGGGAACTGCAGTTTTCATATACCAAGCTATTTCAACTGTCAGACATTGAATCTGCAGCTGTTTACTGTGTTCCACGTAAAGGTCATGAATTGCAAAACTGGGCAAGAATTTCCTTACAACTGACACGATAATTAAATATTTTCTTACATGAAAACACGAATGTGCAGAGGCTGTAAGAGATTAAATCCATGACAACTACAAATTCCTCTTTATGAAATCTTACATTTAATTGCTGGATAGTCACTCATATGTTTGGATCTCTCAAAGTTCGATTTAGAAATAACAGTAGAACTGATAAACGCACATCCCAATACCATCATAAATAAAAAAAAAACTTTGGAAGTAACCATTCCAAAATAAGTTATTTTAATTACAACCCAAGAACAGTGAAAGATAAAACTATGTCCTGCTTGAGGAGTGGAGATGACCTGGCTGTTATGGGAATGAGTGAAGGCAAAAGGTCATCATACTGGCTCACAACCTCTGATCTATCTGCTAATTGTTTTCAGACTACAGGGACTATGGCACTGCAAATATTTCTAACCAGGAATAAACAACTAGTGTATAATCAAAATGACTATAAAATGTTGTCCACGTGAAAGCAATCTGTATGCTTAAAGGCCATTTGGGAGTAAGACATTGATAGATGAGGAATGAAACTACCGTTTCTCCGGGCCAGAGAACATCGGAGACAGGTACAACAATAGATAACATTGTTCCACTAACAGACTGGGCAGTTGGGAGGACTTTCCTTGAACACAAGAACACCTCTTATGCAGATTGATAGTAACCATACTGCTCAGCGACAAAGTCCTTGATGCAGTGTTTTTTTTCTTTTTCTACATCCGAATCCAGACACCCCACAGTGCTAGGATTATGATGGCACAACTTCAAGAAAACAACACAGAGTCCTTGCAATTGTCTGCTTTTATTCAGATCAATTCTGATAGAACATCCATTAATCCAACTCACCAATGCCAAGAACAAGAGACAACTGCAAATGGCCACAATTTGCTAGCCACCTGCAGCTGCACAGGAAGAGTGGTGCAGCGTTCCATTACAGTCTTTCTAGAAGCTAGGCTGGACTATGCATAAACACTGCCTGGATTGTGTTCGTTCTCTGGGAGATCGTACCCGATACTAGCTTTATAATATTTTTGTTTTGACAGCGTACCATGTATTAAACCGATAATGAATCATGACTCCTTGATGTCTGTGTTTTAAATACTGTATATGATTCAATCCATTGGAATGATTATTGCACTATTTTTGTGCCTCAATATATACTGAGCTAAATTGCTCTGTTTCAGGCAGAGTATTTTTACGAGTTCCAGTCTCTGCGATCTTTGGACAAGGATGTTATGGACGATCCCACTGTGAATGTTCCTCTCCTGGGAACAGTACCACACAAAGCCTCAGGTGAGTGGAGGCGTACTTCATGACTTTTTTATTGTAGATTCCAGCTGGCAAATTTTAATTGAACTAGTAATATTGGTGTGCCACAGTTTCTGTGGCCCATCAACAAATGTTTACAGTAACAGAAAGTAGCCGTGAATTTCATTTTGGAAGATATTAGGCACAGTCTTTTACATACAGTTCATATTTTCTATTGTAGATTTGTTGATAATAGAATGTCTGTTTGGTTCGCCACAGAATTATTGTGAAGATGTCTTGCATGTTAATGTTCCACCTTAAAATACTGTATGTGCAACACTAAAATGTTGGTTAACAGACTTCACTAAATCCAGCAATTATAAAATAACTGTACTTTTTTATATTGGAGGACAAATAGGATGACTGTTTTGGTTGGTTTCAGTGATTCAGATTGGATTCCCATGCCTTGGTGATCAGGATGGAGTGGCTGCGTTTGAGGTGACCATTCTTGTGATGGACTCAAGTGGCAACATTATTCTCCGGACTCCCCACAATGCCATATTTTTCAAAACCTGCCAGAGAGGTAAATAGATTCCTTTGTTGTCATGTATTGTCGTGTAAATGAATGCAATTAATTTTGATGTCATGCAAGGTTTGTAGTGGTTGGCTTATAAATAGAAGGGCCTGGCTTGTGATGTTCCTCTTAAGCACATGATGCCATAATTAAAATATCCCATCCAGGGATGTATGTTCTCAGTCCCTGCCTTGCACTCTGTACTTCTCACATAGGCTTTCTGGCCTCCTGTGACTCACTCAAGAGATTGATAACGAAGGAGTAATGCATTCCCCTAAGGGAATCTTATAACTGTGATTGCAAATGGTCAGTGCTCAAACCAAACACTCCTGGAAGGGGTGAATGTCAGCAAACACTGCAAAGAAAAATGAAATGGGCGTTTGCATTGCATAACATCACGTCGATCATTGCTTAACACTGGGTACAATAAGAACATCTAAAGATAAGCTACTCGTTGGTATTGTTCAGTTATTAATTCATAGTTGTCCTGTGTGTCAATGTGATTTTTCCATTAAGGACTCCTTTATGTTGTCTGTAGACTAGTGATTGGAGCTTTTCTTTTGTATAACATCCTCTGGGGGGAGTCAGATGTTTGTAAATCATTTCTGTTACTGCTCTGGACATCAGTGTACAGTCCCATTCCAACCTGGCAGGATGATGACCACAATCAATATTTTGGCAAAATAAACATCTAAGCCACAATTTAGAAAGGATCTTTCTTGGCTTTTTAAGCTTTGAGAAAAGTGTATGAGCCATGCTAATTGTAGCCCTAAAAAAATACTTCTCCTTATACACTTGAATGCAGAATGCATTTAATGAGTTATTAATGACTCATAGAATGGTTTTAATGAGTTATTACTATTGATTACCTTTGATCTTATGGATGACTTCAGTATTATTCGTTGTGGTTTCAAAGTACTAGTACTGCCATACTAAAGTATTAGAGTGTCAGGTTACATAATTCTTTCCATCTTTTGTAAGATTTTTGTTCTGAAAGATAGAACTTCTAACGTGGTGTAAATCATGTGAAATAGAATAATTCGAAATTTCCAAATCATTTAGGTAAACAGAAACAGGAATTCAATTTTAGGCTTCAATACTCTGATTTGTGTGCTATTTCACCACCCTTCCAGTTCTGCTTTGTGTATACTGTATAAAGTCAAACTTAGCAGCCATGGACAATGGATAATTAGGTTTTGAAAACAAAATAAACTGGGTCATTAAACAATTAACTGTCAAGTGAGCAAGATGGGCAATAAAACCCACCTAGAAAGGCCCATCTTATGTTCTCATATTCCTACGATATTACACTAACAAAACATGAGAATATACTGAAGGTACCAAGTACAGCATAAGTGCATCAGTGACAGAGATGGCCGAGAGCAATTTTCATCTGGGACCTCTGTTATGGTGTTGCATATATTAAAAATGGTATGCAAATTTAAAATGGATTGGCTCCTGTACTAAGTTTGTATTTGCATTTAATATCAATAATGGGTTATAGGCAGTGCAAGTTAATAGATTTTTTATTTTTTAAGGAGAGGAGTTTGAGTGAATTTCTGATATCTATCAAAAGAGATTGCAATAAAAAAAGATTTTATCAGAGAATTTATCAGAGCTTCTCTGATAAATCTACTCAATACATTTTATGTTCATGTTAGAGAAACAGTGCAACAGCCCCTAATAAAGTCTTTAGTGAGCTTCCATACAGATTGACAGTTGACTTCAGCACTAATTTTAACCTCTATAAATCTTTCAAAATATTTAGGCTTATTTCTGACATAACAGTAAAGAAGCAAATTGTGTGATTTCTGGAACCAAACCTGTACAGAAGCAAGTAATAATTAGATATGATGACTGGAAGTAATTGATTGATGGTACAGTAATATTTCTTTTTCTATTGGCAACTACTAACACTCTCTTTATTTTACTCAGCACAAAAGAGTCAATGTGACATTTTGGCATTTGACAACTTTAGCAGGTTTGAAGGGTATTTCCCCAGACAAATCTTTCTACTTCATGTAAGGTCATACTGGACTGGCTGATGTTGATGATCTTCTGGACAGGGTAAAATGGGACATTTTGCACTCCCTGTCAATAAGGGTTATCTGCATCAGGGGGAAATATTTTCTGCACTGTGCTGTGACATTAAAATAATCTGAAATCTGAAACTCATTGATACGAGGCACTCGATCCAAGCCTCCGGCCGCCTGTGGGATGAACTGTCAGTCAGTGTATCAGTGTATCTGAGGAGTTGAACATAAAGGTATGAAGTCTGGAACAATCAGGAATTTTCATTGGATCCCATAGTTGCCAATAAGGGCAGCAATCTCAGTAGATTTTTTGTTTAGAAAAAGTTAATATGATTATCCCCCACTGAGTCATCCAGCATGTCAGACTGACAGGATTCATACAGGGATATCACCTTTTCTCATCAGTGATGCTGTGGCAGCTCTGGTGCTGTGCTATACCTGCTTACTTTCTTAGCTGGTAAATAAGAGAGAGCAGCCGCAGTTCTCTGCTTCAGCTGATAAAGGCTAGATTGAATGGTGGCAGAGGGCTCTAGCATCGGCAAAAAAGTGGGTTTTTAGAGACTCCTTAAGGCAAACCTCAGTAAAATACGTCAGCAAGAGCTGTGAATCAGAATACTGTGGTAGTTTAATAGGAAGACTTCAGTCTCGTCAATTGGGACTTGCAATGTAAGATGCTCCTTTTTGACTTTCATCCCCTTGGCTTTGGAACCCAGGTCTCGGGGTGCCTCAGGGGATGTATCTGTGAAAAGTGGCCTGACCTGGAATGTGCCTTTTTGTAAAAGAAACATGGAGTGTGGAGCTTCTTGATTAAGCTGATATTCTGACAGGGAGCCTCGGAAAGTCCATTGTCTCATTTTAAATACTGGTTCACATATAAACAGATTTTTTCAAAACCCTCATCATAAATATTAAAATGGGCAGAATACGGGTGAGAAATGTTTGTTTGATTCAGTTTATTAACTAAAAAACAGGCTTCAATTTTCATACAAAAACACAGAACACGTTCGTACATTCATACACCTTCTGTGTTTTAAACACTTACGAATGGTGACTGTATGGAACTTCATATGTTGTTACCAAAGACAATGCAAAGACGGAGCTCTTCCATGAATTAATTAGTGGTCTGCATTGCTTTTGCTTGTGTACATAGCTGGGATTCAGGAGTGGATCATTTTACTCAATTATAACACAAAATAAAGGCTCATGTTATCTAGCCTAATCCCCATTAAAGGATCCTTGTGCACTAGAAATTCATTGTGCATGACGTAACCATGAATGAGTGTCAAGGTATAATGGCCATTGCTAGTTGATGATGTCATGTGAACTTTGCCAGCTGTCTGTTCATGGGAATGAACTAGCTAACTGTCCTGCCTGCACCTGACCAATTTCACAGCGGCTTCTCACAGCACACAAAGTGCTGTCACTCAGTAATCCTCTATAAAAAGAGAGTACAGTAAGCTTTCCATCGGGAACCCTGCTGCACAGCAGCTCAGGTTTCATCAGAAAGAACCACGTTTGTGGCATTTAATATATCTCCTTTCCTTGTCCGTTATGTCTCTTAAATGGGATTTGGTTGGGATTACTCTTGTGTCAAAACAGTGCTAGAGAATACACAGGCGCCGCTCAAAACAGTCTCTCCTGACAGTGATTGGATTGAAATTCAGATACACAAACTATATTATAGCTTCCTTCCACTTTTAAGAATTTGTTTTCACTGCTCAGGTTTTACTTAATGCCCAATCAATTTGAAATCACCAGTGGTTTTCATACTCATCCCTCCTGCAAAAGCTCCCTCACTCTCACAAATTGAATAAGAACCTGTGGACAGCATACTCACTTTTAAGAACTATTTATCTTTTGACAAGCTGTAAGCTCCACAGTTCTGATTGGAGTAGGAAAGCATCTCTTACTAATTCCACAAAAAATCTGCATGCATCTAACAAGTTGCAGGAATCATTGTTGCGTGGAGAGCAGTCAGGACTCTGAATAAAGCTCACCATATTCTGGCCAATGGTCTGCTGTCATATGGGGAATTGTGGTTCCTTGCATGACCCAGACTTGGACTAGTGACATGTGGGTCTAAGAGTTCAACCTGCATGCTAAGCAGACTCCGTCTTACAGAATTAGCCAATTATTTCTGTAAGTTCAAGATAAGACTTTATTTTGAAAATGCATAATGCTTGCACGTATTCATGTGTATGTAGGAATTTGTTTCCTCTTTGTGTACGCCAAAAGAAACATCATAATTTTGGGGGTGGAGCGGTGGCTAAGGATCTGCGCCTGTGGTTAGAAGGTTGCCGGTTTAAATCCCGCAGCCGGCAGAGGAATCCCACTCCGTTGGGCTCCTGAGCAAGGCCCTTAACCCCAACTGCTCCAGGGGCGCCATACAATGGCAGGTAGTTGCATCAGCATGCGCAGACTGCAAGGGAACAAGTAAAGCTTTATTCCATGCTGAAAACAGAAGAAAAGAAACACAACGTCTGTGTTATTTTTGTCATAATTGTGTTACTTTCTGTTGTGGAACTTTTAACACAAACTTGACAATGGACAATGACTGTCCAGAAAGTAAAATCAGGAGCTTTAATAGCACACATTCATGATTTTGTGTAGCCTGTACAGGAAAGGATTCACACAGGAGTTGTATTGTATTACTGTGGCTGTGGTGCTGATTTTCTTGGGGTGTCTGATTCTCTGATTAACAAGCTTGACAATGTGGGCTCATGCCTTGCCCTTATTGATAGGGCAGTGGCTTGATCAAGAAAGGCAGCTTCCAGCCTTTAAAAGACTGTCAGTACAGATTCAGAAGAGAACAGAGGTGTGAAGAGGCCAGAAGTTGAAAGACTGTGAGCAGTTATTTTTGGTGAATTAATTGTGTTTGCTAAACTGTTTTGCACTTATTATGAGTTAAACTTTCTCTCTAGGTATAGTGTATTTCCTCACTTGTATTTTCATTTTTTGTCATTTATTTTTGTATTTTTAAGAACACAATTGCCAGCCTCTACACATGCCCAGTCTGTCATAGTGTGTCATAAAGCCCATCTGTGGAGCTACTGTACAACACCTGGTGACAAACACATAGCACAAGAGTATAACTTGTGCTAATGTCCTCTTGAGATTGTATGAAACAACTTGTCTAGGGCTGAAAAGCCAGACTCGAAACACTACAAACACTTCAGCATTTACATTACTATAAGGAATATCCCCTTCAGAAGGAGCTTTCTGATTATATTTTGGAATTTCGTCAGTAATTGCTTTGATTTGTAAACTGTTATAAAATGTATTACTTTATTTGAATGTTGGCTTCCCTGTAGTGATCTAGTAGCAGTTCCATTGCTCTACGATTTCTATTCTTAATGGAACTGTACTCTTGCTCCCTCTCCCTCTCTCCTCTCTCTCTCCCCCCTTTCCCTGTCGTTTCTTCCCTTCTTTCGAAGCGAAATGTCCGGGCGGGTGTCGCAATGGTGGGTTCTGCAATGAGAGGCAGGTCTGTGAATGCCAGGAAGGCTTCTACGGCCCCCATTGTGAAAAAGGTAAAAAGAAAACCGAAAATTATTAGAACTGCAAGTGAAGAAATTTTGACAAAGGGGATAGAAACAGTGCTTTGAGATTGTTTTCATCTGGGTGTCTTTGATTATAGGAGGAGTCATCAGGTCTCTTTAACAGGAAACCAAAGCAGATGTGAAGAAAGTAATATCATAGCCTAATCGCTGTCATGAGAACATCTGCAGTCTCTGGTGGGGGTTTTCATACACAGGATTAAATCAGAGACTGAAGCGATCATTTTAGTGGTGTGATCTTTGAATTTAAGACAGCGTAGAGACAGGCTGGGTTTCTCCCACTGAGGTCTGAATTTGTGCTCTGCCCAGTTTCTCAGGACCCTTCCCTTCCACCCTTTGTTTTTTACTGAAACTCTTTGTTTTGGTTCAATATTTTTGCCATTTACTTAGAAACCAAAGTTATATCTGATAACAAATTTATAGAACATTTAAATATTTAAAAGGATATTGTATTTCACAATTGTCCATGGAATGGAATAGACTTAGTAGGCCCTTCAGCATAACATAACAAACTTTATGGAATGAATGCAAGACATACAGCAGTATTTCTGTATTTCACATAAAAAAATCAATATTTTTTTGTAATGATAAAGGGATTTGTTGTACACTCTTAGGCTAGAATCAAATTTAAGCTCTTTAGTTAAAAGAAAACAATGATTATTGTGGATAAAGGGAAGTGCCCTGATTCCAGTATAGGTTAGGCTTTTAAGGCTGTCTGGAAGCCTGTGTTGCCCACTTTTTTTCTCCTTTGTGGCAGCTTTGTGTGCACCGAGGTGTCTGAACGGAGGACTCTGTGTCAGCCCTGGAATGTGCATCTGCCCTCCTGGTTATCACGGCATTAACTGTGACAAAGGTAAGCAAGCACTGGACCATCTCGTTCAAGCCACCTCTTCACCCTACAAAACACAGTGATTAGATGGACAGAAGAGCTATTCCACAGGATGGCTGCTTGAGGAATCCGGAATGATGTTCGGGTTATAGAGCAGACTTGTTGGAGCTAGATTCTCTTCCGAAGAGGCTAAGAACTGGTAGTTATTTGTCTCCTTTACTCTTTAATTTAACAATTCCTTTCCAGTAACATTGGAGAAACAAAGAAACAGGACTATACTGTACATTAGTGGCTAGTTGCATAAAATGTCTTTAAGTGTTAAATATGTAGATTTTTTTTGCTTTATTAGGGATAACGTTATGGTTTTTAACTACTTTCTGCTATACTGTTCATGTCCTGTTAAGAGAAAAATAAGGGGAAATGGTAAATAAAATGTTTCATGCCGTTCTTACATAGGCCTGCTGAGTGAGATTCCAGAACTGCAGCTATGGTGTCTTGCAGAGCAAGAGATGTCCCACTCACTGTCACAGTCCTCTCACTGTACCAATATAACTCAGTTCTAACATGAGATCCACTCAGCCTAGGCAAACTACTGTGAGCCTTCACTGGCAATGTGGGGATCGTACTAATTCATGTCCACTGTCTTCGCAGACTGACATGCACAGGCACAGTCAGACATGTTAAGAAAATCTCCTCACAGCTGGAAGAATACAATTTCTCCTGAGTAATATTAATGTTTTTCTAGAAAAGTCAGGAGCATGTGGTGTATAGAAGACACTTTTTTACAGTGTACATCTATTCAGACATACTGTATTAGATAATCTAGGGAAAGGTAGCAAGGCAAGATTACAACACCTTCTCAAATTATGACACTCCTTCAAGTTCTTTATTTACCTACCAAGATTTACTACGGACAAAGTATCCTTTAGAGTGGCCTGTTATGAGCAACAAAGATATAAAAGATTGAATGTGTTACGGTTTTACTGTAGAAGCATTAATCCACAGGCTGATCCTCTTCTAGTGATTGCTGAATATCCCTGGCACATACTATAGATCTCTGAAAATATTCTAACATTCCAAGATGTGACGATTTCTCTTTTCTTCATTAAATTTGCAGCCAATTGCAGCACAACTTGTCTGAATGGCGGAACCTGCTTTCACCCAGGGAAGTGTATCTGTCCATCTGGGTACGAAGGAAACCACTGTGAAATCAGTAAGTCATGACCTTTAATCCTCAAGAAATATTTGATTTGCTCTTAAAAACAATATCCCAAAATATCACTTTTTTTCTTTCTGTTTTCCAAGTAGTATATAAAGGTCAGTTGTAGTATAAACATGATGAGTAAAATGGAATTGTTACTTGATCTTTAAGATCAGACCATTTGACATAGTTGAGTTTGCTCTGTGTTCACTTCTATTTAAAAAGGTGGTTCTGTTTAAAGGGACACCTGCAAAGTAATATACCTGGGTATGCTTTTACAGTAGGTGAAATTAAACTCATGTTCATTTTCTGTTTTTTTAACATGTTTGCACTTTCACCACAGTCAGGTGTTCCATACAGATACAGGCTCAACTAACAGTTAGCTGTGCACAGTATTTATTGTGCAAATACAGATACGTTATATTCAGCAAAAGAGGTGCTCTGAAGCATGTGTTTCATTTAGTGATATGTATTCCCACTATAATCCATGGTATACTGGATTCTTAACAACAGTGAACAGAATAGCCTGGATTTGAGCTCTAGGCTGAGGGCAACCTTTCCTACAATGAACAGAAGACATGTCAGAGATCTATAAAGAGCTCACACATTTATAAAGAACTTATAAAAAAATATTACCCTCACATTAGCTGCACGGGTCAGCATGTAGAGTAAACTTTAGAACTCGGATCAGTGTTCACAGCTTTCTAAATGTCTGTTAGCTCTGTTACTGTACTCCTCTCCTTTCTGCTGTTTAACAGCCACAGAACTTCTATTGCATCTGTTCCGCTTCTGAACAAACTCAAAAGTGTGTTCTTGTGTTGGTGAAAATTGGCTGGGCCTGTCAGAGTGTGCTTGTTAGTTAAACTAGGGCTGTGTAAATCAATAGTGCAGTTCCATTTCACAGAATGGGGCAGTGGGTTCACTGGCCATATCTCCATTCTTTTGGGGATGACAGGGCCTTATCTTAACTCTGAAATATATGGTCTGTTGAGAATGTCTGCAAATTTCTAACAATTTTGATTCTGATTTTGTAGATGCTTAGAACTTGCAGTCAGATTGTGTTTAGGTGAACATTAGCTGTTTCTTGGAGAATATTTAATGATTTTGTTAATTGACCTTTAACTTTAAAACAAGCATCCAAAGTACTGTACATTTAAGTGATTAAAACGTTTCTTACATGTATTTATTTAAATACAGATTTTTAGTTCTTTAATTATCAAAATGAAGGAAGAGGAAGCCCCCCAAAGCCATTTACTGTCCATCAGTAGAATTACAACAATTTGTTATCCATGTTATGTTGATGAAACAATTAGTAGAAACCTTTGTGAAAACCAATACGATTAAATAGTTTGAATGGTCTTTGGATAAAAGATAACTCAGTTTTCTGTGTTAATGGATCAGAATTTCATGTTATATAACAATTCAATATGGGTTTAAACAATATACAGTATTACGTAAAATATAATGATATAAAACAGTTTCTAATGATAATTCTTCTTACATCTACCTGAAGGAATATTTCAGTATTTCTCACATATTCAATATTGATACTTTACTTTCTACCACCTACTGTTAATTGTTTTATAATATTACTACAGTTCCAAACTATCTCAGGGCTGCTTTGCCCCCCAAAAATTGAAAGACATAGACTGGGCAGATGGGACATCCTGTCACCCTATTATCCACTGACATGAAAAGCTAATGTTTTTCAAAATATTATTTTGTGGTCATTCTGAAAACACGATTGCCTTGATGGATACAAAATATCTGGGCCAATACAATGCGATATATTTGAGATATGGCATCCTGTATGCCCTGTGTATTGCACTTCATGTGTTTTATGGACAATTCTAAAAGTAATATGTTAAGGTATTCCTTACATCTCAGGTATTTCTTTCATTTGCCTCTCCCTTATCGTTTTTGTACTTTTGCACATTTTGGAGCTGAGTTTTAGAAACACTTTCACAAGTTGTGTAGCTACTCTACAAGCACACAAGCACAGATTGGCTTACTACAGTCAGTTTGCATGGTATTTTCACAGTTGAGCTACTGTATGGTTACACTGTATTTTTTCAGGCAGATGTGCTGTGGTTTTGCCATGACTATGCCATGAGCTGGCTGTGGTTTCCCACAGCTTGTCATTCCCTGGTGTGATTTGCTACATGTGCAGTATAATTATGTGCCCAGACAATTCTGATGGAATGATGGATGATGGAAAAGATCTAGGGGAGCTTGGATGGCAGTATCACATCACTATCACAGTGGGAGGATACAAGGATATGTTCATTAGTGCCTTCTGCTACCACCGATATAGCATTGGGGTGTAAGACTAATTTCTGATTTGTTTTTCAGGCAAGTGCCGCCAGCCCTGCAGAAATGGTGGAAAGTGCACTGGGAGAAATAAGTGCAAGTGCACAAAAGGCTTCCTCGGAGACCAGTGCTCTAAAGGCAAGAGCAGCTTTGATGAAATTCCTCACCGCACGATGGGCACGCCGTGTTCTCACCTGCCAGTGAAATGTGAAAGCACATTTTTTTAGAGTGAGCATGAGGGTGTGTAAATGACTGAGAAAGCTTAGTCAGTTTCACCTGCAGCTGGGAATTGAGGTGCCAGTGCAGTAGAATGGGAGGCACAATGAAATGTGGGTCACTCTGTGATTGAATAGTGGTACAAAAAAAACTATGGCAATTAGTTCAAATCTGTTGTTCTCTTAAGAGACAGGCACACATTATCGACATATTCCTCATTCACCGACTGCGGGTTGGGAGTGTAGTTGAGGGAGAATGTCTTCATCCCAAAGTTAAAACAAGATCTTCAGGTCAACTTGAGCTGCATCTGGAAAGAAGATGTTACTGATATTAGAGGATTGAGTGGGGAGCTATGTCTGCGTCCTTTCACTACAAAGGAATGGGTTAATTCCACGCTGAAAAGAAGAAAGAAAAAAGAAAATTTCAGCTGTTGAGCCTGATTTCACACCCGAAAAAGGCTCAACAGCTGAAACGCTGAATTTCGGCTCTCTATGTTTAAGCATGGAATCAACTCTTACTAGTTCCATTACTGATGTGAGGTGCCATTCAAACTGACGGGCTGAACAGCTGCATCAGTGTCTTTTACAATTTAAAAAAAGAAAACATTAACTTCACTTCTGCTGCTCCTGGGCTTTATGCATCCAAAGTCCTTTATTTTATTTTATTTATCCCTCTGGAGCCCATCTCAAGGGTGGTTTGTCAATTTCTCAGGCAACTTAATTAGGTCCCGTTTATTCTGTGTCCGTGGATGGTGAAAACTCTGGGTTGTCACAGACATGGCCACTCCATCACTCTTAGTCGTTCAGCAGCACCGTGTGCGTACAGTTGGTCTGAATCGCAGGTCAGCTGAGCTGGGTGTATTCATTACGTTTCCGCATTAGTCTTTGACAGGTTATGTTGTTTCTAAGCACATTGCGTTTGGCACAGTGTCATTGCAAGCACTGCTGTACTATAAAAAGGTATGGTTACCAGAGGTGTCATACCTGTGAGAGTGCCTCTTCACGCAGAACTGTACAACGGCAGCTGGCCTTGTCTCCACTCAGTCTGCCAATTCAACAATCGCCACAGTAAGAAAAGCAGGATGATGATCGAAACTGCCAGACCGCTATTAAGATGGTACTTACCTTGTCCCAGTGGATATTTAAGTCCAGCAGTAACAACGCCCCTTGTTGAGTCAGAGAGTCATTTCTTGAGTCTCGGCATTTCTCCCTTGCTTGCTTACTTACGGCTTTTTATCTTTTTTTTTCCACTGTCTCCAGACAGCTGCTTGCTCCAGCTTTAGTAGCAGATCTCACAAAAAAAATTAAGATAAATTATATCACACATTTTAGGACCAATACAGAGCTAAATGCTAAGAAATACTGCATTTTTTTTTGACAGTGGTCACTTTACTCAGAATCCCAATTCCAACAATAAAAACAACAGAACTTCTGAAATTGTTGGTCTGATTATAGATGTTACATATTATTTTGTCTTTAATAGGAATATTGTCATATACACAGATTTACTCATCTTTCCTTTTTACATTGCTTCAAAATACAGAATAATGTAGGGAACCTTTGACTTGATTCATATTAAATAAAATATTGAACCCAGTTGCCAATCTCAAATTACAAACCCAGTTTCAAAGGCAGTTTTAGGCTTCCTAAAAGCTTCTTTATTCTATTAATTGGAAGCCTAGAATCATATATGTGGTTTGCACTTTTTGACTGATGGGCAAGTTTTGACTTGCGCTATGTGGCCATTTCCCATTCTATTCTATGAGTCGATCAGTTGGGAATTAGACTGTTATTAGCCTGTTTAAAAGCCCCCAGTGTTTCCAAAGAGTGCTCATGCAGTTTTATGCGGCAGGCTTGAGACTATGTGGAAGAAACAGGGTCGGCAGTTTTGACTGTCAACTCAACATTTAATCTAAAACAATTTGGCAATGGAGCCTCTTGTGTGTACAGATCTCCCCCAGACAGCTTTACAGATGAAAAAGATCCTAAGGAAGTGAAAAACAATCTTACAATCCTAGCTCTGTTGTTTTATAATTATATATACCATAAAGTAATTTGCAGGCATTACAGTAATTAGGAAATAGGATTGTACTTGTATCTGGTAATGATTGTTAGCTTCTTTTTCAGTTTCCTCCCATTTTTGTTCTCAGATCTTTCCTTTGAGATTGTCCACCAACATTCCTCACTAACATAATTGAAGCTCGCAAACAAGTCCTGTTTCTGGAGTTCCAGCATTTGGAAGAGGGGGGTCTGGATTTTGGGAGCAGCAGGGTGGAATTTGTTGATTCCAGGTTACAAAAAAAAAAATGCCTGCCTTACCTTCTTAGAGTCTGGCCTGTCTGAAAGAAAAAACATGTGGACAGTGATTTTCACCAGCAAAGATGAAAGCCAGGAGAGTCAGATTGAGAGGGTTGTGATTAGTGAATTTAACACTGCATTAAGGTGGAATTTCAATGCCAAACTGACAGAGAGCCTGAAACATTAGCAGCCTTTGTGGTATAGCAGGCGTGTAATTCTAGCTGTGATGAAATCTCGAGAACAGCTAAGCCCCTCTCTGTCTGCCTGCAGCTGTCTGCGAGCCAGGCTGTGGACCACATGGAACCTGCGTGGAACCCAACAAATGCCACTGCAAAGAAGGCTGGCATGGACGACACTGTAACAAAAGTAAGTGAGAGCTAAATCCAAGCAGCCAAGTTCTGCCTCTTTCCCAAGCTCTCTGTGCTAATTATGACCTGGAACTCTATAAGTGTATGTAATCTCTCGTAACCCGATATTGCTGCATATTCGTTATGCCACATTGACTGTTTGAAATCAGACATAAAAGCCAAATAATTGGTATGGTTGCCGAATGTTAGATTGAATGTGCTATTTTTAAAACTGCCCCCCCTCCTTCTCCCAGCCACAACTATCATGCCACAATTATGACATTTAGGAAGAATCAGCTTTGCAAGCGGAAGAGTTCTTCAAACTCCAAAACAGATCATGTGTGAATGCGACTGAGATTTCAGCAAGAATGTGCTGTTCTGATTGTGTGTGTTCACTTCATCTGGAGTGTGAGAAACCTTATTTTATATCACTGCTTTATGGTCTACCAATAACATTTATCATCCCAAAATGCATGTGCATCCTAATTTGCTTCTTATAGCAATCTTTCCTAATGATTCCTAATGGATCACATGATTAATTGTGAAGTTTCATGTGGAAAATGATTTAAATGCTGGTGCACATCCTGCATGTAGTGTAAGAGGCTCAAAACGTTTAATCGGTTTTTGATTATTGTAAAACCTGACTTCTGACTAGGGTCAGCCTACAGTAACAGTTGTAACTGAGAGAGCAGAGTTATGTTTTATAAGGAAGAAGAGAAATGGAGAATTCAGGAGTTTGTCAGGAAATCGTCTGTTCTAGTTCTCTCAGTGGAATAGAGGACTGAAGAGCTGTTCCATGTGAGAAGAGAACTGAAGATCTTTTGGGGACTAATCTCTGTGAAGGACTGAGCAGGCTTCTCCGAAAGGGGACCATCGGTACATCTTAGAAGCCTGGAAGGGTTCCGGAACCCAGCAGTGACAGATCACCAAGACATGTACTCCTATACATAGACTGGCAGAGGAATCCTACTCTGTTGGGCCCCTGAGCAAGGCCCTTAACCCCACCTGCTCCAGGGGCGCTGTATAAATGGCTGACCCTGCGCTTGGACCCCAAGCTTCTCTCCCTGTCTGTGTGTCTCATGGAGAGCAAGTTGGGGTATGCGAAAAGACAAATTCCTAATACAAGTAATTGTATATGGCCAATAAAGTGATCTTATTATTAAAGTGAATGATATGCTGGCCTGTGGCTCAGGGATAACAACAAATCTTTCTGCCTTTGTCACTTTGACTGAAATATGTAGAATTTTGCTTGGGTAGGTTTCCTCCCACCTCCCAAGGGCACGCTGCCTACAGGAGATTAACTGGCCTCTCTGTGCTGTCAGCCTCCAATAGACTGGCAACCCAACCCTTGCGTGGTTCTACTGTATTCCCCACACTCTCGGGATGGGGTTCAGGGATCTAGGACCCTTACCTGAAAAGCAGCATTTCTCTTAGATTCCTGGATAATTGGGATATTGTTTGACTGGGGAGCTGTCGAGGAACACGTACAGGCTAATTCAATGCTGGAATTAGGAGCGAGAAAGGAGAACCCCCAACGTTGTGTTTCACCTTCTTTTTTCCTAGCTCCTAATTCCACCATGGAATTAACCTTTACTTGTAATTTCACTTATGGTCATATGACAACTTCGTCATCAAGCTTTGCTGCCGGAAGTGCTTTCCACTGAATGTGTGTGGTGTACAGTATATAGTTATGCAGCATGCTGTTTGTATTCATGGATTGATCTGGGGTTCCTCAGCTGATGTATGAGATGTAAGTGTGGAGCAACATGGTCGGCTCTCTCAAAACTGCTTCTGCTTGTTGTTCGTTCAGGGTACCGCGGTGGCAGCGTGAGTGTCCTGCGACCCGTCAGTCCCAAGCACAAACAACACACGCCTTCCTCGAAGGAGGTCAAGGAAGTGGGTGACGGCAGCCCTCCTGAAACCAATTACGTCTTGTGAGCATCTGAGCACTGTACCCATCGCTCTCACCCCTGCTTACCCCCAGGTGTCATCGCCATCGCAGCAGTCTGACCACCTGGTATTCATACCTTTCCCATCAGCTGCAGTTCCTTGCAGAATTAAAAATTGGGGGAAACAACTGAAAAACGTCACAGAAGACTTCATTCTTCGACTTGTTCGTCTTTCCTTTTCAGTCAGGTTATACATTCTCTCCGTAAAGTAAATGGGTGTCAGATATATTGACCGCATTCTCACATCAGATTCCACCTGAAAAAAAACAACACATTTTCAAATAAGAAAATAGGGCTCTGATGGTGTTCGTTACGGTACTCCATCCAATTCATTTTTTAAACCAAAGTGTTGATTTTGCGTTGTACTTAAGTTTACTTTTAAAATCAGTATTTTAGTCATGTGAAATATAATTTGATGATGTAAGGCTTTTGCAAATGATTATTTATCTACATTTTGCATGTCCAGCGCTTACATAATATAAAACTAGACATGAAATATGCAATTATAAGGCCTTGCTTCATCATTACACCTAAATCCTTCTTAAAGTTTGATCTAAATCTAATGAAAATTCTTCCCAGTTTATGATACTAACTTTATTTGGGCATTCAAATGTACAGGTACAGTATTATTCAGTAATGTTAGAGTATTACAGTATGTAAAATGTTATCAGCTATGAGCATTTTGTGTTATTTAATAGTAATTCCACAGTATCATGTTCTCTGTGAAATTGAGAGTTTAGGCATTCTCGGAAAGATATCCCACAGACATTTCTCCTTGTACTTGACTTCCTCACAATGTCAAATAGCTTTTGACCCTTCACCTCTTTAGTTCTCCTGTGTTAATGAAAGCCAGAGCAGCAGATCTGTTTGCAGTGGAAACAATTTTCAGTTGCAGTATGACTCATACTCAGTAGTAACTGTTTTTTTCATCCTTCACAGTCATCTCCCTCCATCCATTTGGACTTTTTCCAGAATATCACAAACACTTTTACTGCCTATATCAGCTCTTACTGCCACATGCTCAGTGTATTCTGATAGGTAATAATAGGTACTTCCTCTGAACTGCTTCCTTACTCTATCCTCTTTTATTACGTTAGAACAGTTAAACATCAACTTATCCCATCGCGAACACCTTCATCAGAGTTCTCATTTCAGTTCTACTTTGGAGCAATGAATTTTCACATTGAACTTTTTTATGCTTTTTTTAAAATCAGGTGGTAGAAGAACTGATTGCAAAAGATGCAAAATATGTTTTTACCATCTGTGGCATTGAGTTCAAACAGGGATGGGCAGTTTCAGTTTGGTATTTCATGTATATATTTTTTTTCCGCAGAAGATTATGTTGAATTATCCCCTTTTCTCCAGTAGATTCTAAAGAAGACATATTTTTACCTTTTCTTTCAC
This sequence comes from Lepisosteus platostomus, assembly GCF_059453375.1. Lineage (NCBI taxonomy): Eukaryota > Metazoa > Chordata > Actinopteri > Semionotiformes > Lepisosteidae > Lepisosteus > Lepisosteus platostomus. The sequence continues at coordinate 29,444,829 of NC_142619.1, read as the reverse complement.
TGACAATCTTTTGATATCGACAGAATAATGCTGTGGTTTAAATACTGAAACTATAGACTAGCAATTAATTTGTTTTCATTTGGAAATATCTGCATCTGCACTACTTTGAACATTTAAAATTCCTATTGTTTAAATAATGAAAGAATTTGTGAAATTCTAGAAATCTTGTTTCACTTTTGCTTTAAAAATCATATTTTTTGTAAGCCACTTACTGGCATTTCTTTCAAAAATTAGTCTTGTAGTTATCATAAAATGTATTTAGGCTATAAATGTGGATATAGTAGTTATTTGCCATTTTATTCTCTTTATAATAGTCAGTTAATCCATTATAATTAATGATTGTGACATTACAACTGCATAATATATTGTGAACAAAAAGTACATTTCTTTATTTTCTCTTATGAAATATGTATTAATAAATTCAGTTTTGTTGTAATCAAGATCTGCTTCCTTTTGTTTGCAAATTCCAATACTTCTAAAATGAACTAAATTAACATGTAAAAAGATGTTTATATTTGAAATGTTTGTGGAATTAAGCTAGGAAACACTGCTAATTGATCTAAAGTTGGGTTACTGAGATTTGAACTCTATGTATACACAATACTATTTATAACAGTAATATCAATACTAGTGCTTTGTGGTATGCCAAACAATAAGAATTGTATTCTAATATACAGTAAAGAACGACATTAAAACACAATAAATAAATATCAAAATAAATAAGTGTGTTGACTAATAGTGTTTGTTGTGCTTATAATTCCTCAGGAGGCAGTAAGAGGTGGCTTTGTGAGAAAGCTGCCTGTTAATTGGAAAAACCTGCAGAATGAGGCCTTCCTGGTCAGAATCAGTAATTCAGTAATTAGCACTCAGAGGGAGTGAAATTCCATGTGGTGGAAGGGAGCTATCAGGATAGGCTCCGTGTGATATTAAATACTCATCTGGACTAATTTAGAGGTTTATAAGAACAGCCAGGATGTCAATCTGTGTCTAGATTTCAGAAGGTGGAAGAGTGAGATGGTGGCCAAGTGTGCCTGTACACTCACAACACATCAGCTATCAGTGGGCAGGAGGATGGAGGTATGAAGCTGGTTCATAGATGGAGATTATCAGGAGGCTGTGATTGGTAAAGGCTGGAGGGGGGGAATTTGGCCAGGACACTGGAGTAACACCCATACTTTATGCCCTGGGATTTTTAATTTCTGTAAAGAGTCAGGATTTCAGTTTTACATCTCATCTGAAGTACAGCACCTTTTTTACAGTATAGTGTCCCCATCACTATACCGGGGCATTAGGACCCACACAGCCTGCTGGGTGATCGCTCCCTACTGATCCTACTTACTCCTCTTCCAGCAGCAACCTTAGCTTTCCCATGGGGTCTCCCATCCAGGTACTGGCCAGGCTCACAGCTGCTGAGCTTCAGTGGGCTGACTGGTGTGAGTTGCAGGGTTATATACATGCTGGCTTATGGGAGGTGCTAATGCCTGGAGGAGAGGGGCATCTCTTGGCAAGGTAGTAGTGCAATCTGTCTTTACAGCTGAGATTGAGGAGTCTGGAAGGAACTGGTCGAGTTCTGAATACTCCCTGGGACTTACCGTCAACAGATAGTGTGAAAAGTAGGAAATGATAAACCAGATGCGCTGTTGCTCCTGTATCGGGGTCACAAGTGTTAATCGAAAAGAAGCTTCCCTGGCCGACATTGAGCAGCCAGTGTAGTTCGTGAAAAAAGAGTCTATGAAAACTCAGTAACAGTGAAGTTGACATTTTTAGCGAACATTGTAGTTGGGTAACAGACTAATTGAATTCTCTAGTACCTGGTGATTACTGAAGACTGAGTGAATAGTTAAGATTTCTTAACTATCTATGAATATCTATGATATCTATGAATTGGCTACATTACTCTGCTCTCCTCCCCACTCATAGCTGATGTGTGGTGAGCGTTCTGGCGCACTATGGCTGCCGTTGCATCATCCAGATGGATGCTGCACATTGGTGGTGGTGGAGGGGAGTCCCCATTACCTGTAAAGCGCTTTGAGTGGGGTATCCAGAAAAAGCACTATATAAGTGTAAGCAATTATTATTATTATTATTATTATTATTATTATTATTATTATTATTATTATTATTATTATTAAGATTTGATGGTAAGCAGTGATAAGTCTTTCAGTAGACCCACGTGATGAACAGCTCAGGAGGAAGAAGACTGTGCAGTCTTCCCTGAGAGGGGAATGCTGTGGAAGAGCTAGGATCATGGTGCATGAAATGCCTGCTTAAAACATGTAAAAAATAAATTGAAATGATGCCAGTGTTGAAGTTGTGTGTGCTGGTGGTTACCGCATTCCTTTTACTGTAGATTTAGTCCCTCTTATTAACATTATCTCCTTTTAAGGTCTGGAAAACAGTGTCCTTAAACAAGTATAATTTTCAATATGCTGTAAGTCAAGATTCTATCAAAATAATTTGATTAAGGAGTTTTGCTCTCTATGTGTTATTATTCCCTGTTTATCTAACTGGAATTTAAAGTTGATTTAAGATGATTGAATCAATGATTATCTGAATCAACAATTCATGTCCGGTTTTAGCATTTTCTTTGTGCTGAAAGTGATTAAGCCACATGTAATTCCTTATGTCTTAAAGCTAACTTTGAAGGCATATGGGTAAAGCTGGTTAGAGGAGTCTTGCATGTTTCTTCACTGGCACTTGACTGTGACATTGTGAGTGACCAATACAAAGTTTGGAATCTGACCAAATCAAACAGGCTTACCCTATGGTGATGTGCAGAGTGCACTATTTCAGCTCGTTCTCAAATGCCAGCTTCTGGTTGGCAGTAGTGAAGTCTCCACTGGCTCTTAGTAGAGACCCAAATATTGTACTGATGCTATGCCTCCTTGTTAGCTCCCTATCCACTTTGAGCAAGACTTGTTTTATCTGTAACTGTTTACTAGTCTAAAAGTTTCAACCCCCTCTGATGAATGAGTAATGTAAGGCTATCTTCCTTTCAGAAGAATAAAGAATGGTTGTGGTTGTCTGTGTAGTTGCAAAAATAGCTGTTAAAAGGACAGAAGAGCAACAAACAAATAATTCATAATTGTAGTATAACCAAAGTTAGCTTATTGTGGCCTTTTGATTCGCATTGATTCATTCATCCACTAAAACTTCAAATGGGGCAAAAACGATTGGGGAAAATCTCATTTAGCACATGCTCCCATACATTTTAGATATTTTGAACCAAGTATTGGTGGACAGTATTTTTTTTTCTACACAAACATGTTATTATGACTATAAAGGTAAAGGGGCTGAGGGGGAGAGGGGAAGCCATAAAAACTGCCAAATGCTTGAATAGGCAAGACTTTACAAAACAAGGGGAGGGGCTCTGTTAGCTCAGTGAAGTGGACCATGGGAACTGTGAAAGGCGATGAAAAGCTTGCTTAGACGTGACCTTTTATCTTTGCTAATGCCTTTTTTCCTAAAGCTTAACAAAAGACTGCGCTATAGCAAAAAAAGGGGGGAAAACGTTTTCCTAATGATCCATAGAGGTTTACATTACTCTTTTGGGTGAGATGCAACCTTCGCATCCCTTTAGACGACCACCCACTAAGCCGTTTGAAGGACCAAAAGAAAAAAAAGCCGTGTTCAGTTCTTGGCTTCTCCAGCCCCACAAAAATACACACATTCACATTTTTCAGCTGACAAAGCAGGCTGCTGGATGTATTTTATTTGAAGGGGAATCTCCAAAAGCTCCTGGGGACTGTTTGGAATTCCTTGTCTTTGAATGAGGCTGGCTGTTTTGCTGTAGCCAGGTGGAAACTGGTTCTGAAGAGGCGGTTATCCGTACCTCAATATTAGTAAGATAATGAGAGATGAATTAGAGTGAAGACGAGTGATTCTAACATCCTTCACTCCAGACTCGCATTAGAAAGGTCGGAAACAAGAAGTGGCCATGTTGGTCGTCTAGTTCATTTGGTTTTTAGAGAATCTCATCTAACCATCTCTTAAAGGACGTCGTGGCATCCGCTGTAACACCAGGGTGGAGCAGATTGTTCTATACTTCCAGCACCCTGGGGTGTTCCGTTTCATTCAAGAGCAGTTTTATTCATACCCCTGCCACCACGTTGAAAGCAATTGTGCTCTCTGGTTTGGATTTCACTGTGATTCTTCACAAGTCCGGTGGGTTGAATAAGAATAGTTCCTAACATTTATATATCGATTTTTCTGGACTCTCTTTTCAAAGTGCTTTGCAGGTAATGGGGACTCCCATCCACCACCACCAATGTGCAGCCCCACCTGAATTAGTCACCAGTAAACTTACCACACATCAGCTATCAGTGGAGGGGAGAACAGATTAATGAAGCCAATTTTTACAAAATCTTGTTAGTAAATACCTAGGCATGGGTAAACTGGAATTTGATTTATGAAGAATCCAAATTAAATGCTTTAAAAAAATCCTAGTTCTTGCATTTTTACTTTTGTAGTCATGGAACATTAAACTAAAAAATCAATATTTGGAAAGGGTCTTTTCAGACACATTTAGGTGTTTGTAAACCAGAGTGACAAAACTAATTGAAATGAAATAGTTTGATTGTACTCCTTATGCCACAGTTTCTTATGGAGTGAACCTGGCTGTGATAATTCATACGCACTCTCTGTGCTGGATTGGAGTAGGTTCATTTTGGCACAGCGCCTTAATGTGTTGACATACCATGCTGGCATGTCAATGACTTTATAATGTACTGTGAATAGCATATGTGTTGGTTTCCTGCCTGCTAGGGCTGAACATTTGATCATAATTATGAGGGAGGATAAAAATGACTTTTACAAAACAGCTTTCTTCAAGAAGGAGGTCTTGTTAATGTCATGGTCATGGAATCGTTAAGCAACACATTAAAAACACTGGTGTATTTTTAAAGATAGTGCTGAAACTGTAATAACTCTAGATACTAGAGCTCATTCTGTCCTTTCTGTCAACTAGGGCTCACACTGTCCTTGAGCCTGTTGTGGTGACATACAGTAATTCCTTTGACACCGAGAATTGTCGTTAGCAACAGTCTGGTCTTTCTCCATAGCAGAATTTACCATGGTCTGAGGACGCGCTATGTGGTTCGGGACTGGGAAGCAGATCACTACAGAACCTGGTGACTGCACACACCACACTACATCTAATCAGACATGAACAGTTTTCAATGTCTTCCAGAGCTGTGAGCTTGTGAAGAAATGGGTTAATTTTCAAGCAGACTTGCTATTTGCAGGGCTATACAATCCATTGAAATACAATCCAAATGTATTCCTATGCAGCTTCATGTCTAAGCATCAAAGAGCACTGCTGCAACCCTAAAGCTAAGTTATCTGTACAAAACAAATCCACATACTTACAGCTACAAACTACAGACTAAAAAGTTAAGTATTCAACTTGTTCTTAAAGCAATCTAGTGTTGTAGAGTTTCTAAAGGAACAGGAAAGGACTTAAAAAATTAGGAACCATAGCAGACAGAAGCCCTCTGTCCAACCTACTTTAACAGTACCTGCTTCCCACTAGTAAATTTTTGAGAGAGCAAGGGCTCATCCTGTACATTCCGAATGAAAAATCTGGTAGCTATTTTCTTTTTTATCTTGATTCAGTTTTAGACAGTTGTCTGTCAGGCTGGACTGTGGACTGGACTTACTGTGACCCTGTATTGGAATAAGTGCTCGTTGACAATCACTGTGTGAAAGATGGACACACAGTAACTTCACCCTAATGAACAAGTAAATATATTAAAAATAGATTGATGGAAACTAAAGTTTACAATTAAATAAAATTAAAATTCTCCGAGTAGGGATCTACAACTGACCCAATTAGCATAACCTGTAGTGAACTGTTATACAGCATCTTATTCCAGTCCACTAAATCTTTGGGTGAAATAAAGTTATCGTTTGGGCTTTCAAAATGACTGGATGGGTGTTTAGCTCATCTTCTGAACTTGTGTACCCTTTGCCATTAAGTTCAGACAGAAGAGAAGCAGATTTGCAATAAATCAATCTGAGCAGCTTTGAACCTAGTAGTAGGACTATAATACATCCTGTTCTGGTTCCAAAGTAATTTGCAATTTTCCTTCAGATGTGTTTATATTTTATTTGCCTAATGAAGACAATACTTATTTTGTTCATAGTTCTAGAAGCTTACACTCAATCAAAAGCTATCAAAGGACTGTATGCAGATATACTGTCGCTTTTGATGTATTCATTAAAAAGTGATTAAATAACAGATGCATATTGACAGGTACTATTTAGAAATATGTCTTAATAAGAGTTAAGCTCTGTGTCTAGCATTGACTCCCAAGTAAGAAAGAAGAGAATTTGTAAACACTATTGTAAACTTTGTTTAGTTTTAGGATAAAGGTTAAACATGGTTAGGATATGAGTAAACTTAGTTAATGGATCAGGGTAGCATGCAAGATTAGAATTGGAGTAATGCCTATAGTTAGGGTTAGAGTTTAGACTAGATAGCTTAAGGTGAAGACTGATTTTGGGTTGCATGGTTACTTTCTTGGTTTTGGTTACTGATGAGATTTACAGTTAGGGTAGGTGTATGTTTATAGAGTTAACCCTTTTCTGCCATCAGTGTAAATAACTTAAGTAGAATATCATTTGTAAAATATAATCAATATCAGACACTTGAATATCATGTCAACTGGCCTGAATTTAGCCACCTTCCTTTATTTTTGTAAGTACATTGGTAGAAATTCTTATTTTCATGTTCAATTTTATAGAATGGTCTCTTTCTGAAATCATAGTCAAACAATTGATAGGATTCAAAGCTTTACCACTTACATGTCACACATCTGTGATAGTATGGCTTCCATTTGCAGAAAGATGTTCATGGGTACTTTGACATATATATGCAGCACGTGCAATCTCAGACAGTAGGGAATGAAAAGGTCACATGAGCAAATTTATAGGTCTGCCAATTTTTAAAACGATGTGGCTATGGTAGAGAAATGTTTGAAATCTTCTTGCTTCTACTATAACTGTGTGGACAGTGCATCGCCTCAACTGGCACTGAGGTCAAAGGGACAATGGAACATGTAACCACGATGAAATGTCATGCGTGTAATGAAAATCCAGAAAGGAACTGTTGACAGCAGCACAAGCCATTATTTCTGACTCAGCAGACAACAGGGCCACAGGAAACAGAGGGAAACTGAGGAATGGATATGGAATAAACATTTTAAATTCTGATTCGTTAGGATTCCTCTAAGACAGTGGTTTCCAGTCCTGTTCCTGGTGATGCTCACACCTGCTGGATTTCATTCCATCCCACCTTAATCAGATAATTGAAGCCTTATGTGATCTGAGAAGTTGCTTCATCTGAATATTTGCATTTTGTTTCCAGTCGCAGTATGGATGTTACGCCACGCCCCTGGAGGACTCGGCATTCCAACAAAGTCCCCAATTAGCCAATTTATCCTATTTTATTTAATGCTGCTTCACAGTCTCCCCTGTGCCCATATTAGGGTTCTTCCTGGCTAGAGCTACTCCTATTCTTGCGATTACTTAGTACTTGGTTTTTTGACTTCCTGATCCTGGTTTGTTTTTCGACTATTTCTCCTGGTGTTTTGGTTTTGGTACGTTGATTCTCGCTCTGGTTTCGACTCTCGGCTTCCTTACGGCTTACGACATCGCTTCTGGTTTTGTACTTTTGTGCCGGCTTGTCTACCCTCGGCTTTCGGACCTGGGATTGTTCTATCGACTACGCTTCTGGAAATCGCCCTGGTTCGCTGCATAGGGTCCTCACTACTAACTTGTAGCAATGGGATTTTACTTGACTTGCAAAATTCAAGGGTTAAAGCTCCAACATGTTTAAGAGCTGGTGATTATTATTATGTCAATAAAGAGTTTGTGTTGGGGGGGGGGGGCTGCCTCGAACAAAACCCAACAGGTGTTTGGGACACCAGTACCAGGATTAGGAACTGCTACGCTAACAGTTATTGCATAAAACATGTCAGACCACAAGGGTTACAAAATGAGAGAAGGCTATTCAGCCCATCTCACATCTAATGAGAAAAGACTGGTTGAATTGTCCTGCTTCTGTTTTTTAGTGGTCTGATGAAACTTGCACTAATAATGATTAATAGATTTAAAAAGATTCGATAAAAAATCAATAAAAAGAAGAAACTGATTTTTGATCTGAAGGTGAAGGTGGTGAAAACAGAAATGTCAAAGTTCCAGATGAGTGTGAGGCTGAACATCAACACACATTTGATCTTGTTGCCTTATTATTACTTTTTCGCAAAAGCCTTTCAATTAAGAATTTAAATGAGACAAAATTCAAGTATCAAAAGCAAGGAGCAACACTTCTATACACTTCCCAGTGCAGATCCTGAATGATTTTAAGGAACTGCAGTGCTCTAAGACTTTATTCCCCCCCCTCGAAGGGCCGGAATTTAAGCCCTTTACACGTTGAAAAGTTTGGATTGGCTGACTGTTTGAAGAAGCTGGAGGTACTTCAAAGTGGGGAGATAAAAGAGTGTTGTTGAAGGAACTGAGCCTCTGTGATCGCTGCATTAGAGGACAGAAGAAAGAAGGACCTAGAGACACTTTCTGTGCTGTTGTTGGAAACGCTGTACCACTCATCAGTATATATCCTTTATTATTGGACTGATTTCCAATATCTTTATAGTGATCATAATATTAGATCACATACCATGGGTTCTGAATTTTCACTGGGGGGGGGTTGCTGCCCTCCTTTAAATTAATGTCAGGTTATGTTATGCAACTTTTATAAAGTTTCCCTAAAGCCATAAAAAGACTCAGACCTCGGCGTTTGTGTTATGTCAGACTTTCCTGTTTACTGTGACTTCAAAGCCTCAATCCCCAACTCTGTTTACTGTCTCAGACTCATGCGGTTGCTAATGAATGTGCAAATTGGTGCTCAAGATGCATGATGGCGACTGGGCTTTTTCTTCTGAAATTTGGCTGTGCTTAAATATACAGAAATAATTACAGAATGTTAAGATTTTTTAAAGCAAATGGTTACGAAACTGGAAGAAATAAAATGTGCAGTCAAGTGGAAGAGGGGGAGAATGCATCCATACCACAAGTGCCAATCAATTAAGACTTATCAATCGTTCTTTTCTTTTATACTTGAGCTCTGTGTCTGTTTTCATATAGTTTCACAAGTCTGGAAACTATAAAACAGTGCAAAAAATGCCAATCTTTGTTTTTGTTTGCTTTTTTTTTTCTTGTGCATATTTTCCATCCCAAAGTTACATGCAGTTTACATACTTGTTGGTACTTGTCAATGCTTAACTCTTAACTGTGCTTTCACGTCTTCTATTCAACAGCAAATATTCACTAAAGAGGCTAACAGATTATTTGTTGCTTGACGGTTGCAGATGAATGGAGCCATCAAAATGAAAGGGAACCCATTCCACAGGTCATCGGTTAACATACACCCAACTAAGAACATGTGCTTTTTATCATACTACTCCCACTAAGAATGAATGCGCAAATGGGTTTAACATGGTGGACTATCTTTGATGATATTAAGAACACCACTCTGATCCCCCATAAAGGATCTAAAGAAAGGTCTTGTCTCTCAATCTCAAAATTTGTCTTGTGATTCTTCTTTTTAAAGGACCTGTCCAAACCTTCAGTCTTCACAAAGTCCCAACATCTGTAAGCATTTAAAAGCGAAGAGTTAGTACCTAAGTGTTTGACTTCATCAAGAGGTCTTGCTCCATCTCCTTATTTGCAGCGCTGTCGGAGAGAGGCAGTCATAGCAGAGCACAGCAGTGGTCTAGGTGTGGCATAACCATGGCAACGGACATCTTTAAGCTCTTCCTCTACCAGAGCGGCTGCCTTGAGCAGCAAAGTCATGTGGGACCCACATATTTTTGGGGGGTTTTGTTTGAATAGCCTTGAAATTCCAGACATTTCTGGAAGCCATTAAGATGGAATATAAAAATAGGCGGATTTCTTTCCGACAAAAAAGCAGCAGGCCTGGAGCTTATGAATTCCTCCCCAGTTCATTTACAAGGCGGCATGCAGGGGTCAGGAAGCGTTATACTGCATGTCTGCAGACATGGTTCAGCTCCGCGTCCACAAACAAAGTGCCTCACTCAGTCAGGGCTGAGCATGGTGGAAGCCAAGGAGTGGCACTGAGGACCAGTGAGAAGCGCTGAGCAGCACAAGGTGCTCCAGACGCTGATGGTGTACAGACTCCAGCGTCCTGTCTGAGGCTGCTGGACACGGTCTCTTTCGGCCCTTTCAAAGTCGGCAAGAACGTGCAATAATCAGGCAGATTTGAAAAAGATGTAACATCTGAAGCACTGATGGGGGCTTCTGCACATATCCCAAAATGGAGCTGTCACCTCGGGCCTGGGGTTGGTGTAATTATTTTTCTACAAAAACATTGCCTAGAAGCTTTGTTAGATTTTTATTTCAGTTTGAGATTTTTGACTGTTAATTTTAATTTAAAGCACGCATTCTTCCTTTCAAATGAAGGAAACATCCTTCTCATATAAGCAGTAAGCTCTGCAGCCTAAATCCTTTGTTTTTCTTCTTTCTGAATCACCATTTCCAGATCTTAAACCTAAATATCTGAAAATATTGGTATATAATCTTAAAAAAGAAGTAATTATATTGATTTATTTTATTGTGTTTGAACTTGCCAAAGCTGGGACTACAACATTTTGATGAATAATTAACCCCAGCTTTGCTCTCAGCAAATTGAATCGGTTCTGCTTCCTGGCTGTAACTGGTTATTGAAACCAGTGGACCCTTCCATTCTGATAGGTCAGAAACAAAGCACAGTTCAAAGCCACAGTTTTTCTGTGATTTGTATTATTTAAAGAGCTAAGCCAAATCACTTCCAGAGTGAACATGTTTACTGGGTGATGACTTGAATGTGAAAAAATGTATGAAACAGAACACCTCAGTTGTGTTTTACTTTGTGTGGATTTGTGACACCATTCACCAAAAAATAAAATCTTCCATAAGATAAGCTTGAATCTCATTGGTACAGCTAGTACTGCATCACACATGCTAATACAATTATTTTTCTTCATTCTAAAGCAAAATAATTTGATGTTATATTTTCATCCTAATTGTGATAGGAGGGTCCCATAGTGTTCAGTCTGTGTTCTAAGACTATAAATAATATGCAAATAGAGTAAAACTACATATTTATAGTATGTGCAAATTATCCTGCAGACTAAAATAAGTAGATGAAATAAGGCACAAAAACCAAAGAATTTTTGTATCAGTGAATTAGAAATATTTCTCACACGTTCACTGTCATATGTAAGAGCCTTCTGAACAATAGACTGGTAGGACAAAGAAGCTACAGTGCAGACACTCCTATTAGAACTAAAGGCAACTTCTGTTTACTGTATTTATTTACTTTGATTTCTACATTTGGAGCTACCAATTATGTTTCCTGCTTTTATTCTTAAAAATGAGCCATCAATTGATACAGACTCACTGTTTGTGCCACACACAGCCCTGGGGAAATGTGAAGACCACACACACGGCTCCACCAGGCAAGCACCGTGATTCTTTAGGGCAAACAGCAGAACCCTAAAGCCCAGGAGTGGACGTGCTCACATCTGAGTGATGACATCACATCCTGCAAGCACATGTCTAACCACAAGCTGCTATTTTGTGGCAAGCCAGTGACCCCCTCAGTCAGTTTCATCCCAAGCAATTCCTGCATCCTTTGGCAGCTACTGAAAAATGAAACAGCACTCACACTACGATCTGTCTCTTCTTTTTGTTTCTTAATGATTTATTTTTAGTTTGCTTTGTCTCCAAGTCATGGAAATGGGAAAGGATGCAATCATCTTTTTTAAACATACTTTTTGTTGCAGTGAAAGTGCCAAAGGTTTTTCATTTTTTTATAATTATACCAAAATGCTGTAAATTATTGTCTCTATTTTGAAACCTGAACACCTGTACTATGACCTCTGACTTTTTCAAGAAATTGTGCCTATTTTACCCCAACTTGCCATTTTAAGATCATATAACTTTTTGTCAGCTGCCGCTTGACCCAGAACTGAAAGCCTTCTGACAGGAAGTCCAGTGTCTTAGTAAATGACCCGCATACTGTGTTGTTACCTGGGCCCTTCTCATGTTTCAGCTCAGTGAAAACACATGGCAGCCCAAGACTGATTTTGTACCCTATGGCACATAAATGCGCCCTTCCAAGATATCAACCAATGGAATATTTTTTTAATTGTATTGTTTGTATTAAATCCATTGTTTAGATGTGCTATTTTTGGATTTCTTTTCAAATTAAATTATCGAGCTGCTCAAGACATACTGAGAGTATTCTGAAGTAATTATGATTTCAGTATGTTTGAAAACTCTGGCTTTTTAAAACAGCATGAACTTTAAATGTCATGAGAAACTATAAATGCTGGCCTACAGTCACATCAAAAATATGTTGGTTTTAATTTGTAAAAACAAAATACCCCCCAAAAAACGTTGTTAAGTTCAGGAAATTTACTACTAGGTCATTTTATCATTCTAAACATTTATTTGTGAACCGTTCATTTCCACACTGCTGTCAGATCATATACAGATCCAAACATTAATTCCATCTTGCAGTAATCTTCTCACCAAACGTAAGACAAATACTACAAATTTCTTGCAGTTGGGTGCAATAAGATAATTACATATTTAATAAATATTACATATTTAATAAACAATTGTCTATCATTTTTCCTAGTGCTTCATCATGTAAACATTTTTCAGCTGCACAACAAAACAACTGCAGTGAGCTGGCTTCTTAAAATGAAGCAGCGCTGTCACTTTAAGATTTTTCTAATATATTATGAATTTGATAGTGAGATTAGATTTAAAAGTGGTTACCCAAGCATAAAACTAAATATATAGCAAAGATCTTTGTTTTACAGAGCAGAACAGAGTGTTGTTTTTCACCCAAGCCATGGCACCCACAGTACTGGGATGGAGAAAATAATCCGCCATTGTGAAAACAAGTTTTCTGCTCCTGTGGTCAAAGGAACAACCGTTGCATAATCTGAGTGCAGGCGTTTTCTGCCTCCAAGGAGTGAAGACTCCGCTGTACAAGCTTAGTAATTCCCTCTGCGTAAAGCAGGGAAAACAAAAGGACTCAGGCCTTCCAGCTCACTGAGTATGGAACTATTATTAAACCATCACTAGGAGCAGGGATAAGGCTAAACAAGCAAAGGGGAGCAAGACATCAAAGGCAAGAGCTTGGAAAAAATGTCGGTTTTTATCAAGGTCCAAAAATGACATTGACCTTGATAGCTGATTGGTTTTGAAAAATGTACTAATTGTATTAAAGTGGCACAGAGTGATCAAACTACACCTGTGTAATTTGCTTAACACTGACAGTACATTTGGTCAAGTACCATATGCAAAGCCATTTTGCTGCTAAAACTCCTCAGTGACACAAAAGTGTCTGCTGGAGACCCCGCTGCTAAATTTCTTTAAAAATATTGTTAAAACAATAATCCTTTACATCACCAATTTCCTCTTCTGTGAGGGTAGAATAGCTTTTTGTGGAACATGTCCGGGCCAAAGAGCCAAATTCATTCAGAGACCACATCACACAAAACACATCCTGGGTGATCTTGAGAAACAATCGAAATAGTCTTAAAAGACATGGCTCCCAGCTTCCCTCACATCATTGTTAATTGGCTCAGACTCAGCAGGAACCTTTCACACTGTGTATTGTATACTGTGTGCAATGGCAGTTTATACTCTCACACTGACTCACCATACTTCAAGCACTGTCATGACTGAAGGAGGACAAATACATATTTAAAAAAAAAATCAAAGCATTGTCCCAGATGAAGTATGCAGCTCTCAAATGTTACTAATATGAGTGCAAGCACATGTTTGTGGAGTGTGTGTGGCTTGTCTTTCATCTGTGTTACAGATCATAGTGGTGGGTTTTAGCATTTAAAACAAATAAAAACGGTGGTTGGATTAAACTCCATTTCTTTGAAATTTTATGTTAAAGCAATGGGTTCGGCTTTTCATGATTCATAGATAGTGAATATCAATGCTCTAGTTGACCACAATCATGGTTTTAAAGCACTTTTAAAAAGTCATTTTAAAGAAGACTATTCAGAAGCCACTAGTGGTTTTCATGTTTTCTAGATGAAATGCACAGCTGTCTCACACACAGACTGAGCTGTGGCTTTTCCCTGTAGTCCCAAACTCTCATTAAGAGTCACAATAGGAGGGAGGAAAATAAGAGTTTTGTCACTTAACACCCCATGGTGTCACCCCACACACACATTTGAATACTGAGCTCACACTAATTAACTCTACTACATCCTTATTGTTAATTTCCACATTTCGTTAAAATGATGTCTCCCAAATGATTCACAATTAACCCCCCAAAGTTAGCCTGCAGGACCATTTTTTGCCAGTTAAACTGTGCACAGTTCCTGGGCAGCACAAAAAGGGCTCATAGTTTTAGCTCAAGAGTTCACCACCTGCTATGAAAGTCTTCAGCAGTGATCCCTAACCTGGTAACAGCCATTCACTACATGCAGTACTTTTTACTTGTTCTCATACTTGAGGAAGTCTATCCAGGCCCCACAAATCGTATCAAGTGTTGTAACACACGCTTGTAAGGGTGAAGCTTTCAGTTTATCTAACATTGCAATAGGCGGAATACCGGAATGACAACTAAACAAGCCAAAAGTTCATATGTTTGCTTTTATGTTAAATTTGTCTTGGCTTGGTGCAATACATGAAAATGTCACATAGGATTTTGTCTACTAGAAACCCAGATGCAGGCGGGAAGTGTTCTGTGAGCACAGGGCCTCTGGCAGGTAGTCGGATGGCTGCAAACAAACGAAACAGAGAAAGAGAGAGGAGTAGTGAAATTTAATGAAATCCAGCGTGTCTGTTAAATTAAAACCAGTTCTTCTCATCAACAGCAATTCAGCATGCTGCTAGTCTTGACTGTCCAATTTCAGGACTGTGTTTCTGTTACTTTCTCTTAGTTATTTAAACAAACCTCATTAAATGATTCTAGAACTGTTTATAATAATATCCTGGGGTGGACCAAGATGGAAAAACAGATGTTGGGTAGCCTTCTCCAAAACATCCAATCAGCACCAGGCTGTCAATTTGTTCAGTCCTTGTGTGGCCTGCAGGTCTTCTGATTATCATTGCATTGAAGATCTAAATGACTTAAGTGAGCTGTTTATTTGCTTTACTGGGATAATGTGCAGTACTTAATCATAAGGTATTTTATAACCACCTGGAAAAACAAACCATACTGGATGAAGGGTCTCTCTTTCAGGAAAGATTTGCCTGGGAATCATCACTGGATTACAATTTATTCCTCACTATCATAAAATAGATTACATCAAACAACGAACACCAAGGATAATGTATCATTTATGATAGGAATCTCACAAGCTCAGGAATGCAGACTCTCATGACATCATGAAAGGTACAGTATTATAAAAAGTAATTAAATCATGGAACTGGCTTGGTGTTTTTCCATTATTTTTTTTTCTTTACAACAATCCCTCATGCTGCATCAAGCAAAAACATCTCACATGTAATTATAGCAACTTCTAGATCACTTAAGCTCCACATCAACTTAGGCATGAAGAAACAAGAAATAATACACTGTGCAACACTATCTTCTGAAACTCCCGATTTGTGGAGCAAATGTGTGGTGTTCCTACCAATGTCAAGATTTCATTGGTGTTATAATGTAAACCTTTAAAAACTTCCATGTGTTCCAATATAAAAATATATAAAGGTAATTTATGAAGGAAGACACTATATCACAAAGCGGGCACATTTTAAAGTAGTGTCCACTTCTACTCCATTTCCTGAGCAGAACTGGATCATCCTTTCACTTCTGATGTTAATTAGACAATTGTTAATTATTCTCTAATTGCCACTATTTAACTCTTTTAAGAGATCTATAAAACCCACTGCACCGTGGCCTCCAAGTAGCAAAGAGCAGTAGCATTTTAAAATAAGGCCTAGATTAGATCAAAATGTTTGCCCTTGTACCGATTACTGTACATGTCCAGCATGTCAGATGGGCAGCTTTCTGTGTGACAAAGGCTTCTCCTATCTTCTCCAGGGCATCCGAAATCTGGTCTTTGTGACCCAATCACTCCAGCTGAGCGATTAATTACTCAACTCAATGCTCACGGAGAACTAATAATTTGCTTATTAAAAGTTTTCAGTTTCTGTATGCAATTTTATAAGCCATTGGTTATTTTCAACAGCTGAAGATCTGAAAACAGTTCAAGACTTCTGAAGGACCAAGGTGCTGATTTAATTAAAGGTCCGATCAAGCATTTTACACTTCAGCTGGAATGAAAACCAGAAGACAGTGTAGACCTGACAACCTGTATTTTGAAGCCTCAGATTACTACTGGAACAGCTGCCAGCAAGTACTGGATTTGTTTTTTTGCTTTAAGCAGACTGGTCAAAGGCAGTTTTAATCTAGGACAAAATTATATTTTCTGTAAATCTTGTGATTTTTTTCCTGATGTTTTTATATCCAGTGAACGTAAGATTCAGTACAAATAGTTCTGAATTTAATTTTGTCTCTCATTAGCAAGGTTTTGCAGACTTGAATGTAAATTCCTCAGTTGTAAGTTGCTACTAATTAGCAACAGAATAGTGACTGTGACAGTTAGGAACCACAGAAATTGTGATGTAGGCCCTAATTGGCATAAAAATCAATGAAAACCACAAAAAGTTACAACATTGACAAAATTCCATCACTAGGCTTTTGTTGTAACTTGCGGTCTCCATCCCCCGACTGCCACAGTCCTGCAGGTTTTCTTTCAAACACAACTTTCTTCATGATCTAATGAAATAACTGCCCCAACTGGACCAATTTAATTACTTTTCCCAGCTCTTAAGGTGCTATTGATTTGACTTGTGAATCTGACAGGAATGATTTGAGCAGAGGTAGAGTTGGATACTTCCGCTTTAAACATTTGGCAAATTGTCACAGTGTTCACTATTTGGACAAAAGTAGATATGGACAAACTAGATAGTTAATACTGTTATATACTGTACAGTACGGAAAACTGATGGGATTTAAGTATTCTATCTAGTGGGAGAACAACAAACACAATAGCTTCTTAAGTTCTTGGGTTCTTGCTTGTGAATTATAATTCAGTCCAGAGATATGCAGAATGTTGCTTACTATTCCATAGTTTATATTTTGATGCATTATCTACTAAATGTGTCAGCCGCAAAAATCAATTTAAACTGAAATCCATGTTTTTGTAGTAGTGGGGTTCTTCTCTGAATATGTTTAAAACTTCGTACTGAAGAAATACTTATTTAAAATAAAATAGGGCATTTCAATATTGTTTATTGACTCTGTTTAATGTAGTGAACTATTACTTATAACCTTAACGAACTGCGGAGAACTAGCCAGCACAAGCTGCAGAATCAAATGCGTACCTCCCAGGGAGTCACTTGGTTATTTAAGGGAAGCCATAATACACAACATACAGACTGCCTCTTTCTTGCTCTATTCAATAAACAAGGACAGGTGTTTTCTGGGGATGAAATTCGGAGAGATCAAAGGCTTTAGTAATCCCACAGGAATTTCTCGGCGTTACTGAGCATGAATATAAAATGGCTTGGAATTTTAAGTGGATTTTTTTTTTGTCGCCTTTCTATTCAGACAGGAGGAAGTTGCACTGCTCCTCAGCGCTCAGCTGGCCCTCTGAGAGGGAGTCGCTGTTCGGACATCATCATTCACACCGCACAGTCGAGAGCTCAGGTGGTGAAAAATATTAAGTCTTGAGAAGAGTGATTTCTGATAGTGCCTCTTCTTATGCTGCACCTTCATTCTTGTGAGCAATGCACACTCACAGTCCAAGTGTGTTTTCTTTTGAGACCTTCCTTTGACAAACCTTGCAACGCTAACAGCACTCAGCAGCCGACAAGCTGACGGGCACATGCTTAGTTTCAGTCCTCACCCTTTTTCTTCATCCGTTCCTGCATTTTGTTTGATTTTTGGAAAGGCGATCCACAGATATGCAACAGCTACCAACTGTATAGTTTCTGCAATTAAATAAAAGGAAATACAATGGGTAATTTGGCATGTAAAAAATCTAAAATGAAGAGTTTTATGGCGGTTCAGGGTAAAAGTAAAAGTGCTGACATTCTGTGGATGATTCGGTGTTTTAACGCTATTTTGTTGTTTCAGTTATTTAAACGTTATTTACACATTAAAGTGTATACCTTTGACTGGCTCCATCTGCCTTTTTAGATGCATGAAATCTTCATAGACCCACTCAAATTAACCTTATTATTTTTAACACCACATTAAGAACTACCGTTATGTATTTTATCAAATTAATATGAAATATTTAATTATGGAATTGTTGTTAAATTATTCAGCCACCCTGGGTTGTAATTAGAACATAAGAACAATAACAAATGAGATGAGGCCCATTTTGGAGTTAGTAGCCAACTGATCCAAGGATCTCATCCAGCTGTTCCTCAACAAAAGGCATCAACTTTAACAACGACCGGGAAGTGTGTTCCACACTCCAGTTACTCTTTTTCTAAAGGTTTGCCTCCTGATGCACTTCCACATAGTTTCCACTTGTGTCCTCTGGTTCATTACTCCCTGTTGATTCTGGAGTCCACTCTGTGGTCTCTAGAGTCCTTGAGGACTATAAATATTTATATCTGGTCCCCTCATAGTCTTCTCTGTCAAGACTGAAAAAGTTAAATTCTTTTGGAATATAAAGCGTAGGATATTTACCTGAAGAATGTATTTGTTTTTGTTTTATCTGTTGATGTCTGGAATGCTTCCAGAATTTAAATGCATATACATATATATATACATATATTGTTTTATATTGAGAAAGAGTAATCTAAATTGGCTATTGGAGAATATGTATTTGTCTGGTATTTTATAGGTCAGTTAATCTAATTTTATAATTATAATAATACATCTTAATATTTATCAATTATTATTACTTATATTATGACAATAATATTCACTAATAATTATTAAAAATGATATTTTATATGTACTGTATGATTAATAAGTAGGTATAATAACTATTATTGTTGTTTCGTTCTGTGTTTTAAATATTTCATGAGCGTCTTTTGTCTTGTAAATACAAAAATTATCTGCATCATCGTTGTGCTTTAAATCTATTAACATATTTTACAGATATAATTCTGAATTTCAAGTTAATTGCACGAGCAATCATGCCACCTAGTGTTGATATTTGTTATATCCATGGTATAGGGAAAACTCTTTCACTTCTGACTTCCTCTTTGGTTATGGCTGCCCGGGAGCTCCCTAGTTTTGAGATAGTTTTGAGATCTTTAAATTCAGACGTACCCACTTACGTTACATTTGTAAACCAATGTGGATATGACGCGAGAGCATGGTGGCTTAATTTCACTGGAAATCCTGTGTCTTACGGAGATATAAAACCTCGTACACGAATGCGCATGAAAACCTATCGGAGTGAGTAATTTAATTGTGAAATGCTATTATAGAACTTACTGTATCTTTATTCAACACAGAGGTTCAGTGGCGCAGATGCTTTTTCTGAAATCGCATGCCTCTCGTGAACAGAATCAATAAAATAGCGTTACAGTTTTTGTATTGTATGTAAACGTCATACCTGTCATTTGTAAACAATCTTTTTTCGTGGAGAAGTATTTGAATTTCCCAGTTTTAAGCCAAAATGAAGTTACTATAAATATTTAGAACATAACTGCAGGCATTACTGGGAAATCTGGATAGCCTGCAGTCCTGCTATTGTAACAACATTGTTTAGATTTTTCAGTTTTATTTTAGCTTTTGTATTTGTTGTTTCAGGCCATCCATGGGTGTTTCGTGCGTCAGAAAATGGTGCCAAGCTGCTTGCAAACATGAAAGAAATATATTTTCCTGAACTGAACGATATCCAAGATGGGTATCCTGTGTACCTGGAGGTGAAGATCACTTCTCCAGGTGAGATCAATCCGCACCAGGTACAGGCATGCCCAGATCCAGTCTTCTTGTCCTGGATTGCATGCATCCAGCCCCAGCAACAAGGCCTATGTCTCACAAGCTTTAGGGTTGATTACTATTTAGTGGAGGAAAATTACATTTCCAAGGGCTCACCTTCTAATGTACAGAACACCTGATTTACAGATGAGCCCAAATTGTCCTGCTTAAATTAGACCAAGAACACTGCTCAGTACAAATTTAATCAGTGAAGGCTTCTGATGTGTAAAAAATGTGTAGATTACCTTTTTCAGTATTAACCAGTGGTAAACATTTATGTGAAAGGAAATAAACATGAAATCAGTAAAGCTGCAATAATATTTAAAGTAAATCAAACTATCTCAATTATGTAATCTTACTCTATGAAGTCTTAAAGGCATTCAGAACCTATCTTAGCTCACCCACTTCATGGCAAGCTATTTTAAATTAGATAGAACTAAGGTGTTTAATTTCTTTCAGGTTCAGCCTTAGTTCTCTCCAACTGTGTTCTGTGGCAAAAAAGCTTCAATTAATAATTTATTTTTTCCAGTTTACTCTTTACAGGATTACTGTATAATGCTGGTGCAAAAACTAGTGAAGAAGAAAGACATTGATAAACTGGACATTCCTCAGTCGCTGAAGAAAGACCTTAAAGAGTTTCCCAATTTACAAAAGGAGCTGCGAGACCTCAACAGAGTCCTTCATGTAATAAACTAAATAGAACATCTGTGTATGTTTATTTTGAGTTACTATATAACATTAACTCATATTCCTGTAATGTCATTTGAGGCCTCATGGGTATTTGCTTGGACAAACCAGTTTTCTGATATTTCCACAACCACAGAATGTCTTTCTCAAGGGACCATGAGTATCTAAATGTCAGATATTGAGAATGTTTACATAGAAGATTTTAAAGGTGTCATGTTTTGTTACATTTATATTTCACCGGTGTAACAGATATTTACAAATATTGGTGTCTACAAATAAAAATGTTTGGTGATGCACGCATTAACCTCTTCAGTGAAGAAATGTACTAGTACATGATTTATTCCAGTGTACATTATTTGTCTTGCAGATATTGTACTTCTCAGCGTAATGTATGGCCGCGAACTCCCACTCCTCTCAAAATAATGTTGATGGAGAGATATGATACAACAATAATTAATAACAATACAATAATAGTAGTGTGATTTCTCAAAAAATGTGTTTTGCATCAAAGCAGCTTATGTTTTACACACACAAAGACTTACAGAGATGTACAGACAGAACCTCTAAAATACAATGGCAAATGGAATTCCTTTGAGACATTATTTTAGAGCTGTTTTTACTTACACATTCTCAAGGACAGCTTTTGATGGAGGGTTTTGCACCTACTCCTTCAATCTCAAATTATGTCTCAGGTTAAGGAGCACAGAGAAAAAAAATATCATTTAAAGTATTACTATAATTATTTTTACATCCCTCCCCTATTTTTTCTAAAAGGCTTCCCTCTTGCTGAGAAAATTTCCTATACCCTGGTTGGTAGGAGTGTCATAGTAGCAACAAAATATGGTACTTGCAGAAATATGCTGGTTAAAAGGCTGACCGAACGAGAGGAGAACAGAGGTGTCACAGCTCCCTTGTGGTCTTCATTCGTCCAACAAAAGAATTGTTTAAAAACATCGGAGTTTCAAAACCCAAAAAAAAACATCCAAGCAGCCTCTTAGCTGCCCCTACTCCTACTCGTACTGCAGCTGCTCATGGTGGCTCCTAGGGTGTTCTCTCTCCAGGCCGTACCCTACCCCACAACCCTGAAACAAATGAAGCAGCTAGACAATGGGGTAGATTTTATTTTACTTGAGAAGAGCAATGCTTAAAAAGCAAATGTCAACATGTTTAGGAGCTGAAATCAGTCAAACAGTTCTAATAAATCCTATCATGAAATCATTTCAGCTTTTTCAAATGTGTACCTGAGAGCTCAGAAGAAAAACCAGCTGGTCTGTGGGCCTCCATGTACAGAGCGATTGTCAGCTGATGGTGAGGTCCAGGTGCAGTGTTCTGGAAAGGAGTGTCGAATTGTGCAGAACCCTACCTCTGGTGTTTGAATGGTCTGACAGCATGGCGACATACTGATCAAGTCCTGGGACCTCACTTGCTGCTCATCTTGACAAGACAACTTTTCAACAGGACTATGCACATCTGTCCAACTCCTCTAAAAACATTTTCTTGCGAGACAGGAATGTGAGAGGTATGCTGTGGATGCCTTACCACACTGCAGCCCTGTTGATTTGTGGGATGAGGTGGAAAAATTAAAGTTCAGAGACCAATGAACAGGCACATAATTTTCCAGGAATGAGACAGAATCCCACAAGACAGCATCTGCAAACTGGTGAAAAGCACACATCACAGAAGTACAGCTCATATTGCCTTAAAAGGCAGCCACACATACAGCTGGCCTGTGACTTTCACAATAGACCCTCCTTGGTCAACACTAATGGTGACAAATGATCAGCATCTACCTAGGTCATTTCTGTTCCATGATATATCGGTGTCTGCAACAAAAAATAATTGATCATTTTCCTGATACTAATCAGGTGGCTTTATTGAAATTTCAACTGCTAAGTTTCTTTTGATGATCATTACAGTTTACATTTCTTGGAATGTGTACAGGATAATGTATTTCAATATATTTCAGTAGGGGCAGTGAGCCTACTATACATACTGTGTAACTAGCTTGTGCCAACCCAAGCAACAGTAAACTACTGGATCTGTGTACAGACTCGCCTGATAAAAAGCACAAATCCATTTGCTGGTGTGTTCATTGCTTGAGCCTTCCAGGTGTTCAGTATTCCCATAGTACAGTATGTTGTGTAAACATCTTTTAGAATTTTCTAATTTAAATACAGAATGGGGTTCATTCAACGGGGAGGAAGATATTGAGATGATTTGGTCAGAATGCAATGCTTGTGTATGAATTAGATAAGACTTGTAAAAGCCGTGAGCCAATCCAAAATGTACTTTTCGTGATTTGTATGTTAAATTAAGCAAATAAGAATGATTACGAAGGCCTCCGTGCATCAAACTCGAGAAGGGCTGCACCTGACCTCTTATTTCTCAGATGCTTACAGTAATTACAGAAAATGTTTTTTTTAAACTGTCCTGAAAATGAAATTAAACTGAACACTTGAGTGATAAAACGTACTAAATTTATATTACTGCATAATTTATGTGGCACTTCACAATGCACAGATCTATTGTTTTTATAAAAAGCAGATTGAACAGTTTCATTTCATACTAATCGTAGTCATCCTTACTTAAAAGCCAGCATTTGCATTGTCTTCCTACAATTCAATAATTGAGCACCTTGCATTCGTAGAAAGTGCAAATTAGGATTAGATTTTAATTAAAAAAACATTTAGAATGGGTAATTAGAAATGATCAAATAGAAAATAAAAATTACTCTATATTTGAATAACCCATTGGAATGTGATCGTATTGTGAAGCCCCACTCAGTACTTTAACAGCGAAATCTTGTACAGAAACATTTAAGTCCGTTTTGGTGCATTATTATTAAAATCTTTTACCTTCTAAAAGTGTGCACGGTTAATTAGGTCAGGTACCAATCCTAAACTCAATTCCTAAGAATACTTTTCAGAGTAGTACGCAGTCTATTGTAGAACAAGAAACCTTTTTTTAAAGTAATGTTTAAAAGTAAACTTGAAAACAATGCATTGAATTTACAAAATTTTAATAATAAGTAGCAACAGCTTTCTAATACAAATCGCTTGCCAACAGACCAAGATGACTCTTCCGGAGCGCTGGAAGTGTAGGAGTATCTCGGACGTCACAGACGGGCGGCCCCAACGCTGTCTACACGTGACCCCGCCCTCACGTTGTTCCTTTCGACAGGGTGCAGAGAGCTGGCCGTGTCTTTTTTCCCCCAAGGGAATGTACATACGTATGTTGCAAGACAACAATCAGCACAGCATTACAACAAAACAGAACCTTCTCGAAAATGTGAAGATTACGGGGGGTCACATTGAAGAATTAGCTCATATGCTAAAACCAGCTTTCCGAGGGTATTTTTTTATGCGGATCCTGACGGGAGTCACACTTGAAAGCGGACACATGCACAAATGGTCAGACTTCTTACTTCACCATTTCCCAAATATATACACCAAACATTTACCGTTAAAAGGTAAAAGCTACTCCATTTGAAACGGAAGAAAGGAAAATCCCACTTAATTCATTTGGACAGTTTCAAATCAAATCAAAGTTGATCAAATGCACAACAATACAGCGTGCAGCAGTAGTTGCTGGCAATGAAATGTCTTTAATGTTTTCAGTTTAATGGTTTTAGTAAAAAAAAAGAATTGACGAATTAAAGTTACTAAACCATCAAATCATTTCGGTAGTCCTTGCTAGACGCTGAATACACTGTATTATTTAAATGTTCATAAAGAATAAAGAAAAGTAGCAACTCCTGCATATAGAGCTTTCGCTGCCCGCCTAGCAAACACGGGAAGAAGCTGTAACAGCCGGTTCAAGACCTCCCTCGACCTCTTTAACCTCGATCCACAACGAGGCGAGGACTTCACCAAGCTTCCTCAAAGAGCACGACTGACCTACTTTACATCCTCTTCGAGGGCAGCCGCAGCTCAACCCAGGTTTTAAACAGTCCGAAGCGTGTCACGCTAGGTCAGTGGGAGGATGACTTCACATTTGCCTGAGCATTTCGAACCTCTTTGGTACACGTGATCTTACTTTTATCAAGGCAATACGGGGCCGCCTATAGCTGGGGTCTTTTCCCGTGGCGTGCTTACTCTACGTCTCCGCGTTGTGAGGTAGCTTTTTAAAAAAAAATCTTTTATTCCATGTATAAAGAATTTACAAAAACAAATACAACCAGAGGATCAAAATAAGTACAAGAGAACAAACACAAACAGAAAAATAAACAATTAACCGCCAGAGGTAATAAGTACGTTATATGATTAAATTGTATTTTTTACATATATCATATGTTTTCCTTGCTTTATTATTTCTCACATTTTTAATAGAATTTAAATAGTGTTTCAGCTCCACCTCAAAAGTACCAAAAAGGGGAGGATTATTAGACCATTTGGATTTATGGATGTGAAATTTACCAAGAATGATTAATAAATTGACTATAGGTACTGTAGCTTGTAGGCTGTAGTGGGCTTGGACTGTTTCACTTTTTTTTTTGAAAGAGTGAATCGAGTATATCAAAGAAAGTTTTAAATATCAAAACGAGTTTGAACCACTGAATTATAATGAGGTACTGCAACCATAATCAGAGAAATCCCTAAAAATGACAACTTACTTAAACGAGCCTTACCCAGTTTTGAAGCTAAACTGAAAATAAGATCAAATGTAATATTTGTAATATTGTTATTTGGTAGTTTTCAGTTTTTTTCCCCAAATGGAAAAAGGCAGTTTGAGAAAAAATACTTTTATGTAAATCCTAGGAGAAATAGTGCACATTAACAGTTTTGTTGATGAGAGCCTCTCTAGTACAAAATGTTTTGCAAGATAAAAAGCAGCAGGAAATAAATAAGTAAAATAATATTGCCAAATATTCAAATGACAACGTCCTCATCAAGTCCTCCTTCAGCATCTCCCAGTTCAGCTTCCAGTACCCATCACCGAATGCCGGAATGTTCACACCCGAAGAAAGCTCCACAGCTGAAAGGTTCTTTTCTTTTCAGCATGGAATAAACATTTACTTGTTCCTTTGCAGCCTACGCAGACACCTACTTGAACTTATATTGCCAAACTACACATTTATTATACTGGATTATGGCAGACTCGTTATAACAGTTGATCAGGTAATACAACAGCGAGCCATGATCATTAACATCTCAACTAAAGCAAGGCGAAATGAGTAATTAATAGAACATAATTAAACCACATCATGACGGTTTTTCCCAAACACATCAAATCAAAGTGATGAGCTAAACCCTTAGAAGTGGAATGATGGAAAATAAATCAGCAGACGTCACATTTTGTTATTCACCTACTGCATGGCCTATTTGCATTCACAGACATAATACATACATTATTGGTCATTTAAAACACACAAAATTAAGCATTCTTCTAGTACCTTTTGTACAGCGTTTATTGTATTTTAATCAACAAAGTCCCAATAATATTAAATTGTCCCATATTTGCCATTTATCACATTAATTATAATACAACCTTACAACATTCATAAAATTCAGTCTAACTGTACGCCAATATTATCTTATTACACCCCTACCCATACACCCAAACCTTCTGGTCCTTATTTATGAGCAGAGTCAGCTCATAATTGGGAGAACACCATAATTAAGTGATTTATATACTTACATAATTATGCAATATAATATATACATTTAATTGTGTTTCAAATACAAGTTTAAATTCTCTGCCATTTCCCATTTTACAACTCTTCTTGTTATTTCAGTACCGGGTACTGCTAAGAAGGAAGGTCTTAATGATATGTATCAGTTAATTCCTTTGCTCACTTGTTTACATGTCAGGGTCAATTCTATTGAATTGAAATCTTCTAGGTTATATGGTATTTAAAGGGACAAATTCTAAATATTACTTTTAAGCAGGTGGCGACTCACATCACATTACAAGGCACTTCTAAGGACTAATCAATGGTCAGAAAATAATTTAGGGAAATTAATGGTTCCACAGAAGCTGGACATGCATACAAAACGAGAACAAAATTCAGCCACACACAAACACCCAGCTTTCCCCAGTGACCCTGGATTTGTGCTGCACCAGTACACTGAAGGAGAGCGACAGTTCCCTAACTTGGTCAGACATCTACGAAAACACCACAGCTGTGACAACATGGGCATGGACATGTCTCCACAGGCTTCAGTTCTTCTTCATGGAGTCTAAGATGCGTAGGATGTGCAGGAAGAGGTTGAGAATGTCCAGGTACAGGTTGATGGAGGCCAGTATGTGCTCCTCAGGGGACAGCTTGTGCATAAGCAGGTGGGTGTCGTAAACGATGAAGCCACAAAACAGCAGGGCTCCCATTCCAGCAAACACCAGCTCCACTGTCTCGCTGTGCAGAAACAGCTACGAAAAAACAAAAAAAGGGAAACTTACTGTCACAAAGCAACTTCACTCCTGTATTATCTTTCTGACCTCTTGTAATATTTTTAAATGTGTCCACCTGCATTACCAGAAGGGACACATGCTTCGACATTAAACTTGGGGACAGCAAAACTGATTATATATTTACGTTTAAAAAAGGCAAAAAGACAAATTCCTAATACAAGAAATTGTATATGGCCAATAAAGTGATCTTATCTTATAATGAATAGAAGTACCCTTCTTACCCTCATAAAGCTTGCAATGATCAGAATCCATAGGCAAGTAAACAACCTGCGAAGAATCACAAACAGCAGTGGTTAGTAACATCAAACCTAATTCTCTGGTAGAAACTGGACTTCATTATTCACTCTGGAAATATCTATGAGACGTCAGGCAACAAAGGTATTTCTTGAGTGATCTCCAGCTGTTAGACCATCCATTACTATTCCAGTTTTTAACACTCAGTTTTACATTCTTTTAGTTTTTTAAGCTGTAAACATATTATTTGCAAAATTCCAGTCTAACAATGTTAAAGAACTGTAATTTTGACTGCTCAATTCATAATAATTGTATGTTTCTTAACACCTGTATAAAGAATTTTCCTACGTGTCAAATAAGAATCTGCAGTGCCACCCTCAGACCTACTTTTTGGTGGACCTCAGAATATACTGATGAGACAACAAGTGTGGAAACAGCTTCTAGGTCTTGCTAAAAAATGGTCTGCCAATGCTATGCTAATTGGTGACAGGAACAAGGGCAAATTCTGAGACTCTACAGATCAGCTACACAAAATGTTCTAAAAACATTCTGAATCGTATTTTCCTTATGTACACTCTGTGTATGAATTTTCAAACCAAAAAATGTATTATAGTATATTTGTCCTATAACTCCCCATCTACAAGGAAAACATAGCGAAATAAGGAGCATAGTGTTGGAAAACATACCCAGCTCCCAATTTACTGAAGTCCCTCTTTGACTGGAAAGTGTAAGCTGTCAATCCTATAAATACTGCAGCTGTAAGGCAGAAGGCCTGGAGTACCACAGTGTACTCATAGAACGTCACTGCAAAACAAACAAAGTTCATATTGACACACACACACTGACAGAGACTGTGTACACAAAAAACAAATGCATACAATATGATTCATATCACCTATTTTTACTGAAGAAGTAAATCTGCTTAATTATAGAAACTGAAAGCAAAAAGTGATTTCATTTGTATAGTTACTCATTTTGAAGGAGGGAAATCATGTTGCTTTTTATATGATTACCTGGGGTGGATGAATATTCTGTGATATTAAAGTAAAACTGAATATCTGCAGGCCTTACCTGCTGTTGCAACAGAGACAGCCTCCAACAGTGTCTGAAAGAAACATGTGGTCAATGATTAATTGACTACCAAGCAGCAGTCTGATAAGCAACTCAAATGGAATCACAATAACTCAGAATCACAATAACTGCCTATTACAGACTGAAATCTTCTAATATTACAGCTCAGTTTTGAACACGGTAGCATACATAGTATATACGATTTGGTTTGCTAGGTCATTCGGGTGCAACTACTCTATGAATTGGCTACATTACTCTGCTCTCCTCCCCACTGATAGCTGATGTGTGGTGAGCGTTCTGGCGCACTATGGCTGCCGTCGCATCATCCAGGTGGATGCTGCACATTGGTGGTGGTGGAGGGGAGTCCCCATTACCTGTAAAGCGCTTTGAGTGGAGTGTCCAGAAAAGCGCTATATAAGTGTAAGCAATTATTATTAATTATTATTATTATTACTCAATTATGCTGCTAATAAGAGAATTTAAAGCCATAAACATTTCCGTTCTTCAGAAAAGTTCAGAATCTACAGGAAAACAAAACTTACAAAGCCCAGCAGCAGGTAGAGGTTGATAGGGTGCTGATGTCTGTAGATGGCCAAGGCAAAGATGAGACCCAGAGAGCCAATTGCGGACACCAGCAGCAGAGCAGGACTAGTGAAAAAGCCACAAACAGTAATTGTATACTTCTGGAAATACCAATGCAGGAGGGTTTCAAAAATCCAGTCTAACTGCGATGTTAGCATACTATCAATGCACCGCCTAGCAGTCTAGGTCAAGCTTCTAAAGGGACACAGAATTTCTAATCTTAGACAATATAAAAAGTTACAAAACTTCCCCTGCTCTTACATTTTTTGACACAGGACGAAGGACAGCAGCAGCACCTTCCCCCGGTCAGGCTGCGGTTGAGCTCAAGTGCCAGACAGCTCCCTGACGCAGACAGTCTCCTAACAGTTCCACAGCCCAACCCTTTTTCTCACTGCTAACCAGCCAGCTGGTCACCAACGTCCACCATTCCCATCTCTCCCCATGTTCAATGTACTGGTTGGCAACCGAAGCCTCACGTGTGAGCGGACAAAGCAACTGAGTTACGACTTCATGTTCTAAGGGTTCTCCTTTTTGCACGCGTGAAGGTGGATCAGGAACGCTTTTTTTTTTTGCCATCTGTATTTTAGACTCATTTGATCTGTTTGCTCCCTACATTGTCCTGTTTTACTTTTAAAACAAGTTTTCCTTCATAATTTTCAATCAGACACTGCACATTCTGTGGACTACGCTTCTGTTACAGAGACTTGGACTGTGGCATTTTAGTCTGGCTCAGTACTATGAAGCTGAAACCTTCATAGTAAAAGTTAGGCATAAGCAACATTTCAATACTTAATACATCTTACACCTTAATGCAGAGTTAGAGGTAAAATATGTCCTGTTCCTGCCCATGGAAGCACAGAAGACATGTTGAAGTGTGTCATACACAGTACCTTGCGTGTACAAAGTTCTTGATGGCATCACTGTACATGAAGAGTGCTGCTGTTGCTGTAGTCAGGATGATCTGGATGGACAGGATGGTGTAAACCTTACGCAGGAAATCTGTCCAGGGAAAAGGGTCAAGACTTCACACTGAAACTCAGCTCTATTCACAATTGGCATGTCAGGACAAATTCAGAGTTTTTATTAGTGACTGGAGTTGCCTTCTTCTATTTTAGCATGTTTTCAGTACCATATTTATAGTTTGACTTATAGTTTATTTTATTCAATTTCTATTACATTATTATCTATTATTATGTAACCTTAATTTTGTGATTTTTTTATCACAATATGGCCAGCCATATCACCCTGCAACTCACATCTGTCAGCCCACTGAAGCTCAGCAGGTGTGAGCCTGGTCAGTACCTGGATGGGAGACCTCCTGGGAAAAACTAAGGGTTCTGCTGGAAGAGGTGTTAGTGGAGCCAGCAGGGGGCGCTCACCCTGTTGTCCATGTGGCCCTATTGCCCCAGTACAGTGATGGAGACACTATACTGTAAACAGGCGCCATCCTTTGGATGAGACGTAAAACCGAGGTCCTGACACTCTGTGGTCATTAAAAATCCCAGGGCGTTTCCCCATCTATGAATTGGCTTCATTACTCTGCTCTCCTCCCCACTGATGGCTGATGTGTGGTGAGTGTTCTGGCGCACTATGGCAGCCGTAGCATCGTCCATGTGGATGCTGCACATCGGTGGTGGTGGAGGGGAGTCCCCATTACCTGTAAAGCGCTTTGAGTGGAGTGTCCAGAAAAGCGCTATATAATTATTATCCCCCCCACACCCATGAGCTCATAGAAAATACATTTCATCATTGCCAGCAACTACTGCTGCATGCTGTATTGTCGTGCATTTGACAAATTTTGATTGATTGATTATATTCCTAAATCATTTTTGTTTTAAATCTTTAATGAAGGGATAGGCGGTTCTGGTACATTTTCAATTTTTTTAATTCAGTGCATTACTGCACGCACATTATGTACCCTAAATCAAGCTAATCTGTATCTGCAAGCTTTCAAGCAGTCTTTAAAGATGAAGCAAAGATTGCAGGGGTCGGAGAAGTAGGTAAATTTGTCCAATTAGGCCAGGCTGACAGAGGCCCTGGAAAACTGAGCTTTTATGAAAAACTGCAGATAACAGGCTAATTAATTTGTGATAGATGAGAATGACACTGTATCAGACCCGAAACTGGAAAATTCCGGTCATCTTTAACTTGCAAAGACCGGTTGTACGTTAAGGTTTCCCCATACTTCCACTGTAGTTTTGTTTTTCCTTAAAAAGCAACAACAGAAATAAATAACAAATGATATAAAAACACCAACACACATTAGCAGCGCTGACTCCACTTTCTGATTTGCATAACACGAATAGTAATAAGGTATACAGTTCACCCGAATAGTATCAAATATCTAAATTTCAAGACGTCATCTAATAATTAGTTCACATAACACGTACAGAGCTTTCAAATGTCTTTCAGTTTCTGTAGCTGCCATTACTGGTACTCACCCATTCGGATGTGCACACTGGCACTAGCCACGTTACTACCATAGTTAAAATCATCTTCGATTGAAGATCGGGGATACGTCTCTGTATCCATTTCAAACAGCAGCACAGACGACAAGAATCCAGAAAATAGTCAGGCCCGTTTCAGACCGTTTGACGTACGCAGCTCTCTTTCCTGCAGTTCCGCGAACGTTTCGCTTACAGTACGCCTTACAACCAGCCTATCGTATTATGCAGCATCATCGATGGCAGCCAGGCCAACGTAATCGAAGGCGGAGCACAGAGCAAACGGTGAGGTTTGGTATCTAGGGGTCCTGTGACCTGTGGATTTTCAGAGCTGTCCAGGGGAATACCAGAAGTTATTCACCTGCTGTCTAGCAGTATGTGAAATCAGCACTCTCACATAACTGGATCTGTCCTGGACGCTTAAATCGGATCTACTGTCCTGCAGTGGTTTTTTGATATCGTATAGTTTAAATAATAACTACGGGCTTATATTTGTCTTAAGAACCTTATTGAGTGAGCATTTCTGAGAGCACAGCATAAGACAAATTACCTTAAAGTAAAGTACTCTAATTAAATGTATTTGGTCACACACCCCTTACAAGCATCAACAGCTTCAAGTCTGTGACCCATCCACATCACCAGACTATTGATATTTTTCTTTGAGATGCTTTACCAAGCCTTAACAACAAACAGTTCTAAGTTGCTGCTTGTTTTGTGAGGTTTGCTGACTTTAGTTTCCTCTTCAATAAGTTAAATGCATGCTCATTGGAATTGATATCAGGAGATTGACCAATCATCCTGATTGGTTAAGTGTGCAACGTGTTTTGGGTCACTGTCTTGCTGCAGGGTAAATTGCTGAAAAATGTGTTTGGAGGTGTTTTTTGGACATGGGTAGACAAGATATTTCTGTACTTCATAATTCATTCTGCTGCCGCAATTGTCAGGTAAATCATCAATTAAAAAGCAGTGAGCCAGTTCCAGAAGTAGCTTTCCAAAGCAAAGATACTACCCACCATACAGATGAAGTGATGTGCTTAGGATCATCTGTAGTTACCCTCTTTCTGTCCATAAATTTGTTCCAGAACTGTTGTGGCTCATCTTTGTACTTCTTCAGAAATTCTGCTCTGGCCTTTCTGTTTCTAGTGCCAAGATGTGGTTTGCATCATGCAGTGTAGCCTTTGTAATTCTCCTACTGAAGTCTTCCGGGCACTGTGAATTGTGATATTTTCACTCCAGCACTCTTGAGATTGTCTGCAATCTCCTTGGTTTTTATTTGAGGGTTTTTCTTCACAGCTTTAAAGGTTTTTTCTGTCATCATTTTAATTCAAGCTTCATAAAGCTTAATTCCAGCCTGAAAGGTAAAGAAAACGACCACAATATTTTGGCTGTGAAGCCTTCTTTAGTTGTGAGGGAGAGAAGGAAAGATCTTTGCAACTAAACACAATTTGAAATTCTATACCTTCACCTCACATTAATCTTTTGACCTGAAATACAAAATGTATTAGTATGCAGCAAAAAAGGCAAATTTCACTTTGCTGTCCTAATATTTACACTTTTCACTGTTTTCTTGTCTGTGTGTCTGTGTCTCCATTGAGAAAAGCTGGGGTATGCGAAAAGACAAATTCCTAATGCAAGAAATTGTATTATTAACGCTATTATTATTATAAGAAGAATACTGAGTAGTCCTTGAAATATATTATTTTGGTGTTGCCATAGGTTTAAGTGTTGACTGAAAACATTACTAATGACATTATTAATGACTTTCCTCCATTTAAGAATGGAGAACAACAACATGGTGTAACTGTGTAGTGCTATAATGTTAACAGTGCTGTCGATCAGTATGTACAAAAGACATGAGTATATTTTTCAGCACTGACGAGCCATTCATCTTTTAGAACAGGTGCATCTATAATGAAGGGAGTCACTTGACATCAATAAGTTATCATGCCATTGGTGCTTGAAGTATGCACAGACTGAGACGAGATAAATACAAACTTCAGATAGAGATCGCCATTGTAAGCAGGCTTACTCTCACTAAGGGTGCCCCTCAAGATAGGGAGCCTGCCTCAGTGAGATAAGAGAGCACGTCTGTTTTGTGTAACAAGTGGGAGCAGGCGAAGTTAATGAGATTTGGAGAATATGGGGGTGTCTTTCTTCTTGTTTTACAGAAGAAAAAATCAACGCCTTGTGGCGTGTGACAGTAGAAGTCTTTTACCGATTTAAACTGCTGCTCAGCAATGTCTGCACAGGACTGATAAAAGAAATGAAAACAACAAGGAGATGAGAAACCCGCACTTAGATTTTTCACTGACAGAAAAAGAGACAGTTTGATAGACAATAATCTAGTGATTGATCGTTGCTCTGTGCTTGCATTTTTTTCCTGTTCCTTCATGACCATTCCTAGAGCTCTGCTTATTACACTGCTAGTGGCATCATGTATTTTTCAATTAAAAAAAACACAAACATATTGTAGTGAGACAGGGTCGGCGAGGAGGCAGACAGGAGTTCAGGCTCTTTTTTTAGAAAGGAAAACTGCTCCTTATTGCCGGCACAGCAGCCAAGACAACGGGAGACAAACACATCTAACCAGTGTATAACACCCTAGGGTCACTTGGGATACAGGTACATAGGGTGGTTAAGTGGGTACAGATATAAAAGGGTGTAAACTGGGGATAACTATTTACATAACAACCCAACAGCCCAGAACAATGTGCAACCGCACCAGGTGGTCAACCCGTGCTGGCCAGTAGCCCTCTGTCCCCATTTTGGCTCCCCCTCCCATCCTGCCCTCAGCAGGGCTCTCTTCGGCTGCAGCACCAGGCGAGACCACCACACTATATAGTTAATATTTTTTAAAGAGGGCAGCACAGTGGTGCAGTGCTTAGCATTGCTGCCTCTCTGTGCTCCGTCCCTGGGTTCAATACTGAACCGGGAGGTGCTATTTATGTGGAGTTTGTATGTTCTCCCTGTGTTTGCATGGGTTTCCTCTGGGTGTTCCAGTTTCCTCCCATAATCCAAAGGCATACTGGTAGGTTAATTGGCTTCTGGGAAAATCGGTGCAGGTGTGAGTGTGTGTCTGTGTTTATGTCTGTGTGTCTGCCCTGTGATGGACTGGCATCCTGTCCAAGGTGTATTCTGCCTTGTGCCTGTAGCTTGCCAGGATAGGCTCTGGCTGTCCTGTGACCCTGAATTGGATGAAGTGGTTAGAACACGGATGAATTAATAATATTCACAGAGCGAATCTGTACATTCATTGAAATGCAAATAAATTCCCAGCCTCAATACAATGCCCTACACTCCAATGACAGGCTAAAATAAGTGTATAATTTAGTTTGAAACACAGAAGATTATGAGGGCAAGTGATTCAGACATTCCAAATCCTCAAAGGAATTTGGATGAGACCCTTGGATCACTTAGTTACTAGCAACCAAATGAGCTAGATGGCCCACACAACCTTCATTTGTGTGCAAACGTCCTTATGTTCTTATGACAGCAGCATGACCATCTTGTAGCCTGATCTTGTTAGATCTCAGACACAAAGCAAGTTGAGCCTGCTCAGTACTAAGACAGACGACCTGTAAGGAAAGCCAGGTTGTTGTTGAAGGTGACAAGGTGAAGGTGAAGGTCGAATGTGACAAGTGACACCCCTTGCACTGGATGGGAAGATGTTGCTGTCAGTGTCCCAGTATTGTGTAGGACGTATCATTGTTTGGAATAGATATTACATTGAGCTACGGATTGCTGGGGCTGTTCATGAGGGGGATGTGATCATGGTATCCTGGCACCAGAATTTTGCCATATGACCATACTTTCCCCCCTTAATTTAACTAGTGAAGTAATGTTTTACTTCTCCACCTGAACTGCTGGCACAAAATGGCTGCCTGTGTCACCCACATGGATGTTGCCCTACAGTGGTGGATGAAGTGGGCCCCCTCCTGTATGTCAAGTATTGTGTAATCATTCAAATACAAGCAATTACAATCATTACCACTACATAAAATAAGCCTCAAGTGGGACAAAAAGCAATTGCTGTTCCGAACGTTGTGTAAACCTGCTTGAAAGACAAAGAAATCATCAAAAGGATTTAGTCATGTATTCTGAAATGTTCTGGGTCTGTTTTCTTAACAGGTCCATTTTCATTTCAGAGGGGATTTGAACACATTGTTGCATCTGAGACAAAGAAGGAGTGCCAGTTTGAACTCAAAATCCCTATCTCCATGCAATTAAAAGGATTATATTTTACATTTTAGAGCAATGAATCATTCTG
This sequence comes from Lepisosteus platostomus, assembly GCF_059453375.1. NCBI lineage: Eukaryota > Metazoa > Chordata > Actinopteri > Semionotiformes > Lepisosteidae > Lepisosteus > Lepisosteus platostomus. The sequence goes on along the minus strand of NC_142619.1, from coordinate 29,409,137 downwards.
GATCATCTGGCAGATCTGTGCAGCTTCAAGTCAAAGTGAAGCTGAAGTGCCACAGGTGGCAACTGATGTTCTTCTAGTCTGTTCCAGCAGGGGGCTGTGCTGCATAATATTTAACTGTAACTTTCTGTTTTTCATTTTTGTGTGTTTATTTAACCCTTTTCCCTTTGATTACAATACATTGGTTCAACTGGCCATTATCAGTTGCCTTACTTATGTAACATAACATGAGCATTTCCATAAAACAGCAATTCAAAAACTCTCCTTTGTAATATAATCAAGAGTTCTTCAAATAAAAGGGAAAGGGAGGAAGTGAGAGGGGGAAAGAAGAGTAGGCAGTGTTTGGAATGTCAAGACAGAGAGCTTTGATCAATGTATCATTAAAAAAAAGGTCTTCCAATATTCAGTCTTTCAGCATCTAAATAACTAACACCAACAATGGAAAGAAGCAATCATTTGAAACATTGGAAATTCTTATTCCATGGGTACCCCTAAGAGCCAGAGTCAAGGAGGGGATAAGTAGATATTTACAAACATAGACAGCCAATATTTTTAGTCAACTTAAAAAACAGCAGATTTTTTAAAAAATCTTTTCAAAAATAGACCCTTGGTCAAATCTCTTTCAAAAGTGATGTTTGATCCTTGGAAAAATATGCTTACATTGCTGTTCGGACAGTTGTGTTGTCAAAGGTCTTGTTTCTGTCTTTGCTGTGTTAGTCATCCTTTTGTATCATAAAAGGGAAGTGTAATGAGAAGGGAAACCACCAAGAAAAAAATGATTTTTTTTTGTCCTCACATGGCTTCCCTTTGCAAAATGAACAGACCTTAAAGGTAGTGGCTCCCAGAGTTTCCTGCTCCTCTTTCAGCAAACATTGCTTATCAGGTGAAAGTCCCAAGACCACTAGTGTAAATGCCAGAGTGAAAAGTGAAAATTAAAAATAGATGCAGTTAGGAAATTCAGAGGCACTGAAAAGTACTCTAAAAGGTAGTAGGCAAACTACCCACCCATGTTGTTGAAACCCACTGACTCACAGGAAACTGAAGCTACTAGTAATGAATTGTGTGAAATATGCCAAATGACCACCCTTTTTTAACATTTCCTTTGTTTTGTTTTCTGTGTGTTAGCAACAAAGCATATGGGTGAAACAAGGCCCTTATATAGGCCAAGACCTGAATGGAAAAACATCTTAGCATCCATGAATCTAAAAAATAAGCTAGCTTAATTTAAAGATGAAACCCTGGACAAATATTGTCTTGTATGTCCTTTAAAGTAAGAAATTAGGTAAAATTAGAACAATTATTGTTCCATGCTTTATGGAGAATATAAGGAAAAATATTTTTTGACGCTTTTTATTTTTATTTAAAAATACAATATATACTTGAATAAACTGAAAGTCATCTCAGTGGCCTACTATCATTTTCTGTGATTTGAATCTATTTGTCTTGAAAAGGATAGCTCCTAGTTTAATGAAAATGTGTTAAACACTTCAATACACATTTTTTTCAATAGGAATACAGTATATTAGTAACCCAGGCTAGAATACGAGTGTAGCACAGATAAGATTCAGCACCACTCCAGACAGAGCAGATTGATGAGATGGGGAACCCTGATCCCTTAACCTCCCAGCTTGTCTTTGGGAGATTAGAGAAACCAGAACATACAGATTAAACCCACAGGAACATGGGGAGAGTGTGCCAGATCCACACATACATACACCCCTTCTTAAAATCAAGCCAAGTGCTCTTTATTGTGATACACATTTTAAACATTTTTCAGCCAAGAGATGGACACATTTCACGAACAATCACAGTGGGGTGCAGTTTTGTGATTTTTCATGGAAAAAAATCACCTTTTAACAGTTAAGAATAATTGTTTTGGTAAATCTTACCCTCAGTAATCATATTGGGGAATGTAATGATTCAGCATGTGATTACATGTGAATCATTACATGGAGCAGTTATTCCAAAAAGTACAGACAAATCTGTAATCAGATATTTTGTTGAAGGTTTTACTCTTGTAGATTAACTTGAAACCCATATCTTCTTGTGGTGTTCCTGCTCACTAGATTGATCATGATTTATGGGATACACTTAACCTGAATAAACAATGATCAAATATAAAAGTAGTTTGAAGTTGTACATAAAACTTTTAACCATTTCTTGTAACTCGTAACCCTGGATACAGATCTATGGAAAAGATTTAGTTTTGTTTTAGTAATGTTGCAGTAGAAAAGAGAAATGAATCCCACTTGCCTCATACAACTGTCACTGACTCCAGTGGTTTGTGGAATAAGTCTTAGATACGCAAGTAATCAAAACACTGAATAAGCAAGCCCCCATTTGAAGCTAACAAATGTCCCCTTGAAAGCAAATGGTGTGGACCCTGACACACACACATACTGTATATAATTATGAATCATCTAACTTTGAAGGTCCTAGAATGTGTTAGATGACAAATAAGCCTCTCAGATTTAATGGGAGGCAATCAGCTACCATGCCTTGCTGATGATCCTGTAGTGAAGACAAAAACAGGACAGCCCTGGGCTGAGGTTTTACATCAGCTCTTTATATCCACTGACCTTCCTGCATAGTGATTGCTGTCAAATGATCTGTTTTGTCTTCTTTTCAACTGAAAGGGCCATCCAGTAATTCGGGAACCTTTTACAAATATTAATTGCATCTTGTACACCGTCAATGAGGGTGGCAATTGGTGTCACTTAAAAAAACACCTCTATTTCGCTGATAAATCGTTTTATTTCTCTGCTGACCAAGGGTATAAGAAAAGTCACTGATAGAAAACGTGAAAAAAGGTATAAAGTAGCAGGACACTGTCATCAATTGGCCATTTCTTCTTTTAAGCACACGATTCTTTAACGCAGCACTTTCTATTTGTTTTAAAATGCGTGTCAACTTTCCCTTCATGCTTTGACCCCTCTACACCTCATGGGAGCCCTGGTCAATTCGTTCAAGTACTACATTTGCACTACTCTTGATCATTCTTATTCTGAAAAAAAAAATATATACAAAAAAAGCATGTCTGTTATGAACACGATAGAGAGAAAGAGCAATACATAATATTATTGTAGTGTATTTGCATTACAGTACTGTAGTAGCATTTCAGAAAGAAAAATTCCCAGCCTATTCTCAGTTGTGACCTCTAGATCTATTTACTTCTATTTAAATACTTAATCAACCAGAAAAGTCAATTGAGATCAAATTCTCAGTTGTTATGCAACAGGACGTTTACTGGCAATTTTAATAATTGTCTTCATAACTGTTATGTGTACAAATATGATATTATGAAAAATACAAGTATTCCCCTGAAATGAACCGCCTGTAGGTTCGAGAGAGAGAGAGAGAGAGAAATGACACCATCAGTGTTTTTGTAAAAAAGACGAATTTCACCTGAGTTAATCCATTACTACCATTTAACGAGGTCAATTGTAAAATGAGAAATGCTTTCTCATTGGACTTATTTTGGTTAAAGATTGTGTTTCACTTTAATTGGGATATTTTGCTCCAGTATAACGTCCTTCTCAAATTACTTACGATTGGAAAATACATGATAGAAGACTGATCGGTTGAGAAATTTTGGATACACTTCGAGAGGAAAATAGATTCTCCACCAAAATCCCATATTTGATTGTAGTGTCCAGCCTCCTAAAGCCTTGATTTCGCTTCTCAGCTGATGGAGCAACTTCATGCTTTTCGGTGAATGACAGCTTAGGGTGAGTAATGTATCGACGTCAAAATGGAGGTTCCGCTATTGCTCAATTTCACAAAGGCGGAAATATTTTCATTTTAAAATAGGACGTTGGCAACAGATAAATGGAGATTTCCATGTAGACTTCATAACAAATATAATAAACCAAAATAACAAAACGATGATGAGATACAGTAGCAGTTCCATGTAAACCTCCTACAATTATAATTGGGCTGTACATCTCTGATACGTTTCCGCGATTTGTTTCTGGAACACCAGCTAAGCTGCAGTTTTACTTACATTTCATAGGTGGAGCTTAAGGCACTTCTAAGTTTCTGTTAGCGCAGGACCTGGAGACGCGTGTTATTCTGGAGTACTGTACTACTCAAAAGGATGTGTTTATGAAATTGAACGTGAACGGCAGTCCTAACAGATTGACAGTGCAATACAATGGCAGGTAAAACAGAGTGTTTGAGTCGTATGACATTCCTCTTCGACGTCCCCCCATCCGTGATGGAGAGGCTCTGTAAAATCATCGACAGCGGTGATGGGGACTTCGGCTGGAGAGGGCTAGGTAAGTCACCAGAGAATATTGCCTGGTAATTATCCGTGACTCTCGGGAGACGTGCAGCAGCACCTTGCAAACAGGAAAATAGGATGGAGTAGAAATAACGTCTGCTAACACAATGACTAGAAATAAAATAAAATTGTGTGATGAAAAAGAATGAACAACATTATGTCTTTCTACTTTTCAACTACATGATTTCCTCAGTTATATCTGAAGAAGGCACAGTTCGCATTTTTACTTAGTCCCAGGAGTATTATCGACTATCTACTTGATGGTGACTTTAAGTACAGTAGCACTACTGGAAAAAACATTTGTTTTGGTAAATAAATAATGTAGATTGTTGAGAAGCTCAAAATGACCTCCAGTAAATTGCTTTCTGATAATGTTACTGTCTAGGAATGAGCTTTTCATAAATGTTGTAGACAACAATATCCTAAAATCAATTATTTTTCTAGCAGCCAGAGATAGATAAAAGTAGAGATTCCTCTACTTTTAAAAGTTTCATAACATAAAACATAAAAATGCCTTCCCACAAAAATAAATACTGAAACTATTTTTCTTGTAAAAAGGTTACAATGAAAATGTTTTACTAAAGTGAATGTTGTGTAACAGGAGAAAAGTTTAACCAAGTAGGTTTGTTCATCATGAAACTGTATAACTATAGACCTATAAAGCAACATTTAACTTCCCCATTTTAGAAAGTCCTGGAGTTGGCACACATAATGAACCTGAAAAAGAAAAGTAGTTTGGCATTGTATGTAGAAATGGATTTTGATTTTGAAATAAGTGTTATATGTACTTAATTGAAAAAGGGTATTCAGAATTGTGCAAATGCAGTTAATCTACAGTGTTTCTGTTTTACAACTAGATTTAGAACCACGCAAATTGCATTTTAAAAGAACGAGACAGACTGGTCAAATTAAAAGTATGCAGAGGAGAATTAAACTTCTTTATATTTGTTTTACAGAATCAAGATTGTTTTATTTTGTTTTAATGTACAGTAGTACATTAGTAGTACAGTAGTATGGCTACTCACCTGTCTCTCTGTTTTTTGTCTTGCTCAGTAACTTTATCACCTGTTTTCTCAAAAACGTGAGGCTGATGTTGAATTGAATTTTCTGCCGAGCTCCTTTTGGCCCACTGAAGTGTTTTTTTCTACTGCCTGCTAGCGGCCCGTATTTTGCCTGACTGGCTAGAGGTACGCTACATGGAGAAGGTGGGTGCGCAGGGCAAAAGCCCAACCCGGGAGCTGCTGTGGAGCTGGGCTCAGAAAAACAAGACCGTGGGAGATCTGCTGGAGATCCTGGAGGAGATGGGGCACCAAAGGGCAGTCCAGCTGTTCTTGCCCCAAGGTATGCTTCCTGTCCTGCACAGGGCACTAGTCAAAGACAGCAGGCGCTCCAGCGGCGCAGCATGACAGCACTGATAATGACATTTGAGGTCACCCATGGAACTTATTTGCACATCAAGTGCATCGGCCTTTACTTCGCTTCTTCTACCTTTTTCACTTCCTGTAACTGTGTAATAGCTGTTAAGTTTGACGTTAGGTGTTATATTATTCAAAGGAGGTGACTGCACGTGTTCTAGTCACCTCCTTAATTTTCACTTCTGCTTCTGCATTCAGCTATATCAATTTATCAGCCACAAAATCCAGAAAACAAACCACAGACTGTTCAAGGTCCAGTAGTGCAAGATGGTTAATGTGAAACACTAAATAAGGTAGGGGAGTTTAAAGTTCCTCAGTAGCCTAGCGTCATGTGCTATAGAATCCATCCAGAGATTTATGGGTTTTACCAGTGTCACACCAAAGTGATTCTATGTGGATTGGGTTCTCACGGGAAGGATAGATTAGAGAGGGCAGAAGATTCTTCTTTGACTCTGCCGATGACACGTTAAAAATATTTTTACTTACTGTAAATCTGTTAAAAAGCCTTTATTCAGAAAATTTAAACCCCTGGGTAATTTTGGGAATATGATCAAACACATTTTATTCATAGGTCTTTATTGTGTTCCATCTTGTGCTCTGCATAAAAAGGGATCATTTGCATTATAGCTGTAAGGCAAGGTGGTGATTTAATCTGTTGTATGTGAGCCTGGTGAAAATCAAGAAATAAAACCTCAAACAGGAGTTGCACAGCTTAACCATAGGTATGTTGGAGGCCTGACTAAGTCAGTGAACGGATTTTCAGCATTTAGAGAGTTCACAGCCAGCGGTTTCTATCCTGGCAAGATAATACAACAAAAAAACAGTACATTGATGATAGGCCATAATCAAGGAAACCACAAGTCACATTTCTTGCCAAGATCGGTGAAGAGATCTGGGTTTGATGGTTTGGGCAAGTGTCTAGTCACTACTAAACTCAACTCATAGTGACTGATGGCAGTCCATCTAAATGGCGCTACAGTACATTGATCAGGCCTTGGGACCTTATCCTAATGGGACAGTATTCCTGCTGGGTAATGCAGCCTCATATTGGTCATGTAATTGCGCCTTTTTTGTGAGATAAGAATGTAACAATTTGTGACATTTGAAGGATGAACTGGGGGCATCTAGGGATCAGAGGCCAGAGAACTACAGTATAACATGCTTTTCCATTGGCAGAAATAGGACAGAATCACAAGACAGCATCTGCAACACAGTGCAAAACTTTGCAGATGTACAGCTTGTATTGATTGCAAAGGAGCAGACTCGAACTTTCACAACAGACTCCTTGTTGATGAACCCTGAATTGCCACGTGCCCTCTGTTGCTTTTCTCTTTTCTGTTTTGTTACTGTCCTAGTTGAAAGACATTGCTGTTGAACTTTTAATTCAGCTACAGGTTGTACAAAACTCAGTGATGGCTCACTGAGATGTTCTTATCTTTTTCTGAATGTGAAAGAGAAAATGAAAGTTAGATTAGCTTTTTGATTGCAAAATATCTCCCAGTGCTAGTTCTGATCTTGATTATTTTGTTCTGCCTGATTAAGTGAAAACCTCAAAGCCACATGCTCTATTTTAAATCCTCACCCTTGTTATCATTGCAGGAGTGAAATCGACAGTGTCAGCAGGGAAATGCTGTTCATTTCTGCCCAAAGAAAACAATTTGCTGCATGAATCTCATCACAAGGTAATACTGTAAAGTGCAGTGCTGTGTGTGAGAGATGTTGCTTTATGCCCTGCATGACGGACACTTATACATTCAGAAAATAATGTGTTTTTTTTAGAATTGTTTTTTATTTTTGGAAACATGAAATATTCTTCTTATTTGTTGTGCACTACAGTCTCATGTTCCCCTAGAAATGATCAAGACAACAATTACAACTTGCAATGTCTGTCAGAGGAGAAACGTGGTGTACTTTCAAAACAGCACGTCTTGACCAGAGCAGTGATACGGGCCGCAAAATCAAGCATTTTCTTAGGAAACTGAAATTCACCAAATCCCAGCAGTACTTGGCCAATTTTGTAGTGTCACAGAGAATTCCCCAGCACACAGAGCATATTTCACAGTCTGCAGTCCACCAGCCCCTCAAGACTGTAGGATTAATCTCATGTTTCAAGTGAAGGTCTTCACTGGCTCAGGCACTTTGCTTTTTAATTAAACAAACTGAGGACTTAACCCTCGAGCTAAGGCATATTTTTCCATTAAGTCTGAAAATGAGTGATGCTGCTGTACATGTATTTCCTTTTAGCATTTGGTGAGTGCTGATAATTCAATACTTTCTCTGCAGATGAAAAATGCAGAGACATGTGAGTTTCCTGATGAGTTCCACTGTCTTTCAAGTAATGTGCCAAATGGAGGTAGAGTATATTGGACACCCGAAAAAGGCTTCACAGCCTTTCTCTCTTTTCTCTCTTCTCTTTTCAGCATGGAATAAACCTATTTCTTGTTCCTATATAGGACAGTTGTTCAAATTATCCTTAAGCATGTTATCTTTGCAAAATCTGTTTAACAGATTTTTCTGCGGTTGGACTTCTTTTTTATTTGAGGTGTAATGGTAGTGACAGTAAAGGAGGGGATTCTTTTTTTTTTTGTATTCAAAAGCCTCATAAAGCAATCTTGAAGCCATCCCAGTGGAATTGGAAAGAATCAGCATTTAATCATGATTCAGAGGACACAACTGGAGACTATGTGGAAGTGCATTTCAAACTAAGAATAGGAGGTACTAGGAGCCAATGCCCTGGTGTGCTTCAAGAAAAGAGCTCAGGAGATCTTCAGATGTGTTACTTAGAAAGTTGTTCAGTAATGCTTTGCTTAAATGATGTCAAAAAGCATGGTCATAACTTCATAAATACTTTATCACAACATGACATAAAGTCAAGCATCATCCTTTATAATTTTCTGAATGTTGTCGTATAATATCTTCATGAAACCTTCATAACTGTTACACAAGATGTTATAATCGCAGACATAATGCCTTACAGGGACGTCCATAATATGTGCGTAAGATGTCATGATAGTTGTTTTACCATAATTTCTAGCAAATGGTGCAATTATGATCTCTGAAACATGTTATGTCATTTGTGTTTAGTATCCGTAGAACACAGTAAAGTTTGATAAAAAAAATAAAATAAAATGCGGTCTGGTTATCCTGAATAATCTGTTTTTTGTCCCTAGGTTCGGAGCAGATGCCTATAATAAGTTTTTCAGATATTGTCATGGGAACCAGGAATTTCCACCAGGATCTTAAAATTGGAGAGGGAACTTTTTCAGAAGTGTATAAAGGAGTAATTGGGAATCAAATATTTGCAGTAAAGTTATTTAAACAGGTAAAAATTCACTGTTTTCTTGCAGTTAGGGATACATTATAGTTGCTTGTGAATGGACCCATTTGTTTGAGTGTTTAAGTTATGGTTCTGTTCTGAAAGATGGCATGTAGCTCTATCTCTGCAGTGATTAATAGAATATGAAATAATAAAGTGTACTATCAGATGTAGTTAGGATTAGTTTTATTGATTGCTTATGTAATTAGAGTTCACTTTAATTCATATGCTATAATATACAGTAGTACTGTATGTAGAAGGTTTTAAGAGTTTTTCTGGGGATCTTTCAGAAGTTTTTATTAAGAGTCATTATACTCTGCATACAGAATACCCACAGTACAGAGACATGTTCAAGTTTAACAAATCTGTGCTCACAAAATGGACATTCATTTTATTTATTTAAATGTTTCCCAGGGGAAGCGGACAGAATGGAAAAAGCTATGGAAGCTCTTCATGTCAGAAATACAAGTCCTCTCTCTGTAAGTGTGCAGGTCAGCCAGGTTTTCTTGTGTGTACAGAACATGGACTTACTGAAATAACATTTGTCATAGATAATGACCTTATGTATGGAATCACAGCATGTCAAAACTTATTGTCACGAATCGCACTTGCGCGTGTAAGCGCTCCCGCATTCCCACGAGCTCTTCTCTCCCGAAACATTCACGCACCAATCTTATTAGCACTATTTAAACCCTCACTAGTCTTTCTTTCCTTGCTCACGATTGAAGTCTCCTCCCTGAGCTCCATACTTGTATGTTCACAACCCGCATTTCGACTCTAAGCTTCTCTTCGACTACGCCTTCGCCTCCTGATTTGGTACCGACACACCCTAGACACCTTCCCGGATTTTGGACCCAGCTTTTGAATTCGACCACGTCTTAGCATCCCGTCTCTACTCCAAACCTTCCATTCTGAAGAGCCTCGAATAGGATCCCAATCCTCCGAAGTCCGGTCCCCCGTGACACTTATATTTTGTATCTTCTTTGAATTGGTAGCCTAGAAATTCAAACAAAAGTGTTTTTTCAGTTACCCCATGTTCTCAGTATTCATACTACTGTATGTGTTTTCTTAACCATATGTTCTCACCATTTGGGTCATTTGTCACAACTCTCATGCTTTTATTAAAAGTGTTATCTAGTTCACACATTGATTGTGAAACCTGTTCTCACTAATTACTTTCTCACTAGTTTCACTTCTCTTTTGTGTTCAGAAAGTTATGACTCTTCCCGATCCCTCTGATTCACATTTATTTTGCTGCCAAGGTTTGGTCTGGCATTTTCAGGGATATTTGGTGTTGTTTGGCTGCACTGTGTGAGTGAAAATCTAACACTTTTCTCTCTTAAACCTTTTGTAGTTATCACCACCCAAACATTCTTGCGCTGAGTGGTTATTGCTCAGAGGAGGGGAAGTACTGTCTGGTCTATCCTTACATGTCTAATGGATCTCTTTTCCACAGACTCCACTGTCCGGTGAGTCAATGAACATAAAACAGTAAACAGAGGTAGTTACTACAGAATGAAATAGCAAAGGGTATAACGGTGGCATGCAAACATGTAGATCTAAGTTAAACTGTTACACCTAATTTTCTTAACATGTTGGAAGGCAGTAATTATAATTTCAGTAGTTTGGTTAGATCCTAATAAATGCTAAAGTGAGAGAGACGAATATGCAGAGTATGTTTGACCTGGCTGAAGGAATTGGCAGCCTCACAGTGAGGACATCCCTCTGTATTGTGAGGACTGAGCTAGAGAGTTGCTGTAGGGATGGGGTGATGGGAGGGTTTTGAATGAGATGATCTATGTTAAGCCCGAGGTTTGAGATTTATACATGCATGTGAGCTGATTTGCGCAAGATTAGGATCTACTTTTCTGTTATAACTTCATTATAATTCCATTAAGGATACAAACATGCAGTCTTGCACATATCTGGGAGTAGGAGGCATACTGCTCTTGTTTTGTGCTTTTTTGGGGGTGTTTTTTTAAACAACAATTAACATGTTCACACTGAGAGGCACTCGAAAAAGGGTATGGAAACTCGTAAACTGCCCTGTTTTTGCTATGTGAAACAGTGCCGTAGGGCATCACAAGTGGCGTCTGATTTCAGGTCTTGTGTTGCCTCTTGTGTTCAGGACACACGTGCCCTCCTGCCCTGGCAGGTTCGGCTCAGGATCCTGAAAGGCACAGCAAGGGCAGTCCAGCATCTGCACACTGCCCAGCCCTGCTGCGTCATAAGTGGCAACATCACGAGGTAACACGCCAGTAAAGTGGTTCGGATTGTACGCTTTCTGCTCAACTTCAGCCTGGCTGATTGACATGTGGCCCACTGATATTCCCTTTATAGAGTTGTAAACGTACTCATACTCCGTGTCATAGTTAATTCACCAGGGGTCTTGATGCCTAGGAAGCATTTTCAGTTTTCAGTAAACAGAGCCTGTGATCATTCTTGTATCTTTGTGTAGTGCAAATATACTGCTGGACGAACACTTTGAGCCCCAGCTGTCTGATTTTGGAATGGCCTGCCTTAGGCCTCATTCTGTCAACGACAGCTGCACCATCAGCCTAGACACGAGCTCCCGCAGCATCCTGGGATACCTGCCAGAGGAGTACATCCGCGATGGCAAGCTGTCTGTCAAACTGGACGTGTACAGTCTTGGGGTCGTGAGTATCAGCCTTTGTACCTCCGTTTAAAGAGCCTGGTTCACTCTGCCTTTTGGGTTTTTCATGTTTGGTGGGGACATGTTGTGGTTTAAATCCATAGTGTTTTTTAAAAGTTGATATGTGTCCCCTCTTTCAGAATAGAATTGTATGGTAATGCTGTATGATATTTCCAAAGATATAGATATGTCTCTACAGTATCTAGCACCTGCAAGTTCTACCTCAAATGCTTGGTGAGATATTATGACTTTTGACTCATTTAATGTGATTTTTTTTATTTTGTGCTTTGAAATTGCATTTTTAGGTCATTATGGAGATCTTAACAGCAAGGAGAGCTGTACAAGATGGGCCTAAATACACTCGCCTGGTAAGATGCTTGACCAAAATGCCATGTGATGTAAAGCACCAAACTTTGCTGAAATGTGACCCACAGGACTGATTCAAGAAAGAGCTTAAGGAGGTTCTTGGATCCATTAGTTACCAGCTACTGGTCAAGCAAGACAGGCTAAATGGCTTTATGACAACCCATGAAAAGTGGCATCCTATTTCATAAATCAAATGTATTTGAGCACATCAGGCACAGAGATCATTATATAACAATAAGTGCTTACTTTTATTTTCTCCAAGCAGCCTGAGTATGTATATTGTGGATTTACAGTCCACATCAGAATGGAATTGACGTACAAACCGTGTCACTTCAGTGCGTGTGTACACGTCCATGTATATTTTTCAGAAAGACATGCTGTGTAATGTGGTGGAAGAGAGTGGTGGTGTGGATGCCTGTCTCCGGTTTTTGGATGAGCAGGCGGGAAGCTGGCCGCCGTCTGTATCCCTTGGGCTCTTCCGTCTGGCCCTGGAGTGCACAGCATGGCGCCCCAAAAACAGACCAACCACAAGCGCAGTATGTACTACTGTTGTTTGTAACCTTTCTTATGTTCTTCCCGCTCTGCCCTGGAGCCAAGTAGCAGCTGACAGGTTTTGGCTCAGTATGCCTCTGTGTGCTCTCATTTTGTATCTTTACAGCCTTTGAACTGATGATTCCATTGGATGATTTGACTGTAGGTGGTCAAAAAGAACCAAAGAAATTATACAGTAAATTCTTGGGTTATGTACTTTGAGCATTAACATCTTTGTCTTTCTGAATAGTTCCTCTATGAATGTTTAGATTAGCTCACAACCATCAGTATATATCTTTCAAAAAACAACACCACTAAGAAAACAGGCAGTTTTCTTTTTGTAAATTTTTTTTTACATTTGTAAATTCAGATTTTTTTTCTTGAACCAGGTACTGCAAGTTCTGTCTGAGATGAGACCGGCGTGGTGCAGAAGCGAAGACCAACCTCACACCTTGAAAGACCTGGAGTTTCACAGAGGGCTTGTTCCCAGTCTGCCTGAGGAGAATGATGAGATGCAGGGATTCGGTGACGCACAGCTGGACAGAGCGAGCCCCGGCCAGCACAGGACATCCCGAGCCCAGGGACGCCCGTGTGAGTGCAGTCTGTCTGAAATCATCTTCATTGGACCTGCAGCCAGAGAGGATGGATCTGCTGAGAAGCCTGGACCTGCTGCCCTTCCCAAAGACCCTTGGGATCTGTATTGCAGTTGGCCAGTGGAGTGCAGCTGCACAGTTGCAGAGAATGGAAAGGAGTGTGAAGAGTGCAGGGCCAATGGATTCTCCTTCCAGACAGGCGCCGCAAAAGGCAAGCGTTTCTTTAATCGAGAGGCTTTTTATTGTGCCCGCTGTCCTTGGCGTCTTAAAGATTTGGTTTCATTGAAATCATCTTATGGAAAAACACATATCATTGTAAACAATATGCACGTATGCTGTCAAAATATATTGGGAATCATGAACTTGTGCAATACATTTAACTTTCTAGTTGAGCTTATGTGGTAATATGAGTTTCCAAATGTGATATGTTTGATTGATATGTTGATGATTGTTGGACTTGCATAAAATAAGAACTTTTATGTTAAAAATTGATCTGCATACGAGGTTAATAGAAATAACTTGATTTCTACGGGATGGATGAGTCTATCTTCCTTTTTGCTTATGTTTTTGCTTTATGATACATGCCTTATATACACTGACCAGGGTTTTGTGATTCACTGTATCACACATATCTGCTTTGCAATATTTATATAATTGTAAAATGACTTTTCACTGTTGGCTTTAAACTTTCAGATGATGCAGCAGGATTTTCTGTGAGGCCTGACATTGTGGAAAATGCTGCCAAAGAGAAGTTCAAGGACAGAATAGAGCAGTACAATAAAGGCCTACTCAACACAAAGGAACTTCTGTCAATGAAGGAGCTTAACTGATTTCGACTAAGGTAAGGTACAGTATTCATGGCTTTCAAATGTATTTGCTCCAGTGTTCTATTAACCATTGGCCATTCCTGTTCATGATGCCTAATGCAAAGAAACAGTTAAATCTTGACTGACTGGGTAGCGAAGTTACTTCACTGCTGAAAAATGAGTTAAGCGTTTGGGGAACAGATGATCAGTGAGATGATATTGCTATGGAACCAGAAGAATTTTTATTTCCCCTTCGAGTTGGCATGTCTCCATGCAGAACTGTGTTTAAATGTAATTGGTATCCTGGGACATATTTTTAATCCTTCTTGGTCATTCAAAAAGCGAGAAATGCCATTGTCTTGTGCCTTTTGCTATGAGTAGATGGTTCTATACAGCAGGTCATTGCATTTTTAACTGGTAACCTTTGATTTTATGGTTATATTTTTATTTAGATATTTTTAGGCTGAGATATAGATAACACAGTTTTACATGTCTGTAAGTTCTCCAACTTTATAAAAAATTCTGAATTCATTGAAGTTCTATTTATTTTTAGTTTTTTTTTTAAGGTGTATGTGATTGAAATTTCCTCTTCAGTTTGGACCGGTAGCCTCCTATGAAGATGCAACATTGAAAACGAAGCTAAAGACAACCCACTGCAAAATTAGAGATCATAAAACTAATTGTATTACATGATTGCACTTGACGTAACCATTCAGCAAGAGTTTGAACGTGCTTTTGCAACAGAACTCTGACAAGTACAGAGACAGATGTGATACAGTGCGCATTGCCCTGAATGTTCTACCCAGGTTCACATGAGAAGAATGGGCATTAGCTGGAAGCTTAATTACACTGATTTATTCACAGAGAGAAACATATTTGTTTCTGAGCATTTTAGAGCCAGAATTTATGTATAGAGCCACAACAAATTTATAATATTTGTTGTTTTTTACTGTTGTACTTTATCTAAATGTTTTATATCTCTTGAGTAACCACAGTTTTTGTTAATAATTTTTTTCTACAAATGTAACTTATACATTTTTCTAATTTTCAGAAAACTGTTCATATTGGAAAGGAATTCAATGTACTGTAATTGTACAACGTTTGTATATGTCTATCTTATTTGAGAATGTTAAATAACTTAAAATAATATAAGTGAAGCATGTTTTCTTTTAAATGCATCCACATTCTAGAAGTTCAGACTCTTCTGTCAACATCATACACTTTGTAATAGTTTGTTATATGAATTTTGTTTCACGCTTTGGGCAAAATGCTTAGGAATTGATTAAAATTGTGTAGTGGATAAAAACTGTTATAACTTGAATGGTATTTCCAATATGTACCTTTATGTACTCTTGTATGTATGAATGTGAGTCCAGGTGATGCTTGACGTCTGTGTGTTTTAAGTTCTTACTTAGGCTGTCTAAGCAGGACGGCAAGCTGTCAGTTTTTCTGGTTTTCGTCTTGACTGAAAAGCTTCAGAATTCCTGGTCAGAACTCCATGCTCTGGGCTTAATGCCCACAAAAGTTATCTTATGGTTGCAGATTCCAGTCCTATCCTATTACAGAGGACCCTATTACATTTATACTACTTTCTCTGAAGAGTATTTATTCCCTCACACTTGTACAGGTACTTCAGGTACCACTTATATTTAGCTATTTTAATCAGGAGGTCAGCAGACAACCGCGAGCTATCGTCCAGCAAATAATACCCCAGTACAGTGCAACACGTATTTTGTATAACATGACTGCTGGAGTTGTGGTATTAGGAAGAGATAGTACCAGTGGAAGACTTTTAATACCATACAAGTATACAGGGTGGTGTAAGAAGAAATTTGAACTCCATACTTAGGGTCTCCAAAGACCTGCTGAAGACTGAAGGGTTCTAAATAAGATGATACACTATAGCATATGAAATATAATATCAATATGAAGTCAGTTGAACACAAACGCTCAATCATTGGTGGACAAGAAGTGTAACAGGTAACATTTGTTGCGTTCAGTAGTATTTTCAGTGAATGGAGCAAAACAAAAACAGTTGACTGTTCTAAGTCAAGCTTGTTGCAAACGTTTATATGACAAACCGATCATTTTTAGCTCTGTTATACATACTCTTACAACTATTATGATGATATTGCAAACAGTAAAATAACATACTTGGCTATAAGGTCACGTGATATAGAATAATAAAAAGTCTAAAATGTGCATAATATATATATGCACTATATATGCACTAAAATATCCAATTTTAGTCTCTGATGTCTTCCTTTGTTTCAATCCACATTCATTTCAAAATATACTAAATCCAGAATACAGTATTACTGTATGTCACTTGATTCTTGTTGATTGAATTCCATCCCATTTTTGGGTTGCATGAAACTAACAGTGCTGGAAAATTACTTACATACTAGCGCAAAATGTTGTTTTCTATAAATATTTGTAGTTAGGATGTATCCTTTACAAGTGAATACCCACGACATTCAGTGTTTTAAAATAAACAGCGTATCAAAATAAATCTGTCTCCCTGACAGGTTTATAGACCTTTGATTCTGTCTGGATGTTGAAAAACATGCGTATAATAATAACTAATAAAACTAAAAAAACAAAATGTCCGGACGCTAGGAGAGTCTTTGTGGGTTTAGCCTGAAATAATTCATACACTTTGCTACCTAATTTCGCTCTAAATCTCCCCTACTCTGAACAATGAGAACAAGGAAGCTGTTCACGTGTCAAAGACCAATGTGGTTTCCTGACCACAGATTGCGTAATCATTAACCTTTTTTGGTGTTATTTTTAAGATGTACTTAGGCAAGTTGAAGTGAAGGGGTGTTACGTTTAAAATAAGTAAAAATAAAAAAACACATCTGTCACCCACTGAAGCTCAGCAGGTGTGAGCTGCTGCATAAAATATATCAAATGCCAATTTACACATGCTCTGAATATTGTCTTCTATGGTTTCTTTTTCGTATATTGAAAATTGTCAACCCTCATATCTGCCCTGTAAGGGATGAAGAGAAATAATCAAGAGTTTAGAGGGTTTCAACTAGATGAGAGCTTAAATGATTTTATGTGAGTTGCGAGTCATTAATGTTTTAACGTTTTAATATATATATATAGTTAAATGACCCAAACTAAAATATGCAGCCTTACACTCGAGCACAGCTAAAGCAAAAGCTTAGAGCTCCGCCTTCCCTGTCCGCCCGTGACTTCTGTTTTGGAAGCAGCCAGGTTAAAGTTCATGTTGGTCCAGTCAGAGACGCCCGCGACAGCCTCTTGAGGAAGTACAAACGAAAGGCGCGTTTTTTTCAGTGTTGATTGCTTGGAGGGGGAAGTCATGTTTTATTTGGGGGCTCCAACAGGAGATAGGACCTTAGTTGGTTATATTTTACCACGAAAAGCTGAAACAGCAGTGAAGGATGAAGATGAGTCGGATTCGGAGGAGGAAGACGAAGACGAGCCGGAGTTCCTGGATTTCAAAGAAATGTCAAGTTTGTCATCAGGGGGACATTTGGTGAAAGGATCGTATCCCCGCCGCAGAGAAGGTAATAATTAACTAGGGGCGTTCTGGAAGTAAACTTAATAATGAAATAACAGGTGTTTTACAGTCCCTTCCTTTTCGATTAGAAAAAAATAATAATAATCAAATACAGAAACTGCATTACGTCAACAATTATGCGGTTCTTAGTTGATGTGCTCCTCCAACATGTTGTTGCGGAAGTCCTCCAGGAGCGAGATAATTGGGTGGGTTTTGGAAGAGGAGGGGTCATTTTGCTTTGTTTCTGGCACGTGTTAATTTCGCGAGTGTAGGACCGGGGGGCTGTTCTCTTACCTGCAGGAGACGTGTCCCAGTTTTGCAGTGCCGCTCGTCGTGTCAGCTGCTATTTATTTAGATTTCGTTCGAAATACTTCTGAGGGGCATGTCAATAACGGAATTGGTCATTTCAGGCACAAACGTTTTGAAGACGACCGTAAACCAGCCACAACAAGATAGCTAGATATCAAATAAACAGATTTGATACGGGTTTCTCAACTGGAAATTAGGACCTCTATATTCGAAAGCAGGAAAACACAATACAACACAATTTAGTTAAAAAACTCAAATTATAGGTGTTTAATAAACAAAAATTGGATAACAAGACACCTGAGGGTGAAACATTCACATGCTGAAACACTTAAGTTGCCCACCCTGTATGAGATCTACCATAGTTGGCACTGACTGCCACTCAGTATAAAAGTTTAAAAGTATGAAAGTATTACAGAGACAGTAGAATGATAGAGTGTCAGTCAGAATACCAGTAGTGATAATGACATATGTAATAATGTAATATAGAACCACTGTCAGTTGTGAATCCTGAGCTCAAAAACATGTTTTTGTCTCACCTGGCACTTTTAACAGTTATTCATTAATGTCAGGTTTTAAGTGATGGCTGTGAACATCAAACATTTTAAAGTTAAAGAAGACGATTAGCAATAATCCTGCGAGATATTATAGTTCCAAAGTGGTGTGAAGTTGGAGTAAACCACAGTTACCTTTATGCCTTGCAGAGACATCTAAATGGAAGTCGGTTTTTGAGTAGTACTACTACTACATGAAGTAGAGTATCAACAGTGCAACAGTGAAATTTCCGTTTGATTTATGTTTTAGTACTCTTTGTGATATTCTGTAGTGTTATTCTTACTCGTGTCAGAACAGCGTCGTCTTCTCAGAGAGAAGCTTTATGAAGTTGTGGTATACAGGTAAACATGCTAACTAGACGAACAGTAGTAAATTGGGACTGTGATGTTTATTAAAATCTGTCTTACCGTCTCCCAGATTTCCTGACACTTCCTGGTATTTTGCAGTGGACTTCCAGGACACAGATTTGAAAAAAAAGTGCCGGGTGGTGGGCAGGTTCACTCTGCTCAGCCCTTGGTGGGAGGTGACGTCTCCAGTACAACAACGGGACTCCAAAGTGTTCCTGCTGGGGTTTCCCTTCTACAGCCTGCGGACGGAGCTGGGGTCCGATTCCAGGGCTATCATCTCCTTATTCCTGAAAGCTTGCAAGGTGACCCCCGAGCATGTCACAAAGTTTATGGATTGGCTGCCGGATTGGATGAGCCTGAATTTTTCCAACTTGCGCGAGCTGTTGAAAGATTTCGGGGAGGAAGATCGCAATGGTTCCGAAGCAATTGCAGATTGCATGTTGTCATCGGTGAATCATTCAAGTAAGACTTGAATTTGCTGTGTTTTCTTTTTGTAAGGGATCTACCACTGCAGTCACTGCAGCAGAATGCCTTTAGTGCCAAATAGCCTGCTTTAGTGTTTTCAACTGTTATACCAA
Organism: Lepisosteus platostomus; assembly: GCF_059453375.1. Taxonomy (NCBI): domain Eukaryota; kingdom Metazoa; phylum Chordata; class Actinopteri; order Semionotiformes; family Lepisosteidae; genus Lepisosteus; species Lepisosteus platostomus. Next base: position 29,389,860 of record NC_142619.1, on the reverse strand, counting down.
TTGCAACTGTCATTAATAGAGCTTAGTTTGGGTCAAAAAAAGAGTCACAGCGATTGTAAAAGAAGTCACATCAGCAGTAAATATGAGATGTTGCAGTAGCTGAGCCATCTTTACTAGTCAAATCTAATTAAGTAAATAAGCTTTTTTTGTCTTTGAAGTATCTTCTCTTTATACATGTAACTATAGAGGGATAAAGAGCTTTTTGTGCTACAAGACACCAATCACTCAGGATTAACTGGTTATATTCTACTTAAGGTTTACATTGAATTCTTTTGGCATAAAGAGGATGAAAATAAGACTTGCATCTTACATGTAATATCTTCAGTTTTTGCTAGTCCTCTGGTTCAATGGTGGGCTGTTTATCTTGCTAGAAATCCATTTCATTGATAGTTACTCTTCAGTTTATTAGCTGGACACAGTTTTGTTTCAGACCCAAATCCTTCAGTTTTCCTTCTGTAACGTCTTATTACCCAGCTTGCTTCTGCCTGTATTATTTTTACATTCAGGTCCAAGTCTCACCTTCGTGCTGTTCATATTCAACCTCACATATTGGATCACTGCCTTTAGATGTAGATATTTCATACACCGTAGATACTGAGAGGTATTACACACACAACAAGTGAGCATTGAAAGCAGTGCGATTAGATGAAATCACAAGAAAATATATTACTATTACTTTATTCAGAGATGGAGATGAGAATGGTATACAGAGTTAGCTGCTTTGCTTCTTGGCTTTCTGGGTGTTCTAATACTTGTATCAGATGTATCAGATGGTATAAGATATCGATTTTTCAATCCTTGTCCTGCTGGACTCTTGCTTTTATTGGTTTTTATTCTAGACAAACTGTTGTTGATCTAATTGGCACATGAATTAATTCAAATTCGTAAATGCCAGGCCCTTTTAGATATGTTCAGCAGAATGCTAATGATAAAAGATCTGGTAGAGAAAATGCAGCTGCTAGTTAGGTGGCTGAGAGTTCAACCAGGAGAGACAGGGAACCATCTGGCTCAAGGTCCTGGAGCAGGAGAACTCAGAACTCACTGGTTTAAACCCAGAAGCAGGCCATAGCAGACAAACATACTCTCTAGGCCAATTTCTAAAATGAACAAAATCTACTTTGTCCACATTCATAGTCTTTTAACATATAATGGGATAAGGAATAAGGTATAACGGAAAGCACCATATTTTACAGTAATGTCTTGACCATCTACCTGCACTTTAATGCTAAAACAGTATCCGTGTGCTGCCCACTAATGACCTGAGTGTGTCCAACAGGTGCAGGCAGGGCTGTGTGGGCTGCCTCTATGCACCCGTATGTGATGAAGTACTTGCCCGTCCTGCTTCCTCGCCAGTTTGAAAACCTTGTTGCTGTGGACGAAAAACCTCAGAAACATGCCGGCACAGAGGACAAGAACGAGGCCCCCGATTATAGGTCTCTACTGGGCAAGCTGGAGGAAGTTATCAAGACGGATGTTTGGAAGCTGGGATTTAGCAGTGTGAGTCTAAGAGAAATGTAGAAAAACGAGTTTGACATGCTGCAGCTGATGTTTACCTCAAAGGCAAACAATTTTTCAAACATAGTGAATTTCTGGGTTAAAGACAATACGTCTTACAGGGCTGTCTGGGATACATTTCTGTTCTTGAGTTCCTGCAGTGTCAGGTTAATGTTAATTTGGGTTTTGACAGATGGACGCGTCAGTGCTGTTTATGATTAGGCTGTTGGGCAGTATTCCCACTTTGTTGGAATTGGACGATCCATCTGGAAGGTCAATCTGAGCGAAGATTAGTCTGGTCTCACTTGATCACAACTCTAAAATTCAATTTTCAAACGCACTCGAAGTGCAAGCTCTGGCTATTTCTTCGGTTGCAAGTCCGAGATTATGTCAGGTACCAAGTGGCTCTTAAACTGTTCATCAGATATCTGCAGCCATTCAGGCCTGTTGTGCCTCCAGAGGACAGGCAGCTGTGTCAGGTTTGTGTTCTCAGAAAGACCAAGGCCTCTATATTCAAATGTAGTCCTAGTCTTATATTATATAATTATGTAATATATAGTGTAATGTAATTCTAGAGTAATAGTGATGTAAACTCCTAGGTTGTTTAAATATTGTTCAGCCTACATACATATAGAATATAGTTTTTCTGCTTTACCACTAATTAGTCACAGCCAGCCTTTCCCCATATTGTGTTCTTGGAATATTTTATGTGCTGAAATAAGTGACATTCAAAGTGGAGGATTATATTCTGTGGTGCAGTATATCATGTATGTAGTTTTCTTTAAAACAAAGTTGTTGTTTCTGATGGGGGTAAAAACTAACAATTGCTGCAATTTTTTTATTATTCTATAATATTCACTATAACCTTTTCATTCTGCCGAAGAAATTGAGCTTGGATCCACTAACACTAAACTAATTTTTACTTAATACTCTTTTTCACTGAGCTTTTGTTCAGTCTCTGCCTACATTTATCAATGAGAGTCTTTTGTATTTTGACTGATCTGAGACAAAATGGGCATACGAACAATCCTGGTTTTAATGTTAAATTTGATAGTGACAAATATCCCATAGAAGAAAAGCTCCTTAGATTCCTTTTGTTTCTTGTAATGGCAGCCTAAACGTTGGCTTAACTTCACAGAATAGAAGCCACTGGATCAGAAATCCTCATCCTGTGAACATGTACTCTCTTGGATTATTTTTGGACGAGGTCTCTTCTGTTATTCCTTGCCAGCCCTGCAAAGCACATGGCCAGATCCAGGTCTGATCGGAAGTGTCATTCAAATGTAAAAATTGATTTTAAGATCTTGCCCGTTAGAGTTGCCTGCAACTGTACAAACCACTTCTTTTTGAACTTGCTCAACTGGCACATTCTCTCAGATCCAATTGCTCAAATTCCTTAATCTGTCTTTTATTGTTAAGCCCACTTTTGTCATTACTACTGTTTATAACTGTTTATAACTACTCTTTTCCCGTCTTCAACCTCAGGTGACTTATAAGGAGCTTGGCCTCATCCGCTGTGAGGCAACTTGGGATGCGTTCTGGCACTCTGGTCTGCTCCCACAGATTCCGGATCTGCAGCGCTGTGCCCTGATGCTGTACGACAAGCTGAAGCGCCTGTGCAGGAGCAGAGGCAGCACCTTTGTGTACCAGAAAGTGCTAAGCGATTGTCCAGACGTGAACCAGTCTGTGAAAGCTCTGGAGGCTTTGCGTTTCCTCACCGAGCAGGAAGTGGTGGTGCAGGAGAAGCAGAGGGTCTTTCTGCGGCAGTACTACAGATACGAGACGGGGATCGCCAAGTGCGTGGGCCTTGTGGTCGCTGGAACCCCGTGGCGCATCGACCTGGACGTGAGGGAGGCTCTCCGCGCCGCCCGGCCGAAAGGAGGAGAGGTCGGGCAAGATGGCCGCCGAGCGGAGGCGGAAATGGAGAGCGCCGCGGACGGTGCGCCTTCGGATGTCACGGCGGACTCCGCCCGGCCTGAAAACCTTTCAGAAGGGCGTGAGCACCGCAGCGGAGGTGCAGCGGAGGGGCAGGCGGCTGGGGAGGCGGAGCTCGACCCTGATCAGGTCCGAGCCGCGGCGATGATATGTGCCAACCCTGTAACGGTAATCAGTGGGAAGGGGGGCTGTGGGAAGACCACGGTGGTCAGCCTGGTGTTTCGAGCGGCTCTGAAGGGACTTCCCTCGGAAGAGGAGGAGGTACGGAAGGCCTGCGAAGACTTCGAGAACGACTGCGGTGCCTCTGAGGAGTGGAACACCTTCTCGGAGGTGCCCAGCCAGGCCCAGGATAAGACCGGCAAGGAGGCTGTAGATTCCCAAGAGCCGATCAGGGTCCTCCTCACTGCCCCCACCGGAAGAGCTGCGTCCCTCCTGAAGAAGAGAACAGGCCTCTCCGCGTACACGCTGCACCAGGTGGGCCGCAAAAAAACGGAAGAGTTTGCACATTGATATCTGGTGGTTGTTTTTGAGCTGTGGTGGGATAATAAAATTCAAGTTGGGATTTAAGGAAGGTTAGAATCAAGAGTGGGTCTTTGGGCCAGTCTTGCTCATTTGCTTGTAGGCTCTCTATTGCAGTATGAATATTTAGACATATGTAGAGATTTATCAGATATTAAGCCCACTTTGGTCATTACTACTCCTGCTGCTGTTACCCGTTTCTTACACAAGTGAGCTAGGTTTTAATTATTGCATTACAAATCATATATCATAAATCTGTAGTTATTAATTTATGAGTGGATGCTTTACCAAAACTCGGTGTGATTTGCTTTGCCGTTTTTGCGAAGTGAAACATATCCTTAGAGAAATTTGTAATCTGAAATGTTATAATTATTATTATAAATAATTATCTTCATCATCAGTAATCCCTTACACTTATACATCACTTTTCTGGACACTCCACTCAAAGCGCTTTACAGGTAATGGGGACTCCCCTCCACCAACACCAATGTGCAGCATCCACCTGGATGATGCGACAGCAGCCATAGTGCGCCAGAACGCTCACCACACATCAGCTATCAGTGGGGAAGAGAGCAGAGTAATGAAGCCAATTCATAGATGGGGATATTAGGAGGCCATGATTGTTAAAGGCCAATGGGAAATTTTGGTCAGGATGCTGGGGTAACACCTCTAATGCCCTGGTATTTTTAATGACCACAAAGAGTCAGGATCTCGATTTTATGTCTCATCTGGAGTGTGGCACCTTTTTACAGTATAGTGTCCCCATCACAACATTAGGTGAGCTCCCCCTACTGGCCCCTCTAACACCTCTTCCAGCAGTAGCCTTAGTTTTTCCCAGGAGGTCTCCCATCGAGGTACTGACTAGGATCACACCTGCAGTGGGTTGCCTGTTGTGAGTTGCAGGGTGATATGGCTGGCCATATGTTCCATTCTCAGTAGGGAACATTCCCAGTGATTTTGACTTTTGGGGGGATGTAAATGTACAATTTCTAGCTCAGTGGAAGAACAGCAAGCACAGTATGAGGTGAGGAGCACTGTACAGGCATTTGAGAAGTGTTCACAGTGAAGACTGCTCTCTCTCAGGTGGTCTGGAGTTTTATGCAAGCAAAGAAGGCTGAGGATGGAGCCCCAAAAGAATGGAAGTTTGCAAGGGTTCAAGCATTTGTAGTAGACGAAGGGAGCCTGGTGTCTGTGCAGATACTGCATTCAGTGTTAAACATGCTGGTGAGGTATGCTCAGCTGAAGAAGCTCATACTTCTAGGTGAGTCCAGGACTTGAATTTTCTTGGGATGTGTTTTCTTTGGTAGTATGGTATACACAGCTGAGTCAAATCTAGGAGTGGATTGAAAGATAGCTTACCCTTTAATACAGTAAGGATTTAAAAAAAATCCTTTATAATGTCAACCTAGTTATCAATTTCTCAGTGATTTAGAATGTTAAAGGCAGTGCCTTCACTGAGCCAGTTAAATATATTATTTAGGTTGTGCTGTATATTATGTGTGTATATACATCATATGATCATTATATAGCTCTTGTTAGTATACCTTTTTATCCATCTGGATACTAATTAATAAATTAGACATAAAGATCTGCTGTGATAATGGTTTGCTGTCAGGACTAGATGTGATTTATTGAGTTACTGACAGTGGATTGTCGAAGTTACTAAAACTGTCTGCTTACTATAGTAAGGGTTACTATTCAATATTGAGAAGCATCTCCAGAATTTAAAAGAAAACTGTTCCAGCGAGCACCATACTGCCGTACAGAGGACTGGCTTGTCTCCTCTGGCCCTTTCCCACTAGACCATGATGAGAAGTGCTCGAATCCCTGGGTGAATGGCAGGCTCATTGAGGGAGAGCTGCTGGATTTTCCACGCACTGGAAAGTAATAAAATGTCAAATTATGTGCCTCATTGCTCCTTCAGGTGATGTAAGACAGCTGCCCAGCATTGAGCCTGGGAATGTCTTAGCTGACATGTTCAGCAGCCTGTCTGAAGTCCACTGGGCTGTGGAAATGAAAACCAACCATCGTGCAGAATCCCAGCTGATTGTCAATAATGCCGGGCAGTAAGTAGGGGAAGTTTTTTTATTTTTCATATATATATACGGATGTTTCCAAATGCTGCAGTGTAAGAGCCAGAATGGTGGTAATGAGATTTCTGTCATTGATTCACAAGTCCAACATTTAAAAATATATATTTATTCCTAAAACTGAACAGTGAGAAAGGGACAGTGAGGGCAGTGCAGGCAAATGATTTAGAAGCAACTGTAGTGAATGGTGAATTATGCATGATACACAAAAATCATGTATTTATAAGAAAAAGGAAAACCAGTAAGTGCAGTCTTGATCTACAAGCTGTCCCATGGGAGAAAAATGGGAGATTTTTTGTTGTTTTAAATTCTGTGCTCTGGCTCTTGTTTTTTTATCATATGAAGTCATTTCAGTTTCATAGTGCTTCCCCAAAGGAAGCAAATTATTGGTAAGTTCCCCAATAAAATACTGAATATACTGTGACACATCCTAACATTTCCAAGATTGTACAATTTGCAAGATTACAAGCCATATTCATGAAGTACTCCCTTTTATATGTGGCAGACATTTTTTATTCTCTGTGGCTAAGGATCTGCCCCTGTGACTGGAAGGTTGCCGGTTCAAATCCCGCGGCCGGCAGAGGAATCCTACTCCATTGGGCCCCTGAGCAAGGCCCTTAACCCTAACTGCTCCAGGGGCGCTGTACAATGGCAGACCCTGAGCTTTGACCCCAAGCCTCTCTCCCTGTCTGTGTCTCGTGTCTCCATGGAGAAAAGCAGAGGGTATGTGAAAAGACGAATTCCTAATGCAAGAAATTGTATAGGGCTAATAAAGAAACATTAACATAAGTTTCCATTTTAGATGTTGCGTGCGATTCTGTCTGGTTTTTTTAAGTAGCTTAAAGAGCAGAAAGGGTTAAATGGCTCCCTCTTGCTTGTAGCTTTCATTATGTATTCATGTCCATCTGACTGACAGGAAGGTGCTTATTGCTGGTATGTGTACAGGTAGTAGAAAAAAAGATGAAAACACCTTTTATAAGGGTAAGTGGGGGGATACAAAAAATATTGTGAATTCAAAAGGCTTCCACATAGACGTGGTTCTTGTATTATTTAAGCAAGTAACAGCTGTGAGTCTTGCCTAGGGGCATGTATAAACATACTCATGAGGCCTGATTGTCTACAATTCTGGCCAGCAAGAAGAAAGCTCAGCGACTGAAAGAGGGGTGATGCTTGGGGTGAGCTTGGCAGGAGCTTCAGTGACTAAGACAGCTCAACCTACTGATGTTTCATTAGCGCTAGTGTCTAGGATGCATGGAGCAAAGGACATCAGTGGACAGAAGCACATATTCTAGGATTGTGACATCTGTGCATTAATTCAAAGTGCACAGCAAAACAGGTGAGCAACTACAAATTTCAATCTGGTACACGAGCAGCCAGTTTAATCAAAAACAGTTCACCAAGAACACCACAGACCAGGACTATAGTTAGGTTGAAGTGCCAGACAGCTCATTACACCTGGCAATTCCTGTCTGGATGTGCAGTGGTGCAAAGATCACAAGCCACGCACTACTGAGAAGTGGAAAGAGTAGATATGGTCAGATGAATCATCTTTCACCAATTTGCCTGCAAATGGATAAATGCACGTTTGGTGCCAGTCTAAAGACTCTACATCCCTGAGTACTTGGCTCCAGCAGTAAAGGGCTCTGGTGGTTCTCTCATGTTGTGGGGCGCATTACCCTGGCATCCATTGGGTGCTCTCATTTCCTTAGAAGGCAAGGACAATGCTACTCATTACTTAATGAAACTGAGCGATCTTCTGTTCTGCACTCTCTGAAGCAGCATTTCTTTCTTGCTGGGGAAGTGTGTCATCCAGGATGACCATGCCACTCTCCATAGAGCATACGTGGTCGGCCTGTGGATTAATGATCACGGTGACCATTCTTAGACACCAGATCTGAACCCAATCGTACGTTTAAGGCATATTCTGACCTGATGTCCGAGACCTTTCCACCTCCATCAATCAGACAGGGTGTTGCATCCCTCCTGTGGAATTCCAGACGCCACAGAGCACCAGGCCGTAATGTCCGTATGCAACTCAGTGTTGATAAGACTGCTGCGGGTTTCTTTTCAACTTTAGCAAACAGCTTATGTACCATTTTGCTTGAGCATCCTGTATTAACTTTGGCATTATCTTTTCTGTGCTCACCATTTCTGATGGGTTTGCATTTAAAGCCCTCATTGAAATCTCAATTTGAGAATGCGTGGACTAGTCAATCATTGTACAAACGTATAAACTCAGATTTCATATTCTACAGGTGGTGCTCCAGTATGATTGTTTACAGAACTGAGAACTTGCTGTATCTGTTTTGCAGCATTGTTGTGGACACAACACATTAGTTCTGAAACAGCTTCAAACTTCATGCTGGCTGTTTAGTTTTGACCTTTCATATCTAATCTTGTGTGATGTAATAACAGATGCTGGTTGAAAAGGCTTCGTTATTCGTGTTTTTCCATAAGAGGCAATGTACATCTAAACACACTTCTATAAAGTTTCCCTTTTCTTGTTCGTGTTTCAGAACAATCTTTATAGAAAACATTGTTTTGACAATAGTGTAAACGTTTTGCTATTAGATCTTCTCTTTATTATTTTTATTTAAAATTACAATTACTAATTTTTCTTTTTCTGCCCTTCTAATGTGGATTTACACATACTTGGCTGTGCTACAACATACCTGGTTTGTCTTGCCTTGCTATGCTGGTGCCTTACTGGAGTTAACATCGGCTGGAGAACTATTGTCTCTCTCTTAATTACAGCTGGCCAGTGATATGGCCTAGAACTCCACATCAACATCTGGACTGTAGGTTTCATCATATGCTGTGATTGAGTTCATTTACTTGATGAGGTACTCCTTTACTGGATTAGGTGTTTGGGGTATGACATCACAGATAGTCCCAGGAAACCCTTCTGAAACAGCATCTGATACTGGGGTCTATTGATTTCCTTTTCAGAGTAGGAGTGCCATTCAAAGTATTGCTTTCTCACACATTCATGCCATCGCTTAATGTTCTTGTAGCCTTACTTGTGCTATAGAGGAGCTTGGCAGAGTTTTGCAGAAACCTGTTCTTGAGGGATTAACCAGATCTTGTGAGGTCATTGTTGGTACTTCAAATGAATTCCAAGCAGTAGACCCCAGATAAATCCTTTTTCCCCCAAAGTTGTGTGTTTTGTGAGTTTAGTTTTAAAATGGCTTATTGTTTGTCAGTTCTTGCACTAATATCCAAGCAGTGTGCTTTTAGGCCTGTATGTATTGGTCTGTGACAGAGTTTCACAGGTTCATTGTGGAATAAGCAGGCTGTGAAAGATGGTTTAACCAAAAGTAAAGGCAGGAGAACTATACTACAGTTCTGCCTACTATAATGGAAAATAATTACCTAATGTTAATAGTTTTTGTCTTTTGTAGCTTTTGTTTTTGTTTTTTGGTGGTCATTTGATGGCACAGACGTATTAATCCTTCAAATCCCAGCCCAGTACGTTGTTCATCTGTTCTTTATGAATTCTCTGCATACTTGTTGATACTGTTATTATATAGGCCAACTCTTGTGTGTCGACAGAACGGAACTATTGATGTTTTGTTGCTTATCTAGAGTCCAAAACTCTGACTTTGCATCTGTTGTCAATTTTAAAAATGTAAATAAAATGTGAATCCAAAGTGCATAGAGACTTTGAAGTAATAGCATACATATAATGAGAAATTCATCATTTATATATCTCTTGGCTTATTGGAACTGTGAAGCATTGCACTTAAATGTAAAGCTGAAGAATGTTGTTGCAATAATTACATGTGGCTACAAAGAAGCAGGATCTAAATGTAGAGCCGATCGGCTTTCATTTAATAATAATGATTCTGATTTGCAGTGTAATTTTTAACAATTATCTGACCGTTTTAATGCAGGTGAAACTGTACTGTCTCTATAAATAAACATAACTTTTCACTTTGCCTTTCTAGAATATCAGACATGGGCAAGAAGAGAAGCTATTATCCTCTGGAGTTTGATGCCACCGTGGAGCTTGGTGGAAGTGGCCCTTCAGTCACAATGCCCACGCCTGACAAGAGCTTCGTTTTCATCTGTCTTCCCACTGAGGCGAATACCTGTGGTGAGAAGTGAATCCATAGCGTGCAGCCTGCTAGAATCTTGATTGTGCCAACAGAATAAACCAACTGGGCAGTATGATGGACCTGTAATTCTGTGGGTTACATCAAACTGAAGGCTGTGTTTCAGTCATTTTAAGGCACACGGGCAGTGGCTTGCTGTGTTTCTGTTTAGACAGCCCCAGAGTGGCACTTGGAGATTTGGTTTTTGTAATTACATCTCTGAAGATTGCTATGGAACCTTTTCCGTGAAGCTCTCGAAGATGTGTGCCAAAACTGATACGGCCTACCCTGCCGTCTTTCAGTTGCAGTAATTATGCTCATGTTGAATCAGTCAGGTGTATTAAACACTGGGAGACAACAGAACAATCTCATTATATTTCCTCCAGGCACACCTCCTTGAAGCAGAGCCGCCTACAGTCTTGTTGTATAAAGTATAACAGACAGTCGGTTTGGGATTAAGAGTTGATTCTGCTTATCTCTTCAAAAACCTAGGTTAGCCTTTCATCTGTCTTAGGCCCTTTTTTCTTTGTAAATTGTAAGATAGTTTTATTTTTTTCTAATTTTTGATTTCTTGGTTTCCTACTCTCTTTTTATCTCTGTGGTTGATATTCTAAAATCCCTTTGGTTTACTGAGATTGTAAAGTGTGCCCTGTTTTAACAGGGAAGTTTTAACAGCATCCACTTTAGGCTTGCATAATTCCTGTAGATTTCTTAGAGATGAAGAAAGGCACATATACTGTCGCTGTGCTCCATTACTGGGAAATACTAATCCGGAGTTCTTGGTTATCAAATAAAAACCTTTTCCTTGTCAGATACATTCCTGCTGAACCTAACCCCTGTGGTGTGCACCGAGTTCACACACCGCACTCACATTTCTTTTTTAAAAGATGTTGGATGTATTTTTCAGAGCTACAAGACGCAATCGAATTGCTTTTGAAGTCAGCCCCTGGATTGATGGATCATAACTCCTCTCAGTTCATTGCGTTTCGAAGGTAAGAGAACCCAAGTGAGAATGTCACTACTCTGATTAATTTACTTGGCTCATAGGCAGCACGTCAGGTTCTCTTACTCTAGTCTGGGATCTGTGTTCTGTGTTTATAAAGTCATTTAATTCTCACGATGCCTGTTTTGCTGTGTAGCTAATTTGAGTCTTAAGAGGAATCAAGATATGAGATGTGGAACTATGATTTGACAGGAGGCAGGCATACTTTTATCTCAAGACCAATTTACTTCATCCTGTTGCTCCCTTCAGATCTTAATAAAATCCTTCATATTGAGCAGGCTGGACAGGCAAAGCACTCATGCTTTGTCACATTAAAGTTAGATGTTGCAAACCTCATGAGAAGCAATTGCTATCACAGATACTGCTTTCTACTGATACCAACAGGTGGACTTACTGTATACTGTACTGTACATCAGGCATTGCTTTCTTCCGTGCTGTTGCCTCTGTAAAAAGACTATAGCATGCACAATTGTGCAGCAAATGGACCAATGGCAGTAGTCAAGCAGGCAGATGGTGATGATTACTAAGTGGATCCCAAAGTACTTTACATATAGGAGGGGACAACTTTATCTCAGTGACAGATATAGCACCCAGTTAGGTGACGCTTGGCAGCTGTTGTGTGACTGCAACCGTTCTCCATAACAGAACAGATGGAGGTGTAAGGAGCTACTTCACCAAATTAACATTAGGGGAATTCGGAGAGGTCAGATTGTGCAAGCCCATGTGGAATTAACCAGGTCACCCGGGTTAGCACCTCAACTCCCGCAAACGGTGCCAAGGGATCTTTAATGACAAGTAGTGTGGACCTCAGTTTAACATCTCCTCCGAAAGATACCTCCTCCAACAGTACAGTGTCCTAGGTCACCTTACAGTCTAACAAATCATAGTCCCTTGATTAGTATCTGTAAGGACTTTTAGGTGTAGCAATTGCATTCTACTCACCTGCTCTCTCTTCAAGTCCTAAGCAATCAAGCTCACATTTTACAAAGCAGTGCAAGAAGGTTGCTCTGCTGCTCATTATTCCTCTCATTCGCAGGAAAAGCTCAGCGTAGCAGAAATATATCGCAGTCCTTTTACTGCTTAGCCAATCCCTTTGAGAAGTGCCCTTGGCCCCCAGGTTGAGAGGGAGGACTGCCAGCACTCTTTCTTGTACAGTAACTCAAAGCGGAAAAATTGATGAGCTGGCAGACGCCTCAGCACTCGGCAATCGCTGTCAGCTCTGCAGCCCTGCACTTTTTTTTTTGCTAGAAAAGCTTGTAATCCCTTTGCTACAAGGCGATTTTAACAAAAGGAAATGTTTATTTTTGAAAGGGAAGAGAAAACGATTAATGCGTACATGCGTTAAAGGGTTAAGCCCAAACCTCACCACTGTTCTTGGTCTCACTTGGGATTGTCGAGTTTTATAGAATGTTTTCTTCATTCAGAACTCGTCTGAAACTAGCTGTACGCTTAATGCGAACACTTTAAAGGCGTTTTTCTGCTATTTTAAGAACACAAAGACAACGTTCATTTTTCAGGATTATTTAAACCGGTGTTAAGGATTTTTATGTGTATTTTGTGTGCCCAAATTGTAACTTTTATATCTAACCCAACTGTGCCTTTTTTTCTGAAGCCGTCTGAAAGATCAAAATATGTTGAATAGCTACGACCTGTACTTATTATTAATATTGAGCTAGTGCAGAAATTAATTTGTGCTATCCTGATTTACATAATTTGTTTCTGTTCTCTCACTGTTCTTTCAGGAAAGATTGTGACTTAATAAACGAACTCTGCTGCAAGCACTATTCCGGTCACAATACTAGGTAAGAAGCGTATAAACTTACTCTGAAACTCCTCTTTCTTGGAATGATAAATGCAGAAAATTAAGAAAATGGGAAAATAAACTGGATGACTGAGCTGGGATGGTCTTGACTTCAGAATTATTTGGGTTGCTATACTGTATGTCGTTTGGGAGAAATGAAGATTGAAGAGAGTCTCAGTTCTGGTTTGTTCTTTTTGAGTAGTCTTTTTCACATGTATTCAAAATATTTTGTATTTCTAGTTGTGACTCAACCGTCTTCAGAGCGAAAGGGCTATTGACAAACTCTGTCATGGCTAAAGTATCAATTATCTTGCTTAATAGCTTGGTAAGATTGACAACAGTTTTTTCAGTGTTGCTATGGCAACTAATTTTGGTTCATTGTAGAATGTTATGACGTTGCCTTTTTCATAGACAGCTGTAAGAGGTCGATAAATCTGCATAGAATATTGACAATTCATGGAAATAATTTCCTGGGAGAGAGTTAGAAAGAGTATGAGGTTTAAAGTTTAAGAATAAACTGCAACAGCTGCAGAACAGGATGACCATGAAGAACAGCTGGAAGATTTGTATTGATTTATCATCTCTCTGTGGGGAAGAAGGGTAAAAATACAGATTTTCTTGGTGACAGAGGAAGGTATTGTTCGCAGGCATTAATTCTTTAACCTTAAACAACTACAACCAAACACTATTTAAAATAGTTTTCATTTGGTTGCATAAAACTCTCTCCTGCAGTCAATGATTTTGAATCCTCCCAGAAAACCTGCATGGAATAATGTCTTAGGTCTTGTTATTTTGTGCAGTCTGTTGCCTTTTTTTCTACTTTGGGATTTCTTGTTTCATTGAAATGTCTACTTGGGTTGCACTCGGATGGAAAAAAAAACGTGTTTTGTCTTTGACGTAGAAGAAAGTCCCGCAAATAACCACTAGATGGGGATATTTCGCTTTGTTTCGTTGCATCGTGCGGCTTTACGTCAATGGTTTGAAACGGACGATTGTTAAAAAAAAAACAACTGTATTTGGAACACTTTTTTATCTGTACCCACTGTTTGTATGATGGGCAAAATTCTTAACACTCTCCTGAATTAGATTTTGTTTTGGGTTGTATTGTGTTTAAATAGGTGTATCTGCAGTGTGAAGACAAAATATCTAAATAATGAAGGATACTCATTCTAGTAAGGAATAAGAACAAACATTTTGAAACATGAATAACATAGATGTTTCATAACAAGAAATGCAACAGGACATTTCAGAATCTACAGTTTACTAAGAGAGGATTTACAGTATATTACTGAAAAGAGCAGTACTGCTCAAGGCAACAGTATGGAATACTATTTGTAATGAATAGAGTTTTTACCTAATGCATGGTCTCCTGTCAAGACCAGAATGACTAATTGCCTTCTGTATGTTTGGTTTTCTGTGCATTTAATATTTAATTAAATTACAGTCAACATCTGTCTTTGAGATTTTTAGACTTTCTGATTATATTTTACATTTTTCCATGGTAATATGCCCTTAACTTAACTCATTTTCATGATAAAATGGTGTTTTACAAAAGCATTCATGCTTCTACAATGATTCCTCATTTTATTGTTGTCTTAGTTTTCATCTGTGACTTCATATTTAGAATCTACACTTTCCAGTGTATCCAGTGATTATACTGTAGATAAATCTGAAGGGTAATCACACAAGCATACTGTACAGTAATTAGACAATCCAGAAAGCTTCCACAAAGAAAGTGAAATCAGAAATACAACAGAAGGGCTTTTTTGAAACCTTTTGAGGTTTTCAGTCCTTCAATTTGTTAAACTTCTTTGGACAAGTGCTAAGAACAGTTATAATCATTACTGTCCTCATTATCACTGTTAACAAATTCAGTTTTGTGTGTTTGTGCCTTTTGTTCGTGCCATTTTAGGAACCACAAAGGCAAGCTTAAGTTTCAGCCTGGCGACAAAGTGTGTTGCACGAAAAACGGCAACGTTTTGGAACGGACACGGGAAAGAGACCTTAATCAGGAAGTGGACGAGAAGCATAAGGAAACTGTGCGGCTCTGCAATGGGGAAATATTCTTTATAACCAGGGTAAGACACCTGTTGTGTTCAACAGCCCTCTGACATAACCAAGTTGTTCTGAAAAAGACCCCATATACCTGCAAGTCATTTCTGTATTCAGAAGCAGACGTATACCTGAATAAATAAAAACTACAGCCTTATCCAGCTGAACAGACGAGATGAGATGAAAGTCTAGTATTTTATGGCAGGTTATAAAATAGCAATTTTATTTATATAATGCTTTCCATCCAAAAGAAGGAAAATGCTCCGGACGTCACACTACACAGCAAGCCTGGTGGAAAAGTGAGAAATTGCTTCTCCGTTTGACATAAGGAGGAACTTTAGGAAGGCCTAATGGTACAAGTTGTGAGTGGAGCTTAGCAGGAACACTGAGGCTGATACTCCACCTCTTTCGAAAAGTTCAGTGGGGATCTTTAATGACCAATAAGCACGAGAGAGTTGAGCAACTCTGCGGAAGGCCAGCAGTGCCCACTGTCACCACACTGAAGCATAGGTTTGGCAATTCTGGTGCAGAGAGGGAGAGTGCTGCCCACTGGTCTGCTATAACCATTCACAGTGGCAATGTCCTTAGAGATTGCCCATCACAGTACTGGATTCAAGGAGGTAATACTGCTTTATGGCTAGAAAACAAGGACCTTCTGGCAAACCAAAAATCACTATCATGTTACGGTATAATTCAGATTATGATTTATTAGTATGTCTTACTACAAAAAACAGTTGTACAAGTCTTTGTTCTTAGACTCTGTTGTATGGAGTAAAAGTCACAGAAAATAAAACCGGTTGACGCATCTTTTGTTAGTTTTTACCCTCTACTGACATCTCTTTTTGATTTACTCATTTCTGTGACTGTTTGAAGTCGTAGATGAATAAACTCATTCTGAGGCAGACGGCTCTTTCATTTTTGTTTGTGCGCAGGATGAAGAAAAAGATAAAAAGCGCTACCTGACGCTAGTCGACGGAGATTGCCGGGAGCTCTGTGTGTGGTTCAGGGAGCTGCAGAGGGAGTGCCGACTGAAACACGCCTGGGCCAGAACTATCCACACCTTCCAGGTCTGCACACCGAACCAGCCTCAGTACCCTGGAGCAGAGACTAGTCTGACACTCAGGGTTTCTTTAGTCTGCATCGAAAACAATGATGTTGGAAGCCAGAATTCCTGACAGCATAATATGCATCAGAAAGAAACTTGGTAGTTCTGATACTTGACAAGTGGGAGGAATTTTGAGGTGCTGTGGAAAATTGTTTCATCTCAAAACTCTTGTCCATCTTGGCTATTGGAATATGTCTCTCATACGCATTGATAAGCCCCCTTTGGAGAGAGGATAATCTATTTTCCTCTATTTCTAGCCATAATGCTATTGGAAGACTTCCACTGAATCATATTTTCCCTTCCTGTTGTGTTTAGCTAAAAATACCATGTCACATCATATATACTTTTTAACAAGTATACTTTGTTAAAAAAGGGTATGTGATATAAAGAGTGTTTTATTGCCTTAATCACAGTGAAAACTCTAAAGTACCTTATTTATACAATTTCCCTGTCAGAGTTTTAGCCAAAAATCTCATAGCCTTCTTTTTGTCTTAGGGTTCAGAAGCAGAGACGATAGTGTATGCTCTCAGTGACGGAAGAGG
This sequence comes from Lepisosteus platostomus, assembly GCF_059453375.1. Taxonomy (NCBI): domain Eukaryota; kingdom Metazoa; phylum Chordata; class Actinopteri; order Semionotiformes; family Lepisosteidae; genus Lepisosteus; species Lepisosteus platostomus. The sequence goes on along the minus strand of NC_142619.1, from coordinate 29,373,225 downwards.
AGAAAATTGGCAGCATATTTATACGGCGGTGACACGAGGGCGCAGACGGGTTTATGTGGTGGGCAATAAGGATGCCTTGAAAAACGCGGTTGAACGCAGTATTCCTGCCCGAAATACACAGCTTAAGGAGCTGGTGAGAAAGGAGCTGAACAAGCGGAACAAGGCCACCTCCTCCACCTCGCTCCGAGCACCGTCGGGCCCGAGTTCCACTCCATCCACGTCGTTGTCCGCAAATTCTCAAAGGCTCCCTCAGGACCAGTGCTCCACAACCCCTTTACTTCGGCAAAACCTCTTAGTTAGAGACTCAGGCACTGCAGATGTGTCTCTTTTGGATGATATAGCTTTCTCCGAGGCTTATTCCTGGTCTCCCATGGACACTCAGAGTCCCCCTGTCCCTAATGCAGAGAATGCTGGGAAGGGTAAGACGAATGGCCTGGACTCTGGTGCTCTGCCTGGCCCCTGTGATCATCAGGGCAGCTCTGGGGATTCTTTTAGGAACAGTGAAACAGATTCCAGAAGTCCGTGTGGCGTTAAGAGGCAGAAAAGCACCAGCAATGGCAGTCACACACCATCGAAGATCTCAAGGGTAAGAGTAAAATCCTATTTACTTTATCTTTACAATTTTAAATTCGATATCTTTCTTTGGAACCTTACGTATTTAATGGTGATCATTCAAATCAGTCACAGAAACATTAATAAAGAGAAGAGATTTGAACTCATCTGAAGTATCCATTTACATTTAGAACATTTTTTATTTGTGCACTTCAATCGAGTCGATTTGCTCGATTTTAGGTAACTAAATTAGTTGCTAGAACTTTGATGGGACGTGTTTCTGGTGGTTAGTTTTTAATTTGACTTATTGTTTTGGGGGCCTCAGGAGGTGCAGAATTACTTCCATGAAAATGAAGGGGTTCACAGGACCCAGAGTTCATAGCCAATCATGTGGCAAGCCCCTGCTGTCATAACGGACAACCCCAACAACGATAGCATCACATCTGTAGAAGAGACATTTTAGCCGTGTCCCTGTGTGCTACTGATGAAAAAACAACATTTTAATTTTAATCAGAATAAACGTTTTGATTCTACTTGCGTTTTCCAACAGCTTCTAAGCATACGAGGTAACATTTTGTAATATTTCCAGCAAGTAAGGAGCCGGCTTGTAGGTCAGCTTCCCCTGGGTTTATTTCTCTGTCGAAGTGCGGTTACTTATCAGTACTAAATTCCTGAGGGCTGTGCCAGTGGGCAAGCGTGAGTTATGAACCTCATAGTTGCAAAGTTAGAAAATTATTCCAAACCACTAATCACTAGCCCTATTAATAAGCATATCGTGATTTTCCATACCCCAACTGAGCTGTGTCAGACTTTTGATTTCCTGGCTGTAGATGTACAATACAAACAAAAGTAACTGAGGGAGCAGCTTTCTGTTAATTTCATAGTGCATGCTTTTTGTTTTTTCACACTATCAAAGAATGTTTCTTTTATTGTGACTGAAACAGATTATATTTACATATGTATAAAAAGGAGAATGTTATTCCAGTTCAGTTCCAGTTCCAGTGGGTAGGCTCATTATTTACAAGTTTTATTGTTCATCTCAATTTGAATTATTGAATACTGATAGAGAAGGTCTAGATAATTAGTCTTTTTCCCCTCCTTGGGTTTTGCGATGCGCTGAATTCTTAATGAAAGACACGCCTGGAGAGAATAAAGAGAAGAATGTATTTTGCACTTTTATGGTGAATATGCTGAAAAGGTTTGAATTGGCCTAAATCATACAGGATATATGGCTTGTTAAATAGGTAAAGATTTAGTCCTTGCAGAAATGAAAAGCAGAGAGACACAGCAATTTCGAATCAACAAAAAGTTGCATGTCTTTGCGTTTCAGAATGGAATTAACTTTTGCCTGTTCCTTATCAGCCTACGCACGGTGACACAGCTTCCTACTCAAACCTGTTGTTAAATAAAATACTGCCTCAAGTGAAATTATATTTTATCATTGCCAACATGATTCAGGCTTATGTTGCAGAATCACTCTTTGTCCTTGCGCTATGTCATTATTATACATTTTAGGGAATGGGAATGAGAAGAGGTGATGTTACACATTTAGGAAATATCTAAATGTCTATATGGAAAGTAAGTTGTTCAGCACCTGAGCCCAAAAGTAATGGAAATCTTTTTGTAGCCTTGTTTTCTTTCATAATACATTTTATTTGTGCCTTTCAAAACCCCAAAGTACTGTACAATGATACATGCTTAAAAAACCCACTTGCTGTTTGTCCCTTTACAACCCATCAAATGACTTATGTTAACAGACTGTAGTCTTGAATCTGAGTGTGTCAACTCCCTTATAAGGTCTTGTCTGATTGGTTGTCTATGTTCCTGCTGTGTTCCATCATGCATTCTGCTCATGTCTCGACAGGAAGTGGCAGCGGAGTCTCCGCTGTGCAGCTCTCGACTTCAGTCCTTGTCACTGGCCAGTCCTAGTTCCAGCTCCAGAGCCAGGCAACTTTTCCCACCTCCACCTCCAGAGGACTGACCAACCCCAACCCGTGCAAGTTACCTTGCTGCAAGAGTTAAACTGTTACTCAGGCCATGTTTTCATGGACACAGCTCCGTTAAATGGGCGTTCAGTGCTGCTTATACTCTTGCTATGCAAAAAAAAAGTAATAGAAAACTGGAATCAGACTGCAATAGAGAACACTTGACAAGAATTTTGCACTGAAAAAGTTGCCTTAACTCTTTTAAAAAAACATTTCTTGACATTAAAAAGTAAGATCTTGCAGGTTGTTTTTTTAAATATTATGTTTAGATGTCCCATTGCTAAGATTTTGTATTTGTAAACTATACTCCAGAAACCATGTTCATCAAGTTTAATTGACAAATTAAGTTTCTTGCAAAACTGCTGACTTTATTAGGTCAGATCTGCAGATGTAATCAAATACTAGCCACAGCTCTTTGGAGCTTGTCTGCGAGATCAATCAGTTATGATAGAAAATGAACCTACTGTAGGAGGAGCCTGGTATTGAGAAAAGTTGCAGAATTTGAGAGACAGTGCAGTTTCTTGTCCTTTGAAAACAAAATTTCTTTTGTGCCACTATCTTGAGACTTGAAGACTGTGGGAGTACAGGGAATATTTTGGAAGTACAGATTTTGAGTTAATTGGCTTAAAGAAACTGGCAGAAATGTCTCTCTGAAATATTTTAGAGAAGGATTTTAGTTATTTTAGCATGTTGCAGAGTTAAGGAGAAAACTTAACTCTGCAACTCTTAAATAGTTTTAAGAGAATTAGCTTTGGTCATTTCTGCTGCGAACTGGATGTCAGAAAAAAACAATGACAGTGTAGCCATCCTGTGACCCTGGCTTTGCTTGTGTTGTAACTAATTTTAACTCTGCCATTTCTAAACACAATTAAACATTTCCAATGAACTAGTCATGTCTGCACCTTTACCACTCTGTATATCTTTTATTTGATTTTTTTTCCATACAAAGGTTTACAACTGTAGGAATTCCCAAAGTTATACATAGACGATAAATATCATGCTACCAAAGTATTAAATTTGTACAAAAATACTTTACAGATTATAATACTTGTTCATTAAAAATAAAAATACAATATTTAAGGGACTTACGTGTGAAATTGATTTTAATTTACCTTAATTTATTTATGGGTACCTAATCATTTGTTTTACTGGCAGTGCTAAATTCCACTTAACTGTCCCCACAAGGGAGAACAAGAAGGAAAAAAAAAAAACTTTAAAGCAGAAACACAAGTTTGTTTTTCTTTGTACATAAGCAGATAAGAATGTGATGTTATATAAATAACAAAGGTGCAAATATAGCATGTTTGCAAAAAATTGTACAAATATAAATATGCCATGTTACAGTAGAATCACAGGAGTAAAGTATTAATCAAACAGTACTAAAATATCATAGAAATAAAAAAAAACTTTAACCACTAATGTTTTTCATTAAGCTCATCAGTTACTTATGGCTGAACATTATCAGAGATGGATGGTAATTGCTGATTTTGGTGGGAAAGAAAGGTTCTCTTTGCAAGTCTTTAAAGTTCAAACACAAGCACGTACCTGAATGTGGATCGAGCAATGGATGTAAAGAAAAAAATCTTCCTAATTAAATTTGTAGTTAAACAGTTAAGGTGAATCAGTTGTTTTTGGAATGCACATTCTAATGGATAGCTGCATTTACTTTAAATAAGTATATTGATGCTGTTTGAAGCATACAAGTGTGATTTTGTGGATAGAATTGAGGTGTTCTAGTGAGCACTGACAACAAGGGTCACATCCATTAATAAAGCCACTATTTTACAGACAACTATTTCAGGTTTGTTTTCCAAGGAAGCCTGTTTTTTTGTATTTGGGTACTCTTTGTACATATTTTCAGTGTCAAATCAAGGACTGACATTTGCAAAAGTTGCACTGTATTTTTTTTTAAAAGATACTGAACATACAGCGATTTTACAAACCCCAAACTCTCGGAGCAAACATACAAGTGCCATTTCACAAATAATCGTGTTTGAACAGCCTTTTCATCTGAGCTGCCAACTTGAAACACTACGAAAGGTACACAAACATACCCTTTTAATAAAGTCAGTTCCACATACACTAGCATATTCAACATTTACTGAAACCAGGGAAAAAATACAAAGTAGAAAAGCACAGTTGCAGATACTTGGATTATTATAACCTCATGCTTGCTGCCATATAGAAAAAGTTGGCAATGGAGGGAAAAGTTGATGATTGACTTAGGCTGAATCATCTGCAAGAACACTCTTTTGCTACTTGGCTGTTTGCTTTTTGTGTATCGAGGCTAGATGGCTAGATGTAATCACCACAGTTTATTCAGAAATTAAGAAAATAGAATACGTGTACGCAAAATGTTTAAATAAGGGTTGTACCTCCTTCCCACTCAGTGTACAAGCACCAACATCAGTGAGACACAGACATTTTTGGTAGCAAAATTGCAACCTATGACAAAGTATCCCTAATCATTTTAAAGGGATTTTTTTGGAAACCTAATTAATTTTAATCTTTGTAATTGTCTGTAACCTGAACTGCTTGGTCATATTGAACCCCTTCCTGACATTTTTGTACTGGAGTTCCCTTGGCACATGCATGCCAATGAGATTTTTTTTTAGTATCCAGATACTATCTGGTTCAAGTTCGCTAGCAAATGGTCAGTTTATGGGACACCATAACCATTTTTTTTAGTTGATGCAATATGCACATAACCATTGTAGAGTTACATGCAAAAAGCTGCATGTACACATTTGACTTTTTTTTTTTACAATTACCACATAATTAGGGAGCCTCACATCTTAGGTTGTCCCTATATCTCATGCCTGCCTTTAATGGACTAATGCAACAGTTTTGGAAATACTTGATTTTATGGATTCACTAATCCAGTGGTTCCCAAACCTTTTATATCATGGCTTCCCTGTGCCATAAAGGGTCTACTGACTGTAGAAGAAGTATCCCAGTTAGAATGAAATAAAACTTGTGTGCCTTATAGAGAGCATTTTATCATGTAAGTGTGGTCCGTGTGATTTTCAAAGCTGCAACACCAGAACAATATTCAGATGTTATTGCAGTTTCAAGTATAAATGAGGGAAGTTCACAGTGCTTTTGGCCAAAGACTCCACCTTCATTCATTTCAGACCTTACCTGGTTGTGTTTGAAGTGAATTAAACTGGGGGGTAGGTTAGGCGATATCTTTTTCCTAAACCTTCTCTCTTCACCCAGCTACATTTTGCAATTTATCCATGTTCCCCCTGAACACACATCATGTCACACATTTTAGGAACCACTGTACTGATTAAAATAATCACAAAATCATTTTTGTACAGATTCTTAAGCTACAAGCCATAATTTAATTGCAAGTTGGGGCTCAGGTGGAATAACCACAGTTGGATATCTTACATCTTTCATCAAAAAGCAAAATTCCTATTTCACATGCTCTGACTGGACATTTTTGGAGGATCTTGTTGAATTTTTATTGCCTTGGGCCTTGTGCTAAATCTTGAAGGCTAAACCCCTGGCTTTAACTCAAGAATAGTTATAGGTGAAGTCTATGCAGGACTTCTGATCTTGTGCACAGATCTCAGCAGCTGACACATACTCACTGCAAAACTACATTTTGAGTTGTACAAAGAACATAGAGAGTTTTTAGATTTTAGTATCCACTGTATACATTAGATTGCACACCAGGTCTGAATAAACAAATATTCTTTAAGGCTTCTTCCAAAATCTCTGGGTGTCCATGGTGCATTGAGAGAGAGCTGTGCTCCTGGAAAATAGTGGCTGCATTGCATATTAGGCAGATTTATAAGGAAAAGACATCTCCATTTTGACTATCTGACCAGTATGGCTACATTTAAAGGGTAAATATATGCTACATCTTAGCAAACCCCAACTTTGTGTTTTTTAGCCACGTTGTATTGTAGTTTTCTTTATAAAGCATGGGTCTAGAATTAAATGGAAAAAATAAATAGACTGAAAATTCATCTTGCTGAGACCAGCCAAATATTTTTCTTCTCTTGTTGCGTACATCTTTTAACAGAAAAAGTCACATGCAGTAAGCTTCCAGCCTGCAGTTAAGATGCATTGGGATTAAGCCAAATTCCTGCTTGAGCCTTATTCACAGCAGGAGTCTTCTCATGTACAGGAGGCTTTCCCTCGGCAGCTCATCATCTTACTGGATGTAAACCCTTTTCCTTCTTCAGGATCTCTACTGACCTTGGGCAAAGCTTGCATGAAAAAGCGCAGGCTTTCCAATACTTTTTAAAAAATATACTTATAAAAATAAATATTGTGAATCAAGCCACCCCACTTCTGCAAGAATAAACCTCGTGATCATTGCCATCTCAGACTCTGGTGGACACAGAGAAGCCTGGAGCAACTCTGCGGTATTTCTGCCTCATATGGTTTGTAGGATGTCTCCTTAGGAATAAGGATAAGGGATTTTCAGACTTTAAAACACCCACATCGTTGTCTTGTACACAGGTGGACGAGTTCAATATCCTAAATTATTACTGTAAACAGATGATTATTTTTCATGACCTAAACCAGTATTGTCCTACTGGATTACAAAATTAAGGATGGCACTGTTTTCTTTTTTGTATATCAATAGGTCTTCATGATCACCATCATCATCACAAGGGGTTTGAAACACACACCCATCAAATAAAGGGAAGATATAATCAGTTCTGAGGGCTTTTCACTGGTTCATGCTTCGATACTAGGAGGAATTCAGTGTGCTTTGACAAATCCTTGACGTCTGCCCTATTTTCCATAGAGAAACACTATTAAAGTGATTTAGCACCATGGGAACGGTCTCAATTGCTCTGTAATTCAAGTTTGCTTTGCTATAAGGTTTTTGTGGGCTCTCTGGCATCCACTCCCGCCAATCTGCTACTCTGCTGTTGCTGCGGCTGTTGTAGAGCATCATTCTGTTCGCTCCACTCACTGGGAGCTTCTGAGGGCTGCTGATCCAGTTCTGTCACTGGCTGGGAGGCCAGGGGGTTTCGGCTAATGACCAGATCCAGTTTATTCCCCGATTCAGCAATAAGAGGCACCACCAGGCAGCAGTCAAAATCTCTGGTCCGCACGTGGTTGATCTGCAATTAAAAAGGAAAAGCACAAGTAATCAGCCGTTCTGGTTTCCGTCTTTCTCCTGTTTCTGTGTTGTTTCCCTCCTTGAATGTGATGATCACAGCCCGCACTGGGCTAATAACACGGAGCAGTGCAACCCAAAATCCTCTGTCAAAGCTTGTCCACAGCATTACTACCTGCAGCAGCCTATCGTAGGGTTTGAGGCCTCCAAGATCAGCTGGTCCACTGGGTCGGATGTTATTGACATACACGCCCTTCTCCAGGAGGCCATCCGACACGCTGAACCCAAAGTCCTCTGCATCCGTGTCCTTGTACAGTGTAACCTAAGAGGACGGGAAAGCCACAGTGTAAGTTATTTTTTGCCTTCTTCTTTAGCTTGACCACCATAACAGCTACAAGGGCTAGGCCAACAACTCCCACACGACCCTTTGTTTGGTGGCGTACGGTAAAACGATCTTACGAGCAGCCAAGCCGGCTTGATGGAGTGCAACAGGGAGGCTCACCTTGTGGAGCTCCACTGGGGTTGGGGACATGATGTCCTTCATCTCCTGCTTGATCTTCCTCATGGCGAAAGCCTTCCGCCCAGCCTCAGTTGGAAGAGTGTTGCTGCGGTTGGTGGGTGTGTACTGGGGCCGGCTCAGGCTGCGCTCCTGGAAGCTGGCCTGCCTGCCCAGGAGGCTGCGCTGGGGCTGGGGCTCGTGGTTGAGGCTCAAGGTACTCCCTGACATGATGGTGGCCTGGAGCAGTGTGTAGATAAAAAGTCTTTCGGTTACCGTGGACACAAACTCCAGGAGGACAAAAGAAGCCGTTTCACTTCTCTCAGCCCACACCATACAGATCAATGCAAAGAAACGAGGAACTGCAAAAGCATGCTGCTCAGTCGCGGTTTCATTTTGGTTCATTTAAATCTTCATGAAGAATAATGAGGACAGCAAAAAAAAAGAAAGATTTTACCCAAGATTCTGTAGATTGGGGATGGTTGTTATTCTCCCTCTTTGCTCAGAAAATGATGAATTTCTAGAAAGTTCTAGATTCGTTCCCTAAAAGTGCCTGTTCCTTTAGGAATGCAAGCTTGAACGTGCCCTCTTTGGTGAAGTTTATAAGAAATTGCAAGGAGGCCTGGACGCAGTGCTCTGCTAGAAGAAAGTGTGCAGTGCTCCCTCGTTGTAAAGCAACCTTTAAGAGCACAGAACACAGCGCCTCCTGTTTCTCCAAGATGCCATTACATTCTTAATGCAGGGCAGAAGACAACCACAGTCTCTTATTGGCTACTATCAACTACATTGTTATAAAGAGGGAGCATGAACAATGGTGCTATGCAAATGAGGAAGTGAAAATTTAGCAATAAGATTTCAAACAGGATTTTTGCTTGATGGTTTATATGGCAAGAGGTTTTTTTTTTCTAAAACACAAAACACAAAGGCCACGCACTCTTTCCCTTGCCTGGAAACCATCAACGGATTTCAACACACAATTTCAGAATCTTGACTGCAGTTCAGTAAACCTTCAGTTTAGCCACAACCACCAGAAGCCTTGCAACAGTTTTCCCTTCATGCTTTGCTGGAACTGCCATGCCTCTCTGTCTCCTTCCATTTGACAGTCCTAAGACAATCGCTCAAACTTGCTGCTATGGTGTTTTTCATTAAAAAAGTTTAAAAAAAAACAGTCTGGTCTCTATTTCACCAAGCTGATGCTCACATTATTCCAGAAACAGACTGTAAACTTTCACCACAGTGTTCATGCATTTCAGTATGTCACACAAATGATGTAAATTAAACACAGGAAAAGAATTACACCATGAAAATCTCTTTAGAGATATATGTTGATGAAAATAGTCTTACCTATTTTGTAGCAAAACAGAACAAAAGGGTACATTCATTACAAGCTGAAGTGCTGTCATAGTTAAAGCATTTTAAAATAATGCATTATTGCATTTTACAATCAATTAAACTGGTAAGCCAAGGGTCTTTTTTTAGACTTGCAGTCTTCAAGTTGTTTGATTTTCTCTCAAGGCCATATTCTTTATTATAATTAATACAATGTTATGACGAGCCCCACTGCTGAAATATTTTTACTCTAAGCCAGCAAAAACTTAAATGTGGCCGAGGGCTACAGTTATTGGTGCTGCAAGTATTTCGACAGCAAAATTAACATCGAATGGATCCTCTATGATATGACATAATGAAACAATAATGCATTCTTTCACCCACATTCCCTTAAATGCTAGCTAAATTTAGGCTTTTAGGTCTTGGTCTTTGCTTTCTTTAAAAATACAAATATCCTTCAGATTGCTTAGTACAAATTGATGAGGTTACGAAAAGAAGTCTTGTTTCTATCATAAAGACTGCTTTAAGTACAGGCATGAGCCCCTTTCTTCTGAAATGTTGTTCACTTAATACAAACAGGGGTAGCTACAGTATGTATTCCATGGCAGCACTACAAGTTATATTGAATGCACCTCTGTATTGGGGCAAAGACCGGCCTGTTAATGTTAATCAAAAAACAGCAGGCTATCAGCAGGTGAATAGAGAGCTCAACAGCGAGGGGTCGAACAAATGCGAGCGTCACAAGCAAAAATAAGCACAAAAGGGAAGGGTACCAAGATGGCCAGGTTTCTCATATTCAGAAGCCTGTCTGGCTTGTCCTAGAAAGAAAAGGAGTTGTTATACACTTAGCATCCACACTGTAGTAAGTGACAACATGGGACCAAAAAATGCCACGGGACTCAAAATGAAACATGGAAGGCTCCTAGTATTACATTTATAGTTCTGATCATTGCTCTTTTGGTTTCTGGTATTCAGAGAGGTATTATCACACTGTGAGAGAGATGGATTTGCCACAGCATGTTACCTCCAGTTCTCGCAGGATGCCTGACTGGCCACAGGTCTCCAGGTCCTCCAGTGCCTGAGACCAGAAGTTTTCCTCTTGGTCTGGTTCTGTTCCATCGTTGCCCACAGTGAACCTGCAACAAAGAGCCCACAATTCCAGTATATTCTTGCTCTCATGTAATGACTTTGCTCCTCTGAACAAAGACTTCCAAATGCCAGCTAAATAAGCGTACTTAATAGTATCCTGTTTCATGTTGTTCAATTATTTATTCAGATTTAAGTACAAAATAGGAAAATACAATAAAATACACAAAAGATCAAAGAACTGGAGCTCGTGCACAAAAACTAAAGCGTAAGAAAGGGAGCTAATGAAATGAGCACTGAACATGACAATGATCGGACCATGCTGTCACAAAATAAAAATCGAATCTGTTCCCCCGAAACAAAGACATTGTGCTTGACGATCAACAGTCCTGTTGTGAAACATAATTGAGCAAAAATAATCGAAAGCTCCACGGCACAACCAGCACTTTAAGCACATACAGTGTCACATACATTCAAAAGTAATCCATCATCAGACACTCCTGATATATGTGTTTGTACAACCAGGTACAGGCTAAGTGAGTCAGGAGCAACCTTCATCTAGAACCCAGGAAAATATGCTGCCTATATTCTGTGTCCAAGTTTAAAACGGATTAACCTGTGTGATAACGTTTTAGAAGAAGGAAAAGTATTATCCCAGAAGATCTAACATCTACTTTGTTCAGTTCTACATTTTGTATAAGACTGCCTGGATAAGGAATGATATTAAGAGGGAAAAGTCATGCTGGGAAGACACTAGTCTATATAGTGAGTGGGCAGAACACTGTTCCTTAGCTCTCCCCAGGCACCGGAGTGCTGAGCATCTGAACAAACATCGCTTACAACCCCAGCAAATTCTTTATCTGGAAAATGACAATATGTTTTGCAGCTGGTGTGCTGACATTTTATTGGGCAGATTAGATAGAGGTAAATTAATTATGGTGATTAATACTGTTACAAATGGGGTGTTACAAAACTGGTGAAAATCAGGAATTGACTGAGTGGTTTAGTCAATAAGTAAAATAATTATTCATAGCCCCCAACTTGTAAGTGATTTCTAGTTACACCCGAACGGTTGGTATAGTTACAGGCATGTTAATTCTTTATTCTCTAGCACAGCTTTGTTGAGAAAAGTAATAATCGAGGCACACTTGGTTAAACAAATATTTAATGACAAGACACAAACTACACTACACACAACAAAACATACAACAAACAAATTACTCTATGACCAGTATTTACATACAAGGCTTTTTTAGAGGCCTGAAATTCTGGTCACCCAGAAAACCCCAGACTGTACTTAGCATTAAACTCTTAATGCCTATAGAGGCCACATAAAAGATAAGCTGCCTTCTAACTAAATACAATGCAACCTGCAGTTAAATTTCTCTCTCTGCACCCCGGATGCCACAAAATAAATGGGAGCCTATATCCCTACCTATAAAAATGCACCCTAAGCAGGAAAAATTATTCTAACTGAGGTATCTTTTACCCAGGAGACCCAAGTTCCCTACAAACACAGAGTAGCATGCTTTCTCTAACAAGGTTCCAAAACTTAGGTCCAGTCAGGTTTGGTTTGGATGATTATGAAGTAGGGGCTCTCGCCTGGCACATGCTTCAAGTCCCAGCTCCTCCGGACATTTGTCTCTGCTCTCCTACTTTCCTGTTTCTTGTTTCTTACTTTCCTCTCTCCTCTTAATGTGGTTTAATGTTGTTTGTTTCTGTGCTGCTGTTGACAATCACTAACCCACAACTTTCCTAGGCATACTAATTGTTACAATTGCTTCTGCTCAAGGAACCCACACACGTCAGCTAACATCCTCTCTGCTTTGAAGCTAGAAGTGTCACAAACCTTTCAAATCTAAGAGATACTTCTCGGTCACGTAAAGCTGTAACAATACGTGAAAGCACTATTGTGATTAATGCATTTTCTGAAAAAAAGAAGCCTGATTATTGCATGTTCTGTAAAAAAAAAAGCCTGATGGGTTTAAATAATGCCTCCTTGACTTGACATGATGAGGGATACAGCAGAGTCCAAGCATGTCCTAAATACCCTAAGGTGAAAAGGCCGACAGTCATATTTAAAATGTTAAATTGTCAAAAGTAAATTGCTACTTAGTGTAAAAGCATACCAGCAAGGCCATTGAGATATACAGGAAGCTCTGGAAATGTACATTAAAACTTCATCATTATCTATCCATCCATATTCTAACAACTTCATTAACACAGGGTCGCGGGGGAGCCGAAGCCTATCTTGGCAAACAATGGGCACAAGGCAGCGTACACTGGTCTCTGACACAGACAGGACGCCAGTCCATCGCATGGCCACACAAACACAAACACTGATACACACACACTCACACCCAGGGCCAATTGCCCCAGAAGCCAATTAGCATACCAGTATGTTTTGGAATGTGGGAGGAAACCTACACAAACACGGGGAGAACTCTACCCCAGGTCCAGAATTGAAACCAGAGCCCCAGCGCTGCAAGGCAGCTATACTAAACACTGCACCACTGTGCGGTCTAACTACATTACCATGTTTAAAAAAACAAACGGAAAGCACCATCAGCCATTTTTGTAAATATATAAATTTGCAAATACATCCCTGATATAAATGTTTGATGATGAAGCTGAGATGCTGTTTGTAAACCATACCCAAAACAAACTCATTGTTGAAATGTTACTGATATAGGCTGGGCTTTTACTGCTGCATTTCCTCACAGTTTTTTTTTTCTTTTGCGTCTTAGAGAACCAGTTTAGAAGTTATGATTACAGAGGAAGCTGGTATGCTAAACAGTAATCTGGAGCATGAACAATGACTTGAGACCCTCAGTAGACTAATTTTATTCCATAGCTGTCTCAGAGTTTTGTCTACGCTCAGTGGTTGCGTTCAGGTGAGAGCACAGCTTGTTTCTGAAGACATAAGCATTTTATGAGAACATATCTAGTCTATTTAATTTGTCATGGTCATGACCTTGACATGCTAATCACGATAAATGCAATGTGATGTGATCCTGCAGCACTGCAAGCCTCAAGGAGCAACACATCAATAAATTGTACAGGAAACCAGGACAGGCAAAATCTAAAAGAATCCCTGAGAGGTTCTATACAGGGTGAATGTTGAGATATCAGACGTTATCTTAAGGACAAATGAAAAATATTTAAAGAAATACGACTGATCTTTGAAAATGTCATAGAGGCTTTTCAATTTCTGATTATATGTTTTTGGATCCAAGGGTCTGCTGCAATCTCAGATTCTGATTGTTAGAGTCGCATATTCACCGGTCTCCTGAGAAAAGGGATGTCTCTATATCATAATTAATATTTTTTGAGATCTTGAATAATAACTGAGCACTTGCACACAGACACTGTGGTGTTTTTTGGAAAAAAAATTCACATTAATGATCTTACCTTTGAGAACCAAAGGGAAATATGTCACTGAAAAAAATCATTATTAGCTATGCACCCTACGTTATTGTCAGGAATTTGGAAAAAGTCTGGGGTATGTTTGTCTATATGAGCAGAAGAAATACCAATATTCAAAAACCATGGTATGGTATTCATACCATTATTCCTTCTGTTGAAATGTCTGCATTTGTGACTATAACATTTTTATTTTATTTTTTAAGTTTCTAGAAATTGCATAAACCAATAAGTAGCAGCCCATGGGAAAATATCTCTATATCATAATTAATATTTTTGAGAACTTGAACATTAACTGAGCACTTGCACACAGACATTGTGGTTGTTTGGAAAAGATATTCACATTAATGATTTCACCTTTCTGTCAATATGCACTGCACGTGGTACATACAGTACTTTTGCAAAAGTATTCAGATCCTTCCTAAGGCGTTCCATAGTCCATTATCTAACCTCTTCATCCACTTCAGGGCTGCAAGCAGGGGCACTCCCAGGCTGGGACAGCAGTCCATCGCAGAGCGCACACAGACACAGGGAAACTCACACCAGAGCCAGTTTGTCCAGATGCCAATTAACCTACTAGTATGCCTTTGGACTGTGGGAGGAAACTGGAGAACCAGGAGGAAACCCATTTGAACACGGGGAGAACATACAAACTCCACGCAGAGAGCACCCCAGGAATCGAACCCAGGGCCTCAGCGCTGTGAGGGCTCAGAGCTGTTCATACCACATCAATATGTGGTAGAAGCACCTTTGGCATCAATGACAGTGGCACATTCTTTTGGCTACGTCTTTCCACCTTTGCACGGCAGCTTGGTGTGATCTTTGTCTGTTCCTCTTGGTAGATTTGTCTAGATTCTCTCAAGTTGCTCTCAAGGGAATACTGAGGCAGGACGAGGTTTACAGCCTCCTTAGAATAGAAACCAAAACCATTATCTACCAGGAAGCCCTGCAATAGCTGTACCAGACAAGAGCCTGACAAAATCCTAGATGAGGTGCTCCTGAGGAAGAGGTCCAAGCGCAAACAGCGTCAATAGACAGAAACTAATGAGAAATATATTCATATTCAAATAAATCAATTTAAGAGTTGTTGATTAGCTTGGAGAACTGTTTTCTCTTGAGATTTTAATGTATAATTTTACAGGTTTTACAAAGTCAATTTACTGTACTTTTCTTTTTTTCCTCTTTTCATGTGTGCAGGAGTATAGTGCTTTCAATTTCCTTAAACAGTCTTTTAAATGAAATTGTGACTTGTCATGAACTGCCAGGAAAAATGTCTTTAACGTTGATGCAGACCTTCCTTTTCACAGCTAACAATGAGGGGAATAATTATAGGAATAACTCCTTTATTAAGTCGAACTTGGAGATTTGCAGGTTAAATTTGATTGGCTTGTCCAAACTACAGACTGTCCTTGGAGACAGTTTCAAGAGAACTGCAGGCACTGGGGGTTTGTTCCCAGTTCAAATAATTATTTTTTGGGACTACTGAGAAGCAGGAGCTAAAGGAACTTGATGGACTGAACTGCCTCTGCTTTGTTCATGATTTCATGTTATCGCGTCTCCCTAGAGCTGTCACAGTGCCCTCTCTTTCTGTCTGTGTCACAGTACTGTGTAACCTCAGCTCTAGAATTTCTAATTCTAACACATCATTGACTGTCTCAATTACTTAATTGGATTGATTGATTACTTTGATCATAACAGAACTTTTAGTTCAAACTCTGCTATTACATTATTAAAGTAACGTATTAAAGTATTAAATTCATATTAATAATATATGTTTTAATAACCAGACCTGACTATTAATTACATACCCATACAATTCTGAAATTTCATACAATTTTGTCAATTGCTTCCAAGACTCGACTCACAGCTGTAAAGAGGACCTGCACATTAGTCAGAACCACTCTCTGCCAGCTCCACATTGCTCTAAAGAAGAGTGCCTGTAACCTTGCCAGTGGTCACAGGGGTAGCTCTTTCACTCACTGCCGAGATCACTATGGGGGTCATGCTATCATGGAAGTGCTCTTCTGACTGGCCAATCTCAACCATAACTGGCTAGTGAAAGGAACAAGGCTCGGACTTGTGACAACCGAGCCACTGGGGGTTATCAGTGGACATTTTCACACTTCTTCCAATCCCCAAGTGTCCAGGTGACTTACCCGCTAGTGGTAGGCCGATCCCACTCGTCATCACTCAGCCCGATGTCCTGGAAGATGTTATTCCTCTGCCGGCTGACAGGAGACAGGCTGCCCCTGGACTTTGCATTCCTCCACTCGTGGCTGTGGAAACTGTACCCTGAAGCCTGGTACCCAGGTACTGTTGAAAACCAAAAAAAAAGACAGAGATAACCTGCAGCTGAGGAGAGAACTATATATTAAAACCCTACTATCATGATAGCTCTTGATGGACATTCGTTTGAAGGTGCAGTTCCATTATACGTCCTCACATTTATATATCACATTTTACCTCAGAGGATCCCAAAGCAGTTTACACACAGGTGGGGACCTACTTCACCCACTACTAACGTACAGCCCCATCATGGCAATGTATGACAACCTCACTACAGAGTAGACCAGATGGAGGAGTGAAAATTTCCTTCACCAAGTGTTAGGGACAGTGCCATGTCATCTTTACAAATTAGGTACTCAATATTGGTTTAGTATTTCATCCAACATTCAGTACTTCCTCCTACAGCACAGTGTATTCTCTCACCATACTTGATTTGGAAGAGTGCCACCTACCGATGATTAGAAAGACTCTACAATTTACACTAAGATCTACAATAACTTGAAATCTACAGTACAGTAACACAAACATTGCTGTGTTTATACAATAGGCTGGTAACAACGAAAGTACTGTAGTTCATTTCTGTTGATGAAGTTTGGGGTTTTCCTGTTTCAAACAACACTAAAGTTTTATCAAGCTATCAATAAGAGGGAATATAAGAAAAAGTATTTACTGTATCTCATTCAGAGAAAACAAAAGACAGGAGTGCAAAACAAAGTCAACAGCAATATTTAACTATACTTAATGAAAACACAGGGAAGATTATTATGATGTTACAGTGAAATTGTCTCCGCTTAAGAAATGTGACTAATTTTGCCCTAATTACAGTATTTCTTAAGAAATTGAGAAAAATATCTTGACTCAAGTATAGAACCTTTTCAAACATTTTAATGGGTTTTAGGTTTTATTTACCAAACTTTTTTCAGAGGCTGACCAGAAATTATGAAATACATACAAAATGCCTAAAATCTATGTGAAATGTGAAAAATCCAAATTCGAAAGTATCCAGTTGATTAACATGTAATGAATACCATATAACCTTGCAAGGCTTTTACTTCTGTAGACTACTTACTATGTTTAATGGAAGCAGCCTGAGATTAAAAATGCACTTTTTTATTATTGTTTTCTAGTATTAAATATAGCATGAGAAGGTTTTATTTAAACTATTCATATAAAACTGAGACAAAAGTGGAAAAGATCAAGTTGTGTTTACTGTTTTTTCTTCTCACCTTACTGAAATCCACTGAAAAACAATTGCATCTTAAAAGTAAGTGGCTCTAATGAATAAGTAACTGACTAATCCAAATCTTTATTGCTGCTGGCTTTCAAAGTCCTATACCATTAATCTCTCAAAGCCTGCTGTTTTTTTTCTGGTGTAAGACTTTGTGCTCAGAGGGACCCTGAACTAAGTCTAACTAGGATAAATGTTTCACAGTTTCTCACCAGAGGGATTATGTGGGCTTTATTTAATCCCTGTATTATGTACTTCTAAGCGCATTATTTTTTCTAAATTTTCTGTGTTGACAGAAAACAATATTTGTAATAAATTATCACTATAGTCTCTGTGCATCTGATTTATTAGGTTTGACTTTTTTCTCGAGGGAGCTGAATGATTCTTCAAAACGTAGTATTAGCACAAATTAGGGTATCGTGCTTAACACTTGAGTCTATGAGCAATTGCAGAAAGCGTCAGAAAGAGTTGATCATTTTTACAGTCATGCAGACTGTTAAAGTGTTTTTACAAATTTTAAAAACAATTTTCACCTGTAAGTATAGAGCCTTTGTATAGAATATCTCTGCATGTAAAGCAGGCAGATGCTGTTACTTCACAGTCACACACCTCTCCTCCCCCACATCTGCTCATTGTATAGAGCTTCCAGATTGTGCTCACCTTGAAAGGACATGATTTGAAAAACAATCCAATTATTGGAAAAATTACTTATGCAATGTTGATCAAGCTCTGATAACTCTCCTTTAGAAAAAAATTCTTGCTCAACCGAACTGTCATCCTGCGAAATTTAAAGCCCTCATTTAATAAACTGAGATGGTAAACAGAAATAACTAATACTAAAGTGAATACATAATAATTTGCCCTGTTAATGGCCCAGGTACTGTATGTTTTGTAGACCTCCTGCACACTTATCATGAATATCTTCTCTGGACTACAGGTCAGAATGAATGATTCTCTTTGGGGTTTCAATTGGTGATTATGTCACAGTGCTTTTTAATGACAATAATAATGCATTTGTTTTATCCAGATTGATCCTGAAGCCTTTTACACATACAGTAGGCGATGAATTTCATCCCACCGAAGCACAGCAATGCGCAGCCCCACTAAACAGCAGTCCAGCTGGAGAAGAGAGACACTGTTTCACCAATGGAATTAAGGCAGGTGCTCTTTTTAATGTTTCATCTGAATAAGGGCACCTCCTCCAGCATAGTGTCCCTGGTCACCGTACCAGCAATGGCAATGGAAATTCAAGTCCACAGAGCTACCTACTGGCCCACCACAACCTTGGCCTGTGACACCCTGGTTTTCCCACTCCAGGCCCAGACTTGCTTAGCCTCTGAGATGAGCTAAGGCTAAAGGATGTGAATAGTGCAGTCAGAGAAAGTCTAATTCACAATACTGAGATATAGATATCCTACATTCCATAAACACAAAGAATAAGGACCCACTTTAGTTTTTAATTTATTTATATTTCATGATAACATTCATTGATATGCATTATGACTGTGCATCTAAGACTTTATTTTTAAAAGAGACTGTGAAGACCTAAAGAAGACTGGCAATTACTTCTATCTGTAAAGAATTTACTTTATTTTCTTCCTCTACTGGAATGGGTAATTGCATTTGCCTGCTTGGAACCCCCAATTTCCAATAGCTCTGAGACACTTAACTTCACTGTTTAAAATGAAAAAAATACTTTAGTATTTCCTAAGCAAATCATAAACACTTGACTTTTCACAAACAGATAACTACCAAATTTCCAATTTCACTGTTATTTGTCTGCCTGACAAATGAGTACAGTAATGCATTGTTTCTTTTGACAGTTCATCTAAATAAAAGAATAAATGAATTTTAAAACTACTACTGTATGGTGAATGGCTTCATCTAATGGGAATGATGATGGCTTCTTTGTTTTATTCCTCTTTAATAATAAATTTGAAACAATGTAATCATGACTAAATTACATTACTTATGTGTGAGACTGCTGGCCTGCCATACAGATTTAAGCAAATATCACCCAAAGTCACTTTATCAATAGTAATAAACAGAGATTAGAGATGTTATAGTGACCACTACAGTGTTGCCTACACCGGCAATGCCCAGTCATTCATTTCATTTAGGATTACTACCATTATACTGTGAAACTGGAAAACACAGCAAATCATTTATTTGAGGAGGTGATTGTAGTATAATCGGAATACAAACCATAATAGCTCAGTTCATGTATTTATACATTTTATGAGGTGAAACTGTAAACAAGATTTGTTTTTCTATTAACACACAAACACAGTACACAAGTAAACTGTTTTATTGATGTACTTTCCTCTTTTAATTTGTGTACTGTCCTTATGAATATGACCTCGCCTTTTGTACAAAGCATGCTCCTTATGTTAGATAGTCCAATTAAGAAGGCATACCTTGTCTTTGTACACACACAGACACACACTCTGAAATGATTTCACTGTTGTAGTCATCTACCACAGCTTTATTGAGTATAGAACTCTAATAAGCCTGTAAAGTGGGGCAGATGGGAGCATTTAATCTTATACCATCAGGCTGTCTACAGAAAGAGGCTTTACGGTTAGATGGTAGATACTGTAGTTAAACTGAGAGATGAAAATGTCCCTCCGTAACGGGAATTTCCCGAGAGAGGTGCTAGCAGTTCGGTTCCTCACCCTGTGTGCCGAAGACAGTGTCGATGCCCGAGCCATCCCAGGACTCCACAGCACTGTCAACACTGGGGATGGTGGTGGAGTACATATCTGACAGCTTTCCTGTCTTCTGAGCCGCCTGAGACTCGTCCTCCACGTCGCTGAGCTCACTGAGCCGCCCAGAGGCTGAGGGCTTCTTAGGGCTCGTTGCTGTAAATAAAAATCAGTTTTCTTTTTTAGGGCTGCCACCAACTTTTTTTATTATCTTCCCCCCCACATCACATATATTTGAACTGGGAGACAAATGAAATGCAATAGGATTTCAAAATCCATGAATGCTGTCAAATTCATATAAATGTATTCATCAGAAAAATGGTCAGAACTTAGCCAGAACTTCGCCTCAGAAAGTGTTACTGTGAAGAACATTCAAATGTTGATTTAAGAGTCCCTTTCTGGGGTTGTTCCCAGTGGAATCACTGACAGCTATGGGACTACAGTGAAATTGATCCAGATGAGCTTGATGGGCTTAAACGCCTCCTTTCCTCTGTGGGGTTTCTGAAGTTCTAATACACACATGCTGGAAAACAAGATTTAAGACCCCCTTACCAGTTGTGGAAATATGATACGTGCATGACCGTAAAAACAAAAAAGACATCATGCTCAACCATGGCAAATCCGTACAATTTCCAAATTTTCTCTCCCAGTCTTTCAGTGCTGAATTACAATACTTTACTACTAGATCTGACCTGTGGAAGTGGAGGTTGACTCACCTTCACCTTGCTTCTTGATTTTCAAGGTGACAGACTCTCCTGCCATCTGTAAAAGATGAATGGCTTCGCTTAACGGTTTCCCCTTCAGACTGTTGCTGTTTATGGCTAGAATTCGATCTCCAATGTGTATTGCCCCAGTCCTGTATAAGAAATGTTAAAGGTTACAAACCTTGCAAACATCTAACCACAAATATATGTGCTATGACGATGCTGTTTTTTAAAAGAAATATAAATAACGGAAAACTATGCTGAAATATTTGTTCTCCAGACGAAAGGGACAAAAAAAATCTACTTTATCTACTAAAAGCAGAGAGAAAGCAAGTTCTTTCTAATGTACTGTAGCTGATGGTAATAAAACAGATGTGTAATGAAAATGACTCAGCCTTATGAGTCCCAACAATTCCTACACCCACTGGGGAAAGAACGAGATGCCCTGCCATGCTCCTCCAGCATGCCCACCTGCATGGCCATTTGTTATTTGATATGCTGCAAATTCAACAGGCTGTGACAAGACAGGTGGAACCAGTTGGAGCTGTGGCATGTCTTTCACTGATGTCACTGCAATTGACTGAGACAATTATTGGCTTGACTGGTCTAAATCACCACTTTCTCCAGTACCTTAGGTAAAGTCGGGGCTTAGTTAAGACAAAGTCAGATGAATGGGGCTCCATGACAAAGAGTGGGTAATGCAGCACTGTTCATTTTAGGTCTGGATTTGGTGATCAAGGTCAGCATTAAGAAGAGGAAGTAGTGATGGCTAGGTGACACACAGCTGGGATTGCATCCAACCTTCGCTGTCATTTTCAGATATTAGACAATCGGCAAAAGACCAGGAGGACCACTTTTATTCCTTTAGCTCGGGGTCACCTGAAAAATCCCAAGCCTTACTTTTCTCCCTGAAATGTCTGAATGTCACATATTAGGCATAAATACAAAGTGGGACTTAGGCATCGTTACTATAAGAACAAGTTATATTTAACTTGACACACCTGAAGAAGGCCCCAAGGCCGAGATGTTGTGTTTTTTTTCTTCTCTTTTTAGCATGGAATAAACCTATTACTTGTTCCTTTGCAGCCTACACATGCTGACGCAGCTACCCACCTGAATTACTACAAGTTATATTTAATACAAGCTGAAATTCTGAGCTGTTAACTCAGTATTTAATAAAGCTACAGTACAATCCTCGATCACTGTTTTGCCTAATCTTGACAGCACATTAATCGAAAAAGAAATGTGACAGCGCATTCATCAAAAAAGAAATGTGATATCATGTTTTTAAGGTTGCATTTGATCTAAGTAGTGGGATAGAAGTGTTTTATTGCTTTATCTACATGTACATTGGAATTCCAATTCACGCTAATCTCTCAGGACATACACAGTACAACAGACACCACCACACAATGTCGACAGTAAAAGAAACATTCATGTAAGTTTATAAGGTTAAAGTAAAACGACTAAGTTTAAGTTTAATACAGCGTAATAACTAGATGCATGGAATGTGGAAGATCATGGCAAAAATGAAAAATGTTATAAACATTATTACTTTTTAGAATTAATTGAATAGGAAACACACCAGCAATGTTTGTATTATACCAAACACTGAGCCAGAATGACAGTGAATCACTAAGAATTGCGTTGAAGACATAGAAACATGTATAAGACCAAACTTTGTTAGGCCTATTGTAAAACATTTTTTATAACTTATTTCCACTAATGGTTGGCGCAGTAGTTAGCATTGCTCCCTCACAGAGCTGGAACCAGGAGTTCGATTCCAGAACTGGGGTGCTGTCTGGTTTATATGTCTGCATGTTCACATGGGTTTCCTCTAGGTCCTCCCATTTCCTCCCACAGTCCAAAACATTCTGGTAGGTTAATTCATTTCTGGGAAAATTGGCCCTAGCTGTGAAAGTGTGCATGTCTGTGTCTGTCTGCCCTGCGATGGACTGGAATCCTGTCCAGAGTGAACCCTGCCTTGTGCCCCTGCTGGCTGGGATAGGCTCAGGCTCCCCCACGACCCTGAATTGGAAGAAGAGGTTAGAAAATGGATGGCTGCTCCATAACTATTTTTTTACAACTGCATTTGTTGTCCTTAATTCTAGTACAAACCCATCTGCACATGGATTTCTGATTTCAGGTCTCTTCTTGGGAAACACCTTTGTGCTAGTACAGCAGAAGGTGTGAATAGCACCGGTACCTCTCTGCCAGGCCTCCTTTCGTTAGGCTGGAGATGATGATGGGGTCAAATGGCTCCTCAGTGCCAGAGATTGTGATTCCCAGAGGCCCCCCATAGCGCTTCAGCTCCACAGTGTAGATGATTGCTCCAGAGCTCTCTTGCTCATCTAGAACACAGGCCAACAAGAAGCAGGAATCACTTACAAGACCAGCCAGGCAATAAGACATGTGCTGTCAGAGGGTAAACGCATTACTGAAATCAAAGTGTTGCTCTGGGACACTTCTGTCTTGCATCTTACTGCAGACGTAAAGGATTGGTTTGTCAGTGTTTGTACCACATTCAATTATACATGGATAAAACACTATTCTTTATGATCAACCTAGTCTTTGAAAAGTTTTGAACAAGCACAAGAGTTTTTTGACAATTACATAAATCTTGACATAGTGCAAGGATCTAGATAACATACCACTGGAAATAAAAGGCTCAGATATTCTTTTAACAATTTATAACATTCCACTCTAACTCTTTAACCAGTGTGGTTTAAAACCCTCTCTATATGTTCAGGAAACCAATCAAAAATATAAAGTAGTTGCAAGCAAGAAGAAGCAATTTGATACAATCATGTTGTTTGGTTTTTAGTAGTTAATCGATCCAAGACTCAATTTCTGCTCAATGTGCTGAATGTCTCTGGCACTCTATTGACTTTTGTACCACTTCACTTACATAAAACCCAAATAGATTTTATCTTCTTCCTTCAAGCCTTTATTCTGACTCCCTGTTTAAAAGATCGAGCAGTGGTTTCATAGGTTTTATAGGTGCGAACCTCAAAAGTCACAAGAAGGCTCACGTACTGTAGCACATTCTCCATTTTTGGTTTCAAATGTCACTTTTTATACACACTATGGTGTCAAACTACTCCTATTAGAATTGAGGCTATAAACTGCTCTACAAAGTAGTATTTGAAACATGCTTGGTATGTTAAGTGTTGGGTAAGAGATTGTTTATGGTGCTGCAGTCATTAAGTTGCTTCAGTTATCTATGAAAAAGAACCTCTGTTCATTTGAATATTGTTTATTCTTTTGGCAAAAAATGTCATCTGTGATTGAGTACAGTAAGTCATGATAATATGCTTCAGCTGCAGTATAAATGCCTGTATTACATGCATGAATTACATTCCATTAATCTTAGAAGCAGAGAATTTTTAATAAGAGTGCTTGGTGACAGAATTGTTTTTTTTACCAGATTAAGTATAATGAAGCAGTTCAGAATTTGTAGAGATGCTAAGACATCGATGTCTGGAAGGCTCATTTGTAATATATCTTTTTCTTAGAGCATTTTTACATAGTATTTACTGTACTAAGGTAATTTTTGGTAGCAAGACCAGACAATATGATTCTCTTAACGTGTATTTTTTCACCATTTACACTCAGATAATATGTGGAGGAGAGTCTCAGAGATACATTGTAATGTTAATATTTAATGTTCAAAATGTAATCTCTTAATATATTCGCTTTCTTTAACATTCTGTGTCATCTTCTTTTCTTAAGTACAATAAACCCTTGGTTTAATGAACAAAAAAAAGTAAAAGGGGTGTCTGTAATTTCTGAATTATAATTTTGCAGCACAAAAACAAGATATTACAAAAATATATGCATATACAGGAGAAGAAGGTTCCACAGAAAAAGGTTGTGTTTCTTTTCTTCTCTTTTTAGCATGATATAAACCTTTACTTGTTCCTTTGCAGCCTGTGCATACTGAAGCAGATACTGTACCTACTTGAACTATACATACACTGTACACAGTATACTGTATGTATATGCTTTCTGTATGTGTAAATACATAACTGCACTGTGTATTAATATATTGCTGCACTGTACTCTTTATATACTACATTGTATTACAGGACAGTCTACCATTTCTTTACCAGACTTACAGGGGGAGAGGGGAGTCCGGTACTGCCAGCTGTCCATTAAATTACCAATGAGATACTTCAAGCTCAAAAAACACACTTGTACATTGGAAAATAAAAATTAAATCAGACCAGGTAATCAACTGCTGGAAGCTCGTTCGTTATATCCTGGAGGACCCTGGGTCTCCATGATGTGCCGACAGCTATGGGTGTCAATCTGTGAACCATCAGCATTTAGCCCAGTAGTGCCGAGATCCTTTCCATGCAGATTTGACGTCCTGGTGTGGACGTCTCATGCTTGTGTGCTTGAGAATTTTCCAGGAGCGAAAGCCAGAAGAGACCAGACCCGTCGGCATTGTAACAGCTGGGATAATATGATGACTTCACCTTGGATTAATTTATTCAATGTGGAATAAATCTACTGTATCTATTCAGTGGGTGAACTCAAAGCTAGACTGATAAAGCATTGGTTTGATTTTTTATAATTGAACTTACATACAGTACATTATATTGTACATTTATGCCGCCATTTCAGCAGCAGCTTACAAAAGAAAGAAATACTGGGAACTCCAAACAGATTCACTGCAGAGCATTTTTAAATGCTTAAAACTGTTACTTGTAATGTTTCTGGCTACTTTGGAGTCATTTGGGTAACTTTTTCAACACAGGTCTCATTAAGGGGAGGTTTATAGAACATGTTCTAGAAGTGCCCGAGCTAGGGTTAGGGTTAGGTTTTCCTCAAAAGCTAGACGTTTTGTGATGTATTTGCTGTGGGTTAGGAATCATTTGAAATGCAGGAAAGGTGTTGTTTTGTTTTTTACTTGAGAACAAAATTTGGCCCAATTGTGCAGTTTTTGATCAGCCGTGCTCCTGTCAAATACGGTCAAAAATCTAATGTTTGAAAACCTTCTTTCTGCATGGTGAATGTTTTTTGCATTTAACTCAGGAATGAAACAGGAAACTTAGCAAAACTTCAGAGGTAATTGTAATCCTAAATTGTAAACTGCACAAATTATGTATATTAGGTTACATTTCAGCAGCAACTCAGAAAAAAAAAGAAATATAGAAAATTGCAAACAGATTCACTGCAGGTCATTTTAAAATGCTAAAAACTGTTACTTGTAATGTTTTGACTATTTTGGAATAATTTGGGTAACTTTTTCAACAGAGGTCTCATTAGGCAAGGTTTATGGAACATGTTCTAGAAGTGTCCGAGCTAGGGTTAGGGTTAGGTTTTCTTTAAAAGCTAGATGTTTTGTGATGTATTTCTGTGCTTTAGGATGCATTTGAAATGCAGGAAAGGTGTTGTTTTGGCGTTTCCATGAGAATGAAATTTGGCCCAAATTTTGCAGGTTTTGATCAGCCGTGCTCCTGTCAAAACTGGTCAAAAATCAAATGTTCGATTGTTTCATTCTGCATGCTAAAATATCTTGTTTTTTGCATTTAAACCAGGAAGGAAATATTAAATTTAGTTAAACTTCAGTGGTATTTGAAATCCTAACTGTAAATGGCACAAAACATGCATATTTTATGCAACATTTCAGCATCAGCTTACAAAAGAAATAAATACTGGAAATTCCAAACAGATTCACTGCAGATTATTTTACAATGATAAAAAAAAATACTTGTAATGTTTTGACTATTTTGGAGTCATTTGGGTAACTTTTTCAGCACTCAGCTTTTTAGGCAAGGTATATGGATCATGTTCTTAAAGTGCCTGAGCTAGGGTTAGGGTTAGGCTTTCCTTAAGAGCTACAAATTTTGTGATGCATTTGCTGTGCTTTCGGTTACATTGGAAATGCAGGAAAGGTGTTATTTTGTTGTTTACTTGAGAACAACATTTGGCCCAATTTTGCAGCTTTTCATAAGCCTGTCAAAAATCAGATGTTTGAAAACAGTATTTATACATGCTAAAATCTCTTGTTTTTTGCATTTAAACCAAGAATGAAATAGTACAACAGTACAGCACAAAATATGTACAGTATATACACTTGGACCAAATGCCTTTCTGGTTTTTATTCTGTGAAACATCTTAACTATTAAAGGCAATTCCTTATTTGCTTGAAGGGACTAATTTCCCAGATGTTACGCTGTTCATCCATTAAAAGACCTACAGATCCCACAAGACTGCAGCTCTGAAGGAGTTCAGCTCTGACTGGGGATGCTTTGTGAGATGGGCTAGTGAGGGAGGGTGGTGCCATTTGGAATCTCTAGGGCTCAGGTCTGGGGATGGAAGATGAGAGCTGAACAAGGACGATAACACAAAAGGTAACATAAGAACTGTATTGGTAATGCATAATGTATCTTGTTCAGATTGTTTTTGTTCTTTGAAAATGGAATTACTGCATGACCAAGCCCAGCTGTTTCTGATTTACAAAGTGAGGCAATTTTATGTTTTGTTTATCTTATTCATTGTAATTTGGGAACAAGAAAGTACCTAAGTAAACAAGGAATGCTAAATTGTCAGAAGTAAAGTAGAGAATGGTGCATTGTTGCATTCCACTGATCCAAGTATTCATGAAGAGTGTAGAACTGTCCTTCATTTAGTCTAGGTTAACACATCTCAAAAACTATGAAGCAGACTGCAGTTCATTGTATCACTGTCTCTACATTTAAGACCAGACACAGACTCTGCTGTGCCACAGTTGCCACAAGAAGCAGGCATTTTATGATTTTCTGATTTTTTTTATCATAAATGGAAAAACTGCTGGGGCATGAAAGAGTGACCTCCCTCTTCCTTTCATTTTTTTGAATACTACAATGCCATAGAAATCTAGTCTCCAGGTCCCCCTGTGTCATCAAATGTTACAAAGTAGGGATAAAATTCGAGAAAGAATTCTAATGAATGTAACCAAATACTTAAACTGTAAACCAATTTCACACAGGCAAAACTGAGTGGAAAAGCAAGCAACAAATAATGAATGAGTGCAATACTTTACAATTCCACCATTAAGGGTACCATCTCAGATCGATATTACAGTACATAGCAATTTAGTTTCATTTTATGAGCTAAACTGAGAATAAATGTATGAAGCATGGACAAAAGAGCAACTTGTTTATTCCAGTTTACTCGCAGGACTGTAATCTATAATTTCATATAATTTTCACTGAAACCCAAGAACACTTCTTTACCCAAAGAGTTGAGGGAGTATGTCGCAACCATCGCAGCCATGCTGTTAAAGCCAACATCCAGGTTTCTTTCAAGAAAAGGCTGGTTGAGCTCCTCGTTTCAATCAGTTACTATCTACCAAACGGGCAAGGCAGCCTCCTCTTATTTCTAACACTATTTCTATATTCTTATGACATGCAATCTGACTGACCATTCATTCCTTCTCCTGAGGTGTACTAATACCCAACAAACAATCAAGATACTACAGTTTTCCAGTTAACAACTTTAAAGTTATTAATAAAGTCAGCTTAAATTTACTAAAAAGATCAGAGGAAGCTGTGCTGTTCAGGGAACAGAGTCATGGCTCAGAAGCACTGAACAGGGCAGGAGGGAAGCGTTGTGCTACAGCACTACCTGAGTTGTCTTCATCTTTGCGAATCTTGAGCTTCACCAGGTCCTCACATTGCTGCAGGATCTGCACAGCATCCTCCATGGAGCAGTTGTCCAGACGGATGTTGTCAATGGCTAGCAGCTTGTCTCCTAGTTCCAGTGTCCCCGTCCTGCCAAAAGCAATTTCTTCAATATATATTCAATGTCTTTGAATGGCAATTCTTTATCTAGGTCATTTTAAAATTCTCCTTGTACTGCCCTCAGGATACCACTTCAGTGTCACACTGATTTTACAGGGGACTGACAGAATAATGGACTGTTCTTGTAAACTCAAAGAAATAACATGACCGTTCAAAAATGCAACAGAAAAGTAGTCTGATTAAGTGAAAAACTTGGTCTTTTTTTCCTTTTCCCCATAATATCTGATTTTTTAAGGTAAACCGGTCACTGTTGGAAAGAGAAGAAGAAAAACAAACAAACGTGACAACCAAGAGAAATGTAAGGAACTGTAAGGAGCTCGTACACAAATGTAGAAAAAAGAACAGAGTAAAACTAAACATGCTGTTAACTCACTCCAACGGACACTTGGCCAGGAGAGCAGGGACCAGATCCCATGCTCCTAACGTACACAATGCTGCAGCATTAAATCTGGCTATGACACCTGAGTTCAAAAACTTCAAATGAATTTGGTTTCCCAAGCTTTTATAGTAAAGATACAGAATTAGGTGAGATGTATTACCTGACAATTACTTCTTGCAAAATTATACCTTTGTCATGAATTTCATGCATGATTTATGAATTTGCAAAGATGAACACAGCAAAATGTTAAAATACATGTGCTTAGTAAATGCCTTTTATAACCCATTTAAAGTCCCACACACAGACAAATAAGTCACCGTACCGTACGCCAATTCTTATTATACTAAAATACAAATCAGAACCAAATTCTAACAATAATGACTTATGGTTCAAGAGATTACAGCCCAGAACAACAGGGGGCGTTTGTGTACCTGTGAGCAACGCTGCCCTTCTTAATGTCTGAGATGATAAGAGGATCTCCAGGCTTTCTGCTAGAAGGAGCTGCAAAGCACAGAGGGACAGAAATGCGTAAGAGATTTTACCATGAGAAAATAAAATGCTTGAGTGAACTAGTCTTCTTTGACTTCCTGTCTTGAATTAAGAAATGGAAGGTACCTTTTGATATGCACCATTAAGCACATATCAGCACTGGCAAGAGCAAAATATAAGAGATACAAAATGAAAAGAACACCAAAATTATTGTGTAGGAATACAGTTTACTATTTTCATTGAAAACTCCATTCTGATTTACATAAAATCCATATGATAAACAGAAATCAGAATATTAAGAATAATATGCATACATATACATTTAATCTATATCACTCCTTTTTTAATTTCCAGTTTTACAAAACAAATGAACTATCCACCCCTTTTATTTTTTTAAAATTTGGTACGGTGTTGTTCATGTCATCCAGGTGTCCTTTGATCAGATAACTGTGTGCTGAATGGATTTGCTGGATATCATTAACTTTCCGTTTGTTTTTATTTCAGTTGTGCACAGTTACAGTATAGTCCTAGCTCAAGACAGTACTGTAAACAGCAGCTTTCTGCTTTAATCTTAAATGGAAGATGTTTCTTAACATTGTGACAGCAGCAAGGCGTTCAAATTGAAATGTTTTGATTTATGACTCCATTTACATCCATCTGAGAAGCACAGTTCAAAGCAGTTTTAAAAAGGTAGTACTGACCAAGGAAGATGAGAAGAGAATTTATAGGACTCCCATCTATCATTCAAATCCTTAACTACAGCTCAGGAAGCCAGATCACACTTAATGTTGTATCCTTGGGAGTCAGGCAAAGAAAATTAGCCATGGTTTGATCTATCAGTTAATTAAATCTTATAACTACGGCTGGACTATATCATGAGGAAACTCTTATTAATGAGCATTAGTGATGGTCTGAAAGAGAAGGAAGTGGGAGCACAGATCTTCATTTTAAAAAGCGTGAATTAAAATCTACAGGACCAGGCAGAAAAAAATTCCGGTGTGTAATCACATGTGCTTCAGTACCTATACAAACCAAGAAACAAAAAAAAAATCAATGAAAAAATCAAAAGGAGCATCAATGAAATAAATACATTTTAGTGTATACATCAGCTCCAAAACTGATTTGCTAACCTTATGTCCATCTACTGATTGGAGCCACTATATCCAGAATATATATACAGAAAAAGTTTAATTAGTCGAATTGAATTAATATTGTTATTACACTACAGTTTGGATTAATATAATGGCCGAAACAAGTACTGTATCTGTGCACCTACTGTACATAAGGATGAAAGTCTTTTCTTTAAACCTCCTACTCATTATTCAAAGCAAAGAAGTGTATATAAAGAAAGAAAAATAGAAGCTGAAGCAAAAAGATAACTGATTTAAAATGACTCTTATTTTAATTCAGATAAGTAAGTTTCATCAGAAATTACACAAATTTGAGTTAGCGTGCATTTTTCCTGGGGGAGGTTCGGTAAAGACAGTGGAATACCAAGACATGATATGCGTCATGTTTCAATTTTTTTTTAATCTGCTGTTAGGATTTGTGCTACAAAATTCAGAGCTCTATTATTACTGACTCTGTTTGTCTAAAACAGAAGCCAGCTGTTCTGATTATTCCCTCTGCATTGAGTCTGCACTATTGTCAAGATGTGTGCGTGTTAGGCATGTGTTTTTTACCAAAGAAACAGAGCTACCATTGCAGATGAAATGTTAACATCTTTCAAACAGACGTTCTGGGAATATGTTTTGGCACTGGTGCTGTTGACATACTGGATTGTGAACGGATTCTATCCACAGGGCTGAGGCTTTTTAATGATCTGTTTGTTCCAAATTAACAGAACCTTCAAATGCAAACAATGTAATCACTCGAGTGTTGCTATTTCAGCAATATTATAGTGCTCAAGCCTTGGAGTACATCATCTTTTTTCAGATGCATTTTGGTAAAACACTATAAATCACCAACATGGTATAATCCCATAATGTACTTTTATAATTTTCAACTGAATTCTGCTCAGTATGGCCTAAATCAATTAATATTTCATTGTACTGTCCATCAATCCATCTTTTTTCTAACCATTTCTTTTCTTTATCCAATCTGAGGTCACAGAGAAGCTGGAGCCTATCCTGGCAAGCAATGGGCACAAGGCAGGGTACACCAGATTCTGATACAGACAGGACACCAATTCATTCAAGGGCGCACACAGTCACTAACATGTGCACACTTATACTAGTGTGTCTTTGGACAATGGGAAACTGGCACACTATAGGATTGACTTTGCCAATGCTTTTGAGGATTTTAAATGCTTGAATACACTTGTAGGCAGATAATTTCCAAGACTTAAAATGCAAGTTTTTTAAATCAGGTCTTACTAGTGCATTACACAATATTAATACATCCCTTCAATTAAATTCTACACTTATAACAATACATCCTCAATTCTGTTTGCCATTTGTGGTTTCTCCACGGTATCTAGAAGAAAATTGTCAACATTAACACCTACAATAAGTTCTTTTGTTATAGTATAGTAGATTCTTCAAGATCAGTGCCTACCATTTTTATTTAGAGTCTTTTTGTTTCTGTTTAATACAGTATAGCTGCTATTCTACCATGATAGGTTATTGGGTTATTGAGTTAGAAAGAATAAAGGAATACTACAAGAAGTCAGATAGGGGGAACAAGTGTTCTTGGGTATCAAAACATTAGTCAGAGAACCAGAAGGTCAGAAATGCTGGAAAAACACAGTAAGACTACAGTATGTGCCTTATTCCCTTATCTACCTTGAGAAATGTACCTTTATATAAGATACCGAAAGTCTGCATTCCATACCTGTTTCCTGTTGCTTGAATGCATTATACAATTTTTAGTTTGGAGACAATTCTGTGGGGTATTAATCTCTACAAATCTAAGCTGGAGGGTTACTTCAGTAAATCAAACTGAACATGTTTCATATTTCTATTGTCCTGAGAGTCCTTTTTTAACACTGCAGATATGCAACTGCATGTAACATTTGGCACAGGTCTATATCAGATGTCATCTGGCAGGTGTTGGCCCAGTCTTGATTTTTTTGTTGCCTGCACAGTACTTGATAAACTGCCCCTCGTTTACTTAAACTAAAAATGTGACTTGGTATTACAGAAAATAACTTTTTCTTTGTAATTGAAAGTTAACAAACGTAAATGAAAATAAACAGTGTTACCACCAGCACTGCTACGCAGAGGTGAACTTTAGACAGAGGTACACATTATTTGCAGATACTGCAACTAAAAAGAAGCTAACATCACATACAACATACTGTATATTAATAAGGCAGTGAACTTCGATATTACTACAAAAATCTAAAACAAATAAATTATTACTGACCTGCAAATAAAGAATAATGAGAAGAGATGGTTAGTTTCAGTGCTTTGGCCTCTGCATGATTATTTATATTATATTATGTGACTTAGCAACTGTTTCTCTGCCCTCTCTCCTAACAGCAATTTTCCAGTCTCATTCAGCACTTTAGTAAATGATAGGAAGAACTGGACTGTTATCTGCCCCTAACATTAATCCTTATATTTTGACATCAAATGTGACTTGTTTACCATCTGTGACAGAATCTAGATCAATCACTGATATAAATTGGGAGTGGTCCTAATAAGGATCCCTGTGGTACTCTACTAATTACATGTACAGTATGTCTTTCCCAATTTGAGCATTCACCCCTAATTTGTAGTCTTCGTTTTGTATCCTTTAACCGGTTACAAGAACGTGTTACCTCGAATGCTTTCTCAGTTTAATTTGAGAATTTATCTTTGAATCAGTCCTTGAGTGCTTCTGTTTGCTTCAACAACACTAACAAGACCTAATTTCACTGAATCTGTGTTGACTATCCTCTTCAATCATATTACCTATACTGATGACTCTCTAGTTCAGTTCCATTTAGCAATTCCATATCCTTACATGTAATAGAAGCAAGGATTATTAGACTACAATTACTCTGTTTTATTTCTTTGACTTTTTGTAGGGGTAAATGCTGTTTTAGCGATTTTCCAAGGCCTCAAAACTTAAAAGGAATACTGATGTTCTTTCTACTTCAAGCACTACACAAGATGAGGAATTTAGCACATAGTGTAGAAACCCCTAATGTTCTTTCTTATCATCTTCTTCTGGGAGTAATGAAAACAAAATGTGCAGCCAGCTGGCAGTGTGTCAGGTCCTGGCATGAGTGGAAAAATAAGAAAAACCTTTTCTTGGCATACTGTGAACT
The DNA here is from genome assembly GCF_059453375.1 of Lepisosteus platostomus. Lineage (NCBI taxonomy): Eukaryota > Metazoa > Chordata > Actinopteri > Semionotiformes > Lepisosteidae > Lepisosteus > Lepisosteus platostomus. Next base: position 29,339,426 of record NC_142619.1, on the reverse strand, counting down.
GCCTGGTGGGAAGTCCCTTGTCTGAAAGTCTGTTTCATTGAAATTTTAATATATATTTCACACAGAATGTGGACATTGCCTTGCTAATTCCTCATTGTTTTTTTTTAAATTGCATTCCATTTGTTTATTTGCTAAAACAAACAAATAACAACCGAGCTTTCCAGACATGATGTGAGCATTTCGAGGGCATGACAAGACTGCTATTGAATAAACAGGTGCACATGCAGCTGATATGGTTGATGTGAGTTCCCTTAACACATACTGTATCAAAAGTTAATCCCAGTCCAAAAATACAGTAGCTCTTACTCTGCTGTATGCCAAGATTTCTAAAAGACCATTATCCTTTTCTTTTCAATGAAAGATCACTTGCAGTTTAGACTAGGGGTCCATTGAAAGGTTTAAGTACCATAGATGAGGATTTAACCAAACCTTTGCCTGAACACCAATATACAAAATTCCTGATACCTTTGCTTCCCTTGAATACCGTAAGGCTCCTGAGCCAAGACGCTAATACATAAATTGAAAGGGTCGACAATGATCTACTACAACTCCTAGCACACGCTGCAGAGTCTGCTGCCAACAGGAATGGGACTGATGACTCATGATAATGCCAGTTCAGTAGGTGATAACATCAAATTAGGTGCAAGTTGCAGGCATGCAGAAATGCCAAATCATGGGTCTGGAAAGCTTCATTGTTCAAATACCAGTGTGGTGTTTAAATATAATAGGTCTACATGAAAATCATAAACTAATATTTTTCATGTCCCCTCCGTTCAAATTCTCACCTGTGCCTGTATTAATTTCAATTGCTTGGGCAACTTCCAAAAAGAACATACATTGTATAGCTAGACAGACTGTCTTGGCACATTTATGTCTAAATAAATGCAGCAATGGAAAGAAAAGCTCTCAAGGTTTACAGATACAAGCTCTTGCCTAGTAATTCAAGACACATTAATAGGTTTTTAAAGAGTTGCCATCATCAAAGGGTGCTTGCTTCTTATGTTGTTATATTAAGTATGTAATCAAAGAGGGATTCTAGTTATGTGCAATGCTATGATTGCAGCATTTTCTCTATAAATCTGTTTTTGTGTTAGAAAACAATATTTAGAGTATATAATGTGCTAGGCGGCAGTCTTAAATTAGCATTCTGAAAGGTATTAAACATTAAAACTACAACACATTTTTTCGAGAAAAAAGTGGAAGCTCAATGCAGTAGTAAATGTTTCATGAACATACCTTCAGTCTGAGTAATAGATCAGGCATTAAATAAAGATGTTTCATTTTTGGCACCAAAGGCCATATTGGTAAAATATACATGACCATGCTAAATTTACCACAGAACCCTTTTAAAAAGATCAACTCCCAATGAATACAGAATATAAGAATATATAATAAAAATGCCTCAAGAATTCTGAAAGATTTACATGACACTCTTGTCTATTATTTAAAAAATGATCAAATCCCTTGGTGGTCTGAAATGTTTTATAAACATGGTTCTGTCTGGAAAGATGTTGAAAGACATTTGAAGACATTTGAATCCTTCTCATCTCTTTTTAAGGATATTTTAGATACACCGAATATCACAAATTGAAAATGCAGTTCTGTAAATATCTCGGTGAAATTCACTTCATTCAAACTCCATTCCACTCTGTGAACAAACCCTTGGTTAAATTTCTAAATGAAACCTCCCCATTCAGATTCAAAATAGTATACTGTAAAACCTTGATATTGGTAAGTTTTGCATTGGTGATTTTGCCTGTTCATGCACAAACATTAGCCACCACTTTGTCCGCATTCACAGGCCGAATTCGCCTATTTGTGGGCATTATTCTCTGTAGTAACGAGAATGCTTGGTGAACAAAGAAGTAACTTGCACATGGAGAAGTGCATCTTGGGTTATGCTTTAGTTGTTAAGTTCCTGTCAGGAAAGTGTTAGGAATATGCTGTTATTAGACCTGTTATGAGAACAATGCTTGTATGTTTTACAAAGTAAAATATACATCAAATAACAAAGACAATCCTGTGTTGTCCCCTACGCTATCAGATTGTCAGTTCTCCAGTGTCTTACGGAAAACGCAAACAAAAGAATTTAGAAGAAAAAAAGAAAAGAGAATCAGACAAACAGCAGGAGCAGGAGAGTGAGTTGGTTAAGTGGGAAGGGAATGAGGCTACAGTAGAATAGCAGCTAACAAACCCGCTTTTCTGTCCAGCCACTGTATGCAAGACTCTGTCCCTTCTACAGTATGTGCAGTGCTGTACAGTGCATATAACTTTCTTTCTTGGCTGTTATTACTGTGCTGTAATAATTAGTAATAACAGACAGCAGACTGATTTTGTTACAGTGCAGTGGTGATGCATTTATAAGAATAAACACAAGATGTAAAAGTTAATACATGCACTCTACAAAAAATTAAAAAAGCAAACTCTAACACAGGGTAAGCTAGAATATTGTAACAGTAAAATAATTTTAACAATAATGTGAATTATAGGGGTTAAATAATGCTTTGTTTTGAGTTTGCAGTATTAATTTTCATTAAAGGGCTATCAATTTGCAATGTGCAAACAGCAAGAAAGGAACTCTATAATATGTAAACAAAGACGTTTGCTGCCCTCATTCTTCCTCTGTGGAAGTGAGCTGGTGCGTGAGCTGCAATATAAAGTTACAACTTTGATATCACACCACATTGTTTGAACATGATGAAGCTGTATTGGTGTCTCATGCATGAGTACGTTGGTTCTAATTAATGTACAGTATGTCATTTTGAAAAATTAGTAGTATAAAAAAGTTTGATGCTGGAATTTTATTAAAAATCACTTCAGATAGGGCTGAAAGTACAGTGTAGCTCTGTATCACTTCTAACAGTGTTGTTTTTCTTTTACAAATGTCTGCTATTTCTTCATGTTGATGATATAATGGGAATTTCTGGATGCCACATTCATGCTATTAAATTAAATGTGGCATCCATTACATTCAAGTTAAAAATATTTGCAGAATGAGGACAACAGACATCTTTGTTTATACTGTATATTATAGATTTCCTTACTTGCTGTTTGTAAATTACTCAGGGAAGGCATTTTATTACAACACAGAATAACACACATTTCAGAGAGTCATTTAAAACACGTATTGCTGACACAGCCAGGAAGACTGGTATGAAATGATCTGGTATTTTGTTTGCAGATAAAATCACATAATCTGATATCAATATTCCAGTAATGAAGAGACTATTTTTTATCCTTGGCTAAGGTTTTCTATTAGTTTCTATTGATGACCTTAATTTATGAGCATTGCGTCTCTGAATACCCATTTCAATTGCTGTAATTATTAGCCAATAACAGCTGAGATCTCAATCTGAATTCTGTAAAACGTTTTCCTCAATGTTGACCCTTAAGCAACAAAACCAGTACTATCCATCCATCCATTTTCTAACCACTTCTTCCAATTCAGGGTCACAGGGGAGCCGGAGACTTTCCCAGCATGCAATGAGAGCAAGGCAGGGCACATTCTGGACAGGATGCCAGTCCATCACAGGGCACAGACAGACACAAACACATCCACATATGTACAGTATGAGGGAACCAGAACACCCGGAGGAAGCCAACGTGAACACAGAAAGAACATACAAAGTCCACACAGATATGACCCCAGCGCTGTGAATCAGTAAGGCTAACCACTGCACCACCTTGCTGGCCACAATCAGTATGAGTTCTACTTAAATCATTATTAGCTTTAGTCCTGTAGAGAGGATACGGTCGTTTTAAGAACACATTGAAACTTTCACCTCAGCTCTTCAGCTGATGGTGACATTAAGTGGCAATACCTTAAGGATCACAGGTGTCTGATGCGTAAAATTAAATCCAGTTAAAGGGTGTATACGTGAAACCACTGGTGAATGAAGAAGATAACTTTAAGGAAAGAACGTGTTGTTCTGTGGCACTTACAGCTTATTGTAATACCGAGCTCTACACCAGGCTTCTTTGGTAGCTTCACGTGAAATGTGCCACTGCTGGGAATGACGGACTCTGTGGACAGAACACAGGGAGAGCAGTGACCCAAAGCAATTTGACCCAAAGTTTGGCCTGACCAAACACAACACAGTTCCCTGGTAAAGAGGACATGAGAAGGAAAGAGGAAAAAGGGCACCATACACTCGGAGACTGTGCTTTCTCTACTGGTGCAAAAAGACACTCAATTGGTCACCCAGCCATATCAAATTTTGCAAGTCAGTCAGTACTATCAAATCATGTCTTAAAATGCACTTTTATACTTTAGCTTTTAATTATTTTCAATTTGCTCTATTGATTTGTGTATACTGTACCTACCTCTATAAAATAAATATTACTTTATGCTTTTCATCTTTGTTTGTGACAATACAGTAAATATCTTTCTGGATAACTTAAATTCCATCTACAGTACATAACATGATTTAAAACAAATCAAAATAGATTTGCTTCACTTGTTTAATGTGGATGAATAATGCTTATTATTGACATACGTGTCAGAAAAAATTCTTGTTGAATTTAATAAATAACTGGAATAAAATAATTCTTATCTAACTATTATAGAGAACTTTCAGTAAAACTATACAACTGTGTCTCATTGCAGTAAACAGTAAGAAGAATGAAAAAAAACAATTCTGATTTAAAGTACAAAAGCATCATTTAATGCTGTTCTTTAAAAAACATGTTGGTATTTTAACTTAAAATATTAAATTAAACTACTTATGTTTTACAAATGCAAATGGACTCAGGTACTAAAAACAAAGCTTTTTTTGAAAGACAAAAGTGCTTTATAGGTTTGGAATGTGTCTTGACCTATGCCTACTGTACAAATTGGAATGTGCAGTGAGAGCTGGAAAGGGAGGTGATGATCCTACCTGCCACGTCAAACTCAATCTCCAGCGTGACCTTGCTCGTGATGCTGGAGTCTCGCAGAAGCTGATTGGTCTCCTCCAGGGTGCTGTCCTCAGTGGGGATCCCATTGATCGCCAGGATCCGGTCTCCGATCTGCAAGATGCCACTCCTGCGTAGCAAAGGCAAACAAAAGAATAGAATAGACATATAGAATAAAGAACAGAACAAATCCTGGTCCTAAAGAGCCCCAAACTTACAGCCCATTTAATCAAATAAATAATATGTTAAATTAAGAGACCTTTGGATGCTGAGGGCTGAAGAGTACTTTGCTTTTATCCTAATTGATGTGCAAATTACTTAATTTAACAAATCCCTTCTTTCGTTGATCAGAATGGACTTGTTCTGCATATTTATAAAATGGTGAATTAATGGTGACCTACAAAACCTGCAGGACTGGGGCTCTCCAGAACTAGTGTTGGAGATCAATGTACTGTATAGTACCTGAAATATGTTCAATTAAGCAATTCAAAGAACAATATTCTTCAGCCCTGCAGGACATGTGTTCTGTTAATTTAACGACAATTTGTTTAATTGATCAAATGTTTAAAAAAGTGTTGCCAATTATTTGATAAGGGGTGATTTGGGTTGACCTGTAAGACTTATTTTAATATTTTTGTGAGCTGGACTGGTGCTCTACGATACCAGGGCTGGACACCACTAAAGTACCCATTTAAATGGGAAGGTGAACTGTACAATCATCTGAGAATGACAAATAATCAACACCGACAGTGCTATATTGGGGCAATATTAACCTCAAAAGTGTTGCTTTCAAAGATCTAAATGGATGACAAAGTATTGTCACCCTTTTGCAACACACCTCCAAGTAGATTAAAACGAGGAAAAATCATTTTTTGCAGATACCCTTTTGCCCTTTTTTTGCACATGTACAGGAACAAATGGATGCTTGCCTGATCTCTTTCAGAGTTACATGCTTGGTAAATGACACAGCAGCATCACCATGTTAGCGATGAACTGGATCATAATGTACTCGCCCACCTGCACTGCCACTTGACTGAACATGTGAGTTAATTACATGTTAAAGCTGAATGGCTCCAATCCCAGCAAAGGCTGTGAAGGGAAACCTAGAATTTGGATGTCATCCTCACACATGTTGCTGTGCTGATTATGCTCACATTTTGTTTACAGGAGCAGCAGATGGCAGAGCATGGCACAGGCACTTGTTTTTCTTGACATTTGACCAGTCACACGACCCTCTGTGGCATCATGCCAGGTTTTATACATCGCAGTCATCACTTTCCAGCATGTTAGTGTCAGTAATGACTACAATCAAATGTATGCAACTGTAAACAAATGACCAGCCTGCTTCTCTCTCTGTCTTATGTTCTACATCACAAAGACAAAGCAAGGGTGCATGCACTTTAGTCTCTGTCAGGAAATTGAATCAAGCTAATTAAAAAAGCTCTATCTGACAAAATATTGTACCCAACGTATCCTTGCATCCTATTCAATGCTGAATTGATGCAGGTTGTAAGGTCTAGTAAGGTTCTAGTAAGATCTTAAAGACTTGTAGAGTAGGAAAAGTAGAGTAGAGTGGAGTTTGTCAAGAATAAACTAATCAGACAACGAAAAAAATGCAAAAAGCAGTTTATAACACCAGTGTTAGAGCATTTGTTGTTGTGTAGAATGGCCAATATTATGCACAATCTTTAACTGAAAATAAAAAAAAAACATCACATACAGTATGGAGTAAAGACACTAGCTCTGTGAGAATTTGGCCAAATAAAAAGGTCAGGCAAATTTTTATCTGTATCATAGATTTGTACATGTGCGTACTTGCAGTGATTATGTTTAACTGATTGCATGTAATACAAGACAAGATGAAAAAGAGAGAGCAAAACACCAAATTATCCATGAAATGCACCAAAGGCTAGGATAGCTCAGTTGTTAATAAATGATTACATCTTCAATTTGCTCTGACAAAGTTTATTAGGCAAAGCTGTTACCGGTGTACAGCGGCTGATGTTAGTTCTGCTCGCTGTGAGACTAAGAATGATCAGTAGGAGGTAATTATTTCACGGATGAATCATGTTTTCTGACAATGTTAATTCTTTCCGATGAGGTATGAATTCCCAGTCATGGACAGTGTTGTTTACCGTCATTTATCTATAAGGAGACTGCTGTTGTCTTACTATGTGTTACTCTGAGCGAGAACTTTAAAATCTTAGAACTCTGTCCTTTTGATAAGATGTAAAAATTAAGTCATAATTTAACTCTGTAGTAGATGATCATGACCTTTCACCCCCTAGATTCTATAAACTATCTGCAGCATTAATATCGGGGCCCTTGGTTAATAGTTCTCTCATTGAGTGCGGAAGAGAGACTGGGAGGCAGATACTTAAGTTAGTAAAACAAGTCTTCTTTGAGGGACAGACAGAGTGGGATACTCACCTCTCCGCGGGGCTGTCTGGATCCATATAGGCAATGAGGGGAGGGGACGACAGGGTCTCTGTGGCAAACACCCCTCCTTGTAACTGGATTCCGAAGCCCAGGATGGGGTCACCAACAAGAGTGACCTCTGTGGTTTCAGTGTGGACCACCTGTCCTGCTAGACCCAAAGTACTGGAGGCCAGAGACACTGAAAAAGAAACAAGACAGGCAAAAAAAAGACACTAAAGTTTACTTCCTGTGTCTAAATGTAAAGTTTAAAAACTGAATTTGTGGGCAAGGTTTACCTTGTAAAAGTGATACATTACTAGTATCAGATTACCCTTTTTTAGGTAAAGGTCAAAACTGAGTAGATGAGGTAAATTAAAAAAAATCACATTGAAGAAATAAAATACTAAGACAGGTGAATTATTTTAGCATGAGGAAAAAGCTCTGATGCTGTCATCTTGTGCAAATAATAGAACAAAGATTCAGCCAAGTATAACAAACCTGTACAAATTCTTTCATAAATTATGTTGGAAGCACTCCATCTGTCTGTGAAGCAGGGCAACAAAAGCAACACCTAGTGGATGTCCCTGCATTCTTCTTTATATTCTCTTCACTCCAACAAATAAAGCTGTTACTCCTCTCCAAAATACATACAAAATGTACAAATAGGCGTTAATTCCATGCTGAAAAACACATTTTGGGTGTTAAGCCTTATTCACCCAAAGTTGCGTTTTATACTTAAAGAAGGCTCAATGAGTCTGAATAATTTGTTTTTTCACCTTAAAGGGTGCTCAAGAGTCAAAACTTTTTTTCTCTACTTTTTAGAGCAGAATTAACTCCCTATCCAAACCTATAGTAAACATTAATCTTTTTTTATTAACTGTAATTTTAAAATAAACTTTCATAACCGGGAATAAAACAGTCCAGCCTGAGGCTAGCCATTTCTAATACTGCATCAAATGCTATCAAGCCGCTTTGAAAACAAGTGATGAATGGGTTTCTACTGGGATGCTGTTGTATTTATTTATGTGATGTTTGGAAATCTATCGCTGAGATAGAAACATACCACTGACATGGGCCATTTATTTTCATCAAAGCAATTTGACTGATATTGTACAGAACCTTTTCTAAAACAATCAAAATTCAGTTCTTTGAAGTGAAAGTTAACCGAAGGCGCACAACGGTCCACCGTACGGAAGCACCAAGGAGTTTCAGAGACAATGATGTCCTTTAATGTATTTATATTTAATTGGATTTCCTCTGGCAGAACATATTACTGCTTGGAATGGCACCTTATGGAAATTATTTCTAACAACACAGAGCATTAGCTGACAATTACATTATGTTAATGTCTGCCCACTGAATCGGGGTATTTCTACCTTGTCGCACTACATTAAGTCTCTAAAGGTCAGGTGGCTTACGCCAGCTTCACATGCAAAAGAGAGAACATGAATCTTGGCAAAAAAGCAGTATCATGAAGTTTCAGACATTATTTCTTCATAAATACCTCCATACAAGGGACTGGGATTTTTAAAATCCATTGCAGTTTAGGACAGAGAGAGAAGTCTTGGCAACATTCAAGGGAATTCTATACATGAGCTGGGAATTTAACATTAGAATTGTACAGTAGAATCCAAACATCTCACACATTGATGTGTGATGCTGATTTCTGACCACTAAACAGGAAAAGCAAGTCTAATGACTGGTCAAGACTTCTGCACTGATGCACGACACACTTTCATAGGCTGGTGATCCTGATCCTGATCCTGGGGTTATGATAGATAATATACTGTAAAGCTATGGAAACAAGAACTGGTAGCAGTACTGAATCGAAATAAAGGAACTAGGAAAGGCAGATGTAACAATCTTCCTAGATGTCTTTGTCCAAACATTAGTGATAATAGATTTCAACACTGCAGATCAGGCGGTACATCCACCTTTTTAAGAAAGCTTTAATGTTGCACCAAAAAGGTTAATTCTCAAAATGACAATTAAAAGCATTATGTACCCAAGATAATGAGTGCACACCGAGAGACAAGTGATAAATAAACAGGGAACAGAGTCATCATAAGAGCAGATACCTGAGCTTGTCCTAAAGTAATTAGTGCCACATTTTAGTCCCACCAAGTGAACAAGAGGAGCAGAGCTGCCTCTTCTTTTTATGTCTTCTAACACATTAATCCATGTATTACATCGATGTACAGAAACCTAATAGATCAGAAATGAACGGTGTTAATGTTCTTGTCTGTTTCTAACCACTGTTAGAATATAGTTCAGCTTTACTGCCATTACAAAGGAGGGAAGAAGGCCCAGGCGTAAACTGATGAAATGCTACTCTTTCACCCCTGTTAGGCACTGTCATCCTGATGGGACTTGATGAGACATGCCTGGAGTGAAATCTGTATTGATTCAACTCATCAGGTGAATAACAGACTGGGGCAAGGCTGTGAGGTCTTAGTCCTGATGAAGCAGAAAAGCTAATGCATTGCATTGGCTTTTCAGGCTTGATTATTGCAATACAGTGTTAAAGCTGCAGTATGTTCATAAAACAGGTGCACGGATTTTAATCAAAACTAATAATGCATGAGTATATATCACCTGTTTTAGCTTCCCTGTGGATTTCAGAACACAATTAAAAATACTGCAGCTCACATTTAAGGGCTTAAATAGTTTGCATTTGAAATTACATTACATGTGTTTTAACTACTAAACATTGTACCCTGCCAATATTTGTAATTGTATCTTACTTAATTTCAAATTTGTGACATTTAACTTACGTTGATGCTGATTGTAGTTTTATTCCTTTGCAAACTTAAAGGAAAGAGGTTCCCATCAATAGCAAAGGAACACTGCTGAAAGTGGCTTAGGTGCTTTCCCAAGTGAGATCTATTTGCGGTCTTTTCTATAAGCATGCAGTACCGGAGATCTAAAATCTCATAAGATGTGACACCGGCAACTAATTATTTGCTAGAGAGAAGTTATTCTGAGATGGTAAATATGTTCATTTTAGTGGTCCAGTGAACAATGTGAAATATCCTTCAGGATCTAATTATATAGCAGTGAGATGTATTTTTTTCATGAGCTCTGATACGTGATATTACCAGTGAATACTAATGCCTCCCAGGTAAGCACCTCTGCTTTATTTAAATGGCTTGTACTCCGTTAAACCATTCATCAGAACTAGAGCTCATAATGGGCCTGATAAGAAAGAGATGCACCTCCAAACAGGGACATGGTTCTGTCGACAGCTGTGGATATGGGTAATGAAAAAGCTGACATACAAGAGCTTTTGTGGTCCTTCTTCTTCAGCTTCCTGCGCATCAGCGTGCCGCGGGGGCTGGTAGGATACATGTTCCGGGGCAGCGTGCCCATGTTGAGGGAGCTTAGGCTGTAGGCGCTCATGGAGGTAGGAGAGAAGGAGGATGACACCAGAGCTGGAAGGGGAGAGCAGGCAACAGGGAAGAGTCAAAATGTACAGGCAGCGCACGGAGAGCAGCAGACAACCATCTAAAGAATGATCAGGGTCAATGTGTTGTATAGCCCCCTCAAACAAAACCACACGCCTTTAACCGCAATGCGGTACAACACTCATTTGGCTTAACTCTAAACCTTCAGGTACATTTCTGGTGCTTCCAAAACATCGGAGCTTTGGCTGCAGGTTGCTCAGTTCAGGCCTTTCTTCCAAGTGGAACATTTGATTCTTAACTGATGCAGTCCATTCAGTAATCACATGCTGCATCAAATCTCTTAGCATAAACTTAGCATAAAATAAGGAAATAATGGTTGTATATCTTTATATATTACAATAGTGCTTCCAGATTGAGTTTCAGAGCACCTTGAGATGCCAGTTTGAATCTGACACTTTCTCATTAAATACCTTTGAGAAGTGTTCTTCAGATGCTACTTATTCCTAAACATTTAGTCACCATTTTTACTCTTTCAAATGGAAAAAAAACAATGCCAGAGCTCTAATAAAGGGCATATACATACAGTATACTGGAAAATTCAGATTATATAACTGACTTTACACTATGCAGTTCAAATGTTCACTTTATAATGTGCTATCTTTTTTTCTGAGTGTTTTAATCTAGGACCAAAGAAGGTTTGGGTTTTCTTTGATCTCCCTTAAATAATGATCAGAATGATCAGATAAGAAATAAGATTAAACACACAGTTGATGAAGCTAATAGTTGCTACCTTTACTCTGGAATAAAAACCTGTACTGCGAAGAACCTGCTCCAACCTTCTTTCAATAACTGACTCAGCAATAAGTTGTAATGAATTGTAACAGCATAAGTTGTTACAACAGCATTGACAGCATAAGTTGTAATGATGTAAGGTTCTGTACAACACATAGACCAAAATCTGTACACAGTTAACAGAAAAGGCTTTTTTATTTATCTACAGTACATAAACACCCTTGGGGAAAGTTACTTGTCTTCAAATAGTCCATATACTGTAGCGTTCAAGCATGACCTTTAATATCGTCTCCTTCTTAATAAATGTGGATCCAGTGGCTTCTATGTGTATTGCATAGATAAATAAGGTCAAATAGTTTTAAGAAATTCTGTTTGTTTTTAAAGGAATATAAAAATATAATACGGTATACCTGTATAACCATGTAAAGAACATAATTTATGACATTTTGATTAAATTTGGCTCTAACGTGATCCAATTTGAGCACAAAATATTTATTCTTGGTATGTATAATAAAGCACCTCAAAAATGTTCTGTTGGAGTTAAGATTAGAGAGGTGTTCAGCAATGTTTGTCCTTTGAAAACAGAATTCTTCAGCAGAGCTCCTGGAATGACCTATACAGGGTCTGTCTCATTAGGTTTTTATATCAAGCCAACGGGGCCTTTAAATTTTACTCAAACTTTAGTGAAATGAATATTTTAAATACTAGACATATCTTTGTATGTTTCTTAATTATTCTGAGAGTTTACTACTGCAAAAAAACAAACAAACACACATGTCCCACCACCACCTAAGAGAATCAAATCTATCACACTTCAACAAAAAGGTCACACAGCAAAAATGCAAATGATAAAAATATGCTTTTGTCCTTTAGACGATGGTTTATGAGCAGCAGCTTGAAGAATGGCATGGCAATGATTGTTCACAAATGAATCGGCAATCATCAAGCTATTGTGAAAGAGTACTATTCAAGAAACTAGAAAAAGAGATACTGCCGTTGAAATGCAATAGGCTTCCTCAAGGTCTTGTTTTACCCTTTAAGGACTGCAACAGAGCAAAAGTGTCTGCGGGTTGCACCTAGAGGGGGGTATTAAGTCCAGAACCGATTTTCAGAACTTTTAACTCTTTTGAAACATTGACATCAATTAGCATCTTACTGCTGCTGTAGCTGTGTTTATGCAGCCTTTAATATAGAGAAACTAATTGGCAATCCAAAAACAGTTAATCAGATGTACTGCTTGCAGCTTGAATGTATTGTCTTCTTTTTGGAAAAATATGGTAAACCTTAAATTATGAGTTTTGAAATTAAGGTTTGCTTATACAATTGTTTTTTTATGTATTCATAGTTTTTTTTTTATTTGACGCACTTAAAATAAGAGTCCCACAAAATGTAACCACTAGATATTATGCTGTACCTTTTTAAATGAAGATAAAATATCTGAAAATGGGCTTTTTAATGGAGTACAAAGGGAAGGGAAGTTCAGATTCTAAAGAAACCCAAGAACACAGACATTAGGCTGTCCTTAAAGGATTACAAGAATATAGTACAGTACTATTTGCAGTGCTAGTATAAAGACACCCTAATTCAAATGGGAGTATTTGGTAGAGCACTTTTCTAGATTAGTGGATTTATACCCTCACTATGTGAGCTACAGTATGTGATGCACAAAAGGAGAATGGCTGCTTATTGGACTAATTTCTTCCTAGAATGCACTTTGTTACTGTATATACAGTAGATGCAATTTTTTCACAACCGGCAATCTGTGACTGACCCCACTGGGCACAGTTTGCCACAGTGAGTTAAGGAACGCCCACTCAGATACCGGGTGATTTTTTTATCTTTAGCCCCTGAAAATATCCCAGGGTTCTCATGTGGGATGGGAAATTACCAGGATTCCAAACTACACTTTCCCAGACACATGGTTCACTTTACACATTTCTGCACTGCCACATCCAGCAATGTGCACCACAGATTATTACCAGTCCTAAGTTTAACTAAATATATTGGACACATGCTTTAACTTTTTACACGGGATAAATTCAGGATTTAAATTGGACAGTACTTAGTTATTAAGAGCATAAGATATCAATTAGCATTTTTCTTGCTTGACTGTACTGCATATCAAGATTATACAGTATTTACGCGCTCCACCCAGAACACATTGTGGTCTGCCTAATGGTGGAAATAATGGCCTTCAAACCTCATTGCATTTCACGGACAATAAAAGAGCTAAACAGGACATTGAAGTTCTACTGTAGCTCTATTTGTTCGGAAAAATTGTGAAGGGGCACTCAACAAAAGCTCAAAGAGAATTAAAAAACAAAATACAAATAAGAGGAACAGGAGGAGGAGGAAGAGGAAGAAAGCAGGAACATTACGAAGGTTGTTTGGAGAGGGTTTCTGGTATTTCGAGGCTTGCGTCCTGGAATGGTCAGGGTGGTAGGTGTTATAATGTTGGTAGGGAAGGAAGTTGCGGTTGTTGTTGGCACAGGAGTCCCAGGGCAGCTGCCTGTTGCTTCTTTGCACCTTGACTGTCCACATGAAAGGATGACAGGTATCGCATAACAGAAAATAAGACCAACAGAGAGAAACAAACAAAAGAAGCACCAGAAAATAGGGACAGGTAACTAGATGACCAAAAAAAGGGAAACATCAAAGTAAGAGTGTTAAGCTGGTACAAAATTGTTTAATCTGCCTGGAAAAATTAAACTCCATACAGTACTTCACAATTTAATTCTTAATCCAAGAAATGGAAACAATGGTTCCTTACATGAGCTCTATCTTAAACTGAGAATGACCGAGCTAATGACATTTTTGATCACAATGTTCTTCTACTTAGCTAAACTTTTATGAATGACAAATTTGAAAGGAAAACCCACGAAAGGTTTAATAATCAATATAAGCATGCTTATGAAAACGTTAGTCTCTGTCCACAGAAATTGGTAGGGTAAAAAAAAAACAGGGGTGTCCATTTCTGGTACCATACTGAAGGGCTATAAGAACTTGCCCTAGCTGGAGAACGATCTGACACATCTCGCACATCACCTGTGAAATCGAATTGCTTCAGAAAGAGTCACTGGGCAAACGGGGGTACATTCTATTCAATTCTTAAACATGGATGAATGGCTAAGTCATTAATGGAGTTGCAAACACTTCAAGCACATAATCTTGTGGTGTATTTACACACAGTTTGTTTATATGCTGATGGATATTTCAGTTATGTGTTTATTTACCTATACTATGTCTGGCTAACCTAGGAAACTGATGCTTCTTCTATCAGCTTTCATCCTCATTTTTTTCCTTGTGCATGAATCTCTTTATGCTGTTTGCCCAGCAAGGGCCAGGCATGGACCAACACTATTAAAGTAGGGTCTGAATTTAGCAGGGATCTAGGACCTTGATCTCTGAGACTTGTTAAACATGTTCTCAATAAAACATGCTTTCTGGAACATTTTGTATGGAGCAGAGTGAACAAACATTCCTCTGAATTTCATAAATCCAACTGATGTGGTACACGTAGGACAGTTACAGCAAGAATGACCTTATTGAGCCCTTCAACAGAAGCCTGATGTGTGACTCCTCTGAAGCCTCTTCCTCTCAACCAAATCTTACACTACTGCTGCGCTGAAATCCAAATTTCAGTAAGACTTAAAAATGATTTGTGAACTGTTCTTTAACACTTTAGCACGTGTTTGTAAAAAAATAAGGACAAAAAATTAAACAGCTTTGGTAAGGTTCCTGCATTTGGCCTCTTTGATCAAGACCCATTCCAAACATTAATTGTGAAAACCTAACAGTGAAAAAAGGCACATAAAATTGGACTTTTTGGCCTCATTAGATTGCTGGTATATGCTCCAGGCTGGACCAGCACACATAATCATGGTAAGCCAGGCCAAGACATTTTACAGAGTTGAGAAATTAAAAACCTGAACCACCCTATCCGCCTGCAAAAAACACATACAGGCATAAACCAACAATCACTAAAACTAAAAAGGAACATTTGGGTATAGAGAAGGATTGACCATCTGAAATGAATAAACCGAGACGGGGAGAGCAGTAAAGTAAAACCAAACAAAAATGACAGCAGGGATAGAAAAACGATGTAGGTGCCAAAGAAGATGGGACCATCCACCCTTTCTAATGGTACAGTAGATGCTGAAAATACTCGAGTTGTTTGAAACATTTCCTGTGGATGCAGAAGTCCTGATGACAGGACAGTGAAATCTCTGGAAATGCAAATGGATAAATTTCCCTTTTAGTGAGTAAAGCAAAAAGAAGCACACGGAGAAAAACAAAAGGTATCAAAAGTCAGGACAAAAAAGAGAAAAGATTTATTTTATTTTCGTTCAACACATCCTAGATATTGTAGTAGTTCCTCAGTAAGTTCAGTAACAAAAACAAAATTAATCTCTGGAATGGTTTGAGCCCTCAAATTGAACTAAATAAAATGAGGCAAAATGCATCACCGTGCTGACAACCACACAAGAATATGGGGAGGAAGAGAATTTCGTCACCTCACTCTTGGGATAATGAGCTCTCATTCACAGAATGTTTAAGAGGGAGAGTTTATGCATCGGAAGGAGATGGAGTCCATCACACTGATAAGACCTCACTGTGGTGAAGGGCTCAATATGGAAAGCACTATCCTAAATCAAGTATTTATGGGTGATCCCAATTTATCTGAAACATAGTTAGCCATTTTGTTTTATTCATTTATTCATCTTGTTCATTATCGCATTCAGCAGCTGTCTGTAGTGACAATACTTTTCATGTTTTTTTCTCGGTTTTTCTATTCTTGGCCTGACCATTATTTTTTAAAACTACAGTACTTGCATCATCTCATCACCAGATGAGAACAATAAGACCGCTAGATATTCCAAACTGACTTTTTACAGTGGTATGTAGACCTGGATCCAAATGAGACCTGGATCCAAATGAGGCTGCAGCAGCCTGATGATCTGATAATGATAGTCAAAGCTTGTGTTGTAACAGTCTCTTAAAGGAAATTAAGCTACTCTTACACAATTGGAGTACAGTCCACTCTGCTTCCCCTCCCCTTTCTGCTGCTAAATTAAAACAGCAGAGAAAAGAATGATGGAAAACTAAGCAAGCAAAATAATAATATCAATAACAATTTAGATGACCTAGAGTAGCGACTTGTCTATTTCCATGATCTGATCAATTCTGATATGAACCTTGCTGCCTGAAGCTGTTTTGCTTGTAATCTTTTCTCATTGTACCAGACTAGGCAGAAGCGGCTCAGCAGCGATACATTTATATTATTATAGTATGGGGTGTAATAAACTAAGCTCTGCAATTTGCTTGTTATAACAATGCATTTGTCTCTAAACCTTGGGCACTCAGCGTCATTATGAAGAATGCTGTCAGTCCATCACTTTATGACTGTAATTACTCTTAAATCTCATGTTCTGCTCTTAAGCAAAGCTGCCATAGAGTATAGCCAGGTTTCAAAATCCCATGGGACCCCTCAACGTTCTGTTTTTTTTAATGTTTTAAATTTTACAGTTATTTTATAAAAAAATACATTATTTCTTTTTATACTGTATCTCCACCCCAGACTTAAACTGTGGAGTATTAACTGTTGTTTTGCTGCTATTACCCTCATTCCAGGACAAGGTAGGCAGCACTCCCAAAATAAATGTGTTTTATTTTACAGACTTTTTGCCATTTGTCATGCATTGTTTACCCCACAATAACTACAAGGGCATTAGCACAAGTGATGTAGCTCTCATGGACAGCAAGGCAAGCTCTCAGGGAATGAGGACTTCCCCTCACCGACTCAAGCCCAGCCAAGGATGATTTGCCTGCTGTGTGCCTCACAGCCCAGACACCACCAGCTACTGGCTTAGCCCACACTCTGACCAGCTCTCCATGGGCTTTTGAAACCTTACGTGGTCCTTTTGTTACATGTGGAGCTACACAAATTATGATGCTTAACTGTACCATGCAATCGGATTCAAGCCTAACATACAGCTTGCGGGCAGATATGAGCCCTCAACAGAAAAGACAAAACAGTTTTCACAACCTATTTTCATGTAGCTGTTGATTTTTCAAGGCATTACAGCTGACTGCTGTGGAGCACAACTCCAGGCTGCTCTGATCTTTTTCCTCTTTGGTCTATTTTGTTTTGAGCGGTTCATTTTCTCCCAGGCCCCCGGCCCCTCAGCTCTGCACCGGGACCCCTGAGGGTTCTTACCGTGGTCAGAGCCCTTCAGAGGCAGCCTGGTCTGGTGGTGAGGGAGGATCTCTAGTTTGACATGCTCACAGGCACTGGCCAGGAGCTGGGTAGCTTCAGCTAAAGTGCAATACTCCATGCTTGTGCCGTCAACAGACAGGATATGGTCGCCTGCATGCAGTGCCCCACACCTGCAAGAGAAACAGAGGGGAGTAAGGCAGGTCTTCAACTTGAAAGGAGGAAGGTAAGAGCTCACGGTGGACTGAAATGCATCAACACAAATGAATACAAATGTCTGCTCCATAGAGAGCACCTTTTTTGAAAGAACTGCAAAACTATAATTATAGAAGATAACTACAGCAATACCACTTAGAATGCCCTTATTAAACACACATACAGTAATAAAAGTTCTCAACGTTCAGAAACATATGCAAGGCAAGGAATTTGTTCTAAAACCCTGAGCAGTTGGTTGTTGTGTTTCTTGTGATAACTGGAATAACTGGAAAAATAACCCAGTGATCGTGAGGAACTTGCCTAGTTAAGCATTACAGTGAAAAGCTTAAGTATTGAGAAACTGAAGTGAAATTTGTGATTTTTGCTATGTACTTAGGAAATGTGTGTTTCAGACTAAATTATTAATATAAGGCAGGAGTATAGAATTTTGACTTTTTTTTCTGGGTATTATTTTCCTTAAATGTTTTAGAACAATGTTACTTGTGTTCAGTTCTTCACATTTTCACTTTTCATTGTGCGTTCTATTTTACAGTATGTAAGAGGGTACAGTTATTGCAGAGTCCTCATTAAATTTCTAAGAGCTATAATCAGTTATCAATGGTTACATATCTCTAAAAAAAAATCTTAACTACCTGCCCATATACGTAGGCTTAGCCAGAAGCTCTTGGAATCATAATGGAAAAAAAACAAAGCATTTACACATTTTAGATTTTCACATACTGTAATTACACAGAAGCAATACTACATTTAAAAATATGTATGTAAAGATATTGATTTTTTAAGAGAATGTTGTAGCATTCAAAACCAGAAATGACTATCTCACCAGTAGTCTGCTACAGAAATCATAATGAGCTAAAATACTTCTAAGCATCACAACTGCAGGCAATTATCTCTCTGCCAGCATCAGAATTTCTGGAAAACTCAAAAGGAACATGATTAAAATGCACAAACTGTTAAAAAATTACCTGTCTGCAATACTGGCAGGCTTAACTTTGTCAATGACAATGACCTGCTTGTTGCAGTACATAGAGGTAGTTAATGCAATTCCCAGACTTGACCCTGGGGATTTGGCAACTTCAACTAGCAGAGGCCCGGAAGCTGTTGCTATTGAATCTGTAAAAAAACAAGAAAAAACATCCTAGAAAACAAAATCAAGGCTGGCTCTGACTGACTTAGGAGGACAGAGCCTATTTCATTTTCTCCTGGTTATACAGGAATTGTTCTACTGTACCTTTATCACCCAGTTTATTAGTGAAAGAAACACAATGTCTGCTTATGCTTTAAAGCTCAAAACCCTGCACAAATACATGGGCCAGTGATGGAAAAATTATTTATTTAAACAACTGAGGAACACAACATCATGTCTGTGTAAACAGACTTTACAACAATGTGTAATATTCGGTAACTCAGAAGAACACACTGCATTGTTTTTAGGTATTTGGGAGGTGGTCCACTGTCTGCTTCTTATTTTTCATTCAGGGTTAAACACGAAACACAATCAGGAGCTAAAAGAAGAGGGAAATGGGGTTGGGGTTTTTCCTCTGTCGCTGCAGCTGGGACAGCACTGCCTTGTCTTTGGGTGCAATTATAATTATAAGCAGTGGGGCAACAGAGGGCTTGTTGGTGAGAATGCAAGGAGATAAACAATTCAACGGCTTCTCATGTCCTATTTATCATGCTGGCTGATGAAGCGGAGAACACGATGAGGGAGAAGAGATTATGGTATAAATAACTCTCTCCAGGTGGGAAGAAGTGCTTTGTGCGAACTGGTTAAAGTGCAGAGGAATAAGAAGGGGAGAGGGGTGATAGGTGTATACCCATTAATAACAGAGCCATGGCAGAAAGGAATGAGTTTCTGGCAGTGTTGTCAAACAGCTTTCTGAAAAATGAATCGGCAGCACATTAATTATTCAACAATAAAGATGTTTCAATCATTAGGATACCTCTACCGTGACTGAATCGCTTTAATGTTTCTGTGATTTATTAGCTGAGGGACTTGATGAGGAGCGTGCTGATTAATTTTTTTGCTTAGAATACAGTAAGTCTACATTTTTATTATTATTTTTTCAGTATTTGTTGAAACAATTTAAACTGCGATAAAAAAACTCCTTTTCAATAGAAAATCAGAGTCTATTGGTAAGTCTTGGTAAGAGGGATTATTAAAATATTAACAGATAATGATAAAACATTTAACACCATGCATGAATAACATACCTTTCTTCTTCTGAAATATAAAGACACATGTAATGTCTTTGTTGCACTTTTTCGTCTCTTTTTTATCAAATATGGTTTGATATTTTAACTTTTGCACCAACACTGGAAACTGAAAGTGAAAAGACCTGTAGCTCATGAAAAATGAATCCACCAAAATCAGTGGCTGTTACCAAACTGCCACATCAGAGCATAAAGGGCTTTACTTGACCAGCTTCTGCCTGCACTGGTCCAGTACTGTCTCACAGATGGTGAAAATTAAGTAAATCAATTTGTTTTTTTCCTTCTTCATCAAAACTCGATGAGCACTTCTTAATTACTCTTGAGCAGCATAAAAATAGATTAAAACCCCCACCAGTTTATAGCACTACAAGCTGGCTAAAGAATAGCCCTGTGAAAAATAAATCCCTTAATGAACTTATATTCATGACCCCTTCTTGTGTTGAATAGTTTTTGGAGTACAGAAAATGTGGTTTACACAGTTTTACTCAGTAATATACTGATACACACAAACCAAAAAAACCTGAACTGCTGAGGTTTAATAAGAAGGCCCATAACTGTGCAATAGAGAAATGTATTCCACCCATTTATAATGACATTTCTCATCACAGGGCCATAAAACTATAAATCTGTCAACTGAGGATTATATATTGATACTGATAGAATACTTTTAAGAGGTCTCAGGAGCAAATGTATGAAAATGTTATAGGCCTAAAGCACTCCTGGAAAAGGAGTTAGTAATTGTGCAAGGTTGGAAACCGAAGTGCAATGCAAGATCTTCAGCCTTCTGCAAGAAACACAACTCCTGGTTTGGAGAGCTGCAGCCCCTCTCTTTTCTCGTGTTAGTCTATGAAACAACTGGTGGGAGTTTTAAATGTTTTTTTTTTTTACCACCAGCACATTAGCTGTTTTCTTGTAGCCTGATCTAATCAGATCTCAGGAGCTATTCAAGGCTAGGCCTTGTCAGCACTGGGATGGAATATTTTAAAGCAGCATCAATGAGCTGCATTCGATAGACCAGTAGGTGGCACACTTCTGTCTGGACCACCATTTCCAAATTAAATTCCCTACTATGTTGACTGAGGACATTGTGCTATAGCAGACAAGCTCGGGACTACTTGGTCATTAAAGATACCAAGGCCCTCTTTGTTAGAGTAGAGATACTAGTGCTGGCTAAATTCCACTATGGGCTTGCACGGTCTGGCAAATCTAATTTAATTGGCGAAGTAATTCCACATTTCATTGTCTGACCCGCTGTATAGTGAGGCTGCAGGTTCAGAATGGTTACTGCAAGTTACCGAGGCATGCGCTGAACGTCAGTAATGCACAATGTGGATTCCCTCCTATATTTACAATACTCTGGGAACCTTTGGAATGCAAAGTATGATGTAAATGTAGCATTATAATCCTTTGATGCAACTGCCTGCTCATCTACATACCTATTGATTCACCAAAGCATTAATCTAAGTTTTTCTAGCTCAATCTGACTCATCCACAACTCTCCAATGGCCCGGGGACAGGGCTCTGCTTTAAGATGACACGCAGAATAACTTGTCCTTCCTGACAGGAGGTTCGACAAAATGGGAAAGTGGCGTAGGGTCACGCCACCACCGGACCGCTCTCAAGGAGAGGAGGTTGAGATTCTGGGATCGTACCCATGACCGACACGTCATACTCGATGAGGAGCGTCGCTTCCTGCCCGCACTGCTTCAGGATGCTCATGGCCTCGGCATGGGAAGTTCCGTGGAGGCGGATGCCATCGATACTCAGCAGCCTGTCCCCCGACTTGACAGTGCCTTCCCTGGGGGAGAGTCCAGAAGTAGGCAAATACAGTTCTGTGAGGGGGCTGTAACTTTAACACACAAACACGACTCTCCGCTCCTTCAGCTGGAAAATAACATGCATTAGTGAAAGTATGGAATATAATTAAAAGAGCTGAAGAGGAGGAGAGAGCGCATTTTTCCACATGAGAACAAAATGACATGGAATACCAACCACATTAAAATGCATTAACTAGAAAAATTAACATCAATATTACTTTCTAATAAAAAAAAGCAGAAACTTGAAATAAATTACAGTGTGATACCACTGAAGCATAGCACACCACTGAGTTCCAGTTCCATTTCACTGATATGAAATAAAATAATTTATTTCAATTGTGAAGTAAAAAGGCATGGCAGAACACTCAATTTCCAAGCAATCAAAAGTCCATTTGGATTATGCGAAAGCTTGGCTATGATTAGCAATGATTATGAGCCCTTCTCTTTAGATCTGAGGGAGGGAAAGTTATCACTTATGGTGATGCGAGTTAGGAAAAACACAGCAGAAAGATTCATTGGAATTTCAAGCAACCTCCTGCAGTAAATCCCAACAATGCCTGAAAAGACAAATATTTTACCATTTAAATCTTTTGCCAAAATGTATCAATTTGTCAATCACACACAATAGCCCTGTGGATTTTCACATTCCTGGGTTAGGATGATGAGTCACAGCTATTGTGAAGCAAGTATACCTGCATCTCAACACCAACAAAACTTTTGGAAACAACAGGTTTACCTTTAACTTGGGACAGGAAATGATTTGTTACTGTATTACTGATGATTAACCAGTGAACACTAGCAGAAGATTATATCATTTTATAAAAACGTATGGGATCAGGTGACACCGTTCCACAAGCTCTTACCTATCTGCCGGGCCCCCAGGCCTGACTGTAGTTATGACAACGGGACGAGACTTGTTTCTGTCTTCATGGGCCCCTCCTGCAACAACCACAAGATATTTAGATTCCCATAACACTGGGAACAGTAGCATAATAAAAACCAAAGCCAGGCCATGTAATTGTTTCTAATTTGGTAGACATTTAGAAGGGTAGGAAATAAAATGGGAAAAAAACAGCAACTAAGCACAGAGTAAAAAAGAGGCTAATGTTTCCTAATGACAAAAGAGACTTCGGTGTCAAAGAGTTAACTTCTCTAAAAGGACATAAATTAAATGTGTGATAATTTTGAAAATCCAAAACTTCTGGGTTCTGCAAATTAAACAAATGTTTAAATAAGACGTTTTGTATGTAATATTTCAAAGCTAAAAAGGCTAAAGTATGAGCAATATTAAGAGATTCTTTCACTTAATGTTCAGCCTCAGAAGAACTCCATCTGCAAGAAGATGGTGTCAATGCCCAAAGAGAATGGCAATCCTCTTAATCTGACTAATATTACTGTAATTGAAGTGGTGAGTTTTCATGCTGTTGGCTATTATCAGTTATGTATCTTTTTAAGTATGCACAGAAGAATTCCCCCATCACTTAAGGATAAGCAAGTACTCAACATTTTCTGAGCAGCTAACATTAACGTAGTCATGTTAACAAAATTATGCCAATGACTCTCATACAAAAACTGAAAGCAAACAGATATGACTGCTTTACACCAGTGCAATTTACTTTACCATATTACCAAAAGTAACATACTGTATAAATGCAATCATAAACTATATTGTGTTATCAATCTGTGTGTACTTACCTCTTATGACAAACCCAAATGTGTTGCCTTCTTTGTGTAAAGTGACTTCTACATTTTTAAAAATCACCCCTGAGCCTTGAACAGCTGCAAAATAGTAAACAAAACATGAGGAATTTTTTAAAAGTAGACTTTTCAACACAGCCTTGGGCACTAGACACTTAGTAACCTACTTCTCTGCTGCAAAATTACACAGTAAAGCTTGAAGTTAGACTATCGCATAAACCACCAACGCAAAAAAGCTAAATATATTTTTTTACAACTGCAACATAGAAAGGTTCATTGAAACTATGAACTTTATGGTGAGAGTTAGCAAAAAAACGTTTAGAGCAATATTCAGCTGGCAGTGGTTAGCAATGAAGTTGGAATCTCTTAAAAAGTTAACTTTGCTGCAGAAGGCAGAATTATTTGAGTCTCTTAAGTGCACACATGAGCTTGTTGGTTTGTCTGAAGGCATGCTTACCATTTATATTTATTATAATAAAAAATGCTGCTCAGTACAATTTATTCCAATTGACTTTATAAGATAAAGGCAAACAGGAACATACAGATTTCTCGATTGCCCCTTCAACTTTGTATTTTACACAGATAGAATTAAGGAAAATTCAGTGAAGTACAAATTGTATGATGGAAAAATGTCTCCACTAACAGATTGAAGAATGGTGTTTTATAATACCAGTGCATACAATAATACATTTTGTTTGTGTGAAAACATAACATATTTTAAACAAAGCCCATTTTAAAATGATCTATCTAAACATTTTTTCCATAAAAGTACTATTTACAGTATATTATGTGTTGAATTTCGTTATACTGTATAATTTTGTTTGCTTTCTGAAGTGAGAGTCAATACCTGGCATGAGGGATATGTCTCCATTTCCACAAGCAAATTTATTTCAGTGACAAAGTAAATTTAGAAACCTACTGTAAGTCAACTTTAGGGATCTTCTCTACCTCTTCACTAATACATACACCACTGAAGAAAATAGCCAGGGAATGTTATTCAGGTTTATTTTCTCAAATGAGATGAAAAATCAACAAGAGTGGAAAAGGACTGGAGCTCAACTATTTAATCCCTGAGTCAAGCTGTTCTTGGTATTTACACAGTGGGGGTTCCTAATATTTTGACCTGTGAGTGTAGACTCTCTGTCATAGATGTACAAAGCCACTACTCCTCTATATTCAACCATATTGTTTTTTCTTTTCTACTACCAGCCTTATTCAGCTCATCCGCTTTATTTTTGTTTATCCAAGTTTCTGAAAATACTACTTTCTACTGTACAGTAGATGTCTGTACCTCTAACTCACCATCGGTTGTCTTAGAACCTTTATAGCTGACTGAGCTCATTCTATAGAAAATGCCTATTTTAATAACATACTGTATACTGGTATATTTTATAATTCCATGCAGCCAGTCATAATGAAGGAGCCTCTCTACCAGCCCTACTGTATGTAACACAAAAAAGCATTTGCTTCAGAGACAGAACTGTGATTATCAGTAGTCATTAGCCTGCTGTTTCAAGTGAACAATTATTATGGCATTTTATGTTATCGATCAATGAGATTTGCACAGAAAGCTGTGTTTGCAACAGAAGATAATTACTTACAAATAGGTGGCAGCTCATACTCCACTTCCAGCACTACCCTCTCTCCAACATTTTTGAGGAGACTAATAATTTCATCATGCCGAAATTTGGTTAAGTTTATCCCATTTACTGATTTTATGTAGTCTCCGACATTTAACTGGTCGCTCCTGTAAAAAAAGCAAAATGTTTCTATTTATTTGGGAAAGAGGCATTTCCTTTAAGAGTTATTTTATACTGCTGAAACTATTTTAAAATGTTGTTAAGACAGTTAGCAAAATGATAATCAAACACTTCAAATCAAACAGTGTTTCTACATAGCTCAAGTACTGTAAATAAGATTACTGACATTTTCCTGGTAATTTATATTGTAATATAAATATATAGAAAACTATTAAGTCAATTCAAACATAAAGAAGAGAGGATCTGGTCCTTGGAGGGATGAACCCTGCTCCTAGAGTAACACGTTGGTTTCTGGTTTTCATTCCATCTTCAACCTTAATGACTTAATTGGAGCAATTAAGTGGATAAGAATCAAATCATTTGTGTTTTCCAGGTCTTAACTGGGTGTTAATTGAAAGCAAGAACCCAGCACCTAGCCTACTCCTGTGTTACGACCCCAAGTGTCTAGGGGTAAAGGGGTGTAACATTTAGGATACTTTTTGGATGCAGGTGGGTTCTGGTGAGGGACTTAGGAAGTGTGACAACAAGGGTTGGTGCAAAAGTGATTAGTTTAAGGTGAATAAGTGACTGGCTTGTAATTGGACACAATAACAAACAGTGAAAAGGAACTAGAGTGGTGCCAAATGAAAGAAAACAACAAATAAAATGGAACTGGCTAAGAAAGTGAAGGAAGCTGACCTAACTACAAAAGAAAACCCGAAACACACGGTCTTCGGCATCTTCAAATGCCCTAGCTAACCTTCACTGATTACCCAAAATCATACAAGACAAACGGCACTCATACGAACTAAACTAGTGTGACTATTACAAAAACCAACTACTGTATGTGTGTAAAGTGTACCCAACAACCTAAACTAACCCTATACACAAAAGTTCACATAAATACACAAGTGAACTAGGAATACAAAAAAGGGAAAACGAGAGTAGTCAACAGGAACAGGGTACAAAAGAACACAAAGGTTGAACATATAACACGTTTGGGCAAGGTAATGGCGAAACAAAGATAGATAAACAAACAAACAAACAAACAAACGAAAGGCTCCTTCCTTCTGAAAGTCTCTATGTTATATAGTGAATAAGATGAGTTCTGATTGGTTGAGAAGCTGATTGAAGATGATGTCACGCAGAAACAATGATATAATGGGACCAATGGGGGAGGGAGAACAATCAAGGTCAGGAAGTGTGTAACATAGCAACAAAACACACCCAGACCACACAATGGGACGTAACATCCTGCTTGAGCAATTTATTCAGAGATTTGCTCCAAAACAGCAGATGATTATCTTTAAGATTCAACTCTTAACTAAAATCAGGAAAAGAACAAGATATGATTTCACATGAGAACCTGAAATGTTGAAACAGTTTAGAAAGGAGAAAATGACTGTGTATTATACAGTACAGTATATTGAACATTCAAACACCACTCAGACAGCAACCTATGAATTGGACCCGGGGCCCCAGCACTGTGAGACAGCAATGCTAACCATTGTGCTGCTGTGCTTCTCCCAGTTTATTTGCAGCTCAAACGTTTGCCTATTCCTGTACTGGAGTTTACTAGACTAATACAGATGCTTAAATACACACCATTGAACTTCTGGTGGAGACCTTCCAGTAAAATTCATTCAATTTTTATGTACTACTCCAAACTGTTCCAAAACAGGGAGGAAACAAACTCAAATCCACCTTTAGATACAGTACATACAGACATATTTTAGAAGGCATTCAGTCTTAGAAGCATCTTTTTACTGGCTTCTTTATCTGAAATTATCTTTTTCCTGTACATAACTAAGAAGGAATTAATTCTTAAATATTATAAATCCTGTTCTAAAAGTAATGCAGAATTCATGTTAAATCAACACTGAACATCCAAAGAAACCTCTCGCTATTTATTGCATATATTTTTATAAAAGTAAATTATACAGAATTTGAGTCCTGGTTAAATGCTTTTAGCATCATTTTAAATAACTGTTCATTCATGAATGACTGACACAATCAAGTGACTTGGCACAAACGCTAAATTACAGTACCTTGTTATGGAGAGATTTGATTGGGCAAAGGTGAGGAGGTTATTGAACCCATTAAATGTTAAGGGTGTAGTAAATCGCAAAAGAAAAACACAGAAAGCAACCAACATGTCCCACTTATCAAAACCCAAGATAGACTTGCTAGCAGAGGAGCAAAGCTGTATTTAGCACTGGTTTAGTATACAGTAATCCACTATAATGGATGTCAGCAAATGTGTCTCAGATGAGCAGAAAAACACTAATTGTTGTGTACAACAGACAAATCTATGGGGAGGTTTGAAAAGGAGTGTCTAGTCATTACAGAACTGCTCTTGTTTAATTAAAATAACACAAAATAATTAAAACGATTATTAAGAGAAAATCAGAATCATCCCCCCTGCTCCATGTTTTTGCATTTCAAGTCAATTTTTATCCATCTATGTATGAAAGCCAATTAGCACCATACAGAAAAAACGTTATTGCATTATAGCATGTTTTAATGAGACAACATTACTTATTTTGCAGTTGTCATTGCCTTATAATGAAATAATGCTGGCTGCACAACTCCACCAAGATACAGTATATCAGTCTGTTGGTTGTGGCAGTAGGTTCTAGGGGTGAAGCTGTTCCAATGAAGTGTTTCTTGTTTTTTTCCTACATCTTGAACCAAGCTGAAAGTACTTATTGAGAGAACCACCAGTTGCTACACTGTATCTTTCAGTTTTTGAATGAAAAACAAAACAGACAAAAACATTTAGCAAATTTATGTTTAAAAATAGCTTAGACACCAGAATACCATCTTCATATAAGTACCATCTTCATTTAGAATAATAAAAGGGTAATGACACATCCCTTTTGTGGAAAACAATTAGGATAAAGGAAACACGTACTGCATGTATTTTAAGTTTCTATTTTTCCTTCTGGTAATTGAGCATTCCTGGGTTAAACACGTCATCAACTAACTCACTAAGTGATTAGAAAGAAACACTCGCAAACCTGGTCTCTCGCTTTTGGAAGTATTTGGGTCAGGTGACAAGTTCTGCCTTGGACCCGTCCCCAACAGTTGTGTGAAATGCAGAAAATACACGGTGTAGCATGAAACTGCCCACACATTGACATGCACTCCGGCATAAGCAGTCAACATTAATGCACAGACATTAATTTAAAGAAACTATTGTATCGTTTCACAATGCCACAAATACCAATACAAATCTACCCCTAGTTTTCTGTGTACTGTATGTGTAAGTTGCCTACTCATTCATTGTGGAAAAAGTTAAATTAAGTCAAGCAGTGGTAGACAAGAATTATGTTACATGACATGCTGGACAAAAGTGTTCATCTAAGTTTTACACAGTGATATGTCATTAAAACGCAATACTTATTGTGACATAATCTTATTAAAATGCAATACATAAAGTGAAACAATGCAATATTTCTTGGTAATTACGTAATACTAATTGAGAAATACTTATTAATACTTATTGAGAAATGACAGTGTTTTCTGGTAATAACGCAATAATATTTTTTCATTGTGGAGCTAATTGGCCTCCATATTCAAGACATTGAGTGGAGAGTAAATAAGGCAACTAATGAATATTTCTTTTCTTAATATACCATACCAATCGTGTCCCAGTGGCTCATTAAAAAATCATATTATGTAAGGGTGCTGACAAGCCAGGTTGTATCTAGTTTCCCTGAGTTGTCAGTCAAAACCCTGTGGATGAAGAACTTGACTGGCTGATGGGTTCATGGACCAAGTAGATAATGACAAGATGTCAAACCAATTTCAAACATTCAAAATGTAAAACAAGGACATGACAAAAAAGATGTGGTCTAGAATGCCATTTCATCTGACACTGGTGCACAGCGAGAGCGGTGTATTAAATGAACAATGTGAAAATAATATAATTGAAAGAAAATACAGTTTAATGAATTAAACAGAATCATATATAGTAAAGAAATAGGTTGTTCGATTGTGCGATGAAGAAGTTGAGTAATCCATAATATTTGCAAAACAGGCATCAGAATAAAATTCAGGGATGCAAATGCGTTGGATAAGCAGCTGTGGGGAAAAAAAATACTGTGCGACCGGAATCCACATGTCTCGGAGACGATGCGGATTGTACATTAGAGAGGAGACAGCGAATCCTCCTGCTCTCTCTGTGGTGCGATCACGATGTGAGCTAGTGAAAGGGAAAGAAGGCCTCCTAACCCTGCGAAGAGCAAACATGCCTGACAAGCAGCTAATTGAACAAGCCCCAGGATCCTTGTGCTTAATCATGGAATCATTTATGAGGTGTATTTGAAAACACACTTCCAAAACAGCAGCGGCGACAAGCAGCAGTACTGTACCTAGCAGCGATGCCCCCCTGGCGCAGATTAGACACTCTGGGCTTGCCGTCCTTGTCGATGCCCCCAGATACCGTGAGCCCCAGGGTGGTGCCCTCCTTCTTCATCAGTTCCACTATGGTTGAGCCCTTAAACTCATCTGGAGAGGAAACAGAAAGGCGGGGAGGGGATGTTAGAATTGAAAGGGGAGATGCTGGATGACAGTCCTGTAGAAGGAGAGATATCACATTCCGGTCCCAGCTCAGCAGCGCTCCCACTGTGTAGTTGTATGTGCCTGCTACATGGCATTTACAATTACAGCTCAATTACAACTGTCACGGGATACTGCTGCATAAGAGTGGAGAATTGTATCCAGCAGCATCCAAGAACATGTAATGGTAGTTTTTGTACAGTAGTTTACCACAGAAAATTGAATTCTCAGTTTGTAAGAGTTGTAAAAAGGGTTTACTGTACTTAACATATTGCCCTTGCTAGCTTTCATTACTATTATTTACACATGCCAATCTCATGTTTATTCCTGAAACTTTACATTTAAAGTTAGTACTTATTACTATACTAATATTAGTACTTAGTACACTAGAGATGCTAGGACTGGCTAAACTCTGGTTTAGAAAAAATAAAAACATGACAAAAGAGCTAAAGCCCTCTCCAACTTTGGTATGACCATATCCGATTTTATTGTATTCTGGGGCAATGTTTATTATGTGGCACAGATTTTTCAGGAATAACAACATTAACTATTTCAGGTCTTCTGGGGAGGAGAAGAGTGTGATGAAGCCAGTTCATAGATGGAGATGATTAGGAGGCTACGACTGTTGAAGGCCAGGGTAAAATCTGGCACCAGAGGTTAACTCCGCTTCCCTTTTCAAGAAATGCTCTTGGATTTTTAACGAATACGGAGAGTTAGGACCTCGCTTTTACGTCTCATCTGAAACACAGTGTCACTATACCGCCTTTCTTGCGGTATAGTGACACTAAACCTTGGACATTAGACTCACACTCCCTACTGGTCCCACTAACAGCTCTTCCAGCAGCAACCCAAGAAAAAAATCAGAGAAGGAAGATAGACGGAGAAGAGGAGAAGCAGTGTGCCAGATGAGACGACCCCGATCAGCATTAAAGACCAGAAGTACTGTATTTGAACCTTGTTTAAGAAAGCTTACTCTTCTTTTATATTAAGAAACTAATTTCCTTCATAAGGAATTCCCAGGCTAAAGACATTGTCTCCGAGTCAGTATTTCTAGAAGTGGGAGAAAGATTCCCATTCACTTTGAAGCACTTGGGTATATTCTTGGCATTTCTTTATAAATTGGGTGTTGTATTTATTTATTTTCATTATTATCCTTCTCTGTTTTTCTATTTTCTTAACTCCCTATTCTGTAACAGTATTATGACTACC
Organism: Lepisosteus platostomus; assembly: GCF_059453375.1. Classification (NCBI taxonomy): domain Eukaryota; kingdom Metazoa; phylum Chordata; class Actinopteri; order Semionotiformes; family Lepisosteidae; genus Lepisosteus; species Lepisosteus platostomus. The sequence goes on along the minus strand of NC_142619.1, from coordinate 29,308,249 downwards.
TTAATTAATCCTGCCTTTATCAATTTATTTGTACAATGGGAGGAAGCCTTAAGTTCTGTAATTAGGATTTGAAGAATGTTTTTCACAATCATTTTTAATTATTTGTGGAATCACTGTTTAAATTGAAAAGAAGGAAAGGCAGTTTGATGTATTGTGCAGTTAACACATTATTAATAAGTATGGGATTTTAAGTGGTATCTGTCAGTTTAAAAGATGGTTAAACATGTAACTATTTGGAAACATATGAGCACACCTTGTCAAAGGCTACTGTTTCCAAATGAGTAGTTTTCTACAAAAGAATTGCAAAACTCATTTTAATTAGTATGTCATTTTTAATTTTCACAAGCTGTCTGATCACAAGAAATGCTGTTCAGCAGTTTGTTCAGTTTGCAACAGACCAGTGGAATAAATCCTAACAACTTTAACCACTAGAGAGAAAGCAGATCTGACTCTTCAAGCAAGTCGACAATAGCAAACAAAATGAACACATTTAATAATTCTGGTTCCAGTGGCTCCCTTATTAAGATGCAAGTATAAAAACGAATTATACTTCAAAGAGGTCTCTATTATGAGTCATTTGGCTTCCTGAATTACAGTACAGCACCTCACAGTAATTAAGAAATACTATTGATTCAGCACAGGTATAACTGCAGCAGAGAGGAGTCATAAACATGTTATACAGGATGACCCTTGAACTGGAACCTTTCTCTCCAGACTCAACAATCAATCTCATACTACCACCCACATAGTCTACTGTACATTCTTGCCCACAATTCCATAAAGCGCTCACAGCCTTCTCATACTCCTGAAACCTTTTCTTGCAACAGAAGCTGCACTATTATCAGTAAGTACCAGGAACTTACATATAAATGTCTCCCATGGCCACTGCAAAATAATTCAGAGGGTATCATGTTTGTCCAGCAAACTGACCTTTTTGCATCTCTAGCAGAGAGTGCCCTGCGATTTATAAGGGGAAGACTGACCAACTGTTTTTGGGGAACATGGAGCACTGGGGATAAAATATCTCCCTGAGCCAAAGGTTCCGCTCTTTTCTTCTCCTGTCTATGAAAATACTGACTTTTCTGTCTGTAATTTCTCCAGAAAGCAAAATGAATCTTAATATACAGTAGGTTACCAAGTTCCCCTCGCTTTCAACAACCGACTAAATCTCTCCATCCATTCACAGATTTTTGCTTTTCAGACTTCCCCTTGACTTCATTTTCCAGGTTTAATTTTCCTTGGTCACACTTCCACGCCGGTGCTCCCATTCTCCTTCTTTCGTCCTCCACACTCAGCTCTCAGGCTCCCTCACAGCTGAAGAAGACTCTGCAGTATAACACAGTGATTTTTCTTCTTTCTACTTTTCAGCAGGGAATTAACCACTAACTTTGCTTATACAGTATTTGGGATATTTAAAGATGTTGGGACATAAAAAGATAATTCCCGACAGTAGTGCTGCTTCAATTATGGTAAATGCTCAATGTGTTTCACATTTTGTATTTATAGATACTGTATGTAGTAAAATCAGACTATAAATACAAAATGAAAAACAGAGAGATAGAAGAAGCTTTACGAAAACGATGTATTTCTTGAGACAGTACATCTTCTAGATAAAGCAGGCAAGTAGTTTAAAAGGCAAAAGGCAAACAGAACGCTCGGATATAGTTGTAAGCATTTAAATCAGGGAACAATATTTTAAAACTGTATAACACTCTAGTAAGGCCTCATTCAGAATAATATGTACAATTTTGGTCACCATCTTGTGGAACATATATTGCCATGCTGCAATCAGTCCGAAGAAGAATAACTAGATACTTCCCAGGGCTTAAGGAAAAGGCGCACACTTACAGGCTAAAGGAACTGAATTTTTTTTTATCCTTGAACAGAAAAGACCACAAGGGGACCCAAATACAAGTACAGTATTCAAAATCCTCAAAGGTGCCAACAAAGTCAACCCAGCAGTTTTCTTCAAATTGGTGAAATACAAACCAAGGGACACAAATGCAAACTATCTGTAAGAGGATTTAAATCCAAGTTTAGGAGGCATGTCTTATCCAAAGGGCTACAGGAAAATAGAACAAGTTATCCAGCCATCCACGGGGACGTTGTTGAAGCCAATACCTTTTTACAATAAAAACAGATGGATGAAATCCTTGGATCAATAAATGACGTACTATCCAATGGGCTAGATAGGTGAAATGGCTCATTTGTAACCATTATGTTCTAAGTTTATCTGGCTGCCTTTGTACATTATAGTACAATGTTAGATGCTGAATTCTATACTGTTTATAACAAAAAACAACAGGACAACAACAATAGACAACAGGACTAGCTACTGACAAACACCGAATACCAGGAACAATAAATAAGGTGGAAAGCACTTGTAATCAAAGTAAAAGCTGACAGGTTTTATATTATGTTATCCCCTCGATCAATGGCATCACAATGTAAAGGATTGAATAATGATGCTGGAAAGATTGGCCCAGCTTTGGGGTTAGTGAGCTTGTCAATAAACTGCCAGAGCACAGCTGAACCTTCTTGCTTCAGCAAATTTTAGATCCCTTGATGGCAGGAAGGTTGTTAACTTCAAGCAAGCTGACACACCATTGAGCAAATTGTAATTAATTTTGTCAAATAAGCAACTTCTTAACATTTCAAGGAAACATCTGTACAATCTGAAAATCTACAAGAGCAGCACTCAGTGCTATAACTTGGAATTCCCTCAAAATAAAAAGTAATTTTGACGAGTAATATCTCAATCACAGAATCCCCAGACATCACAAACAGAAAAGAGGCAAACGCAGTAGATTAATCATAGTTGTCTGTAACACAAGAAACTGTGGAAATAACCTCAATGTGCCTTTCGTCTGTGAGGCACAAACATTTTTCATGTAGTCAATTCTTGGGTTTCTACACTTTGAAGAAACCTACTTGGATGATATCTAGAAACATCTACAGTATGGCATGTTGTGTTTTGTAAGCATCAGCAACTGTCAAAAACTTTTTTATTCAATAGCTGTACCCTTTGAGAAAAAAAATATTTTCGAAAACCTGCAGAATGAATGTTTCATATGTACTGTATATCTCAAACTTCATATCACAGAGATCAATCTACATCAAATGACAAACAGCAAAAACATGATATGTGCTGAAGGCCCATGTGTTGAAAAATATTTAATGTTGAATAATGGCATCTGAGAGCTGTAAACACAGACAACCAAGCCCTCTTTCACGTCCTGACATCTGAGCCAAAATACAGCTGTAAGACATCAAGGGTCCTCCAGTCTCCTTGAAAAGAAGGGGCTATAAAATGAATGCCTCACTTGAATTGCTGTGGTAAAGCTCTTGTAACCCCAGCAATGCAGCCATTACAGTGTCTCCTCCTTGTGCCATCGGTGAGGCTTACCAGCTGCTCTTCTGTGAGCATGAAAGGAGCAAGTCTTTCATAAACAGGAATTATTCACATTTAGACACACTGGTAGCCACTGCAGATCTTACCAACACAGATCGGCTGCTGTGGTCCATGTATCCCATTACACTGGTGAGAACTGTAAAGGAAGTTAAAGCAGCAGGCCAATATTGTCACATTGCAGACAATCACATTATCACGTTTACCTGCTGAAAGTGCCATAATATAAACAACTTGATATATTTGATTAGGGTAGCACGGTGGTTCAGTGGTGAGCATTGTTGCCCTGCAGATCTGGGGGTCCTGCTGTCAATTCTGGACTTGGGGTGCTATCTACATGGAGTTTGTATGTTCTCCTTGTGCTGCCATAGGTTTTCACCAGGTGTTTCCTCCCACAGTTCAAAGACATACTGGTAGGTTAACTGGCTTCCGTAAAAGTGGTGTGACTGTGTGCGCGTTTGTGTCTGTGTCTGCCCTGCGATGGACTGGCATCCTGACTGGGGTGTACTGTATGACATGTTGCACCAGTCGCTTGCCAAAACTGAGTGCCACTCCTTGCTGATCATGAATTGGATAACACAATTAGAAAATGGATGGATGGATACACTGTATGTGATGAATAAATGTTGCATTAATCTTGTTAAAATGCTATATACAGTAATATTAATTATGTTTGATTTTTATATTAACAAATCTTAAGAAAAGCACTGATTACCATAAATACGATTTATATGACACATATGATTACTATTAGATTTTGCCAATTAATTTAGAGGAATGTTCTATCCTCACTCAAATCTTTACCATCATAAATGACAAATGCATTCTCTATTACACCTTATAACACCTTGTCCCAAACACATCTACAGAGGCTTGCATTTACTTTTTACAGAACGTCTTTTCTTTTAGAAAGCTGTACATGAGCATGTGAGAATCCTGACTTCACACACGGCTTCCAAAGGTCACCCAAGCACAGTTTAGTGTCTCGCTACAGCATGCTTTCTGAAAACCGTACCTGACCCTCAACAAATCAAATAAAAATAAATTGAAAATAAACCCTAAGTTGTTTTAGGACAGGAAGAAAGACTGATTGCTTAGTTCTATAGCCACTGTAAGAAATGCAGCATTTTTCAATGTTGACAGCAGTAAGGCTCCAGTCATTTTAAACTAGAGACTGCTGCTGAGCCTGGGAAACACCCATTGTACTTCTCAGCACTGATGAAGGTTAGTTCTATAGTTCTATAAGTAGACAACATCTGAAAAGAAAGGTCTAATAATTAATACGATCTATTAATTGGAGAAGAGGGAAAATGATAGCATGATGAACGCAGGCTCCTTCCACACCTTTTAACCAAGTTTAAAATTCATTTTGTCGCATAAGTGCTGCAAAGCTTTGAGGTCCTGGTACATTTCACAGAGGTCTTCAGTTCACATCTGAAAGCACTATTTAACTGCAGATGACACGTAAGGCACTGAGGGATCCTGATTTCTCCTTGCACCCAGAAGTTAAGACTGATTTAGTAGGGTTAGCAGCACATGGCAGCTAAGATTAAGACTGCCCTGTAGTCAGATGAAAGATTTCATCTTGTGCCGCCCATCTAGAGTCTTTCGTTAAAGCAAGCTTGGAAAGATACATAAAAAGCAATGCATTTGCTAAAATATTTACCTTAAAAACAAGATTGAGAATTTTACAAACCCAACGGTGGTTAATTTTGAGAAACACATTTTAAGTTATCTTTAGCTTTCTTTCTGGTTATATGAAAACACATAGAAAAGATTCAGAAACAGGCAGGAAGCAACTGGAAAGCAACAGTGAGAGATTCCATTGGGGAAAATCAAATCTAAATGGATCAAAGTACTTTAAGGCCTCTATTTCCTTTTTTGACATGACCCCACCCCAGACATCGGCTATTTAGCACTACAAGTTAAATGATTTTTTGTCACAAAAGATGTTATTAAATTTTGCTGTTCTGTGTGTAAATGTTCTAATAGCTAACATTTCTAAATTATTTCCATTTTGCACATAATGTTACAGAATGTTAGGGGGGCACAGGTGTTCGTATTGCTGCCAAGCAGTGCTGGGGCCCTTGGTTCAATTCTGAGCCTGAGGTTCTCTTTAAATGAAGCTTGCATATTATTCCCATGTCTATGTGGGTTTCCTCCCACAGTCCAAAAACATATTGATAGGTTAACTGGCTTCTGGGAAAACTGGTCCTGTTGTGAGTGTGTGGATGTCTGTGTGTGTCTGTCTGTGATGGACTGGTGCCCTGTCCAGGCTGAACCCTGCCTTTTCCCCAGTGCCTGCTTTCTTGCAAACTTGAATTGGATGAAGCAGTTAGATAATTAGTGTGAGTGATCTTATAATACTAATCAGTTTAGCTTGTTTGTATAAGATATTAGGGCTGTGGGACTAAGAACTAAGTATGTCAGAAGTGAATGTTTTTCTAATGTTGGGTATCATAATACATTGAAGTCATCTTACTCAGAGCTTGCAGTGCTACTAATATTGTATGTGTGCTGTGATAAAAATTGTAATTAGAACCATTACAGGACACTAGAACCTCTATTTTTGTAAATAGTCTCATTTGTGGTGAATAATTAATCGATTAGTAGTTAATTCGAAAAGAGGTAGCAATGCCTCATTTGCACATGGGTATGAATTAGAATGTCTGGGAAATATGAAGTGTGAAAGATTGTTGTTTGGACAGTAAGACTCAGTGTGTAACTGAGTAAGTTTGATGATTAATTTCTCCTTGAGTATAGTCTTCATCTTAATGTGCTGTACGTAGACCTCATGAGCTTCCTTATTTACAGGGAGTCCTGTAACAATGTGATAGAAGAATTTACTGTGTATGACTAAACTGATAAACCATCTGTGGAACTGAAGATTCAGAATGAATATCATATTTGCTTTGAACCAAAGATATTTCTTTTTCCTTTATTTTATAAAGTAAGTCAACTGAGCACACATTCTGTTTAACAATGGTGACCTGGGGACCCATTTAAACAGCAAGGTATTTATTTTGAGGAATCTGAGCATCACCTTGTTCAAGGGTACAACAGAATTCGGTCTTGTGTCCTAAACAGGACTCGGTACTGCTGCCTAATCATAAAACTTACTTTATTAAACCAGACTGAATCAATAAATTCCAGCCAAAGTCTCTTTAACATCACTTTACTGCACTGTGAATATTACTTTGTAATGTGCTGCCATGAAAAATACTACTTGCAATTAAACTTCCATCACTGTTTCCTTTATACTCGATACTCAAAACGTTCAAACATTAAATATTTTTTTTAAAGAATATCTATAAATCTGTATTTCTACCACAGTTCTGCTTTACGAATATGCTCATAAAATAATACTACTCTTTTATTGGGAACACTAGACCTTGCAGGGGATTTTGCAGTCATAAAGGGAATTAAGGAAATGGCTACATGTTAAAATGATCCAAGAATAGCAAAGCATTTCATCTTATAGTTTCTTCCTTTCAAATCAGGTTCAGCAGCAATTGCAAGGACCTGAAGAAGTTCTAGAGCGGTTCACTGGCAGGTATTGCATTGTACACAATCAAAGACAAATTATTAAAAGTAATCTGCCAGTTAATCACCTCTCTGCAAGTTAGGATTCATTATTTCACTGACAGGCACGTGCCAGTCCATGTGTTTCTGAGTGAGCAGTTTTGAATTCTCCAATTGTGTCTTTGTCTTTCAGGGATCGGCCAATGCTGCCCAGGTCCTAGGAAAAAACGAATGAATGATGAACTAAGAGTAAAAAAGAAAGATGAAGCAAGAAGAGTCATCTTTCACACGAGCCAATCTTTTTTTTCAATTTTAGATAAGTATCAGGAGGGAAGAAACAAATGGTGCTGTTCAGGGTAATCAAGATTACCAAGTTAATGCCTATAACTTCCCTAAGAACTTAACACTTGAATATTTAGTGCTGTGGTGTGATAGCTTAAGAAGGGACTACAGTTAGAGCTGACCTACCACTAGAGGGCACTTATAAGGTTTCAAATCTTTGTAAATAGCCACAATATGGAATAATTATCTAATAAATTTAGTTTTATTGGTGAAAGATTGGGGTATGCATTGTGGTTGGTATGTTTGGAGGGCTATGATCTTGTTGATTTCTGTTTGGCCTGAAAAGACAACCCATACCCCTGGACGTCAAGTGTTCTGGCACAAATATCATGTGTTTTATGCATAAAAATACTTAGAACCCCACTAATTGAGGCTCAAGTCTGTGACACGAGCATATACTGCTCTAATGACATACTGTACCCTTTGACAGTAAACGGAGTTATTTGCAAAATCCATGTACTTTTATGAAGAATGAAATAAAAGGGCAATTGGTAAACTGACTCATGCAGCAGAATTGCGCATAAAAAGTATCATAGAAGCTTGAGGAAGAGTATACAGAGTGAACTGAAAGCGTACACTTCCTCCATGTTTTTGCATTTTTTTCTTCTCTCAAACATTGAAGGGTTATAAGACCTATGATAAACATAAGTTTGATAATATATTTAATGTCATTTTCTCTTGCTACACTGGATGCCAGATCCTTTAGAATAAAAGTAATCAGAATGGTTGAGTGACTACAAATTAATTTATTTTAGTTGATCAATTAACTTAATATGACCTCTTCACATCATTAAAAATGTAGCCGAAGTACATTTTGCTGTTGAATGCATTTTAGCCATTTCTAACAGCTTAGTTAAATCTTTTAAATAGCATTCTATATTCCGAATATTTAACACGGACATATCAAAAGCAAAGCTACAGTATGTTACCGAATATGTTATTAATACATATTGATTATATTATCCCATTAAATATGTTTTTTTATGCAATTGTAGAAATCTGCTGCTGAATGGGGCTAGCAGCGGATCTATGAGCTATGAACCTATGTGCTGGGTGAGAGGCAGCTGAGACAGGGAAGCCCACAGGCAGTAAGCACACACACAGAGAACTGCGCAGGCAGCTCTGCTAAGCCTGTAGCCAGCTAAGACTCGCAGAAGGACAGCAGCGTGTGCTAACCAGGAAATGGGCAGAGTCTGAGATCGTGGTCGAGGAAGCTGTGATCTGGCCCCTGTCAAAGTCGGTTGTGAGAAGCAAACACAGTCCAAAGCAAAGCACAGAGAGGGAATTCAAGGGGCGTGGTTAGGAGGAAGTGAGAGTGAGATCCACGAAACTCGGTAAAGCATAGATCAAAGCAAAAGGCAGATCCACAGGCTTGTCACTGAGGGCGAGGATGAGGTCAATAATGTAAAAGAACTTGATCTGTAAAAACAGACCTCATTGATATTAACACAGACGAATGGGATGTTCCAGAAAAGCTGTGGTCTTATTGGACATTTCAAAATTTCAGAGAGGAAATAGGAAAAAATGCGTACTGTAAGTTGTCCTCAGAAACTGCTTTTTCATTCATGTTTTATGTGGCCATCTCTTGACCTGCAAAAGGATTTGAAATATTTTTAAATATGTTGCTGTTACATGGGATGACATGGTGACTTGGTCAGCAGCACTGCCTCATAGATTTTGGGTCCTGGGTTCAATCCCCCTCATGTTTGCTGGAGTTTTCTCTTGGTGGTCTTCTTTCCTTCCACAGACCAAGTTAACTGGCATCTCTCCATTGCCCCCTATATTCATGTGTCTGTGTGCCCCATGGTGGACTGCAGTCCCACTAAATACAGTACACTGTCCCTGCTGAGACCGGCTCTGGCACTCCGCAACTGTCTAATAATAAGGATCGATTAGTGGAAGTTGTTGCTTGATATATTTTGGATCTCAGAAATGTATGACCAAAAATGTTCTGTCTAGGAATCAAGTCAACTGATGATATGCACTATTGGCTTACTATTTATTTGGAAAGAAAGCACAAACTGCAAGTTTCATGATATTGACACGATACAGGTAGTCATGGTTTTGGTAATCCACATCTTTTTATGCAACCTTTTCTTTTTGATCTGTAAACAAAATGCCCCAATACAGTGATTTTTCTTTGCAGCTCTTGACGATAATAGCTTGTCAACAGATGCCCAGTAAAAGTCCAGTCTGTGCCTGGTGAAGTTTTATTCGCTCATCTGTTACCTGTCATCTTTCTCAGAATGTTTGCCTTTGAAGGACTAAGAGATGCTCCAGCCTCCTCTCCTCTGTGGAAGGCGAAAGCATGACTCACTGGGGGAGCCCGAGGGCTGATTTGCTCATAATCTGAAAACTTCTACTCAATTCTTTATCACCCACAGAGGAAAATGGGATGGGAGGAGGGTGTGGAGGCAGCAACTGACCACATTCTGTAAGAGATTGTAGAACATGTTCATCAAATCTCCTGCGCTATTAGCTACCTGGCTGGAAAGGTACAACCAATATTTCATGTACAGTATTAGCACACAATGACACCGTCTTTTATCACTAAGAAACGTGCCATCCTCCATTAACTTCCTTGTGCAAGTTAATATGTAAAAATCAAGCATTTCATCAATGCAAATGCTGTCTTAATCTCTTTATACATAGTATAGTTCAACAAATCAGAAAAACCTTGCACAGAAAGCCTGGAAGAGAAAACAATGTAATGCATTATTCTACACTGCAATCCCAAGTTTCACAAATATCTTTGCATCCCTGAACAGATAACTGTCTTCTCTTTTACAATTTACTAAATACATGTAAATTGATGTCTAAGTGTTACAGTAGCTCAAGCAAGATATTTGATAAATCAGTGTAGTGTATCTGCATATTAAAAGGAAGATTTTATCTGCATAATAAAAGAAGGGCATACTGGACATTGTTCTCACCAACTGCTACAGTATGATGCATTATAAATTAAGAAATAAAGATATCGCTGGATCTACTGCAGGAAGAAGAGTGAAGAAGATTAAACAATATTATTCTCTTTCCCCATCCCCTATGGCAAAGTTTTCAAACATTTGGAAGGTACTGTGTTACATATTGTAAAGAGGTGGTATGTTCAGACAAGAGGGAGATCTTTGTCTGAACATTTCTCCCCATAATGCTGTGGACAATGTGCTCACACCCTCCATCACCTAACCTGTTTTCGTCTCCCAGGCTGTAAAGAATGAGAAGCTGAGGCTTCCAGGTTCCATACAGTATCTGTCACATGGGGACAGATACCTCACTGTACGACGTGGTAGTAGTGGGCAAAGGAGCCAAGAGTGATGGAGGGACGTGAAGACATGAAATGAGCTTTTGTACAGAGATTTGGGGTGGGTGTGTCACAATATCCATGATATATAATAACACCATCATTTGCCTCCAAAATCTTCAATGGGAAGAGAATGTCCAACAAGTGCCAAGTTGGCTAAATCCAACAGCCCAAATGAACAGCATTAGAAAGTTTCAGTAGTCACACAGTAGTGCAAGTAAAAACACTTTTTGAGAATAAAATCATCATTCAAAGTTCGGGTTTGCTGTTCACAGACCCTCTTGCTTAAAAAAAAGCTAAGAAAACAGATGTTCACACTTGGGGGCAACTATTTTAGTACCATATACCGTATAGTCCCAGACAAAAAACAAAAGTGGATAATTAATTAGTTGATTGATGATTTGAAAGAAAATGAGTACTTTAAACCAATTGACAGGCACGTATGCAATGATAAGGACAGAATGTGATTTTACAGTAAAATGTGGCAACCACATCACAATCTCCAAAATAACAATCTCCGTCTGGTGTACTGTAGTAGGGTGTAATTATTACGACAGGATCATGCATTAATTATGGGAGCCACAAGCATAGGTTATATTATGCAATTGTAGTAGCATGCTCATAGCTAGTAGCAGGCAGACTCGCAGAAGCACAGCAGCGTGTGCGAACCAGGAAACAAGCAGAGCCTGACACGTGGTCGAACAGGTTGCGATCTGGCCCCTGTCGAAGTCGGCTGGGAGAAGCAAATGCAGTCCAAAGCAAAATAAACAAAGCAATTCAATCTGGCATGGTTGGGAGGAAGTGAGGGTGAGATTCCGTGAAACCTGGTCGGACCTTTTACAAAGACCATCAACAAGGCTGGTGAATGCTTCTGTTTCCTTGTTTGTAGCATAATGGCTGGTACTGTATACTGTAAACTGTAATCAAAATAAGCAGCCATCTTATTAGAAGTCCCCCTCTTTAGATCAGCTCTGGTACATACAGGTAGAAGTCCCTCTTGGAAAACTAGGATGGGTAAAGTCTTAAGCTACAGTACAGGGATAAAGTGGATACTGGAAATAGGTGGATGGAAATCTGATGTTGCAGTTCTTTTGTAGTGTGCCAGCTCTGACTGGTTCAAAGCAAGGAGCTGAAGCACACTGGCCTCTGTCACAAGCCACCTGACACTGCAGAGCAAGGGAGAAGCTTCTGAGAAAAAAGACTAAGAGTCCATGAGATGTTGTGATCTCTTTTCCAACATCCACTGAATCACTACTGTTTTGGAGAATTCAAAAGGCTGTTTTACTGGGGGGAGAATAAAGTGACTGGCAGAAGGTTAAACAATTACTGCACAGCGCTACTGAAATTCCCACTGTGTGCTGAAAGGAGATGTATGATATTAAACGAGGCTTACGTGAATCAAAATTGTTTTTCTGTGCATTGATCAATGTCAACAATAAGACGTGCCGATACTGAATGTCCCTTATTCTTAGCTTTTACAGCTAATAAAAAGAGAAACATTGCTTACAGCACAGTCTTTGAACAAAGTACCACAAAAAATGTATTTTAAACCAACTGACAGGCACGTAAACCTTAGGGGTTTGCAATACATACCGTATGCATAATGCATGTGTGTGTCCTATTAAAGAATGAAGTCACGATGGAATAAAAATGTATGCACTAGTTTGAAACTGCTAGAATTCATGCTGAGTATTGCAAAACCCATTGAGCATACATGTTTAATACATAATTAAGACACTGTCATTCTTTCCTACTGTACATTTTAACTAAACGTTTACAGTACTTGAGAATTTCTGTACTCATGACTATGTCATGGGTTTTAAAAATGTAGTTTTTCAGTCAACAACCACAACCATACAAATGTTTTGCACAAGAAAGCAGTACAAGCATCAATAATAATAATAATAATAATAATTGCTTACACTTAGATAGTGCTTTTCTGGACATTCCACTCAAAGCGCTTTACAGGTAATGGGGACTCCCCTCCTCCACCACTAATGTGCAGCATCCACCTGGATGATGCGCCAGAACGCTCGCCACACAACAGCTATCAGTGGGAAGGAGAGCAGAGTGATATAGCCAATTCATAGAGGGGGGATTATTAGGAGGCCATGATTGGTAAGGGCCAATGAGAAATTTGTCCAGGACGCCGGGGTTACACCTCTACTCAAGAAACACCCTGGGATTTTTAATGACCAAAGAGAGTCAGGACCTCGGTTTTATGTCTCATCCGAAGGACGGCGCCTGTTTACAGTGTCCCCGTCACTATACTGGGGCATTAGGACCCACACAGACGCAGGGTGAGTGCCCCCTGCTGGCCCCACTAACACCTCTTCCAGCAGCAACCTTAGTTTTTCCCAGGAGGTCTCCCATCCAGGTACTGACCAGGCTCACAGCTGCTTAGCTTTAGTGGGTTGCCAGTTTTGAGTTGCAGGGTGATATGGCTGCTGGCAATGTGATATGGCTGCTAACCTACTCCAAGAAGTGCTATGCAATTTTCCAACCTTGAATGGTGTGAACACTTAGTGAATTTAGAAAGACATTTGCCAGCAATGAGCTACCCTGGAGTCTCCCTGGGGGAAACACTAATAAGTACCAGTTTGATGAGGAAGAAAAGCTTTAAATTAATCTCAAGAGAAACAGCAACTCTATGACAAAAAACAAAACACACAAAGCTAAACTGTGACATGTTTTCCTGGTAATTGAACTGGTTTTATATCCCTACCTTTACTTACACATAGTTCAGTAGTAATGCCCCACTTTTAAAATGAAAATCGTCAAAATAAAGGCCTGCAGTGCTTGTCCTGAATTATGCCAGCTCTCCCGTTCACCCATTATAGCACCCATCGCTATTTCTAACCATCAGATAAAATAATCAATTATTCCTCTGAAAGGCCAGTCAAGAATTGAACTCATAATCTAAATTTTCCTATGAAATGTAAAGAACAAGTCATATTCTATGTTTTCCATGCAGTTTTTACAGTAAGGCGTATTCTTAGTTATGATGCTAGGTGAGTGTAAAATTAAACTCTATGTAATGCAACGTAATGCAAATATTATAAAAAACCACTGTAAAACTTTATAAATACATAGTGTAAAATTAAAACAAACTAGATGCTTGTCTCTGGACTATGATTAAGCTTGAATGAATTTAATTAGGGACCTTGTAGATCAGAAAGGAAATCATTTAGTTTTTTAAAATGATAACACGTTTATTACATGATAAAATTGTGTACAAAAGATGTCAGACTTAACGCAGGCCTCGGTTTAGTGATATCACTAAGATGGAAAATACAAATCAGTGACTCTGAAGTAGATTTGATGGACCTCGGGCAAAGGTGAAGACTTTTTCTTAGTTTTTTGTGACAATGTGACAACTGTGAGACCTGTGTACTGACCTGGTGAACAGAGGACTTGAAACTGGAAGCTTAATCCAGGTGCAGGTTCATAACTGAGCAAACTCTAGCAACCGGGTAGAGTGAAGCAGACAGTCCAAAGAGTAAAATGAAATTGAAACTGAAAGTAAGCAGGGGTCAGAGCTGGGGTGTGTGGGTTCGGTTCACAGGAAAGCAAACAAAGCACAAGGGTGATCCAGGAGACATAGTTTAGAAACAAAGAGTAAACTACCACAAAAGCATGGAGCCTGAGAAGGCTTAGACTCAAGAGAAGACTCAATAACTGAGCATGGAATACATTCCTTAAATATCCTCTGGTACATATTGTTTAACTGCGTGCAGGTTGGATTGATTTTCTTCCCAATCTCGTTAAGTTGTCTGGTAGCAGGTAGCACACTGTACACACCAGCGTCAGCGTCACTACGAGAGTGAGTATGACAACAACTGTGAGAGGACTTTGACGTGTATTGTAAGAGCAATACGTTTCACGATCTGTTCTACTATAGGTTCTCTAGTCATGCAGTGTCCCGTCATGGCACTGCTGGGGCTTCATTTGGGTCTTAATAAAAGAGAGAGCCAAACACCAGGGCAAATCTTCCAAAGCACACGCTGATAACAACAAGGATAATCTTTCTTCATTTCTCGACAGCAGGGATAAAGAAAAATTTAAATGGGAGGATTATGAGAGCAGACTGATGGATACAACAAATATCATACTGATATCAGTCTAATTCCATCCACTATCTCTTGTTACCTTTTGTCATAGAATAACATTCTAATTAATAAAGCACAACAACCTTAATTCTTCTATGTGATTTTGTCTCCACCTGCTGCCTTTTTACCACTGAACATAGTATAATAGTAGTATAATGGCTACATCAAACATGAAATATTTCAAATGCAATTTCAAACTCATGTACTGTATATCGAATCAATCTCACCTCCTATACTTACTGTACAACAGCCTCCTTACATTACACAAAAACCGATTAAGAATGTGAACAAAGATGAGTTGTGTTAGAAGTGAGAACTAAAGAAACTTTCATTAGTGATCTACTAAATAGTAATTGATCCTCACATTGCATAAAAGAGCGGTAAATATTTTCTTCCCCTAAAATTGACAATATTAAAGTTTATTTCTGTATTCCTGTTTGGTTGTGTATGTGAAATTGGAAAGCTCTACTCAGTAAGCAGCCTCCAGTTGTACGAGGTCCACTATGCCATATATTTTTAACAAGCATTTTAAAAATTCAGGATCTACTTGCAGAATGCATTAAGCTTACCTACAAAAATGCACTACAGAACTTGAATGTGCAACTACAGTACTTATGATTTATGCATTTGGCTCTTGAATTAATATACAGTATACTGTATGTACTGATATACTGTATATAGAAATGCAGAAATATCTCATGGAAGTTAATATTTCTTGGTCTTTAAATTGTGAACAAATAAATCAACATCATACTGGTTCTATCAAATTTTTGTTTCTGAATTCTTAATAAACAATAAATTGACATTTTGCTAAACATATTACCAGATAGTTATTTAGATGAAAGCTGAAACATACATTCAGAAAAAAAAACATTATTTTAATATGTATATTATGCATCACATATTTTTGTCAATGTAAAATACAATAAAAGTACTTATCAAAAATGTTTGCACATCTCTTCAACTGTAGAGTTTGTAAACACTCAACACAGAAGTATATTTCAGACATGCATAATGTTAATAAGCCAATAAAGGAAACACTTCTTTCAATGAGCACTAATTCTCACATTAAGAGCTGTGGAGCTCACAGAACATCGGAAAATAAATGGCTTGATGGGCGGCCAGGTCAGGGGACCATGTCTGCACTTCCTCCCTGTGCTTTCCCTATAGACCTATCTGCAATTCCAGAAATCTGTGTCTGACTTCCTAATGCCATTGGAAGGAATATGAGATTATGTTCCCACTGCAGACAGTCCCAATCATTTTAATGTGGATGTGCATAGTCTATCAGATGAATTTCCAGGCAGCTTTGTAATGATGTTCCATAACATCGACTGGCTTTGAAACCAGTCTCTAAAGCAAGGAACAGAGGTGAAGCTTAGCAAAGGATTATTCTCCCAATTGGCTGACAATGAAGACCATACAGTACCACCTTCACTCCCTCTTCCGCGGTGACACTCACCCTGACGCTGTGATGCCATAACTTTTTGGACGGAAACACTCAGAAACAGCCTTGGGTGTACCTGGCTTGATTTTCATCTATATCTTTCCAGCTACTGAAAGAAGAGTGATACTGTATCTCTATGCTAATTACAGTCATGGCTGTCACTGTTTCTCTTAGAATTGATTATGGATGGAGGGCATCCTTAAAGTTAAATGGGAGCTGTGTAGCTGTAAAAGCACTTTGGGGGAAATCATACCTTTGTGCTTACAGATTTCTATAATATTCCCTCAAGTGCAGAATAATCTGTTTTGAATGGCTTTATTTACTTCTTCTGTATGTGGTTTGGTCAATGATAAAACTTAGCTGGGGGATATACTTGCTGTCATTTGTACTGAATCTACTGTACTGCTATTTAGAGGTTCAGCAGTGCATGGAAACACCTTTCCTTCTATTACACTATTATCTTAGTTTCATTTATCATCATCATCCTTACAACAATCAGGAGATGCTCTCTTGTCCCTCATTGGGTACATCACAAAACACAAAGAACAGGAAATGAAATGAGCATGAAATAAAATAAAAGAAGCATATACAGCACAGTACAATGCTAGCTACTTACATGAGCTCAAAACTGAGGGCATTAGACTGCCATTATTAGAATTCATTACAGCAGTGGATAGAATGGAAAAGTTATCGCTTTCTTAGCCAGCTCTTATTCAATAATATTATGTCAAGCAGGAATGTTATAGAAGAATGAAACATTCACACTTGTCCTTCTCCAGGTGCATTTTACTGTGGTCTCTCCCTTACAGTGAGGCCCTGCTACTTTTCAAAATGAGGGAAACAATCCTGGCTACAACGTCAATATAATCAAGTTCATTTGTAGATGAATTGTGAAAAATGGAAAAATGCACAGTTTTATTTTTTAGATCTGTTCTATCATCTACCGCTCATTTCTTTCAGCTGCAAACTTACTCTGCAGTAAATGACAAGATATACAGTACTTCCAATCTCAGGCAAGTGAAGCCTGACTGTCACAGCCAGGCATCATCATCAGACAGGAGCGAAAGCCTGAGGATGCTATCATGCACACTAATACTGACAGGCTTGGGAAAGCTTCAAACAGTATCCTGTGTACCTTCATCCGGCAGCAAACGGGTTGATATATATTTTTTTTAAATGAAGCTGTATAGCAACTGTCAACCCATTAGGATAAAACGTGTGTGATGTGTATGCAATTTTTGTCTGAAAGGCACCGACATTATGATCTGAGACGATTCAGAAAATTCGGTTTTTAAAAGCATAGAATAGCAGAAAACATTTTGACAAGGTTTTCTAAACTTGGTTTCACTGAATACAACACCTTTAACAAACTGAGTAGCACAAACTGCTCAGACCTTTTCTATTTATATGTAATCTGCAGCTTTGGTCTCATTAAATCTTGTGTAATTAACTCAGCTGGTCATTGTGTATGCAACACGTGAGTGTCTAATTTAGATAGAACATACTTAGGGGATGGGATAGAGTCATGGCAAGCAAACACTTTTTTGCTTTAAACAATTCATTCAGTACTGCTGTTTCTGATGTTCCCCATTAAAATATTTGATACTGACAAGTATCACTTCAAATGGAAACAATCATAATAAAACACATTAATTACAATGATAAGATCTACCAGTACACTGCAGCAGCACGGGTGCATAAATTGATTCCGCAAATAATATGAAATACACATCACTTTCTACTGAACTTAATAAGCAGAACATAATTCTGCTTAAAATGGATAAAATGGACAAGGGTTGTTATCATAGAAAAAAGCGTTCAGAAGCTGCATGGAATGACACAAAAAATCCATTGAAATTTGTACCTGTTGTTAAACAGTAAGTATTAATGTAACGTGTAGCACTTGTAGTACTAAAAGGCATTTATCCTATTAGCTTATCTGAGAAAGAGCAAGCATATCAAATCAATTTGCTCCTTATGGGTGACAAGGTAGATCACATCCAGCATACTCTCCCTCTGACAGATCAGCAAGAAATACAGTACAGTACAATGAAATGATAAAAATGTCAGGAGAGCACTCTGTCAGGAAACACGTTATTTACAAAACATAAAATTCAATAAGTGCTGCAAGGAGCTGGGGGAGACAGCAGGGTGCTTTATAACATACGTTCTCAGACTAGCAGAGCACTGTAAATACAGGAAGCTGCAGACAAAATGAGCAGAGACAGAACTGTAGTAGGGATATGAGACTGCCATTTGTCAGGACAACTTGGCAACTTGACTCAGAAGGAAGCCAGTGAAGGCAGTCATGCCAGTCACACAACACAAAGACATGTCACAAGGATAACAACAGTAGGCTGATATACAAAACACAGGAAGTTGAAGAGCTGAGGGCAATTGTAGACACCATTGCAGAAAATAAAAAAAACAGCAGGTCTGAGCAGTACACAGCTAAAGTGGACAAATTAATAACTTAGCAGAGCCACCGGGCAGTAGTGGAATGTGCCCCCTGCCAGAGAGTATGAATACAGTCAACAAGTGCTGTGGTCTTCTCGAAACTTGATGCCACAGGAAGATTTTGCAAAATACACTTTGCAAAGACCTTTCAGATATACCTGGGATCTTTTCAGTGTCATTTCATTGACACAGAGTCCTCCCATCCATTTTCTAACTGCTTTATCACACCCGGGGTCATGGGGGAGCCGGAGCCTATCTCGGCAAGCAGTGGGGTACACCCCAGAACTGATGCCAGTCCATTGCAGGGCAAACACAGATACAAACACACTCTCACACCAGGGCCAGTGTTCCCAGGAGCCAACTAATCTACCAGTATGTTTTTGGACTGTGGGCGGAAACAGGAGCATAAAAGGGAAAGCCCGCTTTTCATGGGGAGTACATACAGTACAGTACAAACTTCATGTAAAGAATCCAAATAAGCACAAACATAGAGACAGGCCTACTGGGATTAGACTTCACTATCAGGACAGATCATAAGACATTGATCTCACTGCCAGGATCAATGACTGCTGAACAATTTACCATGCGAATTCTAAGACTCAGATTAAGATTAGGATTCCAAGATTCTGTTACACAATTATACATGCCTGAGCCATGAACATATTTAACAGCAGTAGATGCACTATTATGGCATTACCACAAAGAGCTGCAACAACAGAAATAAAACAGATGAACATTGCGTTTCAAGCGCTCAAAAACTGTATTAGGCATATTTTGCAACATATACCAGCAACAAAAACAATGTATGTACTGTAGATAAGGGAATATCAACTCAATCAAACTGCTGAAAAAAATAGACTGAGAAACCTGGCATATGAAGAGAATGGGATTTCCAACTCCCTTTCTCCGGTATTAGGCAGAAAAAAAAATTGACACACATATGGTAGAGAAAGGTGTTTCCAGAGCTGATGTGACCAGCCATGCTTAACAGGATTCACCAAGGCCATCAGGGAATGAATGCATTGTAGCAGCTCAAGAGACCATACTGTATGGTATCTGAGTACTGCAAGACAGATATGTGAACTAGAGGAAAGGTGTGCTCAGAAATCAGAAATAAGAGCAGAGCCCTTGAAGATGACAGCATCTCCATCAAGACAATGGCAGCATGCTGCTACAGACACTTTCCGCTGGAGGAATGTAAATGAGTGTTATTGGAATTCTTTGAGTATACTGTATATACTCATGTCATCAACAACTGTAGAAAGACAGAAAGCTGTTTTCACCAGGTATGGCCTTCCAGAAACACTGATTACAAAAGACGGCCCGCAGTTCACATCTTGTGAATTCCTGGACCTCGCAAAAGAGGTTGACTACACAACAAGCAGGCCTCGGTATCCTTACTCCAGCGGTGAGGTTGATTAGTTTTGTTATAATATGTTCCTGCTGTTCTGTAAAGCTGTGGGTGTTGGAAAGCAAAATAAGCATAAGTTGGATCTGGAAAGCAGGATTGCATTCTGGTCAGTGCTGCTCCCTCAGCTCTTGGGTCATGGGTTCAAGTCTAGGTGGGGATTCCTGCTATGTGGAATTTGTATGTTACCCCCTGTATCCCTGCGGGTTTTCTGTTGGTCTTCCAGCTTCCTCTCACCTACACCTCCCTGGCTGTATGTCAATGCTGTGGTGTGAACACTGACAAAGTAGGTACTCAAGGGACTGTAAATCCTTGAATATGTTAAAGCCGACAGATGCCACTTAACAGGAGATGGCACTTGTCAATAACACATTGATTGCAAAACACAATTCACCCTGTTCACTGACACTGAGAAATACACAAGAAAATCTGAAGTACTGACATTCTCCATATATTTTAGATAAGATAACCTTTATATAAACTACAGTTTGTACTGTATGCCTGGTAGGGGAAGTATTATATGCCAAGGAAATTATATGTAATAAAGGGATTTTAATCCACCGAATTTCAACCAGAAATTGTCACCTTTTCACATCTTTGTCAGCACTTGATTTGTGTAAGTCAAATGCCTCCACAGTACAAACTTTATTTATTGATACATATATTGATATTAGTAAATAGCTCTTAACAAAGTTAGGACATGCAAAAGCAAGCATCATGGAAATTCAAAAAATATATTTTTTTGGTGGGGTTATATGTTTTGTGGCTGATAGAGGGAAGTTCAATTAAACGACAGCTGTTTGAGAAACATGACATCCTGTTTAATCTTTGTGCTCCTTTGTTTCTTAACATAAACATTCCTTACTTGAGAATGTTTTTTACTGCTTATACGCAACTATCATATCTTTTTGTGAATCGATTTTTTCCTCATCCAGTGTTTCTGACAAAGAGCTGCTACAATTGGCACTCAGCAGTCAAACTGTTGAAAGCCCGTACTGTGGGTATGAAATTTGTTCTTAGTACTGTATGTTGTACAGTATGTCATATGTTTTCAGCTGGGCTTTGGTGAGGGAAGCACACTGACCCTCGTTATAAATTTAATTAAAATAGGAATTTTTCAATGCATCACTATATGTAGATGTCATGATGTGTTCTAGTTTGAGATTAAAAGTGCTCCTTTCATCGTTTTATAATGTAATAATGTGAGATTTTTGCAACTTTATGGAAAATATAAACTTGGCATGTACAGTAGTTTTATTTAAAACATTTAAAAATACTCATGTGATCCAGGTTATGGAGCATATTCTCTAGAGTATATAAAAAGCAGTAACATTTCCTTAATTTAATCTACTGCAATTGCAGTACAGGAGTCACAAACATTTTAGCTATCAAAGTCAGTAGGGTAATCTTTGAATTCACCAGTACTTTTGTTCATTCTGTATGTTTTAGATATGTTAAAATATAGCTCAGAGAGGACACTGTAGGCCTATGACTTTAAAAATTAAGATTTTTAAGCAACAAGGGGGCAGTTGAGATGCATCAAGGTGGCACAGGTTATTGACGTTGGGTACCTTCTCTGTTTCAAAATTGTTACAGTTAAGTTTCAAGGTTTGATAAGATATGCTAACTATAGTAGTACTGTTATTAGGTTACTGTTATTATACTTTTGTTATTGTTGTTATTATTAGGCCATGATAGTTTCAGCGTGTATAAAAGATTATAGACTAGACAACATACAGTAAGTACAGGCAGTTCTTGATTTACATGCTTTTCATTTGTTCCATTTTTGGTTTAGTATGCCCCAAGAATATATACCACTTCTTAATTTAGGACAAATAATTTCTGTAATGTGCTTGGTGCAGCAAACAGCTGGCAATTGGACCAAATATATACAGTAAGACAAAATCCTGTGCACACCAGTTTGCACGCTGAAATGAAGGACCGACCACGGAGCAATATTTGTCTCAGTGTTCTTCCAGTTACCATTTATCACCGTGACACCATTATCTCACAGTTGCTAAGCAAGTCAATAAAATGTCTGTTGTCTTATTCTGTACCTTATGTTTACTGTATGTTGTGTAACATCGGTAAAGTCCTTAAAACAAAGATACTGTACAGGGTGGAAAAAAATAAAATGAAATTAAATGTAATGGATTTCTAAATAAAATGTTTTTAAAGTATAAATAAATAATTTTGTTAATAAAATGATTAAATAAAACAGTTAAAATTAACAATTTTAGTACCCTAAATAGGCAAAATATATTTGAAATTGTACTTCAAAGACTTCAAAGTAAATAGCATTATTTAAGATGCTTAATTTTCAAATGTGAATGCTGAAGTACTGTTGGATGAAAAACTGTGCCTATTGGAGGATGTGGAAGTCTGCTTAGCAGTGTCTGGTTTTCATAAACCAACAAGTGAGAGCTGCCTGCCTGGAACCACTACTTCAAAGACAGGTTTGCTGGACTAAAAACTTAGATGCTTCTGTAATATGCAATATCTGTCATATCTTTTTATGCAACACAACAGAAAAAACTGTATTACAGCCTCGTACATTTAATTATAAGCAGATTACTGAATACCTACTTCTGAGACAATTGTGTAATCATAAATGGACAATGACATGTTTATATCACACGCTACTTAAAAAGAAGCCTCTCATTGCCATCACCTGAAGAGAGGACAGTTAGAGCTGCCTGAGCGTACACTTCTGAAAACAGAGAGCCCAGGCACACATCTGAGTGTGGGTTTCACCCTGATGCAGCTATCCGGTGAAAGCATACAGTACATGAATGGAATGTACTTGCACTGCACTACAGAGCTTGCAGAGTGTTGCCTCTACAGCCCAGAAGAGAAAAGCAAAAGCAAAGCACATCTTAAACACCCAAATCCTACCTGGTATGCTCTGCCTGCGGACAGCCAGCGCTCCATCAGGAGGTTTGGATGGGTT
The DNA here is from genome assembly GCF_059453375.1 of Lepisosteus platostomus. Taxonomy (NCBI): domain Eukaryota; kingdom Metazoa; phylum Chordata; class Actinopteri; order Semionotiformes; family Lepisosteidae; genus Lepisosteus; species Lepisosteus platostomus. Next base: position 29,285,304 of record NC_142619.1, on the reverse strand, counting down.
GGATGGCTTGGTGTATGGCCCTTCATCTGCAGGCGAGACAACGTTTTCAGTATGTCTTTAGGGGTACAATGTATGAGGTAAGCAATACAAGTCATTCTTATTTTTTACATAATTTCTGGAACTAAAAAAGGACTTACAGTATATGGTATTAACACATCCTCTTTAGAAAAAATAAAACAGGATGATTTTATAACAAAACCAAGAAGAGTATGCCCATCCACAACTCAGTCCATCAGTTTTTAATTTCTTTGAAATTAAAACAGCTTAAAATCACTAAACATAACACGTGAGGCATCTTAGGATAAATAATTTAACAGGCTTCTTTACTTCAAGGAGAAAAATCAAATTTAAATACCATGGTGTTTTGCACTGCAACAGTCATAGGATGTAAAACATTTGGTAACACCATATTTATTTGAATAACACCTTTGATTAAAACTTTTTGAACTTTTAAAGGCTTATACTGAAGTTATAATACTGAAGAAATATAGTGTTGGACTTTATATTTATACTTATTTATAACAATATTACCCACACTGAGCTTCACAATTAGTTCACACCTAATGCTAAAAGCTCAACAACTGACCCTGCTTTTGCAGGTAGACGGGAAGAACGATTACTCCCACATTGCACTGGATGACCAGTTTCTAAAGGATTTTTTGTTTTTTATTAGGATGGTCTTTTTAATTGTCAAGAGCAAATCTCTACTGCACAAAAATGAGTGTGGAGAACCCAAGAGGGACACTTACGAACGACGCACAAAAGCATTGAAGGTTCCCTGGACATGAAAGTGTACAACTGGAACAAATTAGTCTGCCATGTATTTCAATATATTTTCACTGGGATGGAGATTGAGTCAAATAAACAGGTTAGTAATGTGATGAATAATCCAAATTCAAGACTTAATCTTATACACATCCCACCATAATCCATAGCCTAAAAGTTATTCAAAACCTCAAAGACTTTAGACAGTATCAGGAGTTGAAAAGGATTAAAATTTGCTGCCAATTGAATGATGAAAAACTACATCCTTGAATATTAAGAATGATGTTATTATTTAGTTCTGCATCATTGCCAGATAAAAAGTATAAAGTATTTGTGCTTGTGTAATAAATGCATTAATCTGATAATAATGACATTTTTTTTTCTTTGGGACTTGCTGAATCACATTTCTTTTTCTATAGCTATTTAAATCTGCATCTGGATGAGTAAAGAGGTACTGTACATACTGTATTTGATGCTGGTTTTCTCTTGATGGATATTTGAACACATTATAAGTTATCCAGAGCAGTAGTACAAAAGAGAGAGAGAGACCCTCCACTCTTCACTGCCCTCGATCAGAAACATAACGATGTGCTGAAGGCTGACGAGCAATTAGCCGATCACTGGGAACAAAGCATAGTGGGTCTGAAGGTATTGTAGGAGTGAAGAGAGATGGCTGCTCAGTCTCTACCCATCTTGATGAGACTTTGTCCTGAAGCTTCTCCGTCACCTTCAGGAGTCAGACGATTTACAGCCCTGCTCCTTGGCGCGAGTTGAGACATTTGTCAGCAGAGATGGAAATGGGTCACTGGGGAGCATTACACTGAGAAAATTAATCAGCCCCTCATCACCGTTCTTAATTCAGATGCAATTGAAATCAATTTATGTTGAAGCAAGAGTCATTTCCAAGCAGTAAATATCTGGACACAGTTCATCCAATGCAGCCCAAGGTCATTCCATGACAAATCAGGACAGCCTCAAAGCAACTCTACCTCACGTTTTAAGTAAAGATTTTACTTGGGATGCAACAAAATGCAACCGACTGAACCAGTGTTAAAGAGGCCGCACATTCAGATTTTCACCACAAATGTATTATTTTATACAGTATACAAGGATGCACTTGAACTAGAGACTTGGTCAGAATGTTATTCTGGTTCTCAATAATTTACTGAATTGAATTCAATCTTAATGGAATAAAGTAAATATCATTTTATATTAGAATATGACTTAGGGAAAGTTCTCCGTGTTTGGGAAAAAAAAAAGATCAGAAACAGAAAAATTAAATCAGACAAAAATAAAATCAGAACTCACAGTCAACTTCTGTGCAACGCAAATGTCCTTGCATTTAAAATGTGATCTGTGAAATTTGCATTGCAAACCACACTGACACAATATTTGCATATTCTGAACTACAAATAATTTCATTTGTTTTTAAAATTTGGGAAAGCTTCAAAAACATTTCAAATGCAATAATTAGCAGAAGTTGTATACAGCTCTTTTAAGCCCCGGTTCATCAGGAGACAATTTGCAATTTATATCCCTGTCAATTTCCTTGCATTGAACTCAATCAGACTCAAATATTCTGCCATTTAAATACATTACCAACTGAGATAATGACAATAAATACCTTGCACAGATGGTACAAGTTTTGATATACAATTGTAACACAACAGAAAGATTGTATCATGCAAAGTGCTTCCTATATAAGTGATATCATGCACTTTGCTTCCTATATTGGTAAACACCTGGTACTTCTTAAATATATGATTATAGTGTTGTTATTGCATAAATTGTACTACCTTTATGTAATGTTAAATAAAGGCCTCTAACAATGTAATAATAATAAAAAAGTTGTAGCAATATTTGTGTAGACCAGGGATTCTCAATCCTGGGTCATGGAGGGCTGGTGTCAGATTTCTGTCCAACTGGGTTCACAATGAGCTGAAACCTTTCACTTTTTGGCTAAACTAGACATGTTTAATAATTACGGCCCATTCTACGGGTGCTGGTGCTTTAAAGAGACCTAGAAAACCAGTAGGCACACTCACTGGACCAGGACTGGAGATTCGTCATATAGACTTATTCAGGGGTTCCCTATTGCTGCTTCTTAGAAACACACACCTGCTGGTTTTCATTCCAGCCCAAGTTAATTAGCTAATTGAAGCTTTATTTGAAGTAAGAACTTGCTTGATTGCAATACTTGAAAGTTTGTTTCTACTCCAGGATTTGGGATTTTATCTCACTTACAAATTGAAATAGTTAAAAGGCAATCAACAAGTTTGAGAGCCCAACAAAAAAAGTCCAACAGTTCAAATAAATCCTATTATCATGTCATGTGAGGGTTTAATTGTGTAACTGAGAACTCAGCTGGAACAAAAAACCTGCAGATGAGTGTCCAGGAAAAGGGTGGAGAAACCCTGGACTAATATAATTGATATCTGCTGTATGGAAGAGTATTTGGAATGCATGTGGTAAAGGCACATACAGTGCCTTATCATTTGCATTTAGTTTTGGTAGTGAACATATTGTAGTTGCATCTACAAATTAACCATTTTAAAAACCTTTGCATTTGCATTCACTAAAGACAGTTCTGAGCAATTTTACTTGCTTTATCACTATTTATCACTAAGTGCATCAATTTCTGACGTTTTAGGCATGTTGAAAAATCTGCCTCATTTAGTATGCTCGCTCGACTGACGAGGTTAGATGGGGAAGCAGACTTTTATAAAAAGAAAACAAATCAGCATGGAATCACCAGATTTGTTTGATTTCTTCTGAGCCTGTCCAGAGCAAAAAAACACAAACACAGATTGTGAACATCCCTCTTTCCCTCACACCAGCTTGGACTGTTGTGTTGGCTAAAAAGTGGCGGACAAGTCACAATTTCAGATCTGGGAAATCTCTCGCTCTGCAACAGTTCTGCTGTTAGCCAACACACCTTCGCACTTACCCAAGGTGGTGAATGTTTTCCGCATCCCCCTACCCTCTTTTCAAAATACAGCTTTACGTATTGCCAAAACAGGCTTGGAGTTCAACAGTTTCCACATGTCCAAAAGTCAGCATGGTAGCAGCTTCGCGTCTAAAGTGAAAACAATTGCAAAACAACATGCACAGGTCTTGTCTGCAGCCAATTCAAATCAGTCGCCAAAAAATGAGAAGACTTCACATGCCCTGCCAGTACAGCAAATCTTAAAGCCATCTCAGGCACTGCAGATGATCATTTAATTAAGGGCATTCAAATTCACAAGGCTAAAGGAACAATTACAGTATACAGTACTCTGATACTTGAGAGTACATATGGACTTTTGATTTATTATTCACTGAGAAGTTGAACGGGCTTGAATATGCATTTCATATTGTATGAGCTACAGTACTTGAATGCTATATCTACCGTGACTTGCAAATGTATTCACCCCCTTTCAAAGCTGTCCTATTTTATCAAGATACTGTAAAAATCATGCTCTCTATACACATTTTGAATATATTAGGATTATGATCACACTGAACAATTCCCTGTGTGAATGAATTCAAATGTATGTAAAAACATCACTAACTCAAATATGTTGGTTTCATCAATAACATTTGTATTCATCCTCTTTGCAATGGTAATAGGTCAATACTTTAGCAAGATAACTGGAGTAATAACAGCACTAATTCAAAGAGAAGTGAAAAGACCAATAGAAATTAATGTCACCTGGTTTAATTAATTAATGTCCTGAAGCTTTTTCAACTAAACAATTTCAAAACATAGACATACAGTAATTTGAGAGATGTAATGGTACCATTACCTCTGTTTTAGAATGATACTCCAGCAGCACTCCAAACTCCATTCAAGAAGAAATAAGTCCCCATTAAGTACATGGGTAGAGCCAACATATAAACTCTTATGTTTGTCTGACACTCTTGATACATTTCTCTCTGTCAAAACATTAAATCCACAGTACACAGATTCAAAGGCGGCAAACGATTAAACCATATGGGTTAATGAAAGGTTTTTAAAAGTACCTCTCGTGTATTTTCTTTAAAAACTGACATGAAAAAGATAGTAAAAAGAACAATATAAAATTGCATCGATTTAAATCACTGCTTTAATTCAAGCACAGTAAGCTCAACTGTATACAAAGCTTGAAAAGAGGAGATTTGTGACAGGTACAAAAAAAGTTACAAGCAATTTCTGTAATAAATCAACCTACACTATTTCAAGGTCTTTTTTTTTTTGTGGACTTCATCCATGGCCTTATTTTAGCAGACGTCATTCCGCTGCAAAAAGAGAACTGAATGCACTTCTCCAGCACCACATGGGACAAGAAGCTTTACAGCAAGACGGCTATTCTCAAGAGCCTCACACTGCACTTTAGTGCATTCAAGCTGATGTGAGTGGAAGCCTTCCAGGTTCCACTTCAGACTGCAATACCACCCGCAAACGCTGCAGCGGTCATTTCGCTGCTGGACACATTCTGCCTCTCATTTCCTGTGGGAAGTGGAAGAATTTGCTGTACATTTTCCTTTCATGCCAAGACCCAAGAAAACTGCAGGAAGCCCACAGTGCCATCCAAAGATTCTCAATGATCTGCTGACATGGCCTACACACACATACAGTACAGTACGTGTAATATAAGCTTATATTTATATAAACACATTTATACCTGCATTCGATTTTGGAAGTCTAAAGCGGTGTTGCTGAGCTTTGCAGGTTATTGCTAAGATGCTGGTGCTTTTTTTACCCAGTTACATCAGAGCGCACATGGGCTGCTAAAACATAAGGAAGCTGCAGAATCCAACGACTACAGTAAATTTGCTAACCCTCCCCCCCAACCAGAACACAGAGGAACCCACATAAAAAATAAACACTTGCATCCAGTTTAAAGCATCCATTTTGTAACTAAAATTTGATGCAAACGTTGTATATTCTGAGAAATAAGGAATGCGTGTTTCTTTTTAAAAATGGTTTAACTTGGAAGCTGACCAGTTGGATTAATTAAGAGATAGTACATAGCAAGGGCTGAAGGTACAGTAAGTCACCAAGTGGTACCTGTCTGTCAATATCCAGGGATATTAACCCATGTAATTTTTCAGTTTTGGATGATTGCCGTCTCCAGTATTGCTGACTATAAAAAGTGCAGGGAAATGTATTCCTTCAATCACTATAATTCCAAATCTCACCCACAACAACCAAACAGGGGTAATGACTTTCTTTTCTCTCAAACATATCAGAAAATGCTTTGAGCATAATCAAAAGACCTTTCATAAAACAAGAACCAAATAAATGGTTGAACTAGATGAATCGCACTTTATTTATTATAAAATATAATTTGCATCTAAACCAGCCTATAATCTATTGCATCTAAACCTAGGCATATCCCATCCCAGCAAGTGACAGAATGACTGGAGCTCAAACATCCTCTCCCTTGGTGTGCAGGTAAACCACAATCGCTGCACAGACGTAGGGTGCAAATTCAATTTTCCTTTTTCACTGAATGACAGCTTGCGCTTCTGCAAATAATGTAAAAAATGCAGCTGTTAATAATGCAGAGAAAAGACATCTTACAAATGGTTTTCTATCCCTGGTGGGTTTTCATTACACATGAAAGTCATTTAGCTTTTTTTCTATCATCACTTCAAGGCAGACACACAGGTCTGAGAAGCTGACTTACAAAGTCAACCAACGAAACACACGAAAACACTCTGTTCCCTGAGTTCCTTCCCAAGTTTTCAGCCTTTTCCGTACTCACCCTCATCATTATGGAAAGCGCTACTGACTCCACACAGGAAAGCCATGGCACTCTCCCTCTAGCAGGTGAGACTGCCCTGCTGTGAATCCATTCAACACCAGGGCACTAGGAGCGCCCTGCCATAGAGACCAGCTGCTGAACTGCTGTGTATTCCCGACTCCTTGGCAGAATCCCTACAAACCATAGTTTTGTCTGTCCTTTTGCTTAGGAAGGCTGCTCACTCCAGCTGCAGCATACAGCTCGTTCAAGGAAGAACCTGGGGAAGTGCTTGTATGTCCAGTGGAGCAGAGCGTTTTTAATTTAGCTCCTAGACTAAGCGGTCAGAAATTTGGCTGAGGCTCCACATTTCCATGGTTGCATTTATAAGAATGCCAGGGTCCCCTGAAGCGATCGCAAAAACGATTCACACAGTGGTTGGGAGAAGCTGAATTCCAGCAGCGCAGGCGCTACAATCACCTGGCTGCGCACGCTGGTATGAGAAGTATTTCCACAGTCCCTTCAATGGAGCTCAACCTAGGAGTCCGATCAGTTAGCACCACGACATACGCTCAGCCCATGTGCATGCATTTCAAATTATATTAATTAAGCAGGTTAAAAAAAAAAGAGAAAACGGAGCCAGTATTTCCCCAGACGAAACACGTTTTTTTCTGAAAACAGAAACCCCAGTGCTGCAGCCTTCAGAAAACACACCAGTGCTGTCAGGCTGTCGGGTCACACTATACCCAGTCATGCATATGACCAAGCTCATTTAGGAAGGAAGAAGTGGAGATGTGAGCTGTTACTCCTGGCTCATCTTACACAGCAGGGGAAAAGAAAACTCTAGATATCTAATGGAACCATGATAAAGTACTCACAAGAAGCTAATTAATGCACTTCCATGTGCCAGCCCTGAGCACAACAGGGGGTTTGTACACTGATAAACGCCTGAATTTTGAATCTCCACCCCTTAAGAAATACACAGTGGTGACGGATAAAAATAGCATTCAAAAAGAGCGAAACACAGATGCACTGCAAATCAGCATGCTGCCAGTGCTTTCTTATTAAACTTTTACCTTTTACTATTGGTCTTTTATTTGAGATCTTATTTTAAAAAAAACTCCTAAAAGACAAATCTCTTAACTTTCCGTGTTTGCTCAATTGCTGTTTTCCTGACTGACGGTGTTTGCTTATCTGAATAAAAAAGATTTCTGTCTTGCAAGAAAGCACCACCGACCAGCAAGAAGTGCAGAACATGAATGCCACACACACTAAAAAGGAAACGATAGTTATGCAAGAGGACTCAGGTTATGTTTTGATTCTATGTCTAACTTGCAATGGCTGAAAAAACAGATAGGGGCAGGTCTCAAAATAGCCGTGGTGGGAGGTACTTGATTCTGACAAACGCCAGCATAGGCTGGTGCCATTCAAACCTGACAGTCCTGCCACGTTCACACTGGGAGCGAGAGGAGGTCATCTCCTGTGATTAATACCTCTTGGATTTTACTTTGGCAGCTCAAGCAGTCGCTTCATATTATATTTAGTTGAGAACATCACTATCCTTGGCCTGGAAATGGCAAAAAGCTTTTCCATTAAAACTCAGAGGTTTACCTTGAGTAATTTGGCAAAGATCAGTTAACCGTACCTCTCTGACTCTATTTTGGCTGATTAAGCATGACAGAAAGACGAGCCTTTGTGGCTACACCAGGAGGAAGACAAACAGGACTTTTGCCGGAAAAGCACACACAATAAACAAATACATTCCGTTGTTAACATTTTGGTTCTACAGTGATTAATAAAAAAAACTGAAGAGAAACAGCTTTTATGATTCCAGGCAGAGAGCCTCATCAGGTCGAAAAGAGCAGCTTGACATGAAGACACACCATACAGAAAAAGGTATCAGGATTGTGTGGTGTCTTGCCTTGAGTCTTCAAGAGATAGCCAAACTTGGGAATATCACCATGTTGTAGGTGTTCATTTTAAAAGGACTGTATTGCTAAGTATGACTACACAAAACAAATTAGAAAAGACTCCACTTCATTCTAGAAGAATTCTATTTGTTATAATGACTGCTTGACAGGATAGGGGAGGCATACCTGTTTCACTGACCAAACACTTAATTAAACGCTTTGCATTCTTTTCAGTGTCAACCAGGTGTTATGAATCGATGGTGAAGTCAACAATTTCACATCTGTTGTTACAAAACAGCCTTAATAATAATAGCTAACCTGAAACAGCAGGAAGCACATTCCTGCTGCGATACAACATTGTTAACTGTTACATAATTGTGGAAAGTGCTCTGTGGCAAACTGCTTAGAAGAACACTATACATTAGCTATAGAATGACAGAGCTTTAGAGATGACAGTGACAGGGAGAAACATAATGTATACAGTAAGTAAATAAGCTACAATTTTAAATGTTTCCTTCTCTTTCACGACAGTACTGCCAGAGTTAATCCCATCCTATACAACTGTCTGGTGTCTTTAATAAGAATTGCGCAAATGGCTACTCTTTGACCAAGATCCGACAGCATACTTACTTGCTTACTTTCTTTGTAGTGTTCTACAGTGATAGCTACTGAATATGATTTCACACAGCTGTTTCATTATAGAATTTCATGGAGCTCTCAGCTTTGCTTTGAAAAGTTGCTGAATGACCTTAAAATTTCTTGATTCAATTTACAATTATTATTTGTGTTTTACAGGATCATATGGCTCATATCTACAGGCATCAAATCCCTGTGCTTGTCTGCTGCAATATATGCAACATCAGAGAGCAATTAGTGGGTGCAACAATCCAATCCCTGAACTCTTAGAAAAATTAATGATAAAAAATCCTGGTGCTACGAAAATATAACCACTGTATGGCACGCATCCTTTTTCTATATTTCTCTTTCCCTGAAAACTAACATGTCCGCCATAAAATTACTACCACTACCACCATAAAATTCCAAGACAAAGGACACAAATGGCCAGCAGCCATATCACTCTGCAACTCACAACTGGCAACCCACTGAAGCCTGGCCAGTACCTGGATGGGAGACCTCCTGGGAAAAACTAAGGTTGCTGCTGGAAGAGTGGGGCCAGCAGGGGGCGCTCACCCAGCATTCCATGTGGATCCTAATGCCCCAGTACAGTGATGGGGACACTATACTGTAAACAGGCGCTGTCTTTAGATGAGATGTAAAACTGCGGTCCTGACCCTCTGTGGTCATTAAAAATCCCAGGGCATTTCTTGAAAGAGTAGGGGTGTAACCCCAGAGTCCTGGGCAAATTTCCCATTGGCCCTTACCAATCATGGCCTCCTAATAATCCCCATCTATGAATTGTCTTCATCACTCTATTCTCTTCCGCACTGATAGCTGATGTGTGATGAGTGTTCTGGTGCACTATGGCTGCCGTCGCATCATCCAGGTGTTGCTGCACATTGGTCGTGGTGGAGGGGAGTCCCCATTACCTGTAAAGCGCTTTGAGTGGAGTGCCCAGAAAAGCACTATATAAGTGTAAGCAATTATTATTATTATAAAAATGAATGAAATTTGTTATTATTCTAGTATGAAGATCATATTTTAACACACAAAGCAAATGCTTCTTTCATCAGTTTAATGCATCTTGCATTAAACTTACCTGCATTGCACATTAAGCCCTCTAGTTGTCAGTATTTAACATTTAGTAAATATTTAATATTTAGAATTTAAGAATAAATATTATTGTTTTTGTACAATTTAGATCACTTTATTAGCCCTATACAATTTCTTGCATTAGGAATTTGTCTTTTTGCATACCTCAGCTTGCTCTCCATGAGACACAAAGGCACACAGACAGGGAGAGAGAAGCTTGGGGTCAGAGCGCAGGGTCAGCTATTGTACAGCGCCCCTGGAGCAGCTGGGGTTAAGGGCCTTGCTCAGGGGCCCAGTGAAGTAGGACTCCTCTGCCGGCTGTGGGATTTGAACTGGAAACCTTCCAGCCACAGGTACAGATCCTTAGCCACATAGCCACTGCTCTGCCTAAATGGTTACATTAGTCAATATTACTAGAATTGATAAAATGAAAATGCCATGCAATAACAATAATCCATATTTCAACTTGAATTATAGTTTTTAGTGTCCGCTCAAGACATGGGTTATGTTTAGTGTTAGGTCAGGGCATAGCACAGTACATCTGAAGAGTACCATTCCATCAGTTTTAATTTTTTTTTGTTTCTCAACACTTGGAACAATTTAGATTGATAACTTAAGCCAGTGATTTTCTCAATCACATAATTTAGAAAATAATTGCAATGAAAACAAAAAAACGTGTAATAACTCTCAATAACCACAGTTGGCCATTCCTGATTGCATTCAACCAATTAAATGAGTAGATGAATAAAGTGATAAGACAAGTATTCCAAATTTTAACAAATTACTGAACCTAACGGTGACCTATGAAACTGATGGCCTGTAATTCTTCAGGTATGGTGGTTGGTCACCCCTGGGACAATATCAGGCCATGTAAGAAAAATAAATACCTCAGCTTCTTAAGTGAGGTTGCTGTTATGCAGGGATGTTCTTAGAGGCGTTGGATTTCACAAGCCTGCATAATACACATTCAAAATACTAGGCCAACTCAGCACAAATGCATTTCTGTCATAACTCATATCAGGCACAACTAAAAATAATTTAATAAAGCTTTAAACATGTATTACATGTATTCAAACATACACTACTGATTGGTGCAGAGCTTGTAAAGTGTTCAGGCTCATATCAAGTCATCTTGGCATATCCCAGGCTTTCCTTTAGTCACAAATGCTTTCTTCTCAAAATAATTTCTTAACATATTTCTAATCACATCGGGTCATTAGGGAATACAGTAATAAGTGCTGCTTTTGTATTCATAATGGTAAATGACAGTACTGCCATCACTTCATGTCAACTGGATGAGGTAGAGACAACAAATTATAATTTTATGTCACCGGAATATACAAACCCAACAGTAATTATTTGATTTCAGACAAAAGTTTGGATGATTCATTATTTTCTCTGCCAATCAGCGAACCTAGTAAAGAGACATGCCAACCGATAAAATGCCTGTTTAATGGAACCACTCGGTTTAATATGCCATGAGCTGATTACTAATTAATAAGTTAAGGAGCCCTTCGAAGCTTTGCTGATGGCTAAATTAATTCCTCTCTGTAAGCTTTATTATTTCAATCTAAGACCCTTAACAGCTGCTCTGCCTTCACCTCAGACATTGTACAAAAAACTCATTATACAGTTTTATTATACAGTATACTGTATCATTCTGACAATAATTGTGTTAGGCTGGTTTAAGAAGGGGCTGCTATAACAGCAACCTGAAACTAGAGGTCGCCACACAGCATCTAATTTTGGTAATTAGCCACACAGGGTGTCAATTATCTAACTATTGTGCTATTGGTGATGGGTGTAGAATGCACATTCTCACATGGGGTTTAAGAAGGCATGCTTACAGATCCTTTGGACTATACTAGCTTAGGGTGGGATATGACACAGTGTTAACCATTATCATGCTTTCCAAAAACTGAAAGATAAATATGATAAACTATGAGCTAAACAGTATTTGTGTAAGGCACTTCTTTACAGAAAGGGATTTTGATGTCTGTGACAAGACTCCCAGACAGAATGCTGAAACAGATTCTCTGAGTGAGGGTTATGTAGAATCTTGAGGCAGGATCAGGCCAGCAGTGGAGACAAGGCCATGGCCTAGCAGGGGTGAGTCACAGTCTGGGAAACACTTACAGTATACAGACGAGGTCAAGAAACAGGCAAGGGTCAAATCCAAGAGAAAAACAGTTTTCTGAAGTCAGGAACAAAGCAAGAGTCAAAACTTGAGGTAACAAATATGACAGGATCCAAGTTAACGCCCAGGCTGAAGTGAGTTTCAAAACTAAGGAGGGAAGCTGGTCTTCATGATCATGGTCTTTATGATCACTGGAAACTGGTGTGGATGATAACTGCTGGAATGGCGCAGTAGCGGGTTGTCACAGGAAAAGCATTGTAGCTCAGAGAATAGAGTGCAGGTGCAGGGAAATCTATGACCAGGGTTAGAGACCGGCTAGTGCACAGTGAGGAAAAAATAGTCAATCTGAACATTGTATTTTTTTACTGTGCATCACAATCTGGGAGCCTTCAGCAAAAGGCAATACAAGATCCTCAGTTCAATAAGCTAATACAGTAGCAACCAAATGAGCAATATAATAGAAGACAGAAGGAACAATCTTTTAGTGTTTTGTAGTCAGTCTTTAAGTTCTTCAATCCTGTCTACTCAGTTACAGTATATCTGAAACTTACCATATAAAAAGAGCTGTAACTTCAAATTGAGAATGAAGATGTACTATTACAGGAAATTGTAGGTACACGGTGGTTTTTAAACTACCTGTTATTAGGTAATGTCAACCTATGTATATGACAAAGAAGAAAATACCTAATTTTGTAAGGTTTCTTGTGAATGAAGGCAAATCAAATTAGAACTAAGAAAAAGTGGGCTTTAAGATGCTGGGTGTGCAGTAGGTATAGCCAACCTGTACGAAAATACAGCTTGCACACCCTAGCTTTAGTCTGGGGGAAAAAAAAACAAGTGCAGTGGGACTAAATGTTCTGTCTTCTTTTCCATTTTTATTTCACTAAAACAGCCAACAAGCAAGAGCGAACTCACTGAAGCAGTAATGAGTGAATCAAAAACTCCAGTGAAAGCTTTATGAGCCCAAGAGCACCAGACACTCCACATTAATTCTGCACATGCGGATCAATTCCTGCAGGTCTTGATTTGCTGATAACACACCAACAGCCAAAGGACATCATACAGTGTAATAAATAATAACAGAAACATAAAAGAATAAAACATCCACAAGATGCCAGGGTAAAGATATTTCCACATGTGAAGACAACAGGCTTAGAAGAATAGGTTATGCAGAAATCTTTCTGCATAATCGTCATTCAAACATTTGCCTTCCTATTGTTACTGCACTCAAAATCTTAAGAAGGCACTTAAACCTTTTTTTGCTGTATAGATGGGAAAGTATTGCAGAATTAAATCTTTATGTACAGTACTCTATGTGAATCAGTCCCTAATACAACCCAGAAGGTGATCTATGAGTGATTTTGTCTGTCAGGATTTCTTCTATGGCTAATATTACCCCTTTCAGCTCTGTAGCCTCAGGTCATTGCTCACTCATAGTTGCAAATGAGGCTTTGCCAACTGACGTGTGGCCAGTTTCTGATGTTTATTTTACTATTAATGTAAAACTATGCTCTGCCTGCTAGGTCAGTTCCATCATGAGACTCTACTCTATCATCTTAATGGAGCTTATTTTGTAATGTGGTTGCATGCGTTCAAAATGATGGCCACAGCACAGAAGACGTTTTAAGAGTCCTTCACCCCTGGGGAATAAACCGGCCCATTACAGTGAAGTGAAAAATTATTTGCAATGTTTTTCAGGTTTTGTTTCCTTTTGCTTCCAGTAATCTTAGTGGATTAGTGACAGTTACAGCCCTGTAGACCTCTGTCTTGCACTATACACTGGAACATCAGATAAAAGAAGCACTCAGTTTTTGTTGATCGTCAACTATGATTAAATAAAATAAACTTAATTCTAGATCCTATCCCACACTGCCAATTTCTTTCTTTTAACATTTCATTGCAGCCTCTGGTATTTCTCCTGAAGATCAAGACATCTTCATTAACACCCCTTTCTGCTCTAATCCAGTTCCTAACTGGAGATTTATTTTTAACAATGTTGACATTGAATCAGTATATTTTCAGCTGTGTTAAAAGAAAGGGAAATATAAAAGCATTTGGCAGGATTGCCTTCCTGGATGCTTTACAGCACCTTCTTGAACTTAGCAGCTTCACTGAACAGCTTTCAATTGTTGTTTTCATTCAACAGCTGTTCAGTTAGCAGCTTTCAATAACCATCTGAGATCACAGAAATGTCTATTGCAATTATGAGTCACTTGCTTTCAGTAATCCAGTAATTTCAACCTTTCAATAGTCTTTTCTGAGAGGTGTCTTTTATCACAAAGACTATAACAAAGCAGTTCTCTTCATATTGTACTGTACTTCTGTGAGCAAATCCTTTTTAAAGAATAGTACTGTATGTACAAGCACGACTCTTTTCATAAGCTATGTGACTTTATAGTCAGATACTGTATATACAGTACGAACTTAATTTTGTCTCTGACTTATCTAGAACACTACTTGCTAAAATTGTTTTTTTTTCACTTGTTACTCATTCTTATGTAAATAATCTAAAACAGTAGACATACTGACATGCCGGAAAGAGGCTATTTTAAGAGAACTTTTGGGTTGTTAAAAGGTGGTATAATTCAGGGTAAGTAAAATACAGCTGTACTGTGACTTATGGGTTATTCAAATGAATAACACAAATATCCAAATGTTTTATCACTGTTTCATGTGTTTATGAGGGCTTAATTACACATGAAATCTATTCAAACTTTACATGAATGAAAACGTCATAAATTGTTCCTACTTACTACATATCTGCATGCTATTCAGTTATTTCATTATAATAATTCTTTTGTTATATTGTCAAAAAAATCTAGATTCTCACAAAGAAAATAACATTGTACTGAAGATCAAGGGACAAGTCTGTGAAGTAAAAGAATGCTTCTGAATCAATGTCACTCTGCATTTTATTAACAGTGCTATACTGTATATTGACTGTGCAAATTGATGACATAATTGATCTGCTTGTTTGTTTAGACTTATAATTTTTATTTCTTAAGTCAAGCTCACAGGTCAAAATACTCTTCTTCAAGAGTGCTGTTTCAGCACTATACACGGCCTCTCCACAACTTGCTTACCTGTATTATTATTATTATTTCAGGTTAAGCAGCTCAAACTAAGCTAGTTCATCTACTGATGATGAACAGACACAGGTACAGTAGTAATAATCAATCACTCCCCCAAATTAATGTTTTTTCCTTCTCTAGAGATGCAATTGGTTATAATTTTGGCAAAACACCTGAAATTCCATGTGAACTTTTTAAGAGCTGAAAGAAAATGTATTAACATACCTCAAACATAAAACTGAAATGTGTTAGTCTGTGATTTCACTATTCATCTGAAGCAAAAAATAAAAGAAGAGAAAGTGTTCCTATAGAAACAAGGTTGGGAAGCAATAATCTTCAGATTAATTTAAGTTAAATGAAATGGAAATGGCTGATAACTAAAAGAGTATTTCACTCTGGTGTTCTCTAAGAAAAAGACTATTTAAGGCAATTAAAGATAAAAGTTCTGTATTAAAAAGCATTCCCATAAGAGGCAGAAGTGTTTTGGGTACTAGAAGCACAGAATATTAATAAATCCCCAGGCCTAATGGTATTTTACCAATTGTATGCAAGGAAACAACATACGGTATGTAATGCAGAAGCCATTGATGAAATGATTTCAACAGCTGCACAAAACCAGGGTAATATCCAGGGAGTGGAGAATTTCTAATGTAATATCCATCCAAGATTTGTTAAAATAATTTTGCTAAGTAATTACAGACCACTACGTCTGACTGCTATAATATGTAGGATTAAGGAAACAATTGTTAGAACTCAACTACTGTAGATGATCAATATTGAAACGATATCTTAGGAAACAACCAACATGGTTCTCGAAAAGGTAAATCTTGCCTGGTAAACCTGTTATGAGTTCTTTGAACAAGAAATAAACGTAATGGATACACACAGGAAATATGCAATGGTGTATTAAGATTTTCTGAAGGCTTTTCATAAAGTTTCTCATAAAAAGCTAAATTCTCAGATTGCAGGTAGTAGGTATTCAGGGAAATGCAAATGTCTGGATTAAAAATTAGTTATTAAATAAAAAACAAAGGGTACAGATAAGAAGCAAATATTCAAATTGGAGAGATGTAATTAGTGGAGTACCACAGGGATCTGTACTAGGACTACTGCTCTTCCCAATTTTTATCAATGATCTTGATTCTGATATGGTTTATGAACCAGTCAAATTTGCAGATTATACCAAATTAGGAGGAACAGCAAATACTCTAGAAGAAGCAAATTAAATTCACGAAGATTTTGATAAAATTCAAGACTGGGCAAACACCTGGCAGATGAAATTTATTGTAGACAAATGCAAGGTATTGCATGCTGGTAGTAAAAACGGACTGTAAATACATTGTAAATTCATACATTATGAAAAATACTTGGGTGTTGAAGTTGGGACATAATTAACATCTTCTACACAATGTGGGGAAGCAGTTAAAAAGGCAAATGTTAGGATATACAGTACTGTATAGTTAGAGGTGTAGAATTAAAATCAAGGTATGTTAATTTAAAATTGTATGACACTAGTAAGGCTCCATTGAGAATATTATATACCACTTTGGTTACCTTGTTATAAAAAGATATTGCTGCTTTAGAAATAGAGAAAGGTCCTACATTGACAACTAGCAATGACCTACACTGGATCTGAAGCTTTTCAGTCTCAAATACAGAAGATTACAACGAGTTAATCAATCAGTTACAACAAGTTTAACTTTAATCTTCTGTTTAGGTTTTCGAGTTACAAGTTTTCAAAGTCTTCAAAGGCATCAACAAACTCAATCCAGTAGGTTTAGTGAGAATGGACAATTAAACACAAACCAGGGGACACAAGTGGAAACTCTGCTGAAGTGCATTGAAAACAAGGGACGAGGAATATCTTTACACAAAGGGTTGTGGGAGTATTGAACAAGCTACCCAGCCATGTCCTTGTAGCCAATATCTCGATTTCTTTCAAGTGATGGCTGGATGAGATCCTTGGATCAATTACATGTAGCTACTAACTACTGAACAGGATAGATGGACAAAATCACCTCCCCTCATTTGTAACCTTTCTTATGGTTTTATTATTGGTTGGATACGAGTTAAGCATTCAAATGCCCTCAAATATGTTTCTCTATGCAACTAGGAAATGGGAGGTGCTGTGACACCAACCATGAACATTACATTGTAACTGAATCCCATCTGAGCTTTTTAATAATTAGAAGTTGGCTACTCATCCATGTAGAGTAGGGTGAGCCATGCAATTAAACTGTTGATGCTCAGAAATCCAATTACACAGATCAGTCTATCTTGACTGGAGACCTACTGAATAATAGAGTGAAACATTCATATTTGCTTCATTTGCCATCATAAAACCTGAGATTTTATTTTGAGAGGATGCCGGGCAGCCACATCTCCACGTATACTTTTTATTTGTATACTAGTATTTTTGTTCACTTATTTTATTTATTCTCTGAATCATATTCATTTATTTTAACGCCACCTGCTAAAAACTGCTACAGCTATCTGCTACAGTTGGTTGACCAGAATCAGTCTTTTCACTGCTACTTTATTGCAAGACTCAGCCTGTCTCCCCACTTGTACAGTACATTGCATTTAGTGCTGTTAGCCCTTGGTTGGCAGGCTGGCCATTTTGGGATCCCACAGCTACAGTCTGCTGACTCAGATCTCTGTTTACCTCACTGTCTGTGTGCTATGTGCTGGTTGGAACCACTGTCACACCTGATCCTGTTTCCACTACTGCCTCCTACAAACCTCTGTAATGGAGTGATTAAACCTGGCAAGATGATTATGCAGTCTACAGTACATCCTCACTTTTTTGACCCTTCTCTGCTTTGATTTGTCACTGAAGACTGTCCCCACTCTGCTTTTAGGGCAGAGCATCTATATTGTTTTGCTTTTCCTTGGTACTGTATGTGTACATGCCCAAACATGAGAAAAGGTCAGATGGTGGACCATGCAATCTGCATGTTGGTGACCTGCATACCTTTGAACTGGGTATTTCAGGTACTTTAACCATCTGTTTTGACCTAGAGCTTCCAGTGTCCACTTACAAATTGTAAAATTATGAAAAGTTTCATAATATTAAGCCAATTATGAAGTTTTAGCCTTCCAATTATATTTATTATTCATTAATTTGGCTATTTTTAGTTGTCTTGTTAGTGGGGCTCAACCAATTGGTAGTGAATGCTTCATTAGAGTTTTATAGTTAGACCCTTGGTGGCATTGTGATTGCTCAGCGCTGGAAAAGAGAGAGAAACATCATACATGTATCGTTCACCTTAGTACAGCAACTAATTTCACTCCATGAAATCTCATGGGCGTAATCTTGAATGCAGAAGGAGGGACACTATCTGTCCATTTACTTGTCTTCTAGCAACATCAAAAAACCTTCAAGTGATACACTGACTGCTGCAAGGTCAATGTTTTTTTTTTTTTGGAAGCTAATAGAAAAAATCCTACAATCCTTTTGTTCCACAATTCATCATCCCTTAAATCCATTTAGGACCAGTTCTTCACTCTAAAATCGATAACATCAGAATTCAGGTTTTAGCTTGTAATTTCTCTTGTGAGCACCATTTGTGTATTTTCAAATTTAGTGGCTCTCACTTTGTAGACTTTCTCACAGTCTGTCTTCAACAGATATCTGAAAGAATCACAGAAAAATGAAACCCAACAGATGATTTAAGGATCTTGTTCCCACTGTTTGTTTTGAATGGTTAAAATTTAGTAACACTGTCACACATATCAACAATGAATCTTTAAGATCTGAAACTAAAGGACCATAAAAACTTCAGTAATTATTCCTCTGTTAAAAAGCAGAACCTAGACTCTAGCCTACTACAGTAGGTATCATTGACCAATTTTAACTATTGCAAAGTTTCAACAAGAAACTCTATATGCAAAAAAGATGTATGAACTACTTCAGTCTGAGCTCAGTCTGATGCATAGTACTGGAACAGATCTTGTTAGTGATCACTGACAATTGAATGTTGACTGCTGACCATTTTTATAACCTCTTGTCCTGCTACACATCAGTGCTGCCTTTGATATTGCTAAATCTTACTGAGTTAGAGGGGATTGGTGATAGTATTGACACAGATTATCACTGTTTAAATCTGCTACAAAATAATGTATTCAAATTATGCAAAATTGTACACATCTGGTGTCCTGCAGGACTCTGTTCTTGGTCCCATACTTTTTTGTATTTATACAATAACAGTGCGTCTGATGTATATAGGTATTTTTAGCTTTCATTTTTAGGCAAATGAAACTCACATTTCCATTTGCCTGAAACCTGAGTAGTCATCACACAGCTTAGTTTGGGTCTTAAATTGACTATTGATGTGGTTGAAATCAGTTCAAGTCTCAGATCAGGTGTCTTGCTATTAATTGTCCTTGCATTTGAAGCTGATGTTGTATTAAAAGACATTAGAATACAGTATATAACATTTATAATTAATAAAGAACAGTAAATCCAGACAAGACATTTAGCACTAGCATTTTAATAGAAACTGTATTAAACCAGATTGTAGTCTTCAATCTGAACAACTAAATAGGATGTGAACTGGCCATAAGATTAAAGGTAGATAATCAGTTTCATTTGCATTGCCAATATACACTTAAAATCTTCTGAGGTAAAAACTTCAAACCTGAAAAATGTTTTCAGCAGATGGTTATGACCATTTAAATACATTATGAACTAGTGAAGCAAAAATTCACTTGCTTACAAATCAAAGAAAACAGGTGTGGCTTTCTCAGCGAAACAATAGTTCTTTCTCTACCTCAGTTTCCTCTAGGCAACAGTAAAGATAACCATCTCAATGGATTGGAAGTGACAAGAAACAGCTTATCCATCCTCTATCCAACCTGTCCAGTTAACTTTATTTTTAACTGCAGTGCAAGATAAGGATAGTGTATTCCTCCTGAAGGCTTATGCACTAAATGAATGACCCCTTTCAACTAGAACTTACAAGCCAGGACCCTGCTTTTACGTCTCAACCGAAGGATGGCGCCTGTTTACAGTATAGTGTCCCCGTCACTATACTGGGGCATTAGGACCCACACAGACGCAGGGTGAGTGCCCCCTGCTGGCCCCACTAACACCTCTTTAGTTTTTCCCAGGAGGTCTCCCATCCAGGTACTGACCAGGCTCACACCTGCTTAGCTTCAGTGGGTTGCCAGTTGTGAGTTGCAGGGTGATATGGCTGCTTTCAAGTATAACAAACTAAGTCAAACACCCGGCCTTCATCAAAGATTTATAGTGTCTAGTGCAGTAATGCAGATGTAAACACATGATAGCAGGTGTCTAACATTTCACAGGAGTGTCATAAGAGATCAATTAAATTTATGTATGCACCAGTCTTCAGACTGCACTGTTGCAAAATCATTTTATCTTTAACCCATTAAACATCTGTGACCAATTATGAGATCCAACCACGCTGCATTTCCTTAATTTATCTGTTTGGTGATGGATTAATTTCTTTAAGTTAGCCATGAAAAGGAAAATAAAAGTATCTCCATACTGTAAAAATATATGGGTGTATCACAGAATCCCATTAGATGAATGTAAAAGGTCAGGGTGTGCATTGCCTTAAACACTACAGCAGTTGGCTGTGAGAAACAAGCACTTGAGTGTAGAGTGTAGTAACAGTGAAAACAGCATGGGCCTGTATCCTGACTACCAGGTGGCACAACATTAGAAAATTATTATCCTACCAATAAAACTATAGGCAGCAATGTGGATTGGTGGGTTTTACTCTGGAGAGGTACAGTAACTGAAAGGTTGCAGGTTCAAATTCCCAGCTGGTGCTGTACTACTGCAAGTAGAACCGAATACACACAGCAAAACAAAACATTAATCTTTTCTGTTTAATGGTATTAATGAGTGCTTTTGTTCTGCATTTTTAGTATGACCTCTTCTTAGATTTAAGAATCTAAAATATTATATCTGTGAGGTTACTGTCACTTTGTTGAACAAACTTAATGGTGTCAGGTCATACTTAATCTTATACAGGTACTGTACCTGCACTCTGGACAACCAAGGGCAATGGACATACTGTATAAACAATCAAGACAAGATCATTTTGTAAAGGTTTAGGTTTGATTTCTTAAGTGTTTTTTTGCAAACCAGCTTGTCCAGAAATATTTTTTTTGAAGAAAATTGAATTGATTTTACTACAAGAGCATGTTTTTGTATCATTGGATGTCAATTCACTTTTAGCCTTTAATTTTTTGTCTAGATATCTCAATCAGAAATAATCAAGAAATAAAAGAAGCCTTTGCAGGAAATTAACTGATATTCCGCTTGCAGTCACCTTTCCTTCTGTTGCAGGAATGTTGTTTAAGAGTATCAAGGTGTTTTGATAGAGAACACACTGCGGTCTATAGTACTAATCACAATACTGCTGGGTATACACTCATCTCACAACTCACCCTGAAATAATTTAGCTAGACCTTTCCTAAGGGATGTTTTTTCAAACAAAAAGAAGGAAAAGATCACTCTAAACACCATTGTAACCACAAATCTGCCTGTCTCCAACATAAGCACATTTTATCCTTATACTATAAATCACAGAAACTATATTTTTTTTCATTTTGAAATATTTATGTGCACAGAAGTGATGGGTGTCATGCTGAAAGGACACAAAGTGGATGAATAAATACAGTATGTCTTTCTTAGGAGTACTGCATTACTATGTATCTCCAAAGGTATAGTTATAAAATATAAATTGCTGGTGTGCAAGGGAAGCAGTCTATTCAAGCAGTCTATTATGCCAGTAAATAAACAACAGCCTTGATAAATACTTAAAATCCTTAAAATATGTTGTTCTTAAATTTAACAGAAGATTCACGTATCTACTATCGGCAGTGAAAAGAGCACGTACAGTAGCTTAAACAAGAAAAACAAAGGGCATCTCATGTTGTAATTTAAACCTTATCAAATGTTTTTTCTTCTTCAAACTAAAATGCATATACTGTATAAAGGCGAGGCCGTTTGGAAATTCCTCTCAGCTGGTATTCATCCCATTTTTGTATCTACAACTGCCAAAATTCCTGTATGCAAAACATTAGAAACTAAAGGAAGATGATGAGCTATAGTACTGTAAGCTTAAAGCCCACTAGACAACATTCACACCTGAAGAAGGCTCCACGGCCGAAACATTGTGTTCTCTTTCTTCTTTTTTCAGCATGGAATAAACCTACTACTTGTTCCTTTGCAACATTCAAGATGGACTGACTTTGCTGCTGACAGACAACGTTCTATCTTGGTGGATGTTTGGGAGTAACTGTTAGAACTGATCTGGCTGCATTACGAAAAAGAAAGTTTCAGCCTGTACCCGCTGATGTTAATCTTTCAATTTATGCTTTACCAAAATCAAGGGCTGAATTTTAATTGGGAGCCCCCAACATAGTTTTAATTTAAGTTTTTTGAAAAATTCTGCCGACTTTGTGCCTGGCTTGGTGGCGTGGCATGAATGACGTTCAACCATGAAAGCACTCAAGATTAGTTTTGCTAGATTCCGATATCACGTTGGATTTGAATGTTTGAACAATGAATTATTCATCTTCGAATCATTCTTCTCTTTTTGACTTAAGAGCCCAGCAGGATCTGAGTGGAAGCTGCACCCTACAGTCAATGTATGATCACATCTCATTCCAATTTGGCTAAAGCTGCTATTAATATACATTTTTATTTCAGAGGAGTTCTGGAACCATTACAAGTGTCGTGTATATTTCCTTGTTAAATGCAGTCATCATGTGAGGAAAACACAGAATACACAGCAAGTGAGCTTTAAAAAAAGTCAGATTAAGGTTCAATAAATGAACACCACAGGACTTACAAATCAGGGACCCAAAATCACACCTTTGAAATGCATTTCAAGGAATGGTGGTAGTCAAAATTTCTGGTTTGATATGCTCTTTGCATACCTATTACAGCAGATTCTGTGATTGACTCAGTTCCCTGTGCAATAATATTTCCCTGTTGTATCTGAAACCTGCTTGGAATATTTAAAACAAAGCCATCTCTTTACACTGCATCCAGCCTGAACATAGAACATGAAAAAGGGTAAACAATTCCCATATCTACAGTAATTACTATGTAAAGTGCTGAAAAGAAATCAGTAATATAAAATGACAAATACTGTAGCTTACAGTGCTCTGTGCTTCAAGAATGATGAGAACCACTGCACTTAAATGTAAATGACTGAATATTGCTGTGGTGAAACTACTGATGTGCCACTGAACATTAATGAGATTGAAACTTTGACCACTGCAATAAAGTGCTGCTTGTTGTAGTTTAAATATGGTCGTCTACGCCTTTTTCTAAACTTCTGAAACCTACTGTAGCTATTAAAATGTGAAGACTGTTTGGGAAGTGACAGTACAGTATTTCCAAAACCAATCAATGATTTCTTTGGATTACGTTTTGGTTACAGAGACAGCATCTTGTGCACGTTCTTGTCTAAAAAAGCTTTAATTACACAACTCTAGTACTATTGTCCAATATTAAGAAAGAGAATCCAAGGAAATTGTTCTGCCTGATATTAATGTGGGGGCTTCAATGACTCAATATATATTTAACACTAGACCTGGGTAAACTGCATCTGCACCACCAAATTATCTGAAAATCCCAGTACACAAATAAGTGCTACCCACGACAGTACAGGGTATTGGTTATAACACAGTAATATTGTGGCACCCATTGCATACATAATTGCCTACATAATACAGTAGGCCACAAATCCTGCTGACAAACAGCATGAAATCTTTCTCTGCTGAAATGAAATAGGTGGTGGTTGGCAGAGTGAGAAGAAAAATCTAGCAGTGTTGTGCAAAGATACACACAACAGAGTCGACAGAGACAAAGTGAGAGATTCTCATACAAATGTTGACTCCAAGGTGGGCGGTTGAAAGAAAAGCACTGGGCTAAAGACATTTAATCTGCAGTGCTTATGTTAATTTTGCTTATAATAACCTGTTTATCAATGGAAATCATGAGCCCTTAACAATTTCTGCATTACATTTGAATGAATTTTAACTTTAAACCCAGAGCCTGGAAAGATCCCATGCATGCACTGGCATGGCACTCTTTCCACAGAAGTGTACTGTACCTGTCATTTAATGTTAGCAAATCACAACAATTCAATCACAAATCATTACCAGTTATGTATACTGTAAATGTTTTTTATTTTTTATGATTTACAGTTCCTTTATAAACAAGTAAATATTTAACATGTTCTGTTGTTCTGTTTTATGCTATAAGATGTTATGTATTTGAAGAATTATAAAGTGCAATAGTTCAAATTTTATAGACCAATTCTATAAAGATATTTATAACACCACTTACACAACATACGTAATGTACAAGACTAAGTTAAAGACTATAAAAAAGTTATAAAATTAATAAGTATAATAATATGTTATGACTATATACTGTAATAAGTTATAAAAATATTATTTCATCTTATACTCAGTTTATTCATGTTATGCTCCTGTGTTATAAGATGGTAATACTTTAGTATTTTATAATAATGTTCAATATATCCAAATCAAATAAGAAACAATAACAATTTTCACAAAAAAAGTCCTCCAGGTCAGGAGCCTCCAAAATTATCTATACCCTTGCTGGACTGTAACTAATAATAAATGTATCAAAGCAAATACATGTGCACAGCAAGGTTTTTCAACATTAAAATGGGATTAAATGTATGAAAATGTATGGTGCATATATGAATAGTGCAACTGCAATAAAATAATTAAACATGCATCTAAACACAAATGACCCGTACAAATGCTGAAGTTTATAGAACCTTCTGGAAGTCAACTTGAATGCCAGTGGATATTAAAATAGGCTGAAGACAGAACTGAAACAATCAGTGCCACTTTGTCAGAGACTGTGTGAGTAGTGTCTTAAAATCTACAATGAATCTACAATGATTAAGGCTATACAAACCCATAAAGACACTGCAGTTTCAACTGTGGCACCCATCACCAAGAAGGTTAGGATTAAGGGGACACCTACTTCTTCACTAGCAAGATGACATAAGGAGGTTTTGACCCAAATGTTTAGTAAGAAGTGGTGTGGAAAAGAAGAGACAAGAGACCATACAGCAACTAAAGGACTGCCAAGACAGATGTGACCACATGACGTGACTGGAAGAAACACAAATTAAGTTTTTTAACTCTCTTACCAGGATTGGGATAGAAACGTAAACATTGAAGAAAAAGGATATCATCCCTCCTGTAATCAATGGATGTATATTCTTTAGGAATTGTTTTATTATCTTAATTAAAAACTGAGAAACAAATATACAGTACTGTACATTACAAGGTTTACCTACACATTTTAGCTAAAACCTGGTGCCTTCTACCATAGATCTTCACAATACATTGTACAACAATACAAAGAATGCAATAAACTCAATGACCAAAGAGCATAAAAACATGATAAGAGCTGAAGAAAGCATCCTGGAGGAACTGGAGAGGTTTTGCATGCTGGAGTGGTCAAATATCCCTCATGAGTAGTTTAAGAGCCCATTTAAAGTGTATAGGAAGTACCGCCTTGAGGTTACTGTAGCCATAGGCAGGTGAACAAAGCATACATTGCCAGGGAATTAATAAATCTGAAAAAGACATATTTAGAAATACTGTATGCAATCTTTCCACAGACATTCTATTTAGACAGACAAGTGAAAGTCATTTTTGTTTTTATCATAAAATACTGAATGAACACTTAGTATTACATGCTTAATCAATATTTGGTTACAGGTATAAATACTGTACATGTATTGGCTTCTGTACAGCAGTCAAACAAACCTGAAGTAGAAAAAAGCACTCCTCATTTCTTTCTTATTGCCACTTAAAACCAATCATACTTGAAAGGAAAGAACATACAGTACAGTATGCAAAATATTAACTTACTGCATTAAACATTATATTAATCAGAGGTACATACGTCTTTGATCAGCATAGTAATGTAGGTTTTAACTGGTCTCCTCTATGAAATGAAGGGTGAATAACTTATAAATCCCTGATTATTGTAATAAGTTGGTGTTCACATTTTAAAACAGATAACGTACAACCTGGAGTCAGTGAATACCACCAGTCTCTCATATCCCCAGGTCATTTTAATAATTATTTTCTTTTTCAATCACCATGGAGATCACAAACCCAGGGCTGTACAGGAAATTAAATATTCATTACATTTTAAGTCCAGGTTCTTCTTCATCAGAGGAAGCTGACCAACCAAGCCAGGACAATCTAAATAGCTTCCATTAAAATATTTATAAGACTATAAAGCTGGTAATAATGATGACCTGTAAATCAAAGTTTGAGTAAAATGCTACTGCCTCTACCGCTTCAGTAAGAATACTACACTGATAGCTCATTGTTTACCTATAGATTGTGAAAGAACTGGTAATACATGTTTTAAAATGATTTGTCGAACAACACTCAGTGAAAAACAGCATTACCTGAAAGAAACAATACACCTAAAAGGTTTCATTTTAATGAGCTCTAAAATGTTTTTGAAAGATGTATCAAACAAAGGATAAAAAAGGCTTAATAAAATGTTGCATCTGTGCTCTGCTATAAGAAATCAAGCCTAAACAGAAGAGGTCCTAAAGACAAGAATTCCAATGGCAGCTTGGACACCTGTGATGCAGCAGGAGTCCCACTGCCCATTAGGCAACACATCAATAACTTTCGTCAGTGGCACGGAAACAGGATGTACTGTAGTAATCCATATTGCTCTGCGTTAAAGGAACATAAGAGTGAAAAATACATTAAAATGCAAAGCTTCAGTACAGGCTGGCACAAAATCTGCAGTACATTTACAGAAACAAAGGGCAGAAAAACAATAATATGAAGGGCACTTAATCACGGTGCATTTAAAAGAGGGAAATATCTGAAATACTAGGCGTCTGAAATCAGTATACAAGGATAACGTTTTAGCCAACAAATGAAGGCAAAAATTCTAAACGCCTTACCAATGACATTCTGAACTACTGTAGCACTAGTGTGCAATAAACATGCATGCTGTACCGTACATGAAAAACTGACTTTTTCTTTGCTGGAGGCAAAGCACCAGTACTCTGTGCTCAGGGACCCTAAAACAGACACCCAGCGAAGGGCATTCTTCCACTTTGTGATCCCTTTTGTCTTCTGGTCTAACGTAGCCCCTGCCTCAGTGCCAAGCCTTCCTATTAGCAACAACAAACAACTTTAGGCTGAGATAACTTCATTTCTTCTAAACGCACAAGAAGGAACATAAAATGGCTCAGTACGATACCTTTAGTAGCTCTCCGCAATATCTGACATCGGCATTTAAAAGAGACTGCTATCATTCTAGCTCCCGGTACAGCGTCAAGGTGCTCTCAGGGCTCGGGTCTGGTGGATGCAGTATAGGCATTTGAATTCCTCACACATATCAGGAGAAAGGTAGTCCCAATGGGGAGCAACAGACTTCAATTCCTCATGGCAATAGCAGAGATCTGGTTCAAGACACGGAGTGGAGCTTCACACATTCACCCAGGTATCCACAGCATAGAGCATCAGGGCTACCGAAGAACTAATTGTATTTTCCGACCACACACACAAGCCACAGTGGATTACCCAGGGAGAGAGAGAACTGTGAAAGGAAAGGAGCAAGCCTTCTGAGCGCAGCCGTTGCCTCACACTGTGCCGTCTGACTGGGCTTTTAAAGTTGCACGCTCCTGTGAGGGACAGCCTGCGCCTCTGCTTAGCCGAGACAAATTGCTTTCTTTTCATCAACGGCTTTTAAAAGGCAAGAAGATTCCTGGAGCCCCTAATTATGTAACCAATTCACAGCACCTACAGTAGCTCGCGAGGTGATGAGACAGACAGATCTCGAGTAAAGAGGGAAACCGCTCTTATAATGAACGCGCTGTTTTTGTTTGTTCTTTATTTAGATAAGCGACTGAGCCAAACGACAGGGGAATCATCTGAGCAGCCACACAGAGCAAACACTGCATCTCCCGTCAACCAGGATGTGATTAATCCACTTAATTTACTGTCTGCCTCTGCACTACATGATGGAAATGCTTTCTGTAAATAATTTTAAAAAATCTTTCAAAAAAAATTGTATAAGACCAGTAAAGTTTTAATGTCAATAATTTCTTCTCCATTTAACACATTTAAATTACAGTATTTCCTAAAAGAAGATGATACTAATTTATGATGATTTATTTTCCACATGAACAGACCTGAAAACTAGGGCTGATAAAAAACTTTGTATACAGAAAAAGGTGAACAGGTTTTTGAACTATTGAACTATTGAATTCATATTTTAAAAAAAGATTACCAAAATTGAACAAATTGTAATCTGTACAATTTTCAATTTCACTGCACTGCAGATGTGAGAAAATGCATTAATTCATAAACCCATTAGCCAAACACCACAGTTTATGATGCAGTTTAGGATTTACATGTGAGCTGAATTTTTTTCTGTTTTATCTTTGAAACATTCAATTGAATATCAATGGTAAAGATGCACAGAAAAATCAAATTTGATTTTTCTTCTAAGAAATGTGTCAATGAACTAGCAGATTGGAATTGGATTGGCTGGCAACAGGACAGGGTCAAATACCAGTCAGAGATTCATCCTGTTCTGGGCTAAGTGGACATAAAAGCTTGGTCAAGGTCTGACATACTGTAGGATTAGATTAAAAGATGACATCTGAAACACAACCAAGCTGGGATGAAGCAGTTCTGCTTGGGGAGGTTACTATTCCATCATGTCATCTTGTGTCTCATCAAGGTCCTCATGGACTCCTGAATGTAATTACTGGCACAGAACAAGCAATGGGGACTATAGTGAATGGTTTTTAAAAATACCCATTCATAAGGGTGTGCTGCTTAAGTGAATTAACCAATACAAATCTTTATTAGTGCAAAAACTGAAGTGGTAGTCTTAAATGTTATGTTGTATTCAGTATATAATCTGTACATGAACAAGTGATACTAATTTTTGGGCCATCAGTAGTCTAAAGGTTTGTTTTAACTGTTATCACTATACAGTACTGTATACAGTAATACAGTATAGGGCTTGTTCTGTACACTGAGTGTAATCACTCTAAATCAAACACATAAACCCAAACCTTTTTTTAAATATCTCCAAGCTGCTTTTTGCCAAGCCTTTAGACAATAAGCAGTAAAATCTGTTGTCCCAGAAGATCAAAAATCAATCCATTAAGTTAATCTCACCTGATGAATGTGCTGTCACTTTTTTTTTACAACATTCCATAAGCATATGCCGCATTTATAACCCTCTCCCTCCGGGTTATAATTTCACTTTGCCTCAGGTGTTATGCAGCTGAAAAAACTGTGAAAGCCAAGCTGTAAGTTTAATTGTATTCCCTTGGGTGACATGTGATTGTTAAGAAAACCTTTGCTGCAGAAGCAATCTAACAAAAAACATGGAAGTTTGAATTTTTATTTTTGAGACAAATCAGCTGAACAGACTCATCTTCTGTGACATTGTGCAAACCCAGTCAACACCACTGTAAGCAAATTCAGCCCAACAGGCAAGGCTTCAGTGTAAGAAGGACAAGTAGGTCAGAGGAGTAGATTCCACTAAGCATGCAGCAGCTTCTCAACATGTTCAGAGATGGCCCTCTTGTCTCACAAGTAATTCACTCTTTTCTTTTAGTTTTTCCTCCAAAACAACATTATTACAGCACTAAAGAAACAGCAGCTTATAATGAGCTACTGCCCTCCACAAACTAGAACAAGGTGTCTGGAAAATTGCTCAAAACAAGTATTGCAACACACAACAAACTGCACAGAAAAAAGTATTTATTATGACTCAAGCACTCACACACACAAGACTATGGACACTCTCCTGTGTGTCCCTTCTCACCAACAGTATGATGGCTAGTACACTTCAAAGGCAGACAAAGTACCATTTCTGAACACCTAGAAAGAACACAGAGCAACCTAATCAATTCCAGACATAATCTCTTTTCTAACTTAACTCATCCTAGAGTTACTGCAGATGCACATTGGTTTTCAATTGATATGGATTGCAATAGAAGTAATAAGCTCAGCGTGAGAATCAATTTCACACCATCCTTTATACAAGATGAATTGGATAATTGGGTCTGGGATAAGAAACATTCACTTTTGATTAAAGGGCCCATCGGTCTCTTCCCATCTTTAACATGCTGACATGTTAAAGAAAAAAGGGTCATAAATTGTCAGAACAATTGCCTAGTTCACACTTACTTTTTAATTCAACAGCAGACCAGTCAATAATTCTATGGGTAAATTAGCGGACTGTGTAATTACAGTGTGTATCCAAAGATCGGAGGTACTGACAATTCACAGATGCATTACCATCCTGGACTTGCTTAATGGGTAAAATAGCATGAGTGTATCTCCACTAGATCCAAAGAACGCCAAAGAAAAAAGACAAATTATTTTTTTCTTTATTAGCAATTGAGATATCAGCATCCTCTAGTGGATACAAGACATTAGTGCAAGAAGAGTTGAATCTTCATACCTTTTCTCAGCTACGTTAATAAAGGAATAAATCACTGTTTCCTTTATTCATTCCTCAGCATTTTATCATCCTAGAATGGCTGTCACTCACCTAATCTCTTTATACTTAAGATACAGAAGTCTTTTGGTATCTGTTCAATCCAGTTAACCTCTGGATTTGTAATTTTTTTTTTGTAGTCTTTGATGCACCTTTTTTGTAGAGAAAAAAAAAGAGAACATTAAACTCTGAAGAAGATTTAGTGAAATATCAATGTTTGACAAATACAATTGCTAACCAACCATTTCAAAGAATGGGAGTCACTCTTCCTCTTCTACTGTCCTGAATATATAAATATATAAAAGGCCAAGAAAATGTTTAGAGATCAAGAAACAAAACATTCCAAACAGTACTGTACATGCTTAAACCAAATTCAGAAAGCATATTCGAATTTGGTAAGATTATATGTTGGATACTACATTCTACAATGAAAACATAAACAAGAATACTGATATACAGTCTTATTAAACTGGTTAACTGCTTGGTTACAAGTAGATTATGTTCGCAATTTTAAAATTGTGTTTTTTCTGTAGTAATAACAGTATAACCTAATGTAAGTATAGTATAAATAAATAGAATTAAACTTACCGAAACAAATTTCACTGCATCAGCTGGCTTGTGGCTTGAATATCAGCAGTGTTTTCGTTCAAAAGTTCATATTTAATGAAATGAGATGCTGTCTGTTTTTATAGCATTGGTTTACAAACAAAGCAGAAAATTGCCCCTCCAGTTGTTTCATGTTTCTACATTACAAGTATGTGGATTCATTTAGTATTTATACCTATGAATGTACAGTATATATCATGTATGCACCATGAAACTCAAAGACAAGGCAATACAAATTAACTCTGTCCAGCACCCAAATACTTTTTCCTAGTTTCCTAGTTGAATAGATACTGTATGCTGAAGACAACATTTTTTAATTCCCCAGTGGTAAGAGGTCTAATTCATCAGCAAAATAATCACTCTCCACCCAGTTTTTCATTTCCTCAACCCATGTATCTTCGCCATTACTGAGTGATTTAAATATTATTCATACATTTCGAGTTGCGATTTGTCTGTACATAATGGAACGTTTCCCTCTGTCTTGGACGAAGATATTGGAAGGAGACGTTTTGCTAAATGAGCTGTGGGAGTAGAAATGAATCAGACACAGGAGAGATGGCTGACACAACCCTCGCATGACATACAGTATCTGCTGAAGATGGCATCTGTTTTCTAAAGGGATCGTCAACAAATTCCAAAGTGGTTCCCCTTCCAAGAACGCCATTAAACACAACCAGCAATCACTGAACCAAACTTGAACTCAGCACTTAATAAAAGAAAAAAAACAGCAGTTCTAGAGTTATTTGATATCAGTTCTTCCACCTACCCCTGTCTAAAATGACCAAGGAAACAAAAAGTATTAAGTCATTATTTTATGTACTGTAATTTAATATTAGTAGCTACTCATGGGAAACACAAACAAAAATGTACTGTAAGACATTATAATTAACTGAATGGAAGTGATGTTACTACAACATCTGCTGTGTCAGTACGCCAATTTGTCAAAGTCTCGAATTCTCCTGCAGCAGCAAGAAATCCTGCTCTTATGAGAACAGACGGGAAGTGATTTCAAAGAATAGGAATAGAAAATTTATGCCAAGTCAAAGATTAAAGATGCTGTGTACAGCATTCATTGAAAAAATGGTTCATAAGAAATCTAAAATGTGTTTTGTGTATTATCTATCAGAAATAAAGAGAGCTATAACATACTGATGCCCTGAAATGATGTGAATATGAGAACATAAGAATAAAATTCTTCTGAAATCTTTCTTTGAAGATTGAAAGATTTTTGAGAAGGAGAGGACTGTTTCTATGAAAAAAACAGGTTTAACACAATATTCTTTGATGTGATGAAACATCAAAAGCCCTGAATTGCATGAGCCACTGAAATGCCATTCTACCCTAGAAACTGCAGGCTTTCACATAGAGAAAATTAGCCTGAAATGGTGAGTTTAAGAAGCCTGGCAGGGAATAGTGCACTTTCAAGGTGAAACAGCAGATAATCCTTTGCATAACTGAGGACAAAATACAAATGTCTATTTCTCTTTTTTCTTGTTACTAAGAAATCAGAAAGGCAAATATTTTATTTGTAATTGTGATTAGAACTGAGTTCCAGGACTAAACTAAGAGAATACAGTAGGTAGATTAAAATAGTCTGTATCAATGGAGTGAATCTTATGAGAATAAACAAAATAAACAGCTTCATTTACAAACCTTTGTGCAAATCCTCCATTCAACAGATCAAAGCTATGTGATGCATTTAGTTTTAAGTTATTTGTTGAAGAGTATCTAACCACTTTAAAAAAGTTACCAGTATTAGCATTATTTCAGAGAAGCACATATGTTTCAGAGATATTGCCAGTGCTGAACAAGTTCCCAAATGGATTTGCAACAGCATGAAAGTCAGTAGTAACACGCTACACTTAAACGGGTCACATACAAGGAAAAACGCCATTCCATAAAAAAACTATACGTTTGAAAGTTGGAAGCAAATCTCTAGAAAAATTCTAAAAGTTCAAAGTACTGTACACGTGAATAATTATTTAAACACTTTTGCAGCACACTTTGCAGGAAATCCAGTAAATAAGTATATTATCAACCTCTCTGCTAAGACATCCAAATGAGAGACCGGAATGGATTAATTGCGTTTCTAGGCTCCAGTTTTTCATGAAAGCAGGTCGAGATTGGAACGTACCTTCCTCCAGGAGCTTGTGCATATCAGTCCTTCTCCAGGGGATACAGAGAGCGGGGACAAGGCAGCAGGGAGAGGGGGTCTGGGGAACCTGGAAGAACTGTGACTGCGGCTGTGGCTCCAACCCTGTCATGACACACTCACTGTGGCTCGACCCCCGAGCACGCAGGCCCAGGTTGAGGGAGGGAGGGAGGAGCAGGAGACAACAGGACTTGACAGCCACAGTGTGCTCAGCTCATTCTGAGGGATCGAAGGTATCGACACCGGCTCGGAACGCACTGGCCTGTCACTAATCAGCTGCTCGGCCACTAGGGGGCGCTGACATCCAGAAGAGCAGTCATCAGAGTCAATCAGTCGTCTGGAGACGAACAGAACCGGCAGCAGGTGAGTAAATTTTTCTATCTTTGGTGTGTAGGTTTAAGTAAGGGAATGGGAGTGAGAGCTGTATAAAAGGAATTTGAATAAATAACTGCACGGGTAATAAAGTAAACACCAGCAGAGAAATTGTCCACTAGGACACATGATCTGTTGACGAAACTGGGTGCAGCTTCAGGCAAACTTCGATTCCCTTGATGCTCATTTCCTCCTGCCTGCGCTTTGATGAAAGCAGCTGTAATTCAGTGTTAGCACCAGGGACCATTAATGCCACTGCACTAATTAAGCAATGCTGAATGGCAAATGGATATTCGAAAAATTTGTTAAACGTTCTTGCCAGGCAGTGGTGAGTCAATGATGGAAGTAAGGTATAAAAGCAATTAGATGGAGCAACACTGATTGAAATCAATTGACCCTTTGGTGAATTGGCCTGATATAAATGGTTTCGAACAAGCCTGTGGTGATCACTTGACTAGTAAGTCATGAGCACATACCAATTGATGCAGAAGACCCCACTCACACCAGGCTTAAGATTGCATTCCCATCCTGTGGAAATATGTTTTGAAATATAAGATAAGAGATAAAAGATCACTTTATTGGCCATATACAATTTCTATTAGGAATCTGTCTTTTCGCATACCCCAACTTGCTCTCCATGAGACACACAGACAGGGAGAGAAGCTTGGGGTCAGAGCGCAGGGTCTGCCATTGTATGGCACCCCTGGAGCAGTTGGGGTTAAGGGCCTTGCTCAGTGGCCAAACGGAGTAGGATTCTTCTGCCATCTGCGGGATATGAACCAGCAGCCTTGCAGCCACAGGTGCAGCCACAGGTGCAGATCCTTAGCCACAGAGCCATTGCACCACAGTATATGATATTTACAGTAAATATCATATATTTAACTATGATTAAATATATCTGATATGACTCATATCTGATATCTGAATGCAGTGATTATTTCAGATTTTATAAACATGCAAATCATTTTTACAGTTTTGCTATATGGACATGAATGATCAATCTCAGCCTTTTTTTTCCTTTTTAATTTCCACGTTTGTATTTCTCTGTCTTTTAACAAGTCATATGTTTTTCTATCGGGCCAATCCTATGAGAACCGTTGCACAGACATTGCCTCCAAATTAACCAGACATTACAGATCATATGCTGCGTAAAAACTGTTATCTACAATACATTTTGTAAAAATTGTACTTCGTAAGGTGACAAAACAGGTTAAAAATACTGTAAGTGAATTAGAATTAATTTTTGCAGAAAGGGATGGTTTTGTAAGTAAATAAAAAGGACATATTCATGGGACTCTAAAGTGTGCTGCCAAAAGTAAACATTTTTTGTTCAATTTTAAAAAGGTCTTGCTCCAGTCAATAATAATTGGACCCAAATCTGCTCCTGAAGAAAAAAAAATAATGGTCTAGCTCAGTGGAAATATACTGTACCATCATAACTGGATTCCTACATTAGCAGCTGTAAACTTTTATGCTTGCGAGTTAAGAGAAGCACAACACAGCTGATGACAAACAATATTCATCCATTTTCATCAGTTTAGATATCTAGAGTATCTGCAGAACTATAATCATCTTGTCTGCCAACAGGGAAGTAAATCTAAAGGAAGATGTGGCAGAACATTGCTCAATGACAAAGAGTACTGAAAGTTAGATTAATTACGGTGCATTGAAGGACGCTGCACTCTATGGGGCAAGCCTGAAAGGAGTGCTTTATTTTAGAAATGGGAATTTTAAATAATGTTATGCCAACATTCAATGGGTATTAGAATTAGATATGAAATGTTCTACTTTTCTAGCTCAATAAAAACTGTTTAAAGTTTCTCTAAACATAACATCCTTTGATTAAAATTCTACACTTATAATTGTATATCTTCCCCATTCCCCATTTTTATAACTTCCCAATATTCTGTAGAATATCCAACTTGAAATCCAAAAATGTCAATGTAAACACCTAAGACTTCTTTTCCATCTGTAGCCTCTTCAATATTTCCCATCTTGTTTCTATAGTTTCAACTCTTATCTACATTACAGGTCATCTGCCATCTTGAGTTTTATCTACATGTTAAATTTTACAATGTTTTCTAATCTTCTTCTTTTATCATCATCTGTAAATTGTCTAGTTAATGAACTGTAACAAAATCTAGATCATCGATATAAATTAGGGAGAGCAGTCACCTCATATAGATTGCTGTCGCACATACAAATCTGAACATTCACCCCTTATTCTGTTTTCTATCCATTTACAAGTTCTGAATCCAAACACACAAATTTTCCCCAAACCCCTACTGCCTGAACTTTGAGAACGAATCAGGATATATCATATATTCACATCCCAAATTCTCATCTGGACCTCACAGTACAGACACTGTTATTAACAGTTTGCATGCAAATTGCCTTTGAGGAAAGGCAAACAGAAAGGAGCAATAAGTATAAGATAAAATAAAAAAAAACATAAATATGTATTATTAATAGATCTCTAATTAAAAAACAAGCCCTATAGTGTATTAAGCTGCATTATGCACCATCACATACAGTCCTCTAACAGCACTTTGAAGCAACTTCTGCAGTTCTGTGGAACCAGGTAAGGTTCTCACATACAGTACTGTAAGTGGAGATAGTTGCCCAAGGTAATTGAGAGCCTACAAGTCTACTGCTGTTTTAATGGACAAGAGGGAAATGGGATCGGCTACTGATAAACAGCCCTGAGATCCCTGCTGATCTCATCACAGAGCTGTCTTTCTCAGCTCTTTGCTGTGTGAAGAAAACTAACAATAACTCCACATCATCACATATAGTATAACAGCTGTACAAGTGAGTGACAGCTTAAAACTTTTACAGAGTCTTTTCAAAATATGCAACAGCAGTCATTGCTGAATCTACTTGTGCCCCTTAGACTATGTAAAACAAAATCACGGAATACTACTGTACTGTATGTCTGAGGTGATAACAAAAGTAAATCGGTCTCCCGTCTTGCTTAAAAACCACACAGTAAGGCTTGGAGAGCATGGAGTTGTCTTCGTGATTGAAAGGTTGGTAAATGTAAAAAACAGACCGTTTTCTGCAAGACAAAGGTATTATTCGTTGAGTGTAATGTGTACATTGTGAAAACAGCTGTGATTGCTATTGTGCATGTCCCATCTAAGAGCTCTAAATGCATGATTCATTTCACAGTCTGCTCCTGCTATTATAAGTTTGTGGCAGCAGTCCAGGGTTGTATTTGAGAGAGTGTACAATTATGAAAGATAAAGGCAACTGTTTATGTGTCTAGGAAAAATGTCAGCATTAGCACCGATGTTTAACTTCATATTTCTTCAGGTCTGAGTCTACTAGCAAATGAAATCATCACACTTGAAAGTAGTATCCTTTCAATTCTTATACAGAAATGCAAAGCAAATATCTTCTTTACAGTACATCAAGCCTTTTCTGAGGATACTTAGCAGCAATATACTGCAGGAAAGGAATCTATGATTTTCGATTCTCGATTACAGACATTAGAACTACTAACTTCGGTAAAACAATTGGAGCTTTGGACATTCCAAACTAATATGAAAATGAATAAGGCTCCCAGCTAACATGTTTTTTAGTTCCACTCCCTGTCCTTGTCACTAGATGGTTGTCTTTTTCTCAAGCAATGTCATAACACTGATGCATCTCTGAAAGTAAAAAGAATGCACCTGTCAAACCTGTTATTCAAAAGGTATGACACTCCCCCCACCATCCTCTTTCCCAGTATTTTTTTACATTTTGAATTCACAGTTATTTTTTTCACACACCTTTCACCTACAGTAGCTTTGGAATTACTATTAGCCGATGATGAACAATTGTTAGTCAGTCATGAGCAATTGTTGGACAATTAATATAATAATAATAATAAACTTTATTTTATATAGCGCCTTTAAAGGTGGCTTCTCAAAGCGCTTTACAGGATGACAATAACAATAAATAAGAAGACTACAACAATAAATAAGAAAAATTTCACAAGACAGGACACAATTATAATTACAGCAATACAACAATAACAATAGAGGAGACCGTGGAAGATGGTATTAAGAAGAGCAGAGGGGTGAAGAATGGAACCAGTTAAGTAAAGGCTTTTCTGAAAAGGAGGGTTTTGAGTCTGGATTTGAAGGAGTTTAGAGAAGGTGACTCTCTAATATCCTTGGGCAAGGAGTTCCAGAGCTTGGGGGCATAGCAGGAGAAGGCCCTGTCGCCCATACAATGTAGACGGGCTTGGGGGACAGTAAGGAGGGCAGAATTTGAAGAGCGGAGGTTGCGAGGTGGGGAGTAGGGCGATAAAAGTTCAGACAGGTATTGAGGTGCCAAGCCATGTAAAGCCTTGTAGGTGAGCATGAGGATTTTAAAGTCTACGCGGAATTTGACCGGAAGCCAGTGCAAGGACTCCAGGATAGGAGTAATGTGAACACTTGCACTAGATCTGGTCAGGATTCTGGCTGCTGAATTTTGGACATACTGCAGCTTGTTCAGAGTAGATTTAGATACCCCAGGGAGCAGAGCATTGCAGTAGTCAATTCGAGAGAATACAAATATGTTGATCAGCTTTTCAGCCACAGTTAATGATAGCATAGGGCGTAGTCTTGCGATATTTCTAAGGTGAAAAAAAGATGTTTTGACAGTATGCTGTACATGTGGGTCGAATGTTAAGCCAGAATCGAATATAACCCCAAGGTTTTTCAATTTTGATTGGAGCTCAAGTACAGAGCCATCTACAGACAGGGTTACAGGACTGGCTTTGCGAAGTTGATGGGGGGTACCAATAAGCATGACTTCAGTCTTGTCACAGTTAAGATGAAGGAAGTTTTGAGTCATCCAAATTTTTATGTCAGAGATGCAATTAGATAGAATAGAGACAGCCACATCAGTGTCGGGTTTGGTATGGATGTATATTTGAGTATCGTCAGCGTAAAAATGAAAGCTGAGGCCATGTGATCTTAAAAGCTGACCAAGTGGGAACATGTAAATGCTGAAGAGCAAGGGGCCCAGTATTGAGCCCTGAGGGACACCAGACTTGACAAGACCAATTTCAGACCTGTACCCATTGAGAGAGACAAAGTGACAGCGATCAGTGAGGTAAGACTTAAACCATTTGAGGGCAGTGTCAGAGACTCCAAACACAGTCTCGAGACGAGAAAGCAAGATGTTATGGTCAACAGTGTCAAAGGCAGCACTGAGATCAAGAAGGATGAGTATGGAAAGAGAACCAGAATCAGAAGCTATTAGGAGATCGTTGGTGACTTTGACTAGGGCGGTTTCTGTGCTGTGAAGTTGACGGAAGCCAGATTGGAGGGGTTCGAAAAGGTTGTTTGTCATAAGGTGGTTATGTAACTGAAGTGTGACAGCACGTTCTAGAATTTTAGAGAGAAAGGGTAAGTTGGAGATGGGGCGAAAGTTGTTAAGATTGTCGAGAGCCATGTTAGGCTTCTTTGGCACTGGGGTAATAGCAGCAGTTTTGAGGACCGTTGGTACAATGCCGGTGCTCAAGGATTCATGTATTATATTGAGGACAATGGGACAGAGAGAAGAGAAACAGGACTGGAATAAAGTGGTGGGAATGGGATCTAAAATAGATGTGGTGGGTTTCATGCGCGTAACTAGTTTGTTTAGGGATGCTGAGTCAAGAAGAGAGAAGCTGGAGAGACGGGAACCAGAGAAGTTGGATGAGGAGGGAGGAGGTGTGGAAATTATATCCGTAGTGGAGAGAATGTGATGCCGGATGTTGTCAATCTTAGAACTAAAGAAATCTAAGAATGTGTTGCAAAGTTGTGATGAGGCAGGTAATGTGGTGGGGCAGTTTGGCTTGAGCAGTCTGTTGATGGTGGAGAAAAGATGTCTGGGATTGTTTTAAGTTCACAGGTTTGACCTAAATAAATGTCAAGAAAACTGACAGCGTTTTTTTGAAAACACACTTTGTTTGTGAACACTGTGAGTTCCACAGTGCCTACAGAACAGTATACTGTACTGCAGTATATTGGAGGGGTGGCTTGTAAGCCCTGGATATACTGTACCACAGGTGTCACTGTCATGCAGCAAAATAAGCACACACTATCCCACTCAAGCCCATCGAACTCAGGCAGCACTTGGCCAGCTGTGAAGATTCCCAGCAACAGTGAGCTTATGAAAGAGCCCAGGCATGTCCTGATAATGTCTGGACTGCTGGGCTCTCTCAGGCCAAACCAGTTCATTTTACTTGTTCAGTGACTTGGGAGCCCCCAGAGCAAACGTGCTTGGCCTCTTTCACACAGTACTGTTTTGGAAAGGATGTAATTGTTTAGATGTATTGTACAGAAAGGTTTCAGTTGAAAAGGTGTGTGCTAATTAAGTGTGTACAGGATACAAGGTTAAATGTAGCTCAGTGTGAATGACAGAATTACATTGTGCAATGTTTAGGGATGTTTACAATTAAAATTCAGGATTAAATTTCAAACACAAACCCTTGTGTTAAAAGGACTGGTTCCATTTGTCTGGCTGCAGTTCCATTTAAATTTGCTCTCCAGATCAAATTGTCTGATGCCATGGAAACTTTTCCAACCCACAAGGATCTGATTAGGTTAGGGGATGTAGGATGATAGGCACTGTTTGCACAACGAAGATGTTAAGAAGGGCTGACAGGAGTAAACCTCAAGGTAACAGCTATTGCTCTAAGTTTGCCTAAATGACTTTTTTGTTGACAGTAATTTCAATTTCTAGAATCATAAAGTACCTCAGAGTCATAAAGCAAGACACCACTGCACAATGTGCCTGCACCACGTTCTCAATCTGCCAGTCTTTTCTGTGACTGGCAGGACAGCTGACAAACATAGCCTACTCTTTTCTAAAACACTCAGCACATTTGATGACATGCTACACAGAATGATTTGAAAAGCAAAACACACCGCGAGGAAGAAAGTGCTTTCACTCTGAGGAATGAAGGAATTGAAGAAATTGCTTCTACATTTTACTGTAAATGTCTTCACACATTAGTAATATACACATGCCGATACACTCCAAATCCAATTCTATCCATCCATCTTTAAACCACTTTATCCAATACAGGGTTGTGGAGGAGCCGGATCCTATCATGACAAGCAATTGGTGGAAGGCAGGATACAGGATACGGTCCATCGATGGGCAGATACAGATACAAACATGCACACACTCACACCAGGGCCAATTTTACCTTGCGGAAAACCTGCGGAAATCAAACAAAGGAAGAACATAAAAACTCCATGCAGATAGCACCCTAGGTCTGGAACTGAACCCAAGTCCCCAGCACTGCAAGGCTGCAATGCTAACCACTTATGAATGCTTCACTATCAACCACACATGACATGTTTCAACATTAAGCCCAGGCAACATTAATGATGAGGCAAACTACCCAGCAAAGACATTTTGTCCTTTCAGGAGCTGTTCAAATAACTGCAATACTTTCATGGCTAGATAGTGCCCCTGCAATAGGGCAACTAGTGCATCTCATCAGAAGAAAATACCAAGGACATTTTGTGGTAAAGGCATCATTACTATCAAATCATTTCTTTTAACTGCAATGAATAATAAATTATTGGATGAAGCCAGCAGGGGCACCTATACAGCAGCTCACTTTGCATTTTCTCATCATAGCAATACAGGGATCTCCTGCAATTTAGTAAGAAAGAGAAATCATATCCTGCTGCATTAATTAAGATATCTGTATTATAATCATTACTTCTTGTATATTAGAAGGTGACTTATACAAAATGCTACCTTTTACACCACGTTTTTATCATCGTGGTACAATATTGCAGCCCAGTCTGTAACAACAAAAATCCAGAGAAAGTGTTGTCAATGCATCCCTCTAGTGGCAACTAAAAATAAGAGCAAAGGTTTTGTTTTAGACTACAAAGATCATCCATGGATATGGACTCAAATATGCTGACTTTCTGGTCCAGTATTACAGAAACACTCAAGCTAATGTGGTTAAGTGAATGAACCTTTGAAACAAAATTAGAAGCATAATAATAAAATGAAACTGGTATTTGACATACAGTAAGGAGTGACCTCTCCATTAAAATCCCGTAATATTATACAATGGGATAAGTGCAGTTATTGACCAAAAGTTAAAATATTTTTTCTCCCCTGATAAGTGAAATGGTATATGGCTTATTGTTTTTATGAAGCACAAAATCAAAACAGCAGTTTTAAACAGAATTTTGATTAAATGGTGCAGATGTGACAGAAGGCATTCAGCAAGGTGCCGAAAGGCAGAGCTATGATTCAGAAGCAGAGGGGCAGAAAGACAAACATAGAAGTGTGGAGGGACCAAAAACAGCTGTTGATTTCAAACAACTCTGCATTACTGCAAAAGCAAAATTACTGTGGGAGTAGGAGTCAATTTGGGATTTGGGACAAAGAAAATCTGTTCCAGACTCCAAAATGCTCATACTACAATGGAAATAGTAATAGAAAATTCTAGGTCCGAATGTGATTTGTTGAAACAAACTTTTGCTAAACAAAGACATTTCCAGTGTGTGATAGATGGTGCTCACTATGTTGAGGTATCCGTTGGGCACTGACGAACACAGCAAGAATTGCTTATACAGTGTGTGCATAACAAATCACCAAGTCTATAATTAGACAACTGATTTGAATTCTAGAATACATTACATCTAGAAGCAGGGCATTTCTACATCTCTGCTTTGTTATAAGAGTGAATTTGATGAAACAGTTTTGCAAGAGCACCTATTGCAATACTGTATTTTAGCATTCCACAATATTTCTTACTTTAAAAAAAGATTTTCAAAGACACTTGACAAATAACCCTAGTGGAGATCACATAACAGAGATATCCTGTGGCTAGAACTGCCACAAATGTGTCTTGTTTCTGAAAATATTAAATTGAGAAAAAGGCTCCAGGAATATTTCACAGTGGCTCTCATCTAAAACACATTTTAAAAGAGAAGAAGTAGTGATAGCTTTATTTGTTTCGTGCACTTTGAAAAATTAATAACTTACCATCTTTCACTTTCAGACAGCACTCCTGCCACACTAGAAAGCTTTTGTTGAGAGGATTAATCCTTAAAAGGATCACAGTGCTACATGGATCCGTTTTTCCCTCTTTGAGACAACAAACATGCCACATTTGTGTTGGTGACTGTTTTTAATATGTAAAAAAAATCTCAAAAGAATATGTACTGTACATATATTAACACGTGTTACAGTTTATTTTGTTTGCCACCCAACAGGCTGATTTTCACCATGAAACTTGAATTTCCTACTTGCTGCCTCAGAAAAAATTCCTGAACCACAGCGGCAGAAATGAATGAATGCAGAGATCAGTTACACAGGGCACTAGATCCCAATTTTGTAACTATCTACAGTACATCTTTATTCCAGTGAGCTTTTTCTTTGACACTTTTAACTTCCCAAAGACTTTTAAAAGACAGATTTGTCTTTTTTTTCCCTTCCTCAAATCTCTAAGAAAACCTATCACCTGTCACCATAACCCCCTCTCCACCAATTGCTTTCAGTGGTACTAGCTTCTGCACATCATCCAATCAAACTGCTACAATGAGCTACCATCCAGTATAACAAGGCTTCAGCTGCATCAACAGCAGCATTCCAAGTCTCCAGTCTTTCCCACTGGTACCTAGCAGGGCGGATCCCTCTAGATTCCAGCAGCTGAAAGTACCATAAAAAACTATGGAGACAGGGTCCAGTGTTGCATGTGTGGGTGGGGGATACAGTCTCCCAATGCAGCACCATCAACTTTTAAGATGCATTCAATCCAGCCAGATCTTTTCTGCCGTGAGAGGTTCAGATCAGAGTCATTTTTCAGCTAGAGTACTAGGAGCACCAGGAAGAGCCCTCTTTAGAATGAAAGACAAATGGAAAGAAACTCATTTCCAGAACATACTGTAACGTCTGGACACTCTCAAAGCATTTGTCAGAAACATGCTTTCTGCAACAGCCAGAAAGAACCCACAGGGGTGTGAGAAACGTCTCCCTTACATGTCATGTACAAGGGGCCAAGTCCTCTCTGTGAAGCAAAACTAGATGGACCTTCGGAAATCAGGGATTTTGGAGGCAGAATTTGTACTATACAAAGAAATGGCCTCATCTTCAATAATGAATTCCCAGTTCCCAAAAATAAGGGCTGCTAAGAGTTTATACGAAGCCTGTTTTGGGTGGCATACACAGAGGTATCCAATATCTGTTTTATCCCTAGTACAAGAGAGTTTATGCCTTGGGTGTACAGACAACCTTGCCCCCAGGGGATGACACAGACACGCATTAGAATCAAGATGTAAGTATAGACAGAGAAGCCATGAGCCTCTTAATTGCGATTGCAAATCATGGAAAGAACTAAGGCCACCCTCATTAAAACTATTTGTGAGAATGCAAATGCCTTTGTCACTCCAATGTGCAAAATAGAAAGGAAAATTGCCTGCAAGGGTTTTATGACTGTGAAAAGTAAGAGCACTGGCATGGCATGTCTTCTGTG
Organism: Lepisosteus platostomus; assembly: GCF_059453375.1. Lineage (NCBI taxonomy): Eukaryota > Metazoa > Chordata > Actinopteri > Semionotiformes > Lepisosteidae > Lepisosteus > Lepisosteus platostomus. Next base: position 29,240,852 of record NC_142619.1, on the reverse strand, counting down.
ATTTTGTGGGTCTTCCTACTGAACAATAAGCCTTAATTATCCATGTAATTATGAGAACAAAAAGCAATCTACTCTATCAAAGTGGTACCCCATCAATATTCTCATTCTCAGTAATACCTACAGTACTATAGGTTTAACTACAAATCAGGAAACTTCCCCACTTTCATTAAACAAAACTGATCAATAAAAGGTTGCACACTCATACACTGCTGCATACAGTACTGTATGTACTGCATAAAATATGGCTGCTACTGACGTGGATGAATTTTGCTACCAAGTTTGACTGGACAATCATCCCATCAGTGTTTGTTCAACAATATCCATCAGCTATCACTCTTTAGACTGGTGAGCCATCAAAGGACTCACATCAATCAGGTTTGTACTAATCCGGTAGCAGACGCTGGATATACAGTATTAGAACCAGCTGGTTTTGGTTCTCACTGAACTCCCATATGTTAGTTATTTTTATCACTATTTGCGTGGATGCTACCCCCATGCACCATGAATCATTTGCCTTTAATTACAAAAATACTAAAAAAGGGTGGTACAAGAAACTTTAAGTATTCACACAGTGTTTAGCAGACTTGAACTACCCCAATTTTGTTTTTGTTTTGGCAAGCAAGATGTTAAGCAGGCTTTTTAAGCTATAAAAATGGAACTAATTCATATGCCCTGTTTTAAAGGCTGGAGATTAGGGAGGGTGAGAGAAACCATTTTATGCTTAATAAAGCATTTTATTATTTAAGGGATGGGTAAAGGTATAAATCATAAACTCTATGCTTGTGGATTCAGATACCAGGAATTTCTTTTTTGACATTGTGACAAGTTCTATTGAACAAATTTCTTCCACTACAGCATATAAAAAAGCCTTTAGCAAGAGTCCTTCAAGAATTTGAATGCTTCAGTGTGTACACTGGAAAACATTAAGGATTCAAATAGATGTTGTGCCATAGATATTTTATTAAATCCATTAGAAGTTTAACATGTAAAGGATGTTGTGTTATCCATATATAATTAACATGCATTATAATAACAGAATTTCATTAAAATGTCTGGGGGGGGGTATGATGTCGCATTTTATTAGGGCTCTAAAACTGGCAAGACCTTCACTATATCAAGGACAAATTGACATTTAAATCAATTTATCCTGAGGCAGTAGTATGGAAATTCACATTCATTATCCCGAAGACGGTCTTTAGAAATTTTAATCCATTATCTGGAATCAATATGAAGGTTAATTCATGCAACTTCAAAAGCAACACACATGTAAAACAAGACATTTTTTTCAGATTGTTGTCTTTAGTAATAAGTCTGAAACCCTGGAGATAACACCATGATAGAACATTCAGAAATAGTGCAGTCAGCAGGCATGGACACCCTCTACTCCATAATACGCTCTACTCCTTTACTAACAACTGTTGTTCACAACTAGTAGACAACACTGTTTTCATTGTTTAATGGACAGCACCTCCATGATTTCTGGGTGTGGGTACTTTTTCTCCTTTTAGCACATTCAAAAACTTGATGCATTTAAATTATGTGGGTTTATTCTACAGAGGCAATTTTCACATTAATATATCATTCCAGACAAAGCTTTAATGGTTTCTATGCTTCAATATATCACAACCTGATGCTGTAAATAAACATCATCAATGAAACCATAACCATATACACATACTAATAATATTTTAGTGCTGTATAGTCCATAATGCATCAAAGCTTTACAGACAAGGCCTCATTTACAAAAGGTTTGTTTGGAATACAATGCGCCTTATCTATCCAATGTGGATAAAATACATTTTTATCACAATCACTTGTGAATGATGCCTACAAATCTGTAATGCATCCTAAAAGACAGAATATGCATAAGATTTTAAACAGTATATTTATTAAATACTATATAAGAATCATCATGAACATCATACTATGAGTTTAAACCGATACAGTCAAAATTAATCTTAAATATTAAGAAACCAAGGAAACGAAATCATTCAAGATCAAAATTAAGAAAAATACTGTATGTTACGGTCCCATATTTTTCACACGGAATAGAATACATCTGAACAGAAAAGAAAGTCTTTTAACAATTACAAATGCAAAAAGTCCTCTGCACAGAAACTTACTAAAGCCGCTATTTCTTTCTGTAAAATCTCAGAGCCAACTTGGTCCTTTAATGAGAAGGAAATAACTCACTGCCTCTAGTCTCTATCAGTATTAGTTTCTATCAGTTTTTATCAGCATTAGTTTCTAGCAGTTCATAATTTCCAGTATCACGCTGAAGTTTCACCACAGAAGTTTAAAGCAGTTCATGTACTACAGGCAAAGATTAACATTCTTGTATGGGCCTTGAAAGAGACGTTATCTCATAGACAAGTACTACATTGATCTATCTTTCAGTTTACCACAGCTATAATTTCATACAGGGCTACTCCGAACTGCAACAACTCAGCCACGACTTTCAAGCATGAGGGAAAAGGACAAGGGATCAATGTACTATACATGTACAGTATATCAGCATAACACAAGCCATGGGAACCTCTAAACGTTCCTTTTAAGAGCTTTGGCAGAGTAAAAATTTCCAAGTTGTACAAAATGACATTCAACAGTTCTAAAGGTTAAAGTTGTTTAACAGCTGTTCTTAACAAGACGGTATGACACGTACCTTTACAAATGTGGGCACAGTTAAGATTTGTTTTCAGATTTGCTTCCTAAATGAACACCCTGCTGGAGAGATTAAATTCTCATTGAACACGCGCTGCGGTGTGCAGTTTGAAGCATACAGCAAGATGGGTTTTGGGGACTTAAGCCAGCCAACATTGTTGGAAAGATGTGACAGCTGCTGCTCCCTTCATTTTCACTAGGGAGTAGAATACAGAATGAGGTTATTTAACAATAAAAAAAATATATTGTCCATATTTTCTCATGTTTTCCCACAATTTAAACCTTACAAAATCTGTGAATGCCTACAGTTTTCTAAGCGTTTAATTGCCCTCACAAACTATTATTACACCATCCATAAAGCACTCATTAGCCAGGATGCATTCTTCTTCTTCAAGACTTAGGGCCACCCCTAACCCTGGGGACAACTGTGTTTATCAGAGAACAAGCAAGTAAAGACAAGCAGATGCGACACCATGTAAAGGCATCCATGGCAACTCTGTTATTAGCACTGCAGGAATTCTTAAAGGAATCCATTATTCAGTATAATGAGCCATCATAGTAAAATTCCTCCTTGATGGTGTGAACTGGCATAATGCTCCCCCATTAAAAACCCTAGTAATTACGTATGTCTTCAAAACCAAAATTTGTGCTTCTGCATTAAGTGCTACTCAAGCAGCCGGTGTCAATTTTTAAGGCGGATACAAATTTTGTGTCCTGATTAGTGTTGTCATTCTTTTTACCTTCCCCTCCTCACTGTGAAAGTGTCAGCGATAAGGATGCTTCCTACAGTATGACCAGCAGGAGAAAGGGGTACACAGAGAAAGAAGAAAGTGCCAGGAAAGATCTCCTTGTCCAGATCTTTTGTAAAGACCAGATTCGATTTAAGTATTTGAACCTTGTTAAGATGGCTTGCCATTCTGATGTTTTTAGGAAACATCTGATTTCCTGTATGGAGAATCCCTCACTTCATAATGGCCTCTCCTGGCTATTGGATGCCTTTTGTGTAGCATTCAGATTTATAGAGAAAAATATATAACTCTAGGTTGTATTTTGTTAAGTGCAGAACACAGTTTATCCCTCTTGTTGGCCTGTGTAGGTGTTATATACTGTAGGATCTTTGAACACTTGACCACGCTGGAATGCCTTGCTGGTAAATACTGTAGTTGCTAAATAGTGTAACTTGAATCATATGTCATATATTTATGTTGTGTGCTGTTTACTATGTACTTTGTCATTATTCATATTTGTTTAACCCAGTGTAACTTTCTTATTCTTTTTATCAAAACTATGCCATAGAACAAAAAACTCAGTTGCCCCTAATTGTATCAACCACTGGGTCACATTCTTTGCAAAATCTTTACAACTTGGGGGTCATGATTATTTTATTTACTTACTAATTATCCTGCTTGGCCTATTTCTCATAATCTCTGTTTCTTTAAACCCATACAGTTACCTGTATGTAACTATTTACATACAGGTACTGTATATGCTGTACAGGATGTATCGCCTTTGGGTCATATTGGCTGGAATGATATGATACCACACAATATTAAATGAAAGAGTCACAATTGCTTCTAAACAATGCAGCAAGCAGAAGACAAAAATATCCCCCATCTCTGCAAACTTCTGACAGGTGTATGATGGACAAAATGTTAACATGGTTTCATTTTAAAGAAATGTCAAACTACTGGTAATGCTGCTTACATGAATGCAGAACTTGGACAAAATGCCAGACTCACAAAGGGTACTGCTGTTTTTTTGCCATTACTTTTCCCTTGATTTCCAACATGCACAGTTTGTAACAGGTCCTTTTTGCCGTTTGCCAATCCTGCAACTTGTAGAGTGTATAACTGTTTTATTCTTGACTAACTAAACCATTTAAGGCTGCATTCATAATACATCTACAGTATTTCAACTAAGACTTAAGCTCCAACTAAGGAACAAAGCTCCTGTGCATGTAAGACTAACTTCATTCTCATCTGCTCTAAATTTGCTTCACAATTTGGTGTTTATAGTCTTTGAAGCTGTGATATACTGTGATGCACTGCTCACTAGCCCTTTGTCACATGATTGTTGAAATTAAAAAACTCAAAACATCAATACCTTTTTCGTTCCATTTTCAATTAGACACTGTAAAATAATATTACTGTGCTAAGCACTGCATTGCTAATGCGATCACGAAGACCTGCAGATTCAAATTAAATAGCTGTTAACTGCCTAACAAGATTCACTGAAACATTCACAGCCCATTAGTTGATCAAATATGCCAGGCATTTCAATAAAGGAATTTCAAAGACAAGAAAGAACAAAGCACTTTCCATTCACATTTACAGATATAGTTCTTTACCTCTCTCAAATGTTACTCTGTATAACTACTGTATATTTACATTCTTCAGGTATGCCAGCAGCCATGTCACCCTGCAACTCACAACTGGCAGCCCACTGAAGCTCAGCAGGCGTGAGTCTGGTCAGTACCTGGATGGGAGACCTCCTGGGGGAAAAAAAGGTTGCTGCTGGAAGAGGTGTTAGTGAGGCCAGCAGGGGGTGCTCACCCTGTGGTCCATGTGGGTCCTAATGCCCCAGTACAGTAACAGGGACACTATACTGTAAACAAGCGCCGTCTTTTGGATGAGACGTAAAACTGAGGTCCTGACTCTCTGTGGTCATTAAAAATCCCAGGATGTTTCTCGAAAAGAGTAGGGGTGTAACCTTGGCGTCCTGGCCAAATTTCCCATGCCTCCTAATAATCCCCCTCTATGAATTGGCTACATTACTTTGTTCTCCTCCCCCCCCCCCCACTCTGACGGCAGGTGGAGGGACGCGCCAGTTGGAGGATTAATTGAGAGAGAGATTTACATTCCTCAGGCACTCAGTTCTTATTTATCCATTTGAATTTGACTTTGCAGAAAAGCACTTCCTATCTCTTACTGATTTTAACTGACCAAGTTAAAATTAACGGTTGTGGGTATTTTGTCAATTTGTTAAGTTATAAGTGAGAACAGAAATTCAAAGGGAAACTACCTATTTCCTTATTACTGCTAAAACTTGTACTTGCACTTGCACTTGCAACCCTAAATACAACATACTGTAAAATATGAGTTGTGCATTTTTTCACTGCTGAATTCATAACACAGGGGTCATGATTTCAAGGTACTGTAGCTACTGTACACAAAGATTTTCTATTTTAATAGCAGTGTATCTTAATTATCTGCATGTAACACCAAGTAATGTCTGATCCATTAGGGGCATGTACTGTAGGCTGTAATTCATTTCTTAGGTGTAAATCAACTAATATTTGGTTTTAGCAAGAGAGCTACATTTTATTTGCTTCTCAGATGGGCTGAGACCACCTCATTAGTTGATTTCAGTATACTTAATTTCCTAAGAAGATTGTGCTTTTCCCTTCAAATGTAATGAACATAATTATGGCCCAACCCTTCAAAGGGTATTATTGTAAATAAAACACAGTTCTTAAAATTTGCACTTTTATTTCTAAAGCCTGTCACATTCATTGCTTTTTAATTCTGTGTTGGCTAAAACACAAATTCATGATTGTTATTAAAGGGTAATCTGACAATTCAGACGGCTCTTATTTATACTCAACAGAATGATTTCCCTCTTATTTTGTAAAATGCTTAAAACATTGCTATTTGCAGAATACATAATTCTTTACCATTTGTTTCCCTTCTTTAAAAAACAGACTTTATCCTGCTTTCTGCCACAGAATCATTCAGTTTGTTTGATTTAACTGAGCCTCTTAGCAACTTTGATAAATGGCCAACTGGTTTGACAGCTAAGCTCTCAATTTGCAGTCATATTGAAAGTGTTATTGTGGCAGCTGCTAATCATTTCATCTAACATATAAGATAAATTGCTATAACAAAAGAATACACTCTACAAGGCAACATAGTGCTACAGTACAATAAATCAAATCTAGGGTTGTGGAAGTATAAAACAAGCTACTCAGCCATGTTGCTGAAACCGATTCCCTGGTTTCTTTTAAGAAATGGCTGAGTGAGATCTTTTGATTAGCATTCAATTAACTACTAACTACCCAAAGGACTACATGGGCTGAATGACCTATTCTCGTTTGTAACCTTTCTGATGTCCTTATGGTACAGTATAACTGCAATAGAATGTATTGGCCAATTAAAAACCAGCAAGGCTCTGAGAGTAAGTTAAAAAAAGACTTCACTTGAAGAAAAATGGTTTTGACAGTAAAAAAGACTTAAAGAAATATTGTCTTTTCTAACATACTGTATGGCAACACATAAAATCTTAACCTAGGTGATAAAAGAGGCCACTTCACTGCATTGTAAAGATAAGGAAGTGCTGTCAAAAATGGAGCCACAAGAGTCAAGTTTAAACCACCATTTTATTTACACCAGAGAAAACAAAACCTTAGCCATTTGAAAAAGATTTCAATGTGTTATTGGAACATATGCTATTGCAGTGAATTAGTAGTTTAGAAATTAATTAAGGAAATGAGAAAAATGTGTAAAACAAGGCTTAATTATCCCTCAAAAGTGGCAAGATATTTTTTACCCTAAACTTTTGATGTCAATGAAAACTGGTATTAAAACCTTTTACCTCATTGTCACATCAGCACAGAACACAATCCTGTCTCCCACTTATGAAAATCCTCAGTCCTTTTAGGACTACTGGAGCATTCTCATTTTTAAAACAATAAACATTCAAATATGGAATAAAGTCAACCTGTGAAATCACCTTCCTTTGTGAAATGAGGTGAACAACTCTTCTGCAGAAGCAACTATATTTTGCAAAAAGTATCTTTAAATAATTTTTACTGTAGACTCATACAATTATACATAACCTCTACTACTTGTTTAAAGTTCTCTCTCAGATTTAGACAAATCAAAGATCTCAAACGGAGCTTTTTTTCACTAATATCAGGGGACAAAATAACCTGTTAACTCAAAATAAAAGTGAAAATAAATGTTTACTCAAGAAAATTAAGCTTATTTTTATTGCTGGAATTGATGTGAAAAATATAGCACTATTACCAAAATCCCATTGTTCTCATCTGTAAATCAAACCTGTGATGCTTTATGCTTATTTAGTTGAGATATGTTACTCAGTGTCACAGAGGTCCAGATGGCCCTCTAGGTGATCATGTACAGTAAATTTCCAGGTATACAATGGCAAACACCTTCCATTTTGTCACTGAACTTAAATAAGTTGTACATGATCTTTGTATATGGTAGCAAGTTAAAGCTGTTCCTAAAGGACACATGGAAATAAAAACTGGAACAAATCCAGAATAAAGGCAGATGTAGCTACAGTACAAGACATCTTAACTATCCAGGGGCTACATTTTATACAAATGCCATATAAGTACAATCACCGTCATAAAATATACTTACAATCAAACAGGCACTCCATGAAGGTTTGAATGCAATCATGAGTGTTTATCCTCAAGCGTATGAAAGCTGGCAGCAGGTGTTTGGGAACAATTGTTTAGCATCTTGTCTTTGAGTGATAAGAGCGATGAAGACAGGGAATTATGTCCGAATGCACGTTGGATGCATGGGGGAAAAAACCAAGCAACAGCTGTTCAAGAACTTATTTATTTACATTTGGGACTGGTATGCCACCTAGTTTTTACGTGTCTTCTGGAGCAAAGAAAAGAAGGTTAATGAGAGCAGTGCATTTCTTACTTTTTCCACTCGTGGATGTCAGTCACTGCAACAATAAAAATAAAGCAATTCAATGGCACATGTTATTCCACTGCTGCTTTTTATTCCAGATGATTCCTTAATTTTAATTAAGTAGACCCGAACTCCTCCACTTGGGGGCAGCTGTTCCCCCCTCACCTGGAGAGAGCAACGCAACTCTTTTCTAGGAGAGAACTGGAATGGGAGGTGCCGACTCTCCCATGATCACTCGAATTCAAAATAAGATGAGGCGAAGAGGACAACATTATCTGCATCAGAAATGCAACCCTCAGATCCCCATGAGGGATGAGGGTCGAGGGGATTGTGAGATTGACCAGCAGATTGGTGCAGGAGCTGCAGTAATATGGACACTGTACTGAATTGTGGTGGTGAAGTGGGGGCTATGTTTTTTAAGTGAAGCTCCCATTTTTCCAGTTCATGTCCCCATCCACCCCTATAGTCGTGAACTTTAGGTAGTGACTGACAGAATGATATCATGGGTATAGGTGGTGAACACGATGTTTCTCCACAGGGTTGCTGGGTTACTCTCCTTAACAGGATGAGGAGCTCGGCCGTCCAGGAGGACCCGTAGAGTAGAGTCACAGCTCCTCTGGATCGATCGGAGCCAGTTGAGGTGGTCCGGGCATCTGGTGAGGATGCTCCCCAGGTGCCCTCCCAACGGAGGTGTACCTCCCAAGCACAGCCCACGGGTAAAAAATTCTCAGCTGGGAACACTCCTCTTCTGTATCGTTTGACCAGAAGAGAAAACAAACGGCCAATTAACACAGCACTGTAAACAAACCTTAAGGGTAGAGAACTTCCAGAAAAGGAAATTCCTCAGGATCAAAAATCAAACAGCTCAAAGAATTCCTCTCCCGGTCAGCCAGCAAAGAACAAAAAGTCAATGACAACATTGCTCTGAGCTTCCTTTTCAGCAGCCCTTAACTGATCCTGCAAGCTCAGCAGGTGTGCGTCCCGGAGAGGAGTGTGGCTGTGGGTTTTAACCCTTCCTTTGCCTACAATCTGTAGCCAGTGTAACTCTAGGGGATCGAAGCAGGTTTATTCCAGCTGGTGCATGAATACCAACAGGGACCTCTGATATACCTCTGAGCTGGCTCACCATATTGTACTACATGTCCAAGACTTTTTAAATAAAAGATTATGTGGATGTATGCTTTAATCAAACTAAATTTCCGGAAACAATAATTAAGGATCACTGCACTGCACATCAGTGTTTCTTTAACCTCTTTTTGTAACGGGGAACAGCTCCCTATTGTCCTCCTCATTTGAGTACTGCATACTGTAGGTTAACAGCAAAACAAGTAAGGTCATGGGAGGGACTAATCAACATTCAGCTTCAGGTTGAGAAACGTGGCTTTACATTACTATCACACATTATAATAATGTACCATAGACATTACACAGCCCACATACCCTTGTGCTGCACTCACCATACATCAGGTATCTCCAACCCTGCTCCTGGAGAGCCCCAGTCAAGCAGCTTTTAAAAGTCAGCCTTAAATCACCAATTTCTAGAGATGTGGTACAATTTAACCGTAATCAATTAAACAGATGATTTTTAAAATGAATTTAGAAATCACAGAGGACTAAAATCTAAGTACACTTCAATCCTCAAGGACTAGTGTTATCTAGTTTACTGGCTTGATTAATCAACAGATCACATGTGTTACCAATCTTTTAAAACAGTAGACCGTTACGAATAACTGAATTGGGGCTCTCCACAATCACGGTTAGCAGCCTCTGCCATTCATCCAATACCCTCTTTCCCAAATGTAAATATTCCTGCTTCCCATAGGAACACTTTAAACAATGTGTTCAACAACGTGGTCAATGTGAAGGGAACCCAGTAGCATGATTTGTTTTGAAACCCTGACTGCTTCACCTCCATCAAAGGGGAATTTACAGCCACCCAACATAACATGCTGTTGCCTTTGTTTTAGCAATCTAGAAGGTAAAGTAGTGGTGTGCTATAATATTTTCATTTACTGTTACACTAGCAGGGCAAATCAGGGCTAAAGTGGCTCAAGTAGTCTGAGGTAACTATATACTGTACTTCCCCGCGTCTGCAAAAATACACCCTTATCTTATTGATGAAAAAGATGAAAACCATACTGTACATGTGGTAGATTTTTATCTACCTCGAATATAGCCGCTAAAATGAAGACCTGCAGATTTAAGACCACTCAGGGAGGGGAATTTTAGATTCCTAAAGTAATTAGATCCTAATAAGATTTTCTGAGCAAGGGTGTTGCATCGCATGGCCTTTCCATCTAGTACAGCAATGAAGATTTGACCGCTGTGTAGCTCCTAATTGATTTCCAGTGCCACCACAATGACTGCACAACTTCAATCACAGCTGGGCGCTGCTCTCCCTCCCAGAGCCTGTCAGCGCACTCTCATCTCTCAGCCTCTCATGCGAGAGGAAGTTGCCGCTGCCCGCAGTTTCCAGCATTTATTTGCAAGAGCAATCTGGGAAGGTTTCTTCTCGCTGCTACTTAAAAATACATGAAAAAGCCCTCTGTTTGTCTCTTCATTCATCAGGGTCTCGGCAATCCCCAGCTTGTCTCAGAAAAAACGAGGGTGCAAAGTGAGACTGAGAGCACATGGCAGCTCTTACCCTGCCAGCCCACAGCAGGGACAGGGAAAACAGGAACTTTTATAATAGCAAACCAAATTTATTCAGCATGTCTGTGGGAGTCAATTCTTCAGCCCAGAACTCAACTGTGGACCCCAGAACTGTGATGCAGCAGCACTAGGCACACCAGCAAGTTCGGCAGCAGGAGAAATAGAAGCATTGCCTTAAACTTACAATATAATCCTCACGTGTTCAATTTACAATAATACTGTAGTTATGCAGGGCAGTAAACACACCTGTTAAAGTAGCCCTTCATGGGACAACGTCTACTAACATCTCAGGAAGAAATGCACATCATTACAGTCACATGGTATACTGTATTCAGAACTTGTAGTTGAAATGATCATTTTCACACACTCAGCACAAAATGGTCGTGCAAGGTGCCCCCACTTAAGTGCCGGCCGTCTCAACTCTGTGCATCCACCGCCACTCCAGCCAGCAACACAAATCACCTCGTCTGCTGTTCTGTACTTCCACATAATCCTGAGCCCCGCCAGCCCCCGGACCAACCCATAATCACTCCTCATTCGATCATGACACTCATAAATAACACACACAAGCGCTAATGACTCTGTCCATTTGGTGCACTTTAATATCCTAAATTACTCTTTATTTCACTTCTGATTCCATCTTGCTTGTAATGAAGAATCCAGTGAAAGTTAGCCATTAAATAAAAGCACTAGGTGCATAAATCTATCGCCACTGAAAGTAAATTAAAAAAAATAAAAAGGGAATGCCTAAGGGGAAAATCAGCACACACCTTTCTAAAATCTCACTATAGAGGCATTTAAAAAATACTAACTCTTTTATAAAGAGCCTCTTTAACCATCCACACTGCCCCACATTCACATTCACTGGCCAAACAAGTGGTCCCTTGGGATCAAAGTTATTATTATTATTAATATTATTATTATGTTATTGATCCCAAGGGATTAAAGTGCTGGGCCTCCGTGAACAGCAAGCACGGCTCAAATAATGAGGAGCATTTATTCCAACAGGTTTTAAAATACTTGCAGCACCATCCCATTTCCATAGCAGGATTTCTTTCAGGCGAAGTTGTGATGAAGAAAATGGTGTGTGACCCACTGGTTTTCAATAAGACTCTTAGAAGTCACTCACACTTCTCTAACAAGCCCTGGGGAGAGTCTATTCACGTAAGTAAGAGCTCCTACCCATTTGGCCAGTGAGTTTATGATGTTGTTGTAATATTATTAGCAGCAACAGTGCAAATTTAAGGCTTTTCAAGGCGCTCCAAGTGCTGTACAGTACATAAGCACATGTATAAACAAACTGATCAAAATGAAATTTATTCTTTTAAAATCTGTAGCTGAAAAGATTGGTCTTCAAGCGAATTAAAAAAAAGTCTGCTGTCCCAGAGGCTTTGATAGGTCTGGGCAGAAGGCTCCACAAACATGATACTACACCACAGTCAGCTCTATTGCCCATTGTTTGTCTTTAATAGACTTGGCCTGAATCAGAGTATTTCAGACACAGAGGTGTACTACTGTATCAATATTACAGCATCAGACGGTGGTAACATGTTGGACTGCCAGGTCCATTTAGAAAGCCTTATGATCAGAATGCCCAGTTTAAATGACTGTAGGCTGGAAAACCCCAAGAATTAATTAACTCTAATGCATGGCTACAATTATGTGTTGGGAAGTTCACATGACACATCCAAATGTCAGCAGCTATAACACCCTGCAACTCACAACTGGCAACCCACTGAACTTAAGCAGGTGTGAGCCTGGTCAGTAGCTGGATGGGAGACCTCCTGGGAAAAACTAAGGTTGCTGCTGGAAGAGGCGTTAGTGGGGCCAGCAGGGGGCGCTAACCCTGCGGCTCATGTGGGTCCTGATGCCCCAGGATAGTGATGGGGACACTATACTGTAAAAAGGCACCGTCCTTGGGATGAGACATAAAACTGAGGTCCCGACTCTCTGTGGCCATTAAAAATCCCAGGGCGTTTCTTGAAAAGAGTAGGGGTGTAATCCTGGCGCCCTGGTCAACATTTCCCATTGGCCTTTACCAATCATCATTTCCTAATAATCCCCATCTCTGAATTGGCTTCATCACTCTGCTCACCTCCCCACTGATAACTGGTGTGTGGTGAGTGTTCTGGTGCACTTTGGCTGCCATTGCATCATCCAGGTGGATGCTGCACATTGGTGGTGGGGGAGGGGAGTCCCCATTACCTGTAAAGTGCTTTGAGTGGAGTGTCCAGAAAAGCACTATATAAACGTGTAAGGATTTATTATTATTATAGTATATTACTGAAACACAGTAGACCACAGTGGCTCAGAAACCACCAGCTTCAGAGCAGTTGGAGAATGTATACTGAGATCATAAAGAGAATAAACAGATGATCTTTCATAGACTGTGCTAAGAAGACTTAGTAGCTCTGAACATTTATGATGTTAACAGTCTGCACAGGTATTATACTTAGAGCAACATCTAGGTGTTGAGCCATTGCTAAATCATCACCTTGACCAGAGTTCAGATATTTTATATAGCCTCATCCTCATTCGACATCAAAACATCATTTGTTACAATCTGTGCTTCAGTCAGACAATGCACTGCCTGTAAAATAAAATATTAATGAAAGATTAAATGGCAATTCCTATAAATGGGAATATACACAGTAATGGGGAAAGATTCCTGTCTTTGCCTCAATTCTTGTAAGCTTTATCAAAGTCAGAATATCATTGTAACAACTTCATATATACTGTATGTTGCTCATCAGAAGCCTTGGAATCAGAATGTGTACAGTATATCCTGCTGAAAAGATTTAGCCTTTTGAATGCTAGTGTCATATATCCTGTCTCTAATATTATGGATAGTCAGAGGCAGAATTTATTCATGTTGCTTACATGGAGTATTGTAAATTCAGTTAACATTCAAGACAGCTGCAAAATAATGGCGAGAATGAAATCGTAATGTAAATGTAATCAGAAAATGAACAAATGATTTATGAACTAGTAGGCACAAGTGTCTGGTTCTAAAAGCAACCCAAAGAAAAAGGAGCAATTACTGTATCTGTAACATTTTAGTAAGTGCTGTCATGAGATTGTCAGAGAAAATGCCTACTTGAACAAAAAGGCAGTACTGTACTAGGGATTAAGTGGATGAACTCCAGACTCTGTCTGGATGTCAAGAAAGGGGTAATACGGTGTGTGCAGGCCAAGGCATGTGCAGGAAAAGGCCACAAAGTGCAAAACCCTGAGGTCAATGAAGATGCGATCAGATGCCACTCTGTGGGAAATAAGAGTGCTAACAAGGAGGTCAGCCATGTGAGGTCAAATAGCTTCTTCCTTATTGTGCAGTTAGTACCTCTGGAGATTGTACTGTATGCATGTTTAAAAAGGTTATGGCAGACTACACTGACTCATTTCCAGATTCACTAATTCAAGACCAGCAGGGATATACAGTAGAATAAAACTGAGGACTTCTAGGTCTCTGAAGTAAACTGTACCACATATTGCAATTATTTATTATTGAAGTACTGTATATGATATCTATATATTATAATAATATTATACATATATATATAAAGGTACAGTATATAATATTCATTATTATTGAATATTCAATAATATTGATTATTGAATGGTGTATTATTCAAATTTAGATATGCTATTATAATAAATCTGAATACTTAAGCTAAAGCACAACAAATGCTATTCTTTAGCTTTCATGGAAGGTATTATTTTATTCCAAGGTAGAAAAAATAGGAAAATAATATTGTGCAAGAGGTTACAGTAAATTACTATTTATGTAGTACACTACAATGTGAAACACTAGAAAATACTGCTCTCATGGTCAACACTTCACATATTACCCATCACAAGTGAAACCCATTACACAGAACAATTGACAATGAGAAAAGACAAAACTCTGACACAAACTACAATCAACCATTAGCATACAAATTAATTTCACAAAAATTCCTCATGATGCTAGTGTTTAAGCTGCAGGTTTTATGAATGTAAGGTTTATTAGTTTATTCAGTTTTCTTATTAAAGAAAAATAAAACGTATTATTTATTAATAGAAATAAGATATGCTGCACACAGTGTTTAGTAACTGGGGTATTTTTATCCTATTGTTTTTATCAAGCCATTGTCCTGTTTTGAAAAGAGAGCAACAAAAGTAAAATATAAAAACATAAAATATTCACTACATAAATTAGCCTCAATGCTAATACATAATTAAACATTTTATTAGTCTACAGAAATTAATTTAAATACATAAAAATACTTCTGTCTATTAGATACAGTAACAAAGAGAAGCAGACTATTATGTACAGTAGTTATACAATATTTCTAAAATTCCCTTATTGGATCCACTGTGACAGTGTTCTGGACAAAAAAAGCCATTTGATATAAATTATGACATTTCTCAGTGAAATTATAATGTATTTTTATGAACTCCCCATTAAAATCTTCCCAGATTTAAACCCCTGGATTTAACCTGCTGTTGTCCTTCACATTTTTAGCCTTACTGTACATCGGCGAAGATTAAATCAACAATTTGACATTTCCAACTGAAGTTGCAGCACTGCTGTGTTGTCCATGGGGCTGGGCCAAGACACTTTCCCCATCAATGAACTGTATTATTTTCCAGCCAGACACCGAGCCTGAGCTATCCACTACCTGATAAATAATCAATGACCTTATCAAACTCATTTTCAGGGGTTACTCAGTCGTTTATCTCTCACTCAGGTGTAAAAATCTTGGTAGACATAATCTGCTCCTAAACAATCTGTTCGTCTATGGTTCTGTTCTTTTCTAAGCAATTACATGAGAAGTACAGTATATACACATATTCTGTATGAGCAAATATATGACACAAATATAAGGGGATGCAGAGAAAGAAGATTTTTTTTAATTTCTTTGGATTTTATTTTAAAAAGTTCAGTTTTAAAAGGTTATTAATAGATGTACAGTATGAAGGAAGCAACACCAGATTACATGGGTGCCTTGACCGCGCAACTTCTGTGGTGCTTAATTAGTTGCGATCCAATCAGCTCTGTCCTGAATATTAACTTTTTTTTTAAATCAAGAGTCTCCAATCCAGTGTTTCTGAGTTTTTTGCAAAGTTCAGTAAAAACTTCTAAAACATTCTAAGACCATTTCTGCAGAATGCCTTAAAAAGTAAACAAAACAGGACTATTTATAAAACCAAAGTGGTTTAACTCCCATTAACATAAATTTAAGATTTGACTTTCTGGCTGTGCTCTGCATCTTAAATCTCACTGCTCCCATCCACAAGTACTAATTATATGAAAGCCACAAACACGTTCTGCAAATGTGCTGCTCTTGCACTAACCCATTTATTAGATGGAAGAAGATTATTCAAAGAGATGGGCCGAGATAAGCGCCGGTAAATAATGGCACTCTCCATTTTCCAACCTTTGTGGCAGCAGTGGGGATGAAATCAGTCCTCTGTGAAAGATCGCACTGCTGGAGTAATGACAAGCCCGAGACACAAAGCAAAGCCCCTAGTCACGTAATACTGAAGGTCAAAAACATCGGACACAAAGAAATTTTGCTGTGCCAGCAGTTCATACTCATTGAGCTTCCATTGCCCTTGTCAAATCACTGTACTGCCTTTCCATATATTCCAAGTGCGCATAGGATCACACAGTCAATCCCCTCAATTCACACCTTTTCCCCAGTGTGACATTGTATACAAAAGACGCAACGTCAATGTTTGCCCTTGTCCTGTTACTCCTCTCTTGACATTAAAACCAAAAATGAAAAAGAATGATCGTTTTAATGTTTTCCATGGTTTTAAAAATTGAAAGGGAATTCAAATCTATGTCAACAGATTCTCCAGGGACAGCTTTCCCCCCCGCATATCACAGATTACAACAGTGCAATTCAACTTCTCATACAGTAGGTAATAGCCCCAGATGTGAGCCCAGTAATTACATGCAAAATGAACAAGTAGAAGTTCCAGTGCTTGTTTTGGAGTAAACTGTACTGATTCCCTATTCATCCAATGCTGATATGAGGGCATTTAAAAAGGGCTGATTAGTAGATGCATGGAAATAATTGGTGAGCCAGATTAATAAAATGTTAAACTGTGAACAGCTTCTATTGAAGAAAGTAACACTTTTCATACTTATAATTTATATAATTGGAAATAATGTCCGTCAGATGATTTCCCTGTACTTAACAACCCGCTAGTATGGTTTAAATGTGATTTGACAGGACTGCACAGTCCTTTAGTGGTTCTGAATGGACAAGAGGATTTTGTAGCAGAGATTAGCCTATATTTTTAGCAGACTTAATGCAACTGCATAATTAATGTCTCACTAAATCCCATTTAATACCGGACTTTGGTCAAAAGGACCAAGCACAATATAGTAAGGGAAGCAATTATCTTTTTACTTTTTTCTTTTACAAATTAACTTAGCAGGAAAATAATTAGGTGGGATTCAAGGTATTAACTTTCTGTCACTGCTTTCTTATAATTGCACCTTTCCTAAACTGAGACTTTCAAATAATTTATTATAATACCATGTTTACCATTTAAGCATTCTCCTCACGTACAATAAAAACACAAAGTAGGCCTTGCATTCTCAGGCCTGATTCTCAAAGAAAAGGATAATAAAACCACAGAATATTTTAACAAAAAGCTTATTACTTGCAGATCAGATAATTAATAAGGTAGACCGCTGCACTGAAATTCTAAACTCCCCATTTTCCATCAGAAAATGCATGATCAGAACTGTTAATGTATACCACTTACCTACAGAGACAGACAGACTGTAGATCACTGCTGTACTCAAAAGTGCCCTACAGTAAAAAAACTTACAAAAGTCTGGCAAGATACTTTTATATTGTTGCATCAATTTCTACACCATGGCCTCTTTAGTGGACATCAGTCATGTCAGAGCCCACTGCAGTGTACTGTCATTGTCCATGGAAATACAGTAGGCTGCCTGAGGACTCTGACATTGCAAACATTACTTTGTGCAGTTTTCATGATTCAGTTGTTTGAAAAGATCAACTACTTTTCTGAGCACCCAGTCTAAACGTTTATTTTTGGCAAAGAGACTCAACTAGCTTTAAACTTCACTTCAACATGTGCTAGACCTGAAAGTAAAGTAGGATGAATTGTACAGAAAATAAAAGATCGAAAATAAATGCAGTGGAAAATGTCACAACAAACTGACACCTTCACAGAGCTAGTATGAGTCACTGGAATTGTTAATGAGCTCTATTCAGATGCAATGGTAGAAAACAGTGCTACACACAAAATGTAATAGCATCAGACGTATACTTGTTACCACATACAGTACATGTACAACACTTACAGTATATATTTTCCTCGAAGTATTGCACTACTAAAACAACAGTTCTATATCAGCTTAAGAACATTTAATGGGCCTCACAGCTGATCCTCACTAAACCTTTTTTATAGAACACCTTGTCATGATAGACCTGCACCTTAAAGCATTATACAAGTCAAAATTAAATACAGTAGAAAGGACTGAAAAGCAAATTGTATTCAATTAACTACTCAACAAAATTACATCAAAATAATTTGCATAGGCAGGGCTAAGCTCGTAGCGTTTTTGGAAAAAAACTGCCTACACTGTTCTGTACTGTACACACAATTGCTGTGATTTAAAAAAAAAAACGTTTGATCTAGGGATCAAAATAAAAGAAAAAAGGGCATTTTTTGCAGGATGCATCATTAGAGAGATGATCAAATCCAAACATCCAAAGTATTCCAATTAATATAATATCTTCTCCCCATGACTGCATGGCTTTCCTCCCACAGTCCAAAGACATAAAGGTAGGTTAATTAGCTTCTGAGTAATTGACCCGAGTGTATGTCTGTCTATCTGTGTGTGCCCTGCAGTGGAAACACATCCCATCCAGGGTGTACCCTGCCTTGTACCCGTTGCATGCTGTGATGGCCTTCGGCTTCCCCATCACACCGAATTGAATGAAGCGGTTAGAAAATGGATAAAATGGATGAAAGCAACTCATTTTAACAGTGATTAAGATACACATTAGAGCTGAAGATCTCTTTTGCGAAACACGCTACCTGTTGTTATTTATTATTTTATCATAAAGTTCATACTGTAAATAATAATTCATGCTTTCATCTTCACCAAAGGGGTTCTTTCACAAAATCAATCACAAACGGCACCATGACTGGAATCTAATAAGCTCCAGTTCCTGATCAAGTTAGTGGTTTGAAAAGTTTTTCGGTAGTCTTTTCTATACTTGTCCAAGAGAGAGAACATCAAAGAAATATATTATGTTTCTCCACACCCCCCTCCTCTTTTCCTCAAAAGGTCCACTGATCGTAGCAACTCCTGAACCATTTGAGAAGAGTTCTTTGTTAATTCTGTAATCTGCTGTACGTGCTTGTGCTTGCAGTTGCCTTGTGATGGACTGGCGTCCCATCCAGGGTGTATCCTGCCTTCAACCTGTAGCGTGCCGGGATAGGCTCTAGCTCACCTGCAACCCTGTATTGGATAAAGCTGTTATAAAATGGATGGATGAATACACTGAGAATGCGTGCCATTATTTATTTCAGAGTCATAGCAACAGCTAATAAATGCAGAACTAACCTTACCTTGTTTGTCACATCAGGGGTTGTTGCTGATAAAACACTTCTCGTGCAACAACTAGTTTTATCATCACTCTGCAGGTTTAGTTTTTGTAAATACCCTCAAGTAGCAGAAGAAACAATGTAATGAGTGGTTACAAAGGAACACGGACAGTTCGTCAACAAAACATTTGTTAACGACAGATTTGTGCTTAAATATGTATGAACACAAAAGTCAAGCCTAACTAATATCATTGGTATATTTGTATAAGGAAAGAATATATTCCTTTCTATGGTTTAAACCCTTGTTAATATTCTAGTAGCATTCTATATGCTTTGAATTTTTAAAACAGATTACTTGCCCATAAACATGAACAAAGCCAAGTTACAGTATCTTTTGTTTATAATGTCTGTCCCCTTTCATAAGATAATGGAAAGGAGCTGCAAAATTATTTTGCGCTTTCTTCTAACGTGAAGCATGTCCAGTAGTACTGTACATACTGTACAGTGCCCCCCAATAGCACTGGGAGTCCAAAACTTATTTTTGCTTCACAATCAAGCACTTTATATTTGTGATCATAAGATTAATATGGATTAGAAGTACAGCACTGCACGTATTTTATTTTGGATAATGGGGTGCAAGTTTGATAATATTACATAAACATACTTTGTTTTCAACCTAGTTACGTCAAGTAGCTACAAGTATTGGGACGCACTCACTAAGTAAATTGTGCAAAAAGGTAAAGTATTTGGTTTGAATCCCTAATGAGGCAATAATTGCATGAAGTCTTTAAACTCATTCAAATTGCTTAACACTTTGTGTAAGCATCTCAAATGGCATACATTTGATATACTGTTTATACACTTTAAATTAAAAAATACATTTTCCCTCCCATCCAACCTGGTCTACACTGGAGATTAGTGGCATTGTTTTTAAAAGCTGGTCTTACAGGCAAGACAAGAGAGTGGGAAAGTAAGAGACAGCAGGACCAGGTGGCTGTCCTGGCTGCAGGGTGGCTGTGTGCGATGATTTGTTTAAAACATAAATAAAAAATAAATTGAAGGCATACTTTTCTGCTATGCTTCATTTTTTTTATTTAGAAAAACAAACAAACCCACGGGGAGGTTAAAGGGAGCCCTTCTAAAAGCAGGGATGTGAGAAGCTGCAGTTACCGTAGCTACCTGCCTGTCTCTGCTTTCTTCTTCCACTTCATCTCTCTGTTCTACTACCAGCCGCACTGCTTATTTCAGGATATGCGGCTTTTAGACCTTTTTTTAGTAATTCACCTTAAAATAGTAAGCCTGGGTAGTGGCAGAGAGAGGGGTTATTAGAAAACAACATTAAATATTATTTGTGAATTTCCTGTGACACATCAGCCTTAATAGAGAAAGGACAATGGGGAGAAAAACTCTTGGCTTTTTTTTTCACCTCTTGGAATTAAGAACACAAAATGAGAAAAAAAGTGACATTATATCATTGGTTATTTTAATAAACGCAGCAATCTTTGAATACAGCTTGCATTTGAATGCATGTATAGGAATTTGTTTTACACAACAGTCTGCAGTATGTACAGTACTCTTTTACTCTTTCTTGTTTACAATCTAAAATATTTCAACTGGACTCTAAATGATCCTGTTGTACTGTTACTTTTTAGCTCACAAGAAATTACCTGCAAACAACCAGTAAGGAAAATTGAAACTCATGCAGGAAAACTGATTGAAAAATACTATATATTTATACAGTATTACATTTAACATAATGTCTTTTCAATTTTGCCATTTTACTGCCTAACAAAATAATGGGGGAAAAACATTATTTAGTAAAAAATACCAATACTCTGCATTTATTAATTTATCTACTGTACTGAGAGTCCCATGACAGGCAGTTTGAAGGTAACTGAAAAAGGGGAAAGAAATGTGTATTCAATGGAGACACAGATTTCAAACAAGACAGAAGTTTGGAGAAAATAGCAACAAACCCAAATATCCCAACTTGACAAACACAGTTTTCATCAGGCAGCTGTACAGATACACCAGGGAGCAACACTCTGAGAGCTGTTCTGTAACCTGCACTCTGGGGGTCACAAATCTTAGATGCTCTCATGTTGCTCCCGGGCCAAACTGTTTTTTGCATAGCAATCAATGGAGGCTGGAAGAACACATTAAAGTGCACTGGCACATTTAATTGCCTTTTAAAAATAAGAGCAGTGAAGAGTAAACTGCATTAGAGTCAGCAGCCGGCACTTATTGAGCTCAGAGCTGCAGGCTACTGTTGCAGATGCGATGGATTCTGATCATCCATATTCACGCGTACACGTCAGCATTGTGATACACAAGGTCAGCATCATAATAATTAACAAAACAAGATCGTCTCGACGACTGGGAAAGGATAACTCTCCATACGACACTTTTTTACTAAATTGTTTGTTTCTAAATGAATTTTATTTCATCTCTAACTACACAAGGGGTTAATAAACATTTATAGAATGGAACAGAGATGTGGTTAGAAAAAGACCATTTCATCATCCACTGCCTTTTACTATTTTTACTGTCGATATCCTCTTTATTATTCACTTCTGTATTTATAATGCAAAGCAATCACTCTTAGTTTGCATTTTGTGCTTCCTCAGGGTACATTCCAGATTCCTTGATTGAACCAGTGATTTTTAATCTACCTTGTATGTGCAGCTCATTCTTTCCTAGTTTTAGAAAGAACGTACTGTAAAACAGGGAAGACAATACACAGTCCCCAAGGCTGTCACATACTGTTGCTAAGACCTGAAGTCGGAAAGAAATTTCACTAAGTCAAAACTGAAGTCACAAAAGGCAACACGAAGCTGTCATGCGGTCAAGCATCTTCTGAAGAGAGGAAACCGCTTTCTCTTAAAAATAATGTATATTGTAAAACATTGTTGGCATTTGTGGGAACTGGTTTATTAAAGTGGTAAATGCTAGAAGGTCATCTTCTACATGAATAATGGATTCGCAGAACACTAGCCAAGCCCAAGATTCCTCAGTAGATCTGTTAATACCACTAACAATGACAAAAGCAGGCCAGCACTCTAAAACAGCCTGTGGTGATCCTGCAGGTGACCTGCTGCTGGCTAGTGAAAGTTAAATCTCCGAAACAGCCAGGGCGAACTCCATGGAAACTGTAAAAGCTTTCTGCATAATCATTTTCAACTTCCTTCGAGGCACAAGATGACAATTATTTTCTACATCCATGCCCTCATTAAAGGATCTCTTATCTTCTAAGTGACAGCTCTGGACTATATTCATTTTGCTCATGCACTGCATCTATTTGCTCAGCCTAGTTAAACAACGATTCCCAGTTTCTAGCCCAGCCAATGGAAGAGCTAGATCTTGGAAAGCAGGCATAGTACTGTATGTCTCTTAATTCCTTTGTATCATGTTTCATGTTCCCCAATTTTATATTCACATATTAATGTGGAATTGCATCTTTAATGAAATGCCTTTCTTTTTAAACAATTAGCACTGCAGAGCTTGTCATATACTTGATCAGTCATTTACAACACTGCTTGAAGGGCCTGAAATATCACTGTATTGTTTAATCTCTCCAGCTGTCTCAGTTTCAGTTTCCCTGCTCCTGCCTCTTTAAGAGCATCAAGGCTGGGTGGAAAGCAAGGAACGGCTGACAGGTCTTTGCGTGAAGGAGTGAGTTAGAGTGCAGGAAGCCCAAGACTGGCTTCCTGTGGTTGTTGAGGCAGCCACAGTTTAAGTCAGTCTGCCTTGACCTCAGAGTGGTCATATACCCAGCTGCTGGGGTCAGGGCAAAATTAAAGGGAAAGACAGGTGGCTTTTACTTCATTGGCTAAACTCAGTAACACTGTCCCTTCCTATTTTAGATTTCCCCTTGGGACTAAGACGATGCCAGTGGGAACACTGCAAATTCCACATAAAAAGTCAAACACCAGTCATCCAACAATCCAGCAGAGTTACCGTTGTATAAACTGCATCGTTATATACAGTCTATGGAACCTACCGTTTCAGGAATGCACTACCAGATTCAAGATAAACATTAAGTGGGATAAGGCTGGTTTTATTCCTGGGGTTTTGGCTAAGTTATCATTTCATCATTCTCAGACAAACCTTTCTCAAGATTGCTGAAATGTCATGCACAGTGAAGGTCACATGGTTTATTCAAGTATTCCCGTGTAAGTGATCAATATAACTGGTATGTGCCTGTCAGCTCAACCTTGATTGCCTAAGCAACTTCATGTTGCTGTAAGTTTCCTCTTGGTTTGCAGAGCTAAGAGATTGTTGTGGTTTGATTAAGTATTGTGAAGCTGTGTTGTTTTTAAGCATGTACACATCACCTCACAAGTATTCACTGCACACCCTCATGTCCCCGTTTGTGTCACTTCAAACTCAAGAGAAAGACAGAAAGACAACATAAGCCATAACATTAAAATAACATAACCTCTCTAGGTAACATATTCAAACACTTTAATCAGTGAGCATACACTGTAATTCCAAGCTCTTGTGAAAGTGTGTTAGGTTTCTAAATCATTTCAGTATCTACCGTATGCACTTCAGTAATAGTGCACTAAAAATAATAACTGCATTGATACTGTAATTAAGATTAGCTAATTTCATTTTTAAACTCCTACCACAACACTATATTTCATTTTTACCTGTCCAGATGCTGGATATTAATTTTTTCTTTTACCCCACTAATGCTTGATACAGACTTCAAACACCCTAGTTCAGCACTGAAGGTGGCCATCAAAGGTTATAATATGCGTCTCGGCATCAATTAAATATCCTTCTTTTCAGCACTTCAATCTCAGTTCTGAGCAGCTCACAAATATGAATGTCTCCCAACATGTGTGCTTCTGACATTTATAAAAAAGCAGAGAATGACTCAGTCTTGACGCATTAGTTCCACCTTCACAAAACAACTGGTCAATGAAGGGGGGGCATTTTTAGAAGGCATAAGCAATGGCTATGAAAACCCAAATGCCTTTGTACTGTATATTTACTGAACTTACTAACACTTCTGCAGTATTCTAGTTTTGCTATCAAGATGTAACATTTAAGTCATAATCCTGTTATCTCTGGACCACCAGGGTCCTAGAATGTTTTACAGAGCTTCAACAGTTCCAGTATGACTGTTTACCAGATTATTTCTGTACTATCATTACTATTTTAGCTCTCTGTCCTCTAGTCTAGTACATTCGGATATTCTGATCCTGAATATGTGTGCGATGCCCTGTTCCTGCTGGCATGTCTTTGGAATTCATTTGCTGGATCAATGTAACAATTCATACTAATGCTGTGCTCTATCAATGATGCGTAATTAATCCCGGTTTGTTCTGCTGACAATAACCACAACTAAGCCAAGCGCTCCCAGTGCAGACCTTTCAAGACAGAGATAATGGTGAGGAAAAAACAAATTTACATTAAGATCCGCCAAAGATTTGTGTTCTCAGTGCACATTAAAAACCATATTCCCTGTCCACCGAACAGAGAGCCTCATTCCACACAACCAATTCTCTAAGCCTTCCTAAGTATGTGGTTGTTGTCTCTTTAGAATGTCCATAAACTAAACCTGAGAAGATGGTGCTTTTAAAAACCTGTACTGTAGGAGGATGACGGAAGGAAAAATGTGATACAAGATGAGGTGTTTCCCTAAAACACCTCATCTTGTCAAATAATCCATCAGCCATTTATTATAAAGGCATCAAGCGTCTTCCTAGACATCTCTCATATGCTCAGTTTAGTCCACCCCATTAATCTCAATCAAAGCACCCGTTAACATCAGCTCTAGCAATAACAAGCGACAACCAGATGCATAAGGATTCAACACAAGTCTGCAAGATAAAAGATGCATGAAGAGATATTCTAAACTAAGGACAGCAACACCAATGTGTGCGCCGCTGAAATGTGTCCATCGTACTTCACAGGACACTGAAATATTAATACATTTAGATCTTTTTGTTATAATTGTTTCTGTATTTTGTTTTTAAAAAGGGGTAACATTGATATTACTTAGCAAAAACGCCCTAACTCCAGTCAAAACATTATCTCGCAGGATTAATAAGTATCTACGGTATCTATCCAAAAAGAGAGGTAGTCACATGAGACAGAGGACACTTATGTTGAAGGACTGAACAGACTGAAATTCCTTTTTTACATAAGAACCTGTGGGTGTACCAA
The DNA here is from genome assembly GCF_059453375.1 of Lepisosteus platostomus. NCBI lineage: Eukaryota > Metazoa > Chordata > Actinopteri > Semionotiformes > Lepisosteidae > Lepisosteus > Lepisosteus platostomus. The sequence goes on along the minus strand of NC_142619.1, from coordinate 29,215,107 downwards.
GTGGAAGGTCAAAACTGGGCACTGCTGATTCACCAAAATGCTATAAGACGGTAGATAAGAAAAAGGAAGTACTGTAAATGGTCTATTTTAACTTGTAACTTTTGTAATGTTCCGGAAAACCAGATGCACTTACTGTAAATGCGTATCTAGGCCTACAGTATACTTGGTCCGTCTTCCTACAACCTTATTTACATAGTGTATAGTATATGCGCAGGTCCTCACTGAAATACTCTCAGAAATACTTAGAAACTTCAGCATCATTGTTGCCCAGAGCTTATCCCACGGCGCACACAGACAGAAACACTCATGCTCACAACAGGGCCAATTTTTACAGTAATTACTGAAAACTGCGCATATTCTTAAGAAAGGACCAAGCAGCCAATTATGAGGAATAATTTCAGCACTATCTGTCAAAATACCATCAAATAGTGAATTTTACATCACAGCACCTAGCTTCAGCGTAATGTCATTCAGCAGGAGTTCTAATTCAAATTGGTTGTCATTACATGCTGGACTGAATTTATGAATTTCAGAACCAACCACTATCTCATTTATACAATCGTTCAACTTCTTTTAGGTAAAGGAGTTTTACAGAAGAGAAGAAAGCCATTATCAGGGTCCTGTAATGTCAGAAAGCAATAGCATGGATCCTTACGGCTCAAAATACAGTGGCCTTTTAAAGCTCTGTTCAGAGTCTGGAAATATTTTTGTGACATCCACATCTGCCCCTCCCTTCTCATAATTCTGTAGCTATCATGTACATTGTCCTGACCCAAGATTAAATTCAATGGGAAAAACCAAGAACTAACCCAGTTTCTCTTAAAATGCACATGAGGTTAAAAAGACACTGAACATGTATTCCTTGTTATAGAGGTATTTTACTTTGATTACCATTCCTTTGAACTACAAGTATTGAGTATATATACAACCTTCGATATGTACTTTTTGTTTGTAGCTAATGTATGTAATTCTCTTGCTGCTGTACGTGGTCTCATTTATCAAGATATTAAAGCATACAGACTTGAAATATTAAACATCACTGTCTAGTTATCTGAATGCACAGCCATTTCCTAGTATGGTGTTGAATGTATATTAATTAAGAAGGCAGAACAATGGACTGTACAACTAAAAAGGATGTTCTTATTCAAAAGGCTCAAACTGCAGAAGGTGTTTCAATTGCACTTGTTTACACACTGATTTTTGTAAACTGTACTCAAAGATGTGGAAAGTTTATGCATACTGTACATACAGGAGTGGCTTCATCTAGTAAAAAGAAATGTTTAGTCACAGCTTTAAAGTAATGATAGAAGCAATAAAATGTCATTCTGGCCAGCATTAAGGGTTATTTTAAGCACCTTATAATTGTGATTAAGATAGATTTCAAGCCTTTCAAAAGGAAAAAAATAAGAAAATGTAGATGAAAGGGACTGTCTTCAGAATATCTTGCTAGAGCTCAGAGAAACTTGTCCATGTAGAAATATACCTTTGGACATTTATGAGTCACAAGTAAAATGCTGTTTTTTTCTTCCAAAATGAATGACTTCATCTCTACCGTTTTACTGTTTAACTCCCTTTAACGGGGTTTGGGAAAAAACAAAACAGAACTGAATTCTTTTGGTGGAGAGGCAGATGTGCACGGGCATCATCAACACCCATTTAAAAAGAATCACCACAAGTAAAAGGAGTGTGGAGAGCAAGTGGAAAAGTATAAATACACATATACTATCAGAAACGTTATTGATATTGCTCCCACATTTATCCAACGCAACTTATATTTGTTCCCATTTACATTAATATTTACAGCTGAAATATCTTAATAATAATAATAATAATAATAATAATAATACTAATACTAATAATAATAATAATTTCTTACACTTATATAGCACTTTTCTGGACACTCCACTCAAAGCGCTTTACAGGTAATGGGAACTCCCCTCCACCACCACCAATGTGCAGCCCCGCCTGGATGATGCGACAGGAGCCAAAGTGCACCAGTATGATCACCACACACCAGCTATCAGTTGGGAGGCAAGCAGAGTGATGAAGCCAATTCATAGATGGGTATTATTAGGAGGCCATGATTGGTAAAGGCCAATGGGAAATTTGGCCAGGACGCCAGGGTTACACCCTTACTCTTTTCGAGAACCACCCTGGGATTTTTAATGACCACAGAGAGTTAGGACCTCGATTAAGTCTCATCCGAAGGACAGCATCTGTTTACAGTATAGTGTCCCCATCACTATCCTGGAGCATTAGAACCCACACAGACTGCATGGTGAGTGCCCCCTGCTGGCCCCACTAACACCTCTCCCAACAGCAACCTTAGGTTTTCCCAAGAGGTTTATCTTTAGTGGGCAGACAGGTGTGAATTGCAGGGTGACATGGCTGCTGGATTTTGCTCAAGAGTACAACAAAGGCTCTGGGCTACTGGATAAAGACAAAATAATATTCTTAAAAACAAATTAAAAATAATCCTAAACTAAACTGTCCACAAGCCTACTGTTTTTATATTCCCAAAAGTGAACAGGGCAAACTTACAAACTCAATGTAACAATGTAATACTTTCTTGATTATTCTGATATAATTGTTAAAGTTATATTAAGCATCACAGAGTCCATCATGGGAAAAATAATTACCGGACGAATTAAACCTCACTTGAAGTAAGACTTTGTTAATACAGAAACAGTCTCTGTTAAGATAAAAACACCGATACACTGTACAAGCACCTATTGCATTAAATTCTGCATTTATCATTCTGTGAAAGTCTTAGCATTCAAAAGCACTTTCTCTTGCTAACTTAAAAATTATCTGTATAAACATCTACTGTATTCATGCCACTTTATAAAATGCAAAAAACAATCTAATCATCTTGACTTAAACATTACTACAGGAGTCCTAACTAGAAAAAAATGTAAATAAATCAGACAGCTATGAGTTCCCTCTTACATACTATACAGCTGTATATCTAAAGAAAATGTATTTTGTGTCTAGAGCTACTGTAAGCAAGTAACAATATTTTAAATCCATTAGAAAACTCAGGCTTTCCTAGACACGAGTAAAAAAAAAAAACAACCTTTTGAATACACTGTATATTTTTCATTTATCAGACTATGTTGTTGGTTTTAATTTAATTTGTACATACAGTACATTTTGCTTCAACAGTAGTAACTCAATGTTACTATGTGGGACAAATTTAATAAACAAAATGTGAAAATGCTACAATGTACAGTACTCTGAAGCATGGCAGCTGAAAGTGAATAAATAATACGGTATTGTTTAATTTGTGCCTTTAAATCGTGAGTGGTTCACAATTTGGTAGCTTGGATTGTGTGAATAGTCAGGTACTGGCCCCACAGAAAAAAACTTACAGTATGTCCAAGCAAGTCTTTAATCAACAATCATCATATCCTCTCTAGACAGAATAGGCACCAAACATTTTTTTTTTATATTCTTACGACATGGTGCCCTCTTGAACAATAACTGGTTACATTGAACTCTGCAATACTAAATTTTAAAGGCAAATTCTGATCCTTTTTTTGCTTCATGAAAAAATCAACACTCCCCAATTCAAGCATGAACTGTGTGCTTTTACAAGACTTACTTAAGGAAATCTACCTGTACTGTGCATCGAAACCAGACTGTTTTATGTGATAGGCCGTGTTTATTAAAATGTAATTTCACATTCATTGCCCATGTTGGTTTACTCGATACATTTCGGTGGACCAGATTACCTTGCACAAATATGTTTGTTTTTTTAAAGGATGTAGTAACATTCAATTAAAACTATTGACTGTACCACTGTATTGATGTACAGTATTGTAGTCCCAGTATATCGGTTTTAATAACAGGACATTAAAAATATTTTGAACTTTTACAAAGGATTCACCATATACTATTAGAAAGACAAACACACAGAGGCACTTTAACGTGGCTTTCACAGTGTTTGTCTTTCTAAAGCAAGCTCTGGAATTTTAGCAGCACTGTTAAATTTGTCTTGAGTTAATGCTATAGAAATAAAGCTACATTATTGTTTCTAGACAGTTCATTCCTTATGGGAAATTCAGCTCACCCTCCACCTGAGCTACTACCCTACACTGACCTCAGTCCTCATTACAGCTGCAACGACAAGGGCCAAGGGCAATATCTAAGATTTATTACATTGACAAAAGCACAATGGACACAACATGAGCCCAACGTACAGTAAATACTGCATATGTGTCTTGAAACATGAAGTATAATAATGTGTATTATCATTCCCAGTATTTGTTCAATGAAATAGACCATATTATCTGAAAGTTTGCCACACACACATTTGTTTTTTAGTAATATAACCAAATATCTCATAGCTCAGTGTGAATGCAGAAGAACGTCTAAGATAGACTGAAAACCAATAGGAGCCAACACAGCTGCACAATTTCTCTTATAAAATACTCTAAGGATATGGTCTCTTGACCAGTGTTTAAGATGCTTGCTGTGAGTGTGCTCTCCAAGTAGAGTCAAGTAGTTTCAAGTAGTAAAAGCCAATAACTCTACAGAATAATTTTTTATCCTTAAAACTAAAAGTGACATCCAGGTAAAATAAGTTTTAAATACATTTCCTCTGAGGTTTAATAAACATTGAATACAAAAAAGGTTAGTCAACAACTTTAGTTTGTTACAAAGTTGCTGGGGGTGTAATAAGACTACTGGGGCCTTATGTGCTGAATTCATAACTGTTGCCAAAATATATATTGTAATTACTTATGTACATCCTCATTTCCTGAGGTGTTCTCAGACGAGCATGAAAATATTATTTTAGTACTATAACAAGTACTTGAAGAACTCTAGAACAGTTATACTTCCTACTCCAACAACATACTATGAAATAAAAAGGGCTTGAAGGGAAAAAAAGAACTTGCTTTGGGAATGTAACAGCATTTTCAGTTACTTACTAATAACCCGGCCAGTTCTTACCTCTAACAAATGTCATCATGAAACTGTCTTGGTTTGATTCTGGTTCTGAAAGACAGTGCAAAAGACATAATGATGCTTTCAAAAGCTCATTTTTAATTCAACTGAAATAAAAACAAAATGCTGTGAAAGTCTGTAAGTGGGGTAGGACTAGTCCTCTGCTTCAGTTGCTACCATCACGCTGCTATAGGAACACATTGCTATAGGCATGTCAGCATTATACAACCCCAGCTGAAGAGAACAACAAACCTCTTTTATCATCAGCCACCATTCAGCACAGTCAAGGGAGAGTCCCTACACCTGCTTCTGCTTTAACTCTCTGCTTCTAACAGCTATCCATATTTACCACATGTACAGTACACACATCTATACAGTACAGACTATAGCATCACTCTGTCATGTCCAATCACCCCAAGTGACACATTGGGCCATGGCACAATAATTGGAAGTGAACTCAAACAAATTGGGATCCAGTCCACTGTCACTGAAGCAGAGAAAGATCCTGAACCCTGGTCTTATCAGCACTATGCTGATAAACAATTTGAGTTACCCAGCTCTGATAGATATATACAGTATATTGCTGTATACAGCAGCCTAACTGTCAAGAACATCTGTTTCTTATCAAATTTTACTTATCTTTCTTTATTTAAGGCTTTTCTGAAGTCACCTCTGGAAATAACCCAAAAAAGAATGGGCATAATCAAAATTCACCACACAGCTCTCATTAAAAAAAACCCTCAGGTCAGCCCAGCACATCTTATTTAAAATTCAAAGCTTTTATGTTTCTTCTCATGCTTTAGATGTTATTAGGCTGTTTCCACAGCTTAAGGTGATTCTAAAGTTTATCCATCAAAGTAGAAGTCACTCAGATTGCACAGTGATTCATGCAGCAGTTAAGCTTATCAAGGAGGCTAAAACAGAATTTTCATTCTTCATAAAAGATTATTATTTCCAATGTTCTGATCCATGTAGTGGGTACACTTTACTAATGCTTCTCAACCCTAAAACAGCATGATGTATTTTGAAGATAAGAAGAATTTTGATGATAACAGGACAAGTTATGATAGTTACTGTACGTGTCCCTACATGAAAGAAAAATGCAGTTTAATTAATGCTTTATGTTAAGAGTTCCAACAACCTCACTCAGAATCTACTCATGTACATACATTCACCTAAAGAATCTGGGGATAACCCACCCTTTATTCCACATGAGCTTCAGTATCTGAATCTGGAAAGGCAAAGCAGTCTTTCAAGTATTTCTCCACAGTCCATGTTGTCCTTTGCATTTCTGACAAATATGTTCTAATCTTTGTGTTAAAACACATTTATACACATTGACATGAATATGCAACGTTCTCTGTATTCATTTTGATTATCGGGCCACAAATAAGACACAAATAAATACAACTTAAAATGAACGGGAAATCAGTGGCTTACTCTCGAGTTTTTCTGTCGCAGTGATATTTGGCTCAAGAACTTTTGGTTCTCTATAATATTCAGTAGACAACATTTTCAAATCACTTGTTACTGCCATATACCGTTTTCAAAATTAATGCTGTCGTGGTGAACCCTGAATCAGAAGACACCAAGTCTGGATGCTTGAATTTTTTTGAATACTGCCCAGACTAATAAAGGCTTTATTTCTATCCTTTTATCCGAGAGTACTCATTTTCACATGTGTTCTAGAAGGGTAAAAGCTAAAAAATAAGACACACAGTAAAAAGCTAAAAACAAGCCTAATGTTTTGCAGAATTTACAAGCAAACAAGAAACTTGAAATCAAACTATCTTGAGATAAGTGACAAGTGAACAATTCCAAATATATAAATATATAAAAGCAGAGGTTCGGGGGGAAGAAATATTGCATCGAAAGACTCATCACGATGAGTTATTGTTGTTAGCGGTAAATGTGACTGTGTTCCATACCAATGTAAGCCCTCTAGCTATGTTAGACAGCTAATATAATTCTTTAAAATAATGAAACTGCAGCACAGGAATTTTGCTGCCTGTATAAGCAGCCCCAGAGAACCAACTACGAAAATCGGCCAACGATTTTGTAACCTGCAAGAAATGGAAAAAAATAGACAGAAGGCTTATGAAAAACATCTCCTTCCTATGAGGAATCCAACCCATGTCACAAAATACATTACCTTTGGCATTTGCCGCAACTGCCATTGATTAATTAGCTGAGGCTCACACACAAAAGACACTGAAATGTAAATGCCAAGACAGAGTGGGAGACTTGATAATCATGGGTCACATGTCGCTTGCATTCACTTACAGCAATGTTCTTAAGCTGACAACCTTTGGAATATTCCCTCTCATACCTACTACAACCTTCTTTCAACATTTAGAAAGTCTTTAGGCCAGAACATTTATTTAAATAACTTGCAATCCAGATACCGTATGACAATTCAAACTTAGTGAATTTAAAATGAATAATTTTCTAGAGGACATGTGTAGCAGTGTGTTGGAATTCTCACTTAATCCCAGGATCATTCATTTTCCCTGCCTTCAGTTTTTAACCAAAAGAAATAAAAGCAACTGCAAACTGCAATAAGTTTAGCATTGAATGTGGATTTATGGATACACTATATACATTAGAGAAAATCAAATTTTATAGAGCACTTTTTTCACAGTCATCACCCTCATAAAGAGTTCAAAATCATTCATTTGAAGGAGAAATGTAGTTTGTGACATGCCACTCTACTGCAGTTAAGTAATTTGAATGTTATGCACTTATAATAGGACCGCCATAACAAAGTGCCATTTATGCAGGGGCGTTAATGATAATAGCTGTGCAGTCTGAAATCAGAGATGCTCTGCAGTCATTAAACAATCTATCAGGTCCAGGATGCCTTAGGGCATCCTGAAGAGCATGGGAAGGTGTGTTGATAATACACACATCCTTACACACATCTTGCTGGTGCGGTACGAATTTAAATGCAATGAACTTCCTATTAGCCACCATTTACTCTACCAGCAGATAGATCACTGAATACTGTACTGTACAGTACTAAACACATAATAAAAATCACAGGGAATCAATCCAGCAAATTGTAAAATGTATTGTGACTAGTTAACCATTGCTCTTTTGTTAATAGTTTTTGCACAAGGGTTAAAAATTACTATGCCGGTTTTTTATATTGTTAACCTTGATAGATCTTGTAGGGTCTTCTTAAAAAACATCTGACAGACCAGGAGAAGTCTTTTCATAGACACTGCTAATGGAACTGAGGAGTCCATTATATATTAACCTGCTCATCTCCTCCTTCTCTTCTTATTCATATTCTGCAGGCGTCTATAGAAGAACGCTAAAGACACATACTATATTCACCCAGAAAGGTTGCTGACATGGTTCTTTTAAGGACAATGTCATTTCTTTGAACTGGACCATCCCCTCCTATAGAATTGCTGGTGATGAGTTTCAAAGTTTGAGAATGGACCTTTAAGTTAATGTCTAGCTTTAGTTACTGCCTCTAGCAGGAAAAAGTTTGTTTTTTCATTTAGGAAAAAAAGGTATCATACTGTACAATAAGTCAGTTGTTGTGAGACTTGTGTTGTAACAAGCAGATTCATAACTAAATTATTCAAACAAAACACAACGAAAGGCGTTCCTCATTTTTACTTTAAGGTCAAAATATTTCCAGCCTGTAGACTCTAAGATTGTTGTGGGAAAAACAGCAACCACATGTGGAAATATGGTAACAATCCAGCAACTGTTAAAATACTGTAGGTCTCTTGATCGCTTTTTCATATTACTATAAGTACTGTAACATGCATATGAATATGAGCAAGTAAAATTTCCAAGTTCAGATTCCCCGTAATGATAATTTTTCACTTAAGTAAGTCAATTATTAAATTATGTGTGGATAGAGAAGTGAACAATTTGTATTTTGCTTAATGTGCAACAATGGTCTACTAGGTTATTCAGCTAGCAGCCATATCACCCTACAACTCACTACTGGCAGCCCACTGAAGCTCAGCAGGAGTGAGGTAGGTCAGTTCCTGGAAGAGGTGTTAGTGGGGCCACCAGGTACTCACCCTGCGGTCCATGTAGGTCCTAATGCCCCAGTATAGTGACAGGGACACTATACTGTAAACAGGCGCCGTCCCCTGCCCTCCTTGCCAAATTTCCCATTGGCCTTTACCAATCATGGCCTCCTAATAATCCCATCTAAGAATTGGCTTCATTACTCTGCTCTCCTCCTAGCTGATGTGTGGTGAGTGTTCTGGGGCACTATGGCTGCCGTCGCATCATCCAGGTGAGGCTACACGTTAGTGGTGGTGGAAGGGAGTCCCCATTACCTGTAAAGCGCTTTGAGTGTAGTGTCCATAAAAGCACTATATAAGTGTAAGCAATTATTATTAGTAGAATTTTTATTCCTTTGTCATATATTTGTCTGAAAAGGACTAAAAAAAAAATCAACAGACCCGAGGTTACGTTCAGGTATTTTGTATGGTTGTAAACAGAAATAAGATGTGTGGAAAATGGGGCCAACAAACCAACACTTTTCCAAATAATTTTAAAAACGTAGAATTAAATGAGATTTGTACTGACTGGTCACCTGTCACTTGTGGCCTGGTTCTCACAGTGGAGAATGCATGGCAGATCAAAGGTATGACTTGGAAGCTAGATTTACAAATATAAATGCTTTACATTTTATTCATCTGAAGGATTACAAATCATGTAATATACCGGGGACCCACCTCATCCACCACTGAAGTGCTGTAACAATTTGGATGACGCTCAGTAGCTATTCTGTACCAGCGGTCCCACTACACAGCACATCATGAAAAGAAATGAGAAACTGGTTCGATAATTGAATTAATGTGGAACAATAGGTGGGCCCGATCGCACAAGCCTGTAGCAGAATTTACCACAACACTGTGGTTATAGGTTGTAGGCTGTAGGACCTCAAAATGAGAAAGTAGGCAGAATCTCAGTTCCATGTCTTATCTGAAAGATGGTACCTCCAACAGCGCTATATCCCTGGTCACCATGCTGGGAAATTAGGAAATTCTGGACCATAGGGATGGGTACCACCTACTGTTTCACCAGCCTTTGCCTGTTAAAGTCTTTAGAGAGCAATGGAAAATGAGCACAAACACAACATATACTACCGCACAATCAAAAAGACAACAGATGATTTGTTTGACAAATAGAATGGGTTCCACTGACCAAACCAGAGGTTACCTACACTGGCCTTGCTGAGTCCCAGTCAGTCTTATAGGTTATCCTTGTTTGATTAAAAATTAGGAACTCTTACAAGTTACTAAACAATTATCAAGTGATTTGCTCAATTATATTGATTAATGATTGATGATTTATTATAATCCATTTGTTCCAAATATTCGCTAAATTGCAGGTGCAGACAAAGCTTCTATCACTACAATACAATGGCTTAGTCATAATTTTGGTTTCCAGACTCAGGCCCAGTCATCAGCTAAAACTTGCAACTTACTTTACTGTTTTGTACAGTATCTGAGACAAATTATTGCAACAAAAAACAGCTTTTGTGTTTGACGGACAGGAAATCAAATAGCAACATCTATATACAGTATCCACTCCTTTCTCACACAACTAAAGAAAAAAAAACATCCAATCTGATGTGAAAACAAGTAAGTGCCACCTCAAGACTGCCTCTGAGGCGTGTTGTTTGTGTGTAATTTAAGAGCTGCAGTGCTTGTTGCTCCCTAATGCTCCAGCTGGTAACAGCTACTTGTTTCTAAGCCACACAGATGCAAACACTCTCTGGAGCCATCCTCCCCTGCGTGCGGTTGGTGTGATTACCGAGAGAACTTTTTCTCGATGTTGAGCAGCCTAATCAGCTTCCTCAACACACCACCCTGTGTGTTGCCAGGACTCCCTCATTTCCCAGCCCTCTGAGCAACAGTCCAACTTTACAACACTGCACAGTGCACTGAGCAAACGGCAGAGGAGGAGGCTGTGACTCAGTTAAGCAGAATAAACAGTTTTAATTTCCACAAGGACAGGTTGGTTTCATTATTTTGTATGTCTGTAGTACATCAAGGCACCTTGATTACAATCCGCTTCCTTTGACAAGTCTTGAGATCCATACTTCTATATTGCACGTGTTAAGAGTGTTGTCTAAAATGAATCTCTGGCAGGCACTTATTTGAAGTTGTGTCTAATAACCGTAATGGAAGAGAGTATTTCCTTTCCCCTGGCTAAAGTGTCAAACTGATCTGCCGCGTTGGCAATTGCCTTCTACATTTTAACACAAAGCTACAAGAGTTACCATCCTTGAGCAAAGCTTATTCAGCTGCACTGGCATTTCAATTTAATCAGAGATTAACCCATCTTGTGCAAAATGAATCAGGTTTCCATTAGTTTGTATATTAATCTCTCTGGAAAAAAATGTATGAGTTAACACTAAGTATAATGAGCCTTTAGTAGATTCAAACCAGTCGAAGATTTGAATCAACTAAATAATACAGACCTACAGTATAATACAGGTCTATATATACTTCTTTTATAAAACCCCTGCAGTTGGCAAAACACCTACAACACTGATCGATAGCTAACATAAATTGCATATTACTCCTTTTCAAAGTTATTAACATGATAATGTAATTTATAATTCAACGAATGCAATTAATACAATGTTAATAAATTACAACACAAAATGATACAAAGTCATATGCTTAAGTGAAATATTTGCAACCAAATGTCTAGCTGGGTCAAGCTGGAGCATGGTGTGCAGGGGAGATGCGTGAAGGACATTTATTAAGTTACAGAACAGCATGGGGACAAGGGTTTTCTTGCAACTGGAAAGACTGGTACTCAGGATGGAAACATGATGGACAGTATTAGTGAATTCCAGGGCTGATGAGAGAAACCTGCATTTTATCCAAATTTTATCCAAAGCAACTTACATTTGCTCCCATTCCTACAGTGAAATGTTCAGCTGAAGCCATTTGAGATAAGGTACAGTACCTTGCCTCAAGAATACAATAGCTGTGTCCCACCCAGAATTCGAACCCTGTCCCTTCTATTTACATGTACACTTTAATAACTTTAGGTGTTATTTGATGATAATAATCCCCACACTCTCCTCAAAAGGAGAATATTGAAAAAAAAAAACTTCAACACTTGCAATAATGTGTAACTGTCTGTGAATGCAGCAATTAAAATTCACCTACCTGCCTCAAAGTTGATAAAGTGCTTATGTTTCTAGTTTACTAATAAGTTTTCACAACTTCCCCAAAGCAATTAACATTCTAAATGGAAAATTACCATCAATCAAATTACCCAAGGGCCCCTAATTACAAATGCAGTACTTAATTATGCCTTTTCATTTTAGAGCCTTGTTCCTTCTAACCAATGGAAAGAGGCCATATAGATTAAGTGACTGTACTGTATTTCATAACTGCTGGGCAACCTGAAGGTCTGATTTCATATGGGCTTGAGTGTGGGGAAAATAGATACTGTATATACAGATAGAACACAAACAGTGCCTATAGTAAGTCTAAGTTTTCATTTGAAATTACTTTTCAGAATGTTTAAGCAATTTGTTTTTCACTTGAGGTTGTGCAATATAATGTGTAAAAGAAGGTAATACCGTACAAATTCTGATTTAATGTGATTCTTGATCTCAGTTTGTAAGGCCACAACATGTGTTACTCTGGAAACGGCATGTAGACTTTCCAGATGTACTGTACTTTTAATATTACACTTGGTAATATATTAATCATTCACTTTATTTTATTTTTAGCCATCAACTTGCATGCACTTTACATTACGTAACCACCTTAATACAGACTCTATATTGGACATCCTAAATGCACTTGGCTTTTACTAGCTGAATGCTACTTCTAGCAAGTGTTCTGTCCAGAGCTGGTTTTGAATTGTTTTTACCCTGTGTGTTCACTGACGTGTACTGGTATCGTGAGGGAAAAAAAATGTATCTGAACTACTGGGCATCTCTGAGAGGAGCTCCTGAGGAGCCTGTGAATTGAGCAGGCACTCTCAGACAAGTGTCAACTTTACTCTTGAGGTGTAAAGGTGGATTTAAAGACAAAATGGTCTCCTGTTACACTCTGTTGTGTCAGACATGCTTTTAATACGACTGATTTTAACCCCCGCAAATCTTTCAAGGGTTAGAACTAGTTGCAGCTGAAAGCACCACATTTTACAAACTTCAGCATTATAGGAAAGCCCACAGACTAAAACGTGGACACATTCAAAGCAGAGGAACCATCTGTGTTATTTGAAAAGAGAATGGTGCAGAGAGCTTAATATAAACATTATGGCATGCACTCACATAAAAAAAATCTTCAAAATCTGAGTCTGCTGAATAATTTATTTGTCGTGCTTAAATGATACTGAGGAAAATGTACTGGGCTGAGTTCCCTGGGTTCCTCCTGAAAACAAGATGTGACATTTCAAGGGTTTATCTCAGTGGGGAAGATTTTAATAAGTTAATTAGTGCACACTTTTACATACAGGGAGGGAAAAGCAGGAGATGTACACAGATTTGTAAAATGGATCCAATTTCTGTTTTATATTTTTCACTTCCAGTATTTTTTAAATACCATCATTCAAAGTGTTTAAAACACCAAATTATAGTATTTAGGATAAATACTAAAACATATCATGTGCATATTTGATAAGTACAATGTTAAAGCAATACTGTACTGTACATTACTTCTTTAGATTGGGTTAGTAACTGTTTAAATCTGTTAAAAATCCTGTATTTGTTGAAATTCAACTATGCTTATGAGGATTCCTATTGTTCAAGTAAGGATCACATACTGTAGGTACTGTATACTGTATGATTGCTATTTGTAAATTTAAACTTAAAACTTAAAAGAACTGAAATGATTGCCATTAATAAAAAAAAACACAAATACAGGCTTTAGTAATATGTAAGAGTTAAAAATCCTAAAAATAAAATTAGGTACCGGCATTTTTGGCAAACATTTTGGTATATAGTTATGTTGTCATGTTGAATACAATTAGAATGGGAGCTGAAATCAGAAAGAAAAGGGGTTCATTTAAAAATAAAATAGCTTTTATAATTAAATATAGAGTAGGAAGTACAACCTTAATTTGTCATGCATTATAAACTATACGCGTACATAAAATATAATGTATAGCTAACATTTGTATTTGGGTGGGACGGCGGCACAGTGGTCTGCACTGCCACCTCACAGCACAGGGGCCTGGGTGCTGTCTGTGTCTCTTCGTGTTCCTGTGGGTTGCCTCCAGGTGTTCCGGTTTCCTCCCACAGCCCAAAGACATACTTGTAGGTTAATTGGTTTCTGGGAAAACTGTCCCTGTGTTTGTGTCTTTGTCTGTGCTGCAACGCAGTGGTGTCCCATCCAGGCTGTACCCTGCCTTGTGCCTGTTGTTTGCTGGGATGGGCTCTAACTCCCCTTCAACCCTGAATTGGATTAAGCAGTTCGAAAATGGATGGATGGACAATCATACCTGGGTTGTAAACTGCAAAGGACTGAATGAATATGAATTTTACCATTTAAAAAATGAGACAAATAACAGAAAAATACTGGAGGTACAGCCACTTCCCTCCTTTCTACCAACCAAAACAAGGAATCATGACTGCAACATCCAGTTCAGAAGCCTAAAGTGGCCTCAGTCAGGATTAGGACTAGAGTGGATTTTGACTACCTGAACTATAGCGTCTGGGTGTGTAGAATTCAAGGGTATCTTGACTACAAATCTCAAAGTGTAGCAGCTGAGGTTTTCAGCATGCCCCAGTCAATTCAAACTCACAGGGGCTTAAAGAATCAGAGATCAGGGTTGACAGTTACTCACTGAAGGAACCCTGCAGGAAGACTGCTGCATTATTAATCCCTGAGACCTACTCTGAGTTGGACATTTGTTTTGTTGAATAATTAGCCTCTGTCCACACCTGCAGTCACTAGGCAGAGATGGGTGTAAATCACTCAGGGGGAAGACCTGACTTCCACACTACTGCAGAAATGTAAATTATAGGCTAGAGCTCACCCCTCTACCATTAGATACCTTCTGCTTTCAAGCACAACAGAAAAACATTAGCCTGAGTGATTCAATTTCTGAATGCTTCCACAGTCAAAGAACCTTTTGGCTTTGAGCAATTTGCAAAAATCTCTTACCGAATACTCAACAAACCCTTTAATAAACTCTGCAAACAGCACTTCAAGAAGAAAAACACAGCTGAAGGAATGTTTCATTAAAGGTGAAGAGACACAAATTATCTATTATCTAGTTCTCATAGTGCATATTATGTACTGACTACTTTTGCCTCCAAACAGAAAAGAGAGTCTAGTCTTAATGTCAGGTTCTGTGCCGAAATGCCAAAATATACTGCTTATTTAAGCCAGTCTGATTGAACAAAAGGTCACAGTCTAAGAGCAAGGAATATAAATCTTATTTGTCAACATTACAGCTACTGAACAACGAATTACTGTGTACAGCATGTATTTGCTGTTCTTTCTTGAAAAAAACAAATGCATCATAAAGAATAGGCATGAGCTTTAGGGTTTCTGATCTTATAAACAACTCAAACAGCATGCAGTCCTTGATTTCCCATAGTGTACTTAATAATGAGCTCCTCCTTTCCCAAAACAAGAAGACGCATGACTTTGATATCCCTATGGTGATGTACCATACAACAACAAAGGGCACAATGACTGTGCGACATCCCCCCCTTTCTCTTTAGATACTCGCATTAAAAAAAATACACTCACATACTATCAAGAACACTTACTTTGCAGGTGCTCAGAGGCATAATAATAGACATCTTCATACCCCTCGTGGTAATCCTCCTCAGGTCGATACTTTTTCCCTTTCCGTCTCCTGGACCTCCTTATCTGCTTGACAAAGCCCAAGAAGCGCTCCATTCCTGTCCCCTATCTGCTCTGTCAGCAGCGGTGTACCTTCGCAAAGTGTGTGTGCCAACACTCAGCTTCACAAAGAGCACGCCGAGTGCATGAGAGAGCAGCAGAGGCAGAACCGGGGGCAGCAATTCCCAAAGAAAGAGGTTTTTCTTTTCTTCAAAAATAAACAGCTCCACAGCTGAAGAATAGCTGCCTCTTGTAACCTGTCCTCTCTGCTAAGAAATTTCAGTCAGTCGGGGTGCCTTTCAGCAGCACATCCTCACTGTGCCGAGTCAAATTCATCTTTACAATCCATTTCTGTGTCTGTGCATTGCTTTCCTGAGAGCCTCTACAGAAGCAAAAACACACAAACGTCTTTCACTATTAGTTCTCCGCAATTCCTGCTAAGGAGAGTGACAAAGTTAAAAAAAAGCTGACTGTCAGACGAGGAGTCCCAGTGCTTAGATTTTACTATCCGTACAGTGTTTCTCTCTCTCTCACACACACACTCGCTCTCTCCTGCACACAGTCATTCCATTCCAGGGAGGGAGGGCAGGAGGGGGAGTGGATAGGGGGTGGGGATGCAATGCATTTCCAGAGACTGCACCATAACTGAAGGCAATCAAGGCATTCCAGTGCCTGTCTTGTAATTTCATTGTGGACACAGTTAACCTCGTGCGCACGCATAGGAGCAAAAAGATGCGTGGTATTGGCTTTGCTGGATACAGTAGTAACTCGCAATGGTTTGATCCACTTATAACACTAATAGTCAAGTGAATGTGCGTTAATTGAAGCAGCAGCCTGAGAGATCAGCAGCTGCTTAAAATGACACTTCTACTTGCTGGGTAGTAATGCTTCTGAACCGCAATTATCTGCTCGATTGAGATTCTCCATCTCCATTTACAGCTTAAACTGTAGGACAAGGAAGGGAGAAATGAAAAACAAAGAATGTACAGTAGCAAGAAACCTCAAGAGACAGATGACATGCTGGTGCCTGGTGTGTTAATCTCCGATCTTATTATGTCTGGAGCTTGGATTTCAAAAGACTAAACATGATTGTTTATATTTTAATAATACACATCTTTTTAATGAAGGCACTTCAGCTTTTTACCCCCTAAAAAAATACTTTTTGTTTTGTTGTGTGAAGTAATACCATCAGCTTGCTAGTAAAACTCCCACAATTAGGTTCTGGCTAGTGAAACTCTCACCTACACACAGTTAAGGCAGAAACTCTCACCCATACTGGCACAATGGACCTCTCTCATTCTCTCCCTGCCTGCAATTTCATATTGGTGACACACAGGATTTCAAATGCAGCCTGTTCCTTGTGTCAACAATATCAGCACATCTTATTTAAAACTGATGATTTCCTTCTTGGGGAAAAAAAAATTGTGCGAGGCAGAGGAGGCGGTGTGACTCACACCAAGGACTGACTGACTCCTCTTGAAGACCCTAGGAGTGACAGTCATACCCCAGGAGTGCCTCGCTGACATACACTTGTATCTGCATACGCCAGCTGTAGCAATCTAAACTCGTTTGACTAAGCAGGTATTGATTCAGAACAAATCCAGAAGAAAGGCAATCTCCTTCTCCGGGAGAAAATAAAATTAACTTTCAGGAATCAATTATGTGATTAAATCCCTCCACTGTGGTCCATGCTTTTATGAGAATGCACTGAGTGTCTTCCGTGAAGCTCAGAACCTGAGAGTTCACTTTATGAGTTAGAGAATAAAAGGACAGTTACAGAATGTAGACATTTAATGAATGTACGCAGCTAGAAGGACAGACTGACACCTAGCAGCAGGGGAGGATCACCAGCCACAACACTCAAGACAGCACTCCGTCTCTCAAAACCTCTTTCCCTGTCAGGTGGGGACAATTTGTTCCACATTTTTTAACAAATCTCCTATAAGTTTGTTTTAGATTGGTTCATGCAAGGTTCCCTCATTAAAATATGTACACACATTAAAATCAGAATTTACCAATAGTCACACCCCATCCCCCAAAAGGAACCCAAACACCTTGATCTTCTTTAATATGTGTAATATCTTGGATAAAAATTTGAGAGCGATTGAACAAATTTAAAAAACTGTATGATTTTTGTATTAAGACAGGACCTGGAATTAATTTCTCCACGTTCCAAAAATAATCTGAAATAAATAATGGACAATAATGAAAAGAATAAATTATTTACTATTTTGCAGGTGCACCTCACTACTGCCAGTATTAAGATCACTTTACTGGCCATATACTGTACAATTTCTTGCATTAGGAATTTGTCTTTTCACATACCCCAGCTTGCTCTTCATGAGACACACAGGCACACAGACAGGGAGAGAAGCTTGGGGTCAGAGCCCAGGGTCAGCCATTTATATAGCACTCCTGGAGCAGTTGGGGTTAAGGGCCTTGCTTAGGGGCCAAACGGAGTAGGATTCCCCTGCCAGCCACAGGATACAAACTGACAACCTTCCAGCCACAGGCACAGAGCTACCACACCGCCCCAGTGGAGGCTGTTTATAGCCTAGGAGGCTATTTATAGTTTATGGGGTTAAAAGTCAATTTTTACACTTTTTTTGCACAATCTTAGTGTGTACTTTTGACAAACTGACAAGAATCTCTGATCTCTACTTGATTGACAAGGAAAAAAAATAACATAACAATAAACAATAAAATCTCTTCCAAGTTTCTGAATGGTCAGACTTAGCTGAAAGACGGCAATTTCTACCTATTAGAACAGCTTTTTCCTTAGCAGGTCTTTTTGAAAATACACAAGGAACCCTATATTTTGTTGTCTGCCATTTTAATAATAATTAATAATAATAATTGCTTACACTTATATAGCACTTTTCTGGACACTCCACTCAAAGCACTTTACAGGTAAGGGGACTCCCCTCCACCAC
The DNA here is from genome assembly GCF_059453375.1 of Lepisosteus platostomus. Taxonomy (NCBI): domain Eukaryota; kingdom Metazoa; phylum Chordata; class Actinopteri; order Semionotiformes; family Lepisosteidae; genus Lepisosteus; species Lepisosteus platostomus. The sequence continues at coordinate 29,196,410 of NC_142619.1, read as the reverse complement.
CACCAATGTGCAGCCCCACCTGGATGATGCAACGGCAGCCATAGTGCGCCAGAACGCTCACTGATCAGCTCTCAGTGGGGAGGAGAGCAGAGTAATGAAGCCAATTCATAGATGGAGATTATTAGGAGGCCATGATTGGTAAGGGCCAATGGGAAATTTGGACAGGACGCCTGGGTTATACCCCTACTCTTTTTGAGAAACACCCTGGGATTTTTAATGACCACAGAGAGTCAGGACCTCGGTTTTACGTCTCATCCGAAGGACAGCGCCTGTTTACAGTATAGTGTCCCCGTCACTATACTGGGGCATTAGGACCCACACAGACCGCAGGGTGAGTGCCCCCTGCTGGCCCCACTAACACCTCTTCCAGCAGCAACCTTAGTTTTTCCCAGGAGGTCTCCCATCCAGGTACTGACCAGGCTCACACCTGCTTAGCTTCAGTGGGTTGCCAGTTTTGAGTTGCAGGGTGATATGGCTGCTGGCTAATTTTTACTCACAGCTCATCTCTTTTTCTGAATGTATTTATTGTTGTTTACGTGAAATTTTTGCTACTGCAAGGTAAGGGTTAGTTTTATGTATTATGGCGAGGTTTCGCTTTTACAATTGTATTTTGCTGGAGAACTTATAACTTATTAAGGCTCTTTGTAGTGTCTAAAAACTGATTTGATGATTTGTGTAATAAATAAAAGATTTAGTTGTTGTATCCAATTTAAAAAAAAATCAGTTTTGAAGTTGAATTTGTCATTTCCTTTTCATATAATGTTCATGGTGCTGTGTTTGGATTTTGCGGGCAAAAATCTATGGAATTCAAACATTGTTCTGTATGCTTATGAAGACTTGGTGGATTGTGGTGAGCAGTACAGTATCTCACTATTAAATAAATAATTTGTTGCTTATCAGAAAATACTTTCACTGCTGAGAAAACAAACTTATTGGTTGTATTTAGAGGATACTGGAGATCACTTGCATTTGCAATGATCAAAATGTTTTTTTTTTTGGTAATGATAAGTGTACAGTAGCATTAAAGTAATTATATTCATAGTGTTGCATACTGTATCACTCTAAATGAGTGAAAGTTCATGGTTTAGTAACCAGGTTACTTCACCTCATAGGGGAAACAAAGTGCATGACCATACAATTTCATTGACTAATGCTTGTTCATCAAATCTCACTTCCATCCCTTCATCAATCCATTTTCTAACTGCTTCATCCAATTCAGGGTCACGGAGAAGCTGGAGCCTATCCAGGCAATCACCTCACTCAAGGTGGGATACACTCTGGATGGAATGCCAGTCCATTGCAGGGAACACAAACAGACACTAACACGCACACCAGGAGCAATTTCCCCAGACATTAATTAAGCATGCTAGTATGTCAAATTAAAAACGTACACTACAGTATGAATTTTTATCATAGGGACGTTTGCACATTTGTAAATCAAGTACATTAGAGTTTGTCTTAAAACTGTTTGAAAAGCTGAGATTCTGACAGCTAGCATTTCATTATCACTGCATGCCAGAAAAGTATTGCCAGGCTGGTTTTGTCACCACCAGAAAGACTGCAGAATTGATTAAAAAAATCTTAATCAAATTCTCTTTTAGAATGAAAATGAACACGTCACAAGGTCCAAATAAGAAATGGAGCTCTAAGAGAGGTTACTGTAGTCACCGGTAGACGTAGCAAGACAACCTCTCCTCTAATATGACAGATCTCCTGCACAAAATGTTACTGCTACAGGTCAATAAATGTCATCTGTATCATTAAATTGCATGTTTTACATGGCTTGTAGCAACCAGAGTAACGTGGGTTCAGTGCTTGATTGAGTTTGCAAAATTCTGATGTTGTGTTCCAATCAATGTCTTTTTCAGAAACACCAAAGCAAACTGAATTCAGGCAAGATCCCTGACATAACTTACCCAAACTTCAGGCATGAAAATTAATAAGAGTGATGATGAATAATACTGAGGGTGAAGCTAAACGTTTGTTTAACTGTTATACACATTTCCAGCACTTTATGACTTCTGCTCCCATGAAGTTCAAATATCCAGCAGATAACTTGAATGCAAAAAAACTAAGGTAATGGATCTATTTTATAAGTGCTTCTAAAAGTGAATAAAAGCTGCTGTTACAGAACCAAATTTTTAATTTCACCAATACTCCAGGACATATGGTAGATCTGGTTCATTTTTACAATTCCAAAGTTAATTAATTCGATCCAGAGTTAAGAGAGGAGTTAGGCTGCCCCATTCTGAAAATGAAACCTGTTACACTTATGCCACTTCTGGTGAGTCCTACAATGACGATCCCATTAAATGCATTGGCTGCACCTACCAGAGACACTTCCTCATGAGACACAGCTAAGAGAAGGAAGCACTGATTTCATAGCTAAAGCTATACTTGCAAAACTTTTGCCATGCAAGATGGATGAATGGACGTTTGCCTGTTATGCCTTCCAGCATGTGGGGGCAGCAACCTCCTGTTCCTGTTTCTGTAGCATTAGTTTTTTTTACAGGACAGGGTTGTTAGCCTTGTGCCCAACCTCCAACATGGAGGACCTGGTGCCTGACGTGGGACACGAACCCACTACCCTGAGATTATGAGTCTCATGGTCTACCAACAAGCTAGCCAGAGCCTGCCATGCAAGATAGAGATGGAAAGAAATGGAAAAAGACAAGCAAAGCTTCAAAGCAGAATGAGAACTGCAGTTTCTCACTCTTCAATCTAATGTACAATCAAGACTGTTGGACTATAATGGCAGCCACATGCTACCCAGGTGATGAATTAAATTGGTCACCTCGTACATGTGGAGCACCCCTTTGGAATGAAAATGAGGGGAATTATTATTACTATACTGTAGGTTTCGATCACTTGGTATTATTCGGATTTTATGAGAGGGCACTTTTTAAAGTAGGAATGCCACTAGGATGCTGAGCTAAGAGAAGTTTGAGGCATAATGACTTAATTCTTTTTATGACACCTTCACCAGATGATCTACTATGCAATTTTCAGGTATGGTTACATTAATACTCAACAGTGTCCGGTGACAATTATTAACTGATTCGTCGATCTGTTTAAATTATAATGTTGGTAGAGGTTCTTTTCTCAGCATGATGCTGCTGTCCTAGTAATATAAATCCCATAAATAATTTCACTGGGACACAGCGTTGAGACACACTTTCCACGTCATGACAGCGCAGCACAGGGTTAGAAGTGGCAGCGGGCTGTGTCACACTGCTAACAGCGGGATACACACCATCCGGAAGCAGGGACACACGTACTGTAGATACAGGTGGGCCGTCAAGCGTTCCATTCCCAGCGAAAAGGCTAAACAATCACAGTGGATTTACTACAGGCATGCAACACTTTTTTAAATTTCATTTCACGCATGAGAGGCAAACATTAACAAACTATAAGCACTGTCATCCTCCATCACTTGGGCCAGAAATCTCTTAGAAGATAAGGCTTCGACCTTGAAAAATTTCACAGATGGATGAGCAGGTTCAGTTTTTCTGTCATTTAACGACCAAAGTAGCAGTTCAGCTTGATTCAGAGAGCATTAAGAGGTAAGGCAGGCACACTTCCTCCCAATACATTAGTTCTTCAACACAAAATATTACCAAGCTGCCCTTTTTTAACACATATACTGTAGACCAAATCTTTCCTGATGCTCACAAAGCCTTGATAGAGCCTGTTTCATAGACTGAAAAATATAGCATAAATGACTGACTTTAAATCCATGCTCTTTTGATCCAACTGCAATTATTTGGGCAACAAGAACACACATCTGCAGCAAGAACACTTGCACTGATGACACATCTGTGTGTAGAAAAGACACCTTTACAATAATAAAAACTGGACAAAACTTCACATAAAGACACTGAAGAACTGGGAAAAGGTTTGACCTAAGATAACAGAAAAGCTGCCAATGTGAATACATATAAAGCATTGATTGTGCTGTATAAAATTGGTCAAGGTGATGGCATTTGTTTGAATAGCAGAATCAATAAACTTAATGTATATCCTAGTTAGCAAAGTTTAAAAGATCATTTTGGAGAAGTCATGCTCAAATGTAGTCAGTATGTCTGATACAGTATGTAAAGGACTATAAGTGAATGGCTTACCAGTTGTTTCATGTATCACATGTGCAGCTTACTGACTCTGTAACCAAGTCCTGATTTTTAAATTTGTTGTATTCTCCCACAAAACCACAGGTTATATATGAAAAAGCACTTGTTACAAATTTTTTCATTAGTCCTAACCCTTGAATAGGACGAAAAATCTCACTTTCAAGTACATTCTAAAGGAAAGAAACAGTATACTGATTCTCTGTATACCTCATAATGTGCTGCCTTCCTGAATCATACACTTCCCCACACATCTTCCCTCACAAAATCCATTGCTGACTCCACTCACCCACACAGTTAATTGAAAAAAACAATAAAACAACAACAAGGATGAAAACTGTCAGGATGAATCATCAAAAATTTCATCACTTATTCGTAACAAACCTGGCTCACTGCCACAACCCTCATCAGAGAGTTATGAAGACAACACATGTCTTCTGAGACAGACGCTTTCACTCCTTTTCACATCATGAGCGCCACAACACCAAAGGAGCTGTCACTGATAACACCACAAGCTCCCAGGCATGCCACTTTGCTGCTGGTTGACAAGACATGGATGCAGTGGTTGACTCAAGCAATCCCAGCCTTGACTTTTGGTCAGTTTATGTGTCATTGTTCTGTGCAGTTTCTAGAATTAAGAAAATGTGCTTTATTTTCCTTTCCTCTTATACACAAGCACAAAATATTCTAACCATTAAGAAGATAAGCATTCAACAGCAATAAAATAAGTCTGTGCTTTAAAATGTATTTAAATGCTTAGCTAATTAAAACACATCCCATTTCTGAGAAATTAAATACTATAATCACCAGAGGAAAGACGCACTATGAAACTGTCATACAAAAGCAGATGTCTGGCAATTGTAATTAGGCAGAGAGGAGAAGATGCACACTACTTAGCTTTCTCCCAATGATTGGAAATTGGTATAGCAGCATTTCTTCAAAATGAAATAAACAACATGACTCCTTGCAAATTTTCATAAGCTTCCGTCATCAAGCAAACCTACAGAGTGAGTCACCGCCCTACAATATGCCTCAGTTCTGCCACTTCTGTTACAGTATGTGGCAAAGTTAAAGCTATTCTAGACAGTCCTTGTGCCAAGAAGCAAACAAAAATCACTCTTCAATCTCTTTATAGACCACACTGATGTACTCCCCTCATATCACCAAACATCGGCAATGCTTTCCACGAATGGAGAACTCATTTGCAAAAGGGTTTTCCCACAGTTGATTGAAGTCCCACTCAGAAGAGCAATCCACTCCCAATGCAAAGATGCACAGTAAAACTGCTTTGCACCTCGGTCTACCTTTAATGCTGTAACACTACCTTGTTTTATCTTGAAACTGTAACCTGCATTCATTGCACTAAATCACTGAAACCAAAACATGCGAGTCCAAGTATTTAACAACAAAAGGCTCAGTGATTACACGCTGTACATATACATTTCCTTGTTTTACTGCAAACGGAGCAGGCTGACCTAATCTTAAATCAGTTTGTTAATGAAGTCAGTTTTTACAATACATGTATTTATGTACCAATACATCATGTAACACTATTCCATCTGAATTTGCTGGTACTATATGAACAAATGACAGGAGCTGTGCACTGTCGCAAATTTTGTAGGTTTAAATTGTTTTCAGATATCTGGTATTGCATTGTAAGAATTAAAGAGACTGCAAGGCTTCAATTATATTTCATTTACTGTATCAAGGAAAATAAAAAAGTACAAATATAACAAAAGAAAACTTTCAGGTATTCTACTTATTAGCAATCTAAACAACATCATTAACATCTGAAGGTATACACTGCTGTACACCTACGAATGAAAAAGACAGAATTATGCTTCAAGGCAGTTGTACTATGCTGGTTTATGTTATTAAAGCATTTAATTTGCCCTCTTTTCTCTAAAGTCTTTGACCTGCCAGCCTTTGCTTTCACACATGTTGACTAGTGTAATGTAACTCAAGAAAGTCTTTCACAAATACTTTACTTTAAAGTATTTTCTGGCTATTAAACCTGTGATGGATTCTTATTACAGTCAGACTGTGTTCTGTCAGAATTGACAAGTGGAAATTATTTTTCAAGGGCTATGGGAAGGACAACTGAATGCTCTCCAAGTGCCACTTTTAAGAGCGATTTATACAGTCTTAATTCAATGACACCTCTCTGAATGGACGTGGAGGTCTCTATTGACTGCTTTGGTGCGTCATTAAAGATGTGATGTCCTCATAAGATGGAACTGAATTTGTTAAAACAAAAGGATGGTTTGCAAGTACAGGAATCAGCACTGACTAACTAAGGAGACGGTGACATAAAACACATTCCAGCTATGGAAGACTTTAACAGTTATAGACACAATGTATATTCATGTATTAATATAAACATTAATACATAGTGACAGTGACACAATTACAGACACAAACAGTTATAGACCCCTTTAGAATAGGATATTCTGAAGGGGTTTATGGGGCACTGAAGAAAAATAACAGAAAATTGTGGCATTGTTTTAGATTTTAAAATAAGTTTTCATGTATTTAATTAAAAATAGAAGGTAACTGCAAAGTAAATGAATCTGTGAAAGAGATTTTTATTTTCATGGACTAATTTGGACATTGCATTTTCCACCCACAATTAAAGATTTTGTTTTACCTTCCCACAAAGCACATAACTCATTTTTTACCCACTGTGTTTAATGGACATCCACAGTAAACCTCTATAATGATGTTTGCACCTAATTTGTCCAATTTGAAGCAATTTAAGATGAATGGGACAGTATACAGTACTACAATGTTTGTAGACAAAAAGGTAACATAATATTGTTTCACATTTTAAACAAGAGTTGGTTGTGGAGGAAACATATTTGCTTTAGCTTAATGATCACACAATTAACTATGCCAGATACAAAGAGCAGAACAATTAAAAAGTACTGCACAAAACACGAGATCAGATGCATAATAAAATAAAAATAATATAGATTACAATTTCTTAATGTTCTAGAGTGTTTGTAAGTAAAACAAGAATATAAAGGGAAGAAGACAGACAAAATGACAATAACTCTACACATTTGTAAAAACGTTCCTGATGCTCAAAAGACATAATCACTTTGTGTTGGAGTAAAACTGTATTCTGTTCTCTTGGCAATAGCTGCCCATGCAGTGGCTATGATGACACATAAAAAGAATTTATCTGCTGCATTATAATTCAAATTAGCAGGATCTGTCTTGAGCAGAAAAGGCAGCTGGCAGTAAACCGCACAATCACAAGAGGTTCACAATGTGCTCAACAGCACATGAGGAATAAATAAAGATTAAAGCTGCAAATGATGTCTAACTGAAGTTTGCTAAACATTCATTTTAAAGATCTGCATCTGCAAAGGTAAGTACAGAGTGAACCAGCACACAGATTAGGAGACAGGCTGTGCTGCTGCTACTCTGTGATTTTCTTGGTAAGCACTGTTCATGAGTTCCTTCTGCCAAAGGATATTACAACTTGTCAAAAATCGGAATCCATTTGAAATTCCAAACTAACTCTGCAGTCTGTGTGGTATTTTTTAAAAGAAAAATTCTAGGAACAATACTTGAAAAGTCTTTCATAAGCCTCCCAAGGATGTGTTGATACAAGTGTTTTGATGGATTCTGAAGTTCAGCTCGTCTTTACTTCATTAAAGGATTACCGAATTACCTACAGTAGTACTGTACATATGCAGATATTTTAGAGGACTCCGTTCTACAACATTCAGAAATTACAATAAATCAAGCACTACTTACCGTGTACAAAACAACTAGTGAAATCCCCTATTTTATTCAACCTCTGACTCTGAAGTTCCAAAAAATACTTCTAGTTTACTATAAACACTTGTAGTGTTTATTTAAAAGGTTTTTTTTCCTTTTGGTGAAGTTAATTATTACTATACTAATGTATTAATATATTACTATTATTAATAATTATTTAGCGATGCAAATGACAATTTGAATAAAACATTAATATAACATGGCATTAAGTGTAAAATGCTAAATATTAAAAATAACACTCTGTAAAGGATCTCATGCCAATCAAAGACACTTGTAATAAAAGGCAAGATATCTATTAATTTTTTTTTTCTGTTAAAGAAGAAAGCATAAAGAAGCAGTCAACCAAGAAATTGATGATGAAATCTCTGGAAAAGTAACCAATAAGGAATTTTAACATCCTGTGAAGCCCATTGGCAAGAATGCAAGGATTAGTGGGCTGCAGAAAAGTGGCAATTTCTCTATCCTTCTCCGTGCATTTACAGTAGCTACTGTAGCTGTCTGACACATGGATACTGTATAAGCACCTGGTCAGCAGTTTTTTTTGTGAATTCCTATCTTAACATAAGATACCTGAAATTAAAGCAGTAGGTTTGTTTCAGCATCAAATCCATTTGACTATAGAGAGGTTTTAGGAGAAATGCAAAAACGTCATAGCTGAGCAAAGTGTCACATACAGTAGATCATACCATGTGTGAAAAAAAACACCATGCTGGTAGCCAAGGGTCAGATTCAGAAATAAACTGCACCAGTCGTCACAAGGGGGTGCAAAACCAGTGTCCATTTAATAAAGTGCTTCAATGAAGGACACGATTTACAAAAGAAAGAGTAAAGATGATAAAGGAAAGCTTTGAAGGAAACTCCTGACTAACAGTTTCAAAATGTGGTTCGAGAAAAACTCCAGCTGTGGAACAGCATGGACATGGTTAAGTCACACTAAGAATCAGAACTAAACTATAAAGGACTCCCACACCATGAGGCTCAAGTTAAGACACCCCAAGCTCCAACCACAGTGACAGGGACAATAGGACACTATACTGTAAAAAAGGAGCCATCCATCAGATAATGCGTAAAACTGAAGTCCTGAGTCTTTGCAGTCACTACATATCCCAGGGTGCTTCTCGAAAAGAGTAGAGGTGTTACCAAATTTCCCCTTGGCCTTTAACAATCATGGCCTCCTAATAATCCCTATCTATGAATTGCCTTCATCAATTGGTTCTCCTCCCCACTGATAGCTGATATGCGATTTATCTGCCATCACATCATCCAGGTGGGGCTGCACATTGGTGGGGGTGGAATGGAGTTTCCCCTCCTGTAAAGTACTTTGAGTGGAGTTTCCAGAAGAGTGCTACATAAATTAAAGGATTATTAATATTCTTAATATCTTTTGTACCATGTGCTGCTACAATAATTGGTCTGCTATAATCCTATCCTTATAAAAATGCAGTGTTTCCAATGTCCCCCCCCCCCCAAAGTTCATACTACACACAAATAATTCATATTAATACTCAGAGCACATGCTTCTGAAACATTTTTTTCAAATTCATTTACTGGGTATCAGGACTGATGAAATCACACGGGAATGTGCATATTTAATCTGTCTTCCCACACCAGACAATTATCAGCTTTCAGGGTGCTCTGCAGTGAGATTGTTAAAACATTGGTAAGGAAAACAGTATGATAACCTACAGGTCACTGCACTAGAAGGAATTTCACAATTTAAAAGGTCCTATGTCTCTCTCATTTGGGGGGGGGGTTAATCAGTCTAGGAAAATTGCAATATGTCAATGTCAAAGGTTACAGTGTTAAATAGTTCTAAAAAAGTGCACATGTAAACTAAAACAAAAGGTGAAAGAAACAAAGATGAACATTATATGTATATTTTACATGTAATCCATTCCTTTTTATAAATACAAATCTTTACAATTCTTACTAACAATTCCAAATTTCAATAACTACCTTAAATAAGAAACTTGCATGTGTGTAAATCAAAGCAGCAAGGCACAGTCAATCAAATTAGTACCCTACCTGTGCATTTGTCATCAAATACACCTGTTCAGTCAATATGGCTGTTCAATTACAAGAACAAACCATTATGGAGGAGCCTGGTGTTATCAGATACTTGCTGTGTGACATTGACTGGAGAATGACATACACCCTTGGCATGTTTCAACAAATCTCAAAGTAAACAGCAGGTGACAATCTGTACATGGTACAAAGTTAAACCCAACATCTTTCCGCACATTATAATGCACATAAAAATTACTGTTTATTTGCTGAGTTTAACAGATTGAAAAACAGAAAAAAGTGAATGTGCCATGTGAAAAAGTTTGGGTACCCTTTCAGTTGACTTGTTACTACTTCTTTTAATTTGTGTCTTTCAGAAGCCCCAAAACCTGATCCAGTCATTAGTTCTTAGATTTAGTCAGGTGGATACATTTCTAGGGTTCAACAAATTCTCTGACCCTTCTAACCTCTCAGGTTGTGATTATTCTGTTTACTTTCAACAGCCATGGGCTCCTCTATGCAGCTGTCTGAGGACTTGAAAACAAAGATAATTCACTCTTACAAGAATAGGAAGGGTATAAAAAGGTCTCCAAATGCCTCTGGATTGCAAACTCAATTGTCAGAAGCATCATTAAGAAGTGGAAGTTAAAGGGAAAACTGAGTCAAGCCAAGATCTGGAAGGCTCAAAACAATCTCCAATAGAACTGTTAGAAAACTGATCAGATCTAAAAAGCAGAACTCACATGTCACTGTTAAGGACCTGCAGAGAAGTTTAGCTGACACTGGAGTAGCTGTCCACAGGTTCACAATACAGCTTTTCTTACACAAAAAGGATCTGCACAGTAGAGTTATCAGAACGAAACCTTTTCTATGACCTCATCACAAAAAATACCTCAAAATCAACTAAAAAGTACTTACAGGAATAAAATGAAGGTTTTGGGATAGCCTTCACAGACCCCAGAATTGAATATTATTGAAAATCTGAGGGGAGATCTCAAACATGCAGTGGATGCAAGAGGGCCGAAGAATATTTCTGAGCTTGAAGAGATCTTCAAGGAAGAGTGGTAAAAAAATTCCAAAACCAAGAAGAGACCCTTAGCTGACTACAGGAAATGTTTGGAACCTATTATTTCCACCATTAGAGATATTACTAAGAACCGAGTTACAGGCTGCTCAAACATTTGCATGTGGCATCTTTCACTATTTTATTATGTTGAATACTGTATATACAAAACTGTAAATAAATACTAATTGTGCATTAAAAGGTTTCAGGAAGATGTCATGTTTATTATAATAAACAACTGTATATCCTGGCACAATGGATGCAAAGAGTGCCAAGAAATTCAAAAAGGATATGTGTGACAAATTATGGTCCAAATATTCAGTGTCCACTTCCACTAAGAACAATTTGCCCAGAATTGAAATGTGAGGACAGTTTACACTATTTCTGCCACTGCAGTTGTATCTCACAGAACAGTACATGTCACGATCCAGGTGAGTTTGGATTTCCACAAAGTGTGTTAGATGGGTTCGGAAAACTCCGAAAAGCACAGACACAAAGGGCAACACTTTTCTCTGGTAACACAAAGCACCCAGTGTGGTTCTGCAGCATCAACGTGCACCCTTAACACAAGTCAAGGACTGCAGTGGAGTCCGTTGAGGAACTAGGTCTTATACTGAACACCTACAGTACCTTGCAGTTCATATTTTCATCTGCATGAGTCAGTGAAGGACATTCTGTTAGGCAGAGCAAGAGTGGCTCCAGGACCAACCAATGTTATTTAAGATACAAGAGCGCCCATTGCCTTGTGGCACAGTGGCGAAAGTGTCGATGTGCAAGGATAATGAGTTGGAAAATTAAAGTCTATATACACACACACTCTAAAGATTTGTTTCCATCTCCCAAGGTCATGCCTAAAATCCAGCACCTCCTTCTCCTGCTTTGATCTTCCAACCACTCTGCCTTCTTTCTCAAGCCTCTGCTAATCCTGTTAACCTCAAGTGAAAACCATCTTCTCTGCAATCAGTTACAGAGGGCTGTGGCCTGCTGTCTCTTTCTCTTTTGCTACACTACTGTGTGCGACTGATATGGAATGTCTTGTCAACCAGATGAAAAAATGGTTTAGATTTTTTGTTACAGTTTTTTGTAGCTGTGGCACAAGTGTTGTGTCAATGCAAAATGCACAAAAGACACCTGTCCCTTTCTTACTTTGCGAACATTCCTTCTCAACAAATACTACCTTTATTAAGGGAAGGAGACTCGGATTTTAGTTACACTGCTGTGTTATTTCCTTAGGCTAGAATGACGTCATGTACTGTAAATGACAGTCCTTTTACACTCTTGCATTAAACAAAGGATTTTTTTCCCTTGCGTTTCTTACAGACACAATTAGTTTACATTCAATTATGATTCAAGGACAGTACCTGATTTTAATGAGCAGGGAGGGGAGATGGAAAAAAGGTGTAATCTATGTGTCCTCCATTAATAAGTGCCCGAGGCATGGAGTGGGATATAAAAACAACTGGCTGCCACCTCAGTAATGTCCCCCGGCCAATTAAGCCACAACCAAAGCCTTTCTTCTCAATCTCTGCCTTTGATTTAGTCAGGCTGATTTCAATAGCCTTCGAGATTTCACAACTAGAATCAATGAAAGGTTTCAGCTCTCCTGATTCAGTAAGATCCTGCCAAGGTAACCTTGGAAACCTTGAAACAGTGGCACTAAGCTCCTCACTGCAAGGTGGTGGGGTTAAATACCTGGCCTGCACCCCTGTGCCAACACATTCTCAGTCAGCCTCCAAAATCTGCTGTGTGAGATACATCCCTGCTGTAAAATCACATTGGGAACAAAAACACTGATATCAATGAATAACAAATGAGCCACAATAATGAGAAGAGATATTTCTGGCTGGGCTATGAACAAATCTAAACAAAAATCTAACATAAAGAGACAAATCTTGCCAGAAATGCAAAAAGAGTTTAACTCTCGACTCCCTTTGATGTTAAAACACAAAAATCTATGGAAAAGGATGAGCACAGAGGCAAACGTGTTTCTTCTTAATAACTTTGTTTGATTTGTTTTACTAAGTATTGCTTAACAGTAAACAATCTGCTCACAGGACAAAGTCAGAAACAGCTTTTGGTTTGAAAAATGATAAAGCGGACCAATTATCAATTAGTAGCTCAGGTGGGTAGCTGCGTCAGCATGCATAGTCTGCAAGGGAACAAGCAATAGGTTTATTCCATGCTGAAAAGATCATTTCTTTTCTTTCTCTTTTCAGCATGGAATACACTTACTGTATCAATAAACCTATTTATACCTTATAGTAACAAAGGATACAAAATGATCTACAATGACTAACCTATTATTCACTATAACTACCAAATGAGTACATTATTACTACGGTAATGTGCTTATTCATTGCTCCTGAAACACAGATTCCTAAAGTAAAATAAACTGAAGAAGACTAAACAATCTTAAAAGAATTCCTCATCCCACCCATATTAAAGTTTTCAACGTTATCACACAATCACTGTTGCAAGCAAAAAAAATGCACTGCATTCTCAACATGGGCTTCCTGACTAGAAGAGAAATACTAGACTACAGAATAGTAGAAGCCCTCCTGAGTTAACAATGCAATATGGTGTTCTCCAGATTTTAAGGGGATTATTTTCTTTTCTTTTGGCTGGGCAATGTAATATAGTAGGAGGAGTGAATTACAGATTATCCTAAGCTTATAAAATCAGAGCACTCAGAAGAGGCACTTTCTTCTTGTTAAAGTACAAAGTACATCGATCAGACAGGACAGAATCTATTAGTGTGGACAAAATGTCACCATGATTTGAAGCTCCTAACGATTGAACCCGCTGAAAAGACAGATGTACTGATTTTGAATGTTTCTTTTTGAAGCATAGAGTTGGTTAAAGTTTGAAAACTGCTGTTGCACCCAGGACAACTTACTGGAAAGAAATTAATAAATAGAACAGTTGAGACATGGTAGCAATAATACTGCAATGCAAACTGACTATCATGTAGGAACATTTCTGAAACAAACTAAATACCCTGGGGACAATGTGGAATCAAAAAGAAAGCTTGAGAAGGAAACATCTGAACCAACAGCAGACACTTCAGTGAATCAATATGGTTATTTTTATGTATCAGTGACATTAACTTGTCTAAAATTACACAAGCCATTCCAGGCAATGCAGCAAGAGCTTTCCATTACTTAATCATTGTGGATTATTAAAACTTTGAGAAAATAATAGTTTTCATGTACCGTTTTAGACAGATGGAGAATTACAGTGTAGAAAATCGAAGCATTAGAGCACAAATTGAAAAATGGGAGATGTCTTCCAGCTCTGCACACAGGGATTCCCCTCATATCACCTGGTTTATCTCTTATGTTTGGTCACATCCACTCCAAATTGCTGAATCACTGAACAGCTTATGTAACCTGCACTTCAACAGTGCCCATAGCATATTCTTAATAATCTATAAAAGCCTCCAAGTCTCCATCTTTACAGGACCAGTGAGAGCAATTCTAATAAATAATAAACAGCTTGCGTCCTAAAACCAGATACAGCAGCCCTCTTTTTGACTTTCCCTTCTCCAACCCCCCTAAAGAGATAAGAAATCTCAGAAAAACACATTTTTCCTAGGTTCATGTAATTCTGTTGGATTCAAATGTACTGTCCCTGCCAATACTCTAAAATGGCGACTGTGGCATGCATAAATATTTTTTCCCTCACAAAAAAGCAATACAGTAATGAGCTGATTTACAAAGAGGAAGAAACCCAGTGTGTCCCTGCAGCTCATAATTGCCTCAGGGAGCATTACTGAACTGAAATACTAGCAAGAATTGCTTCTGAAAGACTGGAAGTCACAAAATCCTGAACAATAGATGGTGAAGGAACCCTGAGGACAATATTTGCGTACAAATTCCATAATGATTGAAAACATGAGAGGGAAAGCATTAAAGTGAATCATTTAGCAGGTGAACAAAATTCCTAAGTTCTTGGCTAATAATAAGGAAAACAACAAACAAACCCTCAAAAAATTAATGGAGTCTCTTGGAGAATGATTTTAGGTTCCTTAAGTTATGACATTCAGTAGTTGTAAGACATCGGCTCTAAACACTGGCCAGCAGCTTATTTTCAGGCCCTGCTTCTCTATTAATTCTGTCCAACCAGTATGAAAATGCCCTTTTCTGCTTTTAAAATTAGAGTGAACAGAGTGAATATGCAATTAGAATTTAAGTACCCAGATGCTCTACATTTCCTCTTTTTCCTGCATAGAATTCTTACTGCCAAACCCACAAAACAAAATCAACTAATTTAAAATGCATTGTTCCTCAGCAATTAAAGCCAAAGTTTTAAACAGCTGATTACTGCTGGTAGATATTCTGCCTGTCTCAAAGGAATGAGATATGGTTCCATATAGAAATAAAGCTGGCTTTCACCAAAGACTGCTGATGTAGAGAAGGGAGAGAAGGAGCTAGAGGTGAGTGGTCAGTGAAGTACCAAGGTTCAACTGCCACAGCACACACTTCATTAACCTACACTTACCGCTTTGTGAAGAAAACAGAAGTATTTTCATCAACTATAATTCCATGTTCATCAGAACACTGTGACACAAAATGCAGAGAACAATGTGCTTCACATTATTAACTCCTCGGTTTTTTCTCTCCTCTATGGATAAACTGTATGACTGGCTTCTACAGTATAATTCAGTTATATGTGATCAAGCTGAGAAGACCAGACTCATCCACAAAATCTCTCGCCACTGATTAAGTTGGAAAAAAGAGTTCTTTACAAGACATTCATTGAAAGGAAAGAAAAACTAAAGACATAACTTCTCACCACAAGACATGCCATTTCCTGTACCTCTCACAAGACAAAAAGAGGCCTGTTGTGTACACGTATGTTGTAACAAATGGTGTTAAAATGTACGGCAGCACACAAAGAATCACATGCCTTCCTATTATCACATCCGCAGGTGCAGAACAGTTATTTACACAACAAATTATTTTCTGTCAAATTGCTGTCATTTCACTGCATATGCTCCATTGAATTGATGTTGCTTATTTTTCTGCTGGCCACAGAAGAAGGTAATGATAGGTACAGTATATAAAACCCACCCCATCTATCACTAGACGAGAGAGCAAAAGCTTTTCAGATACACTTTGCCTGTGTTACTTTCCACCAAATCAACCCACTGCCAGAAACACTGTAAGGTATAACTTGTTCATACATAATGAAATATGACTAACGAAACATTACACCTGCTGGTTTTCATTCCATCTCACTTCAATTAGATAAATTACGCCTCAATTGATCTAAGATGCTGCTTCAATTTCAATTTTATTTGCATTTTGTTTCTAGTAACAAGTTCGGGATTTAATTTCACTTACAAAAAACAACAGTTAAAGCTCCAACATGTTTAAGATCTGGGAACAAACAGTTCAAATTAATTTTATCAAAGTAAGTCAATGACGGGTTTGATTGTGTAACAGAGGGTTCAGCTGGAAACAAAAAAAAACAACAGGTGTGTAGGTTACTAAGACCAGGACCTGGAATTACTTCTTTGAAGCTTGCACTTTGAAGTAGGAACTGATATCTGTCATATACACAACCTACTCCACACATTCAAAGCGAAAGTCAAAATATATACAGTACATGGTTTCCCACCATTAATCAAAGGACTTCCAGAATAGTCTAGTGCTGCTAATTATAATAAAACTTGGACTATGAATAAAGACTGAAATATATACTCTATGAATACATATGGAATATATATATTCATGACAAGGCACAATTATTTCTAATACATTATTATAACAAATGAGATTTGTAAAAAATGAAAACCTATTTAATGACTCATTTATAACTGTATGCACTGCATTACTGTAAATATTTTTCCAAGATTAATTTAATGACTGAGGGAAAACAAATTTCAATGGCACAGAGCTACCATTTAAAGTATTTCTCATTAGACAACAGTAACCCATCCATATAGTATCAAAAATGTATTTATTCCTGGTATGAGTCAAATAAACTGTAACCCTTTGTCTACAGATATTTCAGATGTTAAAGTAGGTCTGTAATGGAAGCAATGAGAGGTTAATTTCCCTTTTTAGTGGTAACTTAATCCATGGAGCACTATTATCAATAATATGTCCCTTTTTCCAGCAGCTCTGAAACCCTACCTGATGTCTCAAGCAGTTGACTAACGAGGCTTCAGGTATCGCTCAGAAACATAATAAAGCCACAGCAGGCTGCAGGCTCAGCATCTCCATTTCTTACATGTTAAAAAGGCCAATTATGAAGGAGCATAAAAAACCCATTCTAATGCTAAGCAAAGCACACAGCTAATAGGCTGATTGAATGATGTAGGTAGGTCACTGTATTCACTGCCTAGGATACTTATTATTCAAGATTATAATACTTCATCCAGATACTGTAGTTCCATTATGTATTAATAACTAGGGCAGAAAAAATGGTACAGATATCCTAATTGTACAGTGGATATAAAAAAATATTCACATTTTATTGTGTAACAATATAGACAATTAATTTATTTAAATAATTTGGGGATTTTTTGCTGTTAATTGACTCAAAATACTCTATAATGTCAAAGTAAAAATTATATATCCTACTTAATTGTAAATATAAAACATAATATATTGGATTAGTTTGCTGCAATTTATTGTCCCAGACGGCAAATGTGCTTTGCAGACAGTTGAAAGACATAACACCATACACAATATACAGTATTTAACACAACATGAGCCCATTTGCAAATATGAACCATACATGTATAATGAGAAGAAAAAAATAATATATAATCAATTATCCAAATTAAGCAGGTTAATAGTTGTGGGAATAAGGGATAAATTGGTTCCATTGCATATGACTCTGCATAGTCAAAACCAATGGCCAGACAGAAGGAGCTCAAATTCACTCAAGAATGGTCATGACAGTCAATGATTATACTGGCCTTCCACACTATTTGTTTCACGTAGAAGACTGACAGCTGTAGCTATCATCCACAAATAATTTTGCTTGGTACTTTCACATTTCTGCTCAGTCTATTTTACTGTGTGTATTTAGGTCATCAAAGCAGGCCTGCCTCAGTGAATGTTACAACAGAGTCATCAGCAAACTTGATGAAGTGATGAATCTGTCTTCAAAAGGGCTTCCTCAGCTGACTGTATAAAGGATGTATAGCATGGGGGACAGCACAAAGCCCTGAGGAGACCCAGTGGAAGAACAAAGCTGCTCTGATGTACAGTAAGAATATTTACCCTTACTTTTTGTGACCTTCTGGTCAAAAAGTCTAAAATCCAACCTACAATACTTAAATTGAGATTAGAACTTGAGAGTAATCTCTCCACTAACAAGTGTGGTTGAATGGTGTTAAAGGCAGATAAGAAATCTACTGTACAACTAAAAGCCTGGCATGTGTCTTGGTACCTTCTAAATGTGATTATACTGTAAGCTATTCAGTAATGGGTAGCATCTTCAGCTCCTCTTTTAGCCTAGTAGGCACATTGCAAATAGGAGCACATGTCTTTTTAACATTTTTCTAAAATGACTTCATTAATTTAGAGGTCTATTCTACTTGTCTGAAATCATTATTTGCATTATAATTCACCCTCTTTGCTATGACAAACCTAAATAAGCTCTGGTGCAACCAATTGTCTTTAGATATCATGTAATTAGTTGAATGGAGTCCATATGTGAATATGACAACAGTTACCTGGGTGCTTCACAAATCTGGCCTTCATGCAATAGGGGCAAACAAAAGCCACTGTTGTGAAACAAAACCCACATCAAATCTTGACTACAGTTTTACCAGAATGCATGTGGGACAAGTTGAAGAAGATTCTATAGTCAGATGAGACCAAAATTGACCTTTTGGCCTACGTGCTAAGCACTATGTTTGGTACAGGTGTAACCCCATTCCAACAGTGAAGTGGTGAACGGTAGGGGTAGTATCATGCTATGAGTATGTTTCACCGCATCTGGGCCAGGAAGACTTGTGAAATAAGAAGGAAAACTGGGTGCAGCAATGTACAGGGAAATCCTGAAGGAAAACCTGCTTCAGTCTGCAAGAGACATGGGACTTTGGAGAAGATTAATTTTCCAGTAGGATAATGACCCCAAACATACAGCCAAACCCATGCTGGAGCGGCTTAAAAAGAAGAAAGTCAATGTTTTGAAGAATGGCAAAGTCAAAGCTCGGACCTCAATCCAATCAAGATCTGGACAATTGCAGTGCCCACATGTGAAAAGCTGATAGAGACTTATCAAAGAAGACTCATGGCTGTAATTTCTGCCCAAGGTGCCTCTACCATATATTGACTCATGGGGAGTGAATACATATGCAATCAGTTATTTTCGGTTTTATATCTGTAACTTAAGTAGGAGCATCTGTGGACTTTTGTCTTCACTTTGAAATTATGGAGTGTTCACTGTCATTTAATGGCAAAAACACCCAGTTAGATCCATTATGATTCCATATTTTAATACATTAATATTTGAACATGTCCACAGGGGGTGAATACTTTTGACTAACCACTGTAAACTTGCTTTTTCCTAACATGTCAAACCTTACAGGTCAGAAGCCTTGCAATGAATGGCATGTGGTTCATAGTCTGAAAAGTGCTGTGCAAAGCATCTTGACCTGTGTGACCTGAGCAATACAGATATGGAAACCTCAACCTACTGACACAAGAAATGTGAGAAGAGCTCCACATAATAAAAGCAGAAGAAAATGCCTGGCCACCTCCTGCCCTTCTGTAGCTTGCAAAATTAAACAGGGAAAGTGTTGATTTACTGTGAAGAGGAAATTCCACTTGACTTTTTTCTTCCAAGTTTTGTTTAGTCCTTTTAACCTGCTAAACAGAATCTTCCTGTATGAGCCGAATCCAAACCTTTTTTTATTGTAAATATACACTGTGGTCCTAAATTGGCATCTCAGTAGTAAGCACTATTGCTAAGCCTCTTGACTGTCTGCAAGGATCATATGTTTGAAGGTTTTACAGTCTCTCATCTCAGCTAGGCTGCTGAGTGGGACCCAGTTGTGTTGCAATACAGGAAAGAAGAGATTGGAAATGCAGTGCAGACTCAGTTATGGACAATTGAGTACTCAACCCTTATCTTTTATAGGATGTGCAAACACCTACTGTAGACATTTGTAAAAAGATCACATGATGTGATCTGATTGATAGACGGTTTCGCATAATATATTGTTAACATCCATCCATTCATTTTCCAACTCCCAAGTCATCCTAACATCCAAGTCAGGGTCGCATGGGAGCCAAAAACGATCCCAGCAAGCAATAGGTGCAAGGCCGAATACACCCTAAATGGATGGCCAGTCAGATATTCATTGGACTGTGAGAGAAAACCCATGAGGACATGGGGAGACCCCAAACTCCATGCATATACAGTAGCACCCCAGGTCTGGATTTGAACCCAGGGCTGCAGCGCTGAGATCCAGCAATACCAACCACTGTACCACCATGCTGCCCATACTGCTAATATCTAATAATACAATTTTAATACATATTAATTTTAATAATTCATTACTGGTTATACTATTTTATATATAATATAATTCTTGTCAGCACAATTTATCACCTCCATACATTTTGTAATAATGCTCCATATGAACCAGCTATCATTACAAAGTTTAATTTCATTAGACTTTTTGCAAGGTGTATTTTGTATGTAGATTAATCACATTTAGGAACTCTTACTCTTACACACTGAAACACTTGTCTATGATAGATTTTTTAAAAGGTGCTCTCATGAGTCACCATCACAAATGCTGCACCCTGTGCTTAGATCAGATTGGAATATCAATCTGCTTTTCTGAAATTCTGTTTTTCAGTAGCTCTTGCTCTTGAACACTTTATTATACTGAACATTGTACTATGTGCCTGTACTATAAAGGATGAAACTGCTGAAAATCAGCAGCAGCATTAAGTAATGAGTTTAACGGGTTGAAGTAATTATGGTTGATGTTCCCAAAATCCGATTTCGAATTGCTGTGTAACCGAGGAGCCCCTCAGGCACTTCCTAATGTCAAGCCCATATCTCATTGTCATTGCCCATAATTCAAACAACCCCAGTGATACAGTTATACATAAAATGGCACCCAGTGTTTTACTATTAAGAAACTGCCACAAATATTCTTCAGGGTAAACCCAGAAGATGAAAACAGCTTGTGGTAAAAACTGGGTAATCTAAGGCTACTTCATGCCTAAGGTACAATACTAAAATACACCTAAAACAAATCACAGTCACCGACAGAATAAATTAGCTTACTATGGAGTGGATCAGGCACCAGTGAAAACATTTCAGATCATTCTCTGTATTGGGAGTATTCCATGACTGAGGTTACTCTTCAGTGTGCTCTAAAGAGCAGACTTGAGGTTTGCCAAGATCATGGTTCTTCAATGCTCTTATAAAGTCTAGCCAGGGCATCATACAAGTATTATGAATGCCAATCAATGTAATCATAACCGAACATATACATATACAAACATATGAAGGTACTGTATATTTCCAAACTATTCAAACTGAACAACAGCATTAGCAAATCAGTAGACATTGCCATAGAGCGACATAATAATAATATTTATAATCACGAAATGAGCACAATAACAGGCCTCTTTCACTTGACATTTTTAAAGCTATATCTTGGCTCTAGCAAGCAAAATTTTGTAAGTTAACATACATCAGGTGGTTAAGCTCCCCGAGGGACCCAGCCAGGGATATATGTGGAGCTGTGTTGTCCATGTATACAGTAAGTGACAAACCTAGTTTAATATTCAGAGCACCAAGCTGCTTTGAAGACAAAGAAAAAATAAATGCCTACATTTGACACACTGTAAGTACTTGGTGATTTACAGTGCCTTGCGAAAGTATTCGGCCCCCTTGAACTTTTCAACCTTTTGCCACATTTCAGGCTTCAAACATAAAGATATAAATTTTTTATTTTATGTGAAGAATCACCAACAAGTGGGACACAATTGTGAAGTGGAACGAAATCTATCGGATTTTTGAAACTTTTTTAACTAATAAAAAAATGAAAAGTGGGGCGTGCAAAATTATTCGGCCCCCTTGCGTTAATACTTTGTAGAGCCACCTTTTGCTGCGATTACAGCTGCAAGTCGCTTGGGGTATGTCTCTATCAGTTTTGCACATCGAGAGACTGAAATTCTTGCCCATTCTTCCTTGCAAAACAGCTCGAGCTCAGTGAGGTTGGATGGAGAGCGTTTGTGAACAGCAGTTTTCAGCTCTTTCCACAGATTCTCGATTGGATTCAGGTCTGGACTTTGACTTGGCCATTCAAACACCTGGATACGTTTATTTGTGAACCATTCCTTTGTAGATTTTGCTGTATGTTTGGGATCATTGTCTTGTTGGAAGATAAATCTCCGTCCCAGTTTCAGGTCTTTTGCAGACTCCAACAGGTTTTCATCCAGAATGGTCCTGTATTTGGCTGCATCCATCTTCCCCTCAATTTTAACTATCTTCCCTGTCCCTGCTGAAGAAAAGCAGGCCCAAACCATGATGCTGCCACCACCATGTTTGACAGTGGGGATGGTGTGTTGAGGGTGATGAGCTGTGTTGCTTTTACGCCAAACATATCGTTTTGCATTGTGGCCAAAAAGTTCGATTTTGGTTTCATCTGACCAGAGCACCTTCTTCCACATGTTTGGGGTGTCTCCCAGGTGGCTTGTGGCAAACTTTAGACTAGACTTTTTATGGATATCTTTGAGAAATGGCTTTCTTCTTGCCACTCTTCCATAAAGGCCAGATTTGTGCAGTGTAAGACTGATTGTTGTCCTATGGACAGACTCTCCCACCTCAGCTGTAGTTCTCTGCAGTTCATCCAGAGTGATCATGGACCTCTTGGCTGCATCTCTGATCAGTCTTCTCCTTGTCTGAGCTGAAAGTTTAGAGGGACGGCCAGGTCTTGGTAGATTTGCAGTGGTCTGATACTCCTTCCATTTCAAGATGATCGCTTGCACAGTGCTCCTTGGGATGTTTGAAGCTTGGGAAATCTTTTTGTATCCAAATCCGGCTTTAAACTTCTCCACAACAGTATTACGGACCTGCCTGGTGTGTTCCTTGGTCTTCATGATGCTCTCTGCGCTTTCAACAGAACCTTGAGACTATCACAGAGCAGGTGCATTTATACAGAGACTTGATTACACACAGGTGGATTCTATTTATCACCATCAGTCATTTAGGACAACCTTGGATCATTCAGAGATCCTCGCTGAACTTCTGGAGTGAGTTTGCTGCACTGAAAGTAAAGGGGCCGAATAATTTTGCACGCCCCACTTTTCATTTTTTTATTAGTTAAAAAAGTTTCAAAAATCCAATAGATTTCGTTCCACTTCACAATTGTGTCCCACTTGTTGGTGATTCTTCACATAAAATAAAAAAATTATATCTTTATGTTTGAAGCCTGAAATGTGGCAAAAGGTTGAAAAGTTCAAGGGGGCCGAATACTTTCGCAAGGCACTGTATATTTACAGATCTCCACGTAAATTCCTGTGTTCCCAAAAGAACCAAGTCACACTTGCTACAGACATTAAGGTAAAAACAAATAAAGTAAATTCCAAATATAAGAAGTTACTCTACATGATTAACTCTGGCCAATATCACTAGGGGTTACCCTGTTTAAACAGCCTACAGTATAGCAGAATTCTGTAGAGTACAGCCACTCTCAGGTTCCAACTTCATCCTCAGAATGTGTCAGTAAAGCACATCAGCCTTGATGGTAATCATTTTAAAGGAAAAGTGGAAAACACATTTTTAATATAAAACACTTGGTCATTCTGCTAATGCTTTTAATGCTTGGTCCTGTCCAATTCCCTGCTTGTTTTCTACTCAGACTATTAACAGCAGTATTCAGTGGATATTCTGGAAGCAGATTCTGAAATGTCTTCTTGAGGCTTTAGATAGATAGATACTTTATTGATCCCGTGAGGGAAAGTGCAGAATTTATTGTGAAATTGTAACCCCACAATGCAAAAAAAATCAAGAAGTGTTCTGAGAGAAACATGTAAAGTGAGGAAGAGTAATTATGTTAGCACATGCCAACCACCAATCTTAGTTCTCTGTAATTTACTCCCTGCATAACTAAGTGAGTCAAAGTCACTTTCACTGGCATTCAGAAAAAAACTGAACAAGCAAATTCACATAAAACAAATGACAATGAAAAAGAAAACATGACCGACTGCCGGTAGTTGTTGATCTGGCAAATTAAGAATGCTATCCATGGAGACCATGGGAAAAAAAAGTCTTAAACTGCTAAAATATGATTTAGATAATCACCCTATTAAACATTTAACAGAACAGTGTTTGTACTGTATATGACTTTCAAGGTTTTAGAAAGTCCTGAAGATACAAAAAAATGAAACTTGTTTACTCCCCAAGAGAGAGGAAAGAGAAAGTGCTTTCTATTTCTCCTCTCTCCGGGAGTAAGTTTCATTTTTATGCATCTTCATGACAAAGCTGAGAACAGGAAGCGCATCACAATTTCCCCACAGTAAATGGCCAATGCAATACAGTATTCAGAACTGGTTACCAAGACATTCATTGGCAAATGCTTCAATCCTTCAGTAACATTTCAAAAGTTCTTTGGGGACCATCAAGATGAAACAGAATGTTGACCTTTCCATTTGTTTTCTTCTTCTGTCAGGCAAAACTGTCTACCTAACATGTTTAAAGGAGACTGAACAATGAGCTATGGTATACACTTGGGAAGTTTCACTCTTCGGCTCGGTTACTTTCCTCATCTCACCCTTCAGAGGGCTGTCACTGGATTCAACCTTCCAGTAATGTCCCATGTTACAGAAAGCCAGTAAATTAAATTGAAATACTTCAAAAGCAGCCACTTAGGACTGAAAATAATTTAGCATTCCATACCCATAACCCTATTGACATCTATCTAATTCTTTTGTCTCTCAGACGGTTTTCAGGTCTAATGCACAGTGGATTTATTTATGCTTAGCCCTTGGGAAACAATTTCT
The DNA here is from genome assembly GCF_059453375.1 of Lepisosteus platostomus. Classification (NCBI taxonomy): domain Eukaryota; kingdom Metazoa; phylum Chordata; class Actinopteri; order Semionotiformes; family Lepisosteidae; genus Lepisosteus; species Lepisosteus platostomus. The sequence continues at coordinate 29,171,436 of NC_142619.1, read as the reverse complement.
AAAGGCAGTGTTCCAGTTAATTGCTGTAGGTTGCTGTCATTAGTAGAACATCTTCAGACTGTTAAAACCAAAAGCAAACTTATTTCAATTCCCACAAAAATCCATAAATGTTTTCACACTGAGTCAAAGTCTGAAACTCTGAACTTTCAGTAACTGAAGAAATCATATAAGGAGGTCTCAATTTACAGAAAGTGCCCAATCCTGTGTGGTATCACACCTTACTGCATTTTTAAAGTCAATGGCAAGACAAGGCCATGGATAAAGTATATCCCCTTAGCATTATTCCAAGGAAATTAACTATTTTACTAGTGTATTTCCTCTGGATTCACTTTAGCCATATCGTTACATAAGATTTTCTTTAAGCCTCCATGACCCCATGCACAAAGGCAAATGTCAAACTAATAAGAAGCGTAAAGCTACAGGACTGTTCTAGTTTATTAAAGCACTAAAAAATTCAGGAGTTCAACTACTCCATAAGTCATAAGCATTAAATATTCTAGAGAAATTTAGCCCTCTGTGAATTTTTAAAAACTCCTTATTTCACCTTACCATCACAAAGTAGTAAGGGGCTGTGAGGAAAATGTAGATTACACAGAAACCTTTTGTTAGTGCCCAAGATTGTCAATTCAGTTGATGAAAAGAGATTTTGTCTTTAAACTGTAGCATTTTAATTCCATGTGCATGAACTAGCTCAGTTTAAAAAAGCTCAATAATCTCAAGCTTGGACATGGGGAATGATAGCACTTGACCATGTTTATACACGCAATCGCTTAAAAGAGGACCCCATAAAAAGAGGCATAGTAGTGGGTGTATGGAAATCACTGGTCAAAAACTCGATATAGTGTTCTCATTTTGGATAGTTATTGCAGCCACTTAGGAGCTGAGGGGATGCTTTCAGTTATAAACAATGTTTGTAATTATAGATCTTTCTCCTCGGGCCCCTTCCATCTGTACTATTGTTACATGTGAGGGAGATATTAAAAATGTTACCCCCTCCAGCAAATTTAGAATAATGATTGCCACTAATTTTTTACATAATCATGAGAGGGCTCCTCCTTAGCAGATCTGATAAAAAGAACACATCCAATAACTGGAGCACTTTAAAGGTCAATTTTATGTTTTAAGTAAGGGACTGTTGCCTTATAGTTTTGGAAATACAAAGTATACAGTATGGTCTATTTGTGGTATCCAATAGGCTAAGGATTTCTCTCTTCTAAAGATGCACATTTTGGAATAGGGAAAAGGTACCCATTTGTTAAGTACCGATTTAGGGAATGATTAAGGTCCTTTTATTGTAAAATAAGTGGTTCCTCTTTTTCCTACATTGTATTTGCTACTCCCTCAGTGGCAGTTCTGGATTCTGTTTTCCTGGACCTGCAGAAGGCAAGGCCCTAGTGCCTTACAGGGGTATCCCAGACCCCTGTATAAACTATACCACAGAAATTCACATCATATCAAGCCTAATTTAATTAACAAGGTGCAAAGCCTGGTGCTGAAAAATTCATTACCACAGTGATTCATGTCCATTGCAGTGCCTTACAGAAGTGTCCGCAGGTAAGCCCGTGTCAGAAATGGGCAGTTCATGTTCTCTGCTACCTCAGTGTCTTCCTGTTTGCATTCTGTCATAGGTTTTTAAATAAACTAAAGAACATATTAACTTACCAGATTGAATCAGGTTTCATGGTCTTACAACTCTAATAACTCTAATAACTCTCTCAATGAAGATGCTCTGTTGTAATGTTGTGTTTTTTTGCATGACTAATTTGCATGTGCAAGCCTTTTAATCATATCCAGAAAGTACCAGCATACTGCATGGTCAACAATTTTCTTTTACAGTCTTGGACTCACGTACAGTAGCCAAATAGATTCATGCAAAAAAAATTGTGGGTTACAATTTGTGTGTACATTTTCCTAAATTAAACTGGCATTTTCAGAACTGAAAATGAAAGAAAAGGGCAGAACTCAAACTCAAAAATGCTTAGTCTAACTTGAGGTTCAATTTAAATCAGGAGCTTCAATCATGAAGCAGCACACTGGAGTCACAAAGACCTGGACTAGCAGTTCAGGGGGGTAAAATGAAAACTCAGATATCCACATCAGGTTGCCTTAATAGCACTAGGAGATGATTCTGTTCGCTCTTCCTAGAGACTCGAGCATCTGTAGGACACCTCTGCGTAATGAAGTGTGAGGAATGCCAACTTAATGATGTACTTGATTTATACTAATATGCTCATTTGTCAACCACATGAGCAGGAAGGTGCTAGAACCATGATACATTGTGCTATTTCAAGAAAAGGGACTAATTTCCAATTTTTGGTCATTATTTCAGTGCTCTTAATTTATTAATGAAGTTGTATGTGCAGTCCACCATGCTGTTTTATTGTGTTAATTGATCAATTGTAATCACGTATTCTGAGAATGAGCAAGATTCCATTAGGATATTTCAGAGATTAATCAAATCTGGAGTTGATAAATTCAGTTGCTTTTTAGAACCTTACATCTCCCCCACGATGGCTGTACAGTAGGTGCAGATGATACACATAATTATTCACCAAGCTAAACCTGAAAGGAGGACAAAAATGCACTATAGCCTTAAAGTGCCATTTGCCTGGAGTCAAAATTCACATCAAGAAGAGATCTCTATTTTGGGATATTCAATACATCAACATTTATTCAGGAAAAATAGCCAGAACTGTTTATCGTCAGAAAACCTAGTTTTAATGCCCTGATTGAAATACTGATCTAAGATCACAATCCGATCACAATTGCAGTTGAATAATGTCCTCAATAAATGGGGTGAAAGCAATGTTAATTTGTGTACCTAAACCATATGAAGCTGTTGTGAGCCTCTATATCAAAGCACAATAATTTTCTCATTCTACTCAGCATAAAAAAAAACATTATTAATAAACATGACACTGACTAAATGGTCAGGAAAATGGCTGATTGATTTTTGTATATACTGTAGGTGCATTATTTTATTGAACAGGTATGACACTAACCTAGGTCAAATAATTGTGCTGATTAACATTTGTAAACTGTACACGTGGGACATGCTTTGCATAAAGGTTGCAGATGCTACTGTAGACTGTGAGGGTCTGCTCTATTCCTCTCATATATTTTGGTCAATAGCTTGCCTGTTCACTGATCTCTCAATCCAAGACTCTAAATCATCCCAGCTCACCCCTTTACCGCTCAAGCTCTGGCAAGCAGGTCAACAAAAGCATAATTCTCACATTCTCTTCTCACTAGAAAGCCACTGAGACAAACACAAGAATATGCATTTTCCTGCTGGAAAGTTGTTACATCAGGATGAGCCCACAGGGAAGGACAGAACAGGAGATCCCAGGACATAATTCATGGAATGTTGTTACATTAATGTACAGTAGTCAGGCTGCCATCAATCACTACAAGTAGAGTTCTGTAGCAACTAGACAATTCTTCCCAGATCAGCACATCATTATGAAGAGGAGATCCAAGTGTGATGTTCCAGGAGATGTGTAGTGACTCGTGGTCTCTCAGCTTGTAAACCTATTATCGTTTGTCTGTAACATCTTGCCAGGTTCGAAATTGCTGGCTGTGAACACCCCAGGTGGCAAGCAACAGTGCACAGACTTCATTCAGTCTCCAACATACTGACAGCATAGAGGCTTTTTTCTCCTTGTATATCGATTTCTTGATTTTCACCAAACTTGACATTTAACAGGGTAAATTCTGTGCCACACATCTGTCACTCATGAGGTGATTGAGTGCTTACACAACAGGTCAAAGTCATTTGAGAATATCAGGGTTATCCATGAATAACCAATGAATCAAAATCCATACACTTTGTCTAAAAGTATCCATGCACAGAATAATAGTTTTTTGTAGATATGCAGTATAATATAATCTTACCTAAATACAGAATTTGAAGATCCTACTGTACAACTAATGCTTCTTTTGACCAGTATGTATAGGTCTCAGATCTGATCTCAGATTCAATTTTCTCCATTAAAACATCAAGAATAGAACTGTAGAAGGGAAGCAGTAAATGATTTTGAAGAGAGATTTTATACTGAAGCTCTAGACAGAGCAAGAAATTTTAAATGAGATTAAAAAAGGCTATCACCATACAGTATTACACAAAAACTAAAAGTGGATTATGTCAACGATATAAGTAATTGCACTAAAAAGCTACAGTTATTTTTTAATTCAAATATTTCAAGCTTTTCTTGAAAAGACTGAATATTAAAAAATTAAAATAAGATGCTCTTAAACCGCAGCTCCCAGAATGAGCAATAGGATCCATAATTGGAATAACAGCTGATGACTAGTAACACGTCATGAAAATTCATACCAAAACTACTGTACAACGTTCCCTCATTGAAGCAGACTAAGTTAAGTTCTGCTCTACTCCTCTGGCAAGAGCTATGAGTTCAAGCTGTAAGTGTACATTAGCTTGAATTAGCTACTGCCTAATAGATGCAGCAAACTCCAAGTTAATGGATTCTTTCCAACAGGGAACCAGACAAGAGAGTTTTCTTGTTTTCCTGTCATTGAAGATTAGATCTACATTCCTAGACTCACTATATTAATCCTTCAAATGCTGCTCCGCTCTACCATGAGACAGCACTTTTAATATGGAGCAGCACCAGCTTCCAGAACATGATCGGCTACACTAAACCTGCAGGATCTAGTTAAGGACTGAGTGAAGGAGCCTCACAAATGGGTAAGCCCTGCAGCAGGGGACTCCCATGGAACTGTCTGGAACCCTACTTGATATCAACTGTTGTGCTAAAACTAAAAACCCCCTTGATCAAATCTGCCATGTGGAAACGTGCGTTTTGGAAAGATTCAGAGCTTAGTAAATGGCACTCCAGGCCAGCTTGTCTGCACTAGTCAGGTCATGCACCTCATGGCTCTAAAAACCATTTGAGAAAAGACAGTCAAGCAGATGACATGGTTATTTAGCTCCAATCACCAGCTTGAAACAGCTACTTTGGCTTGTCATGCATTGGGGAAATGAAGGAAAATTAATTACATGGTCTACAGATTTAATGGAGGCTGGGATTCCTCATGGGGTAGGTTGAGGTGGGGGAAAGGCGGGGAGTAACCTGGCTTACCTGGATAAAGTTTTAGTCAAGTGATAGCATATGTTCCACAGGGAGATGCTATGTATGGACTGTATCTATGTTAAGGGGTCTGCCAGGAAAAGATGGGGGACTTCAGGCATATTCAATTAAGGCTTTCCTTCATTGGAAATTTAACTTTTACTGAAAGGACATACTGTATTGAACACCGAATTCCTGCTCTCCTCTAGAGGTGCTTGAAGACCAATCATTACCGATTTCTAAATGTCTTCACAGAACACCCGCAGTTTGCTTCAGATTTCAAACATCTGGGGAAATTAAATGATTATTTACTGTGGTACGCTATACACTTGGCACTCTCATCATCTCTTCACCCTGCCAATATTGCTTGCTTCACTGACTCTCAGCACTAGCATTGATGTGTACTAGCTGTGATAAAAACCCTTTCACACCTAGTAATATTTAAACCTTCAGTATTCAGTAACATTTCAATCTGATGTTTTCAATAAAGTAACCTCAGAGAGACTCTATTTCAAACCATATGTGTTCTTAAAACTTCTGGTTAATAGCTTCTAAGAATTATTTGCTTATGTCTGTACACAATGTTCTGGTAAATATTGATAATGTCGAGCTGCAGTCATTATTAACTGCATTTTGCTGAAAACAGCACTTACTTTTTTCAGCCAATGTAAAATCGACAGGACTCAGTATTACCACCCATTCTCAATTATACTGTAGCTTAGTCCACTATAAGGAGTTTAGTCCACTACAGGGTTGAAGTGAGCCAGATCCTGATATGACATGCAATGGAAACAAGGCAGGACACACCATGGATGAGACCGTGGAAACTGCGTAATGGATCTTCATACGCAGTACACAGCTGTTGTCTAGATATCTAGAACAACCCGGCAAAGTCATTTTGGGGTTTTACACGAAAATAAGATTTTCTGCTTGATGTGGTAGTTCTAAGATGGAATGTTTGAATCAGGAGAGCTATTGGCCATCTTTTATAAATGAGTACTTACTGGAATATAACTACAGGTTAATGCATAGCTATCAATATGCAGGTGTGTAAGCGGCACTGTACAGTATGTAGCAGCCAAAACGGTCATGGGTGAGGGGCAGTGCCCATCATACACTATTACAGTACATACGGTTGTGCTGTATTTCTGAAACATCACAATTCCAATCAGAACAATACCTCTTGGCCATGCAGCTCTGAAAAAGAATATCAGATCATTATTGAAATAACATTGACGGATATCAGGTGCCTTCCTAGAAGCATTCATTGTGCATTTTAATTTAATTTAATCCAAATCTGTGGTGCAGTGCTTTCCTTGGCATTTGGCTTTATCTCGGCTTCTGGATTTTTTTTTTGCCAGAGCTGTTAATTAGATTTGCATTTCTCTCCCAATTACTACTTACTGGAAAGTCTTTTTAAAAATTATTTGCATATGACAAGATTTAATTACCAGTGATTTGATTCAAGCTTTGTCTTGCGTATTCTTGGGTCACATCCACAGTAATTCCACTGTGAATAGAGAATGGCAGCAAATCAGTCAGTTATTGCTGCTTAGTGTGAATTTAAATAGGGATTGAATGCACAGATAGATTACAACATTGCACATAGAAGTACTATACTAGTCAATAATTGTTAGTACTGTATATAGTTCTATATGCAATGTTAATCTATCTGTGCTTCAATCCCTGTTCAAATCTATAATGTAATATTAATCTATACTATCCAACAATGGCTAGTTCCTAACTTATTCCCGGAAGAACACTGCATCTTCTGTGTTTTTTTTTTCTCCAGTTGAGTTCTTAATCACAAGTTAACTGATTTCAGTTTTCTGTCTGGGGGCATATTTGTAAATGTCCTTACTGCTCTTAAATGGTCCAGTGGGATTTATGATTGGTATCAATCCTGTACTGATTTCTGACTTTCAGAACTAATCTCATTCAGGTCTACTGCCTGGCATGTAGCCAATCAGACATCTGCAGAAGGAAAAAAGTTCACAGTGGGAGTGTCTGACACAGAGTCATTCCCTGTCACACCTGTGTCTGTTCATCATCAGTTCATCAACTAGAAAGAGCTACCTGAATTTAGTCAGGAATAACAGCCGGCAAATTGAGGAGAGGCTGTGTAAAGCTCTGTGTGCTGAAGTTGTGGGAAATGGAAGATTGTGACTCTGCACAGACTGTAATAAATTAAATAAAAGTATAAATAAGCAAGCAGATCACTGAAGTCATCCATTAGCCCTAGAGATGTAGCTCAGCTGGAAAAGACAACCAGCTCACAGAGTGGTCCTCCAGGACCAGGGCTGTAAGCTGCTGGGTTAGCTATAAAGAAAAAAAAAACAGATACAAAGAAATAAACATGAGAAAAAGTCCTGCAAATGTGTTTTCTCCTTATAGCAAAGCTTGTTAACTTCATCTTTATCCTGATTCAGCAACAGAGCACAGTTGTTTCCAGTGCTAACACTGCATTTTAAAGCGATAAACTTCAAACATACAGTACATCAAAATCCTGCTTTGCAATTCTGTCAGTTTTGTTTAGATGGCTGTTTGGTACATTGCAGCCTTTGTGGGTGTCTCATATATCACAAAAGCATAAGAAACATATCGGAATAAACTAATCTTGAAAACTAATGATGGTCAAAAAGCAAACTAAACTGCAATTGCTTTAAAATATTTGCCATAATTGGACCTGATGGAGGATTAAAACAAAGAGTAATGAACAACAGTTTTAACCATCATTCACTAGCACAGGAGTGTGTTTATTTATTTCAAACTCTATTTCAGATTAAGTCAAATGCCTTTATTCACTGCCAATCCATGGGGGTGCTGTACAAAGCTTATTAAAATACTGATGTAATCTTAAAGATGATTTTCCCCACAATTATTTTCTAATCAAATACTATACATATGGTTTGCGAGAGCAATATATAAACAAAACAAGTGTCAAGACAGAATACAAATGTGATGTAATGTGACAGAAAAAGACCAGGGGCTCCCTAAACATCCCAGCAATCTCACCAAATTTAAGATCCTTCCAAAGCAAGTAATCCTACTTACACTATATGAATAGAAAAATACTCCTCTTTCAGTACAAATAAGCTACTCCTTCAACACTCTGACATAATGCAAATCTTCAATCTGAACAACACTATTTTTCCCCATTGCAAAGGTTTGTCTTTTTGCTGGGGAAAGTTTTGTGTGGTTGTGTGGAGCAAGACCCCAGCTTCTGGCCAGAGTCATGTCATCAGATGTTGCCCCAAAGCCCAAATTTAGGTTCACCAGAAGAAAGAGTATTTGTTTAGGGAAGGGGTTGATGCAGTCAGGACACATACTGAAATTTCAGTAGTACTTACTACAAAGGTCAAAGGTTTAATAGAATTCCCTTTGCTTCTTCACCACAGGAACAACAGATATGACTGAAGAATATACATTTTGTAAGATAATCTACTGATCTGAAGTTTATTAGATCAAAGAAAGAACTCAGGTTGACTGCCCAATATGTTTGAGTGACTCAAGCCATTCTTGGCTATTAGTGCTGAATCAAATCTAAAAACATAAATCCTAAAAAGTAAATGCCTTTATATCCCAGTTCAGTTGGTTGGACAAACTTTTATTTAATGTCACACTGAGTGTCACAATATGACTTTTCTCTTTACATCTACAAGTGAAACCCACAGTACTGACATACCCAGTGAAGAAACTACATACACAATGCCTGAACTATTAGATAAAAGGAATTATTAAAATTGATAATTTTAATGTATTGAACAAATGCATTATTAAATAAGATCCACCAGGCTGAAGTATCACAGACTGTTGAACATTAGATACAGGGCTCTCCTAAGCTTGAGAAAAAGCAGTTGCAAATGAAAAATAGCATTAACCATCCTCCTGTAAGGGAGTTCCATAGATGGGTAACACTTACAGCTATGGGTTATAGGCATAGCTGATTTAAGAGAAACATAACTCATTTTAAAGAACAAATTTGGACATCAATCTCAATACTTTCTGAAGCTTTGGACAGGCCTAATCTACACAGGACCACACATTTTATTTTTGGTTCTTTAAACTTCAAATATTAAACATCATAGCAGTCATTTCAGATGCCCTGAAATAAAATGTTCAGTGAGATGTGGACGTGCATAATATAGGGACTACATTCTGAAGGAGATGGAACCTTTTAAGTTTATTAGGCATTACTGTTAAATAAAGACATGGAGCAGCTGAGGGAGTATGAGATAAAATGAAAAAAAAAACATTAACAGCAATTTTATTATTTTAAGAATTGTTAGCACAGTCTTACGCACATGACTGAGTAATGTAATTTCCTGTCTTTTATAGCATATGCTCCTTCTGAAAAACGTAATACTATACAACCCATGCATCTATGAAAGGCCAATAAGATACAACATCTCTTGCAGTTCTGGTCTTAAGTGGAAAGCTCAAGCATATTGCATGCTAGCTCAAATGCTGAAATAACAAGATGCCTCAAGGGAACTATATGACTTTTTTATGTCCCTTAATAGTCAAAATAGAGTTGCCATCAGAAGTTATCCTAATGGTAATAGTTCCCAACTCCCAAACAAACAGCTAGTTTTTTGCATTTGCCATGTTGTCAATCGCATGCAAACTGATTCAAAACTTTTATCTGGAGCATTGCTTTAAATGAACTTTCAGCGCTTAAAATGTCGTATGGGGTTTGTAATTGGTTTCAACCCTGGGCCTATGCTCATTTTTTAATATTTCCTCTGTTTTTGATTTATAGGTGTGTTCCCTGAAATGTAACCTACTGGACTAGTGCAGAATGAACAAAAAAAAAAGGTAGTGTGGAGGTGTCTGATAAGTCACTTCTTCATCTGTGTTCATCAAAGACTGAACAACTGTTGGCAGCTGTTGAGACAGACACTGAGGGTAAGCAAGTTGAGGAAGCACTCATTCTATATGCTGAAGGGATTGGATACAATACGCTTGAAGCCGGGTATTTTGGAAACTCAGGTATGGAAACAAGCAAATGAAAAGTCTAAACAAGCAAGCGGAAGACGTAAAGACAACAGCTAGCACTACCAATTTAGAACTTGGAATAAAAACCAGCAGATACAGCAGCCCCCCAGGGCCAGGGTTAAGAACCACTGCTAATGGGATCAGTGTTTTCTATTTTTATTCAATGCCAATGACACAAAAATTCTGTTTAGTAAAGGTTCATTCTAAGAATTTATAACCATATGCGACTACTGATCCTAAATCTCTCAGCATGAGCAATTCATTTCACGTGCATGCAGTGAAAATGGACAGATTTGTGTATGGGTTTAAAAGTTATGTTTTCTTGTTAGATAACATACAGTAGCTGAGAAAAAATGTGAGGCACTCAAAAGGACAATAAATATATATTTATACACAGAGCCTTTCTCTGCTTCCAGACCAAAGACATCTGCGACTTCAAGGTCCATGAAGCCGGTGGTATTAAACGCCTCCACAGAGAGAGAAGAGAAAGCCATAGAAAAGGAGGTATCATTTCAGCTACTCGAGCTGCTAGAAAAGACAGCAATGGTACTCTTGAGGATCATCTATCAATTCCTGTCCTCTTCAGCAGGGAATGGGACACAGATTCAGCCACCCTGACCTGCTGACAGGATCTCTGTCATTTCTACTTGTGATCAGTGAAGTCAGGTTGGTGTCTTATCTGGACCTCTTTTAAAGTCCCTTTTCTTCCCTCTACTTATCATATACTTAAGAACACAATAAAGGTTACAAACGAGAGGAAGACATTAAGGCCATCTAGATCGTTCTTTGCCAGTGGCCAACTCATTAAGGGGTTTCACTTAGCAGTTTCTTGAAATAATGCAGGCCTATGGATGCAACATGGATTGGATAGCTAGTTCCAGACTCCCATTATCCTTTGTGCAAGAAAGTGCCTCTTATTCTCCATTTTAAATGCCCTCAACATGAATTTACATTTGTATCCTCTGGTACATGTTTCACTATTGATTTTTTTAAAACAACCACAGAGTTTACAGAGCTGTCAGTTTCTATGGCTCTGTGGCTAAGGATCTGCGCCTGTGGCTGGAAGGTTGCTGGTTCATATCCTGCGGCCAGCAGAGGAATCCTACTCCGTTGGGCCCCTGAGCAAGGCCCTTAACCCCAACTGCTCCAGGGAGCCGTATAAATGGCTGACCCTGCGCTTTGACCCCAAGCTTCTCTCCCTGTCTGTGTGTCTCATGGAGAGCAAGTTGGGGTATGTGAAAAGACAAATTCCTAATACAAGAAATTGTATATGGCCAAGAAAGTGATCTTATGAGGTCTTGAGTATCCATGCATCCTTTCCATATTCCATTTTACCTTGTGTGACACCAAGTGTTTGAGTATCCACAAAGGTGATGTGTCCTTGGTTGAGCGTTCTTTCCACAAGAGGAACCACGTAGCCTGGTCTTGTTTTTTTCTCAGTCAGCCTCCTTTGCAAGCAGCCGTGTCCGAGACTTCACTTACATTCTTAAAGTTTTCTGCACATATTAATGTGTATTAAAACTGGGCTTTGATGGCTATTTATATTTGATTATGCAAGGAGGTGTCAGTGATTTCCTTAATAAAAGTGATAGTTATTAGTCAAATAATATTTCAATTAAAAAATAAAATGGCTCTTTAAGTGTGTGAGAAAGGGCGAAGTGTCCAGTGTCGTAAGGTGACCTAGACCCATGATGAGTTCAGACGAAAAAAATGAAGTACTAAGTTTTGTGAAGGACTAAGTAATGGTGCTGTTGACCAGTTGTGTGGTGTAAATGAATCTGCAATTTGTACAATAAAGAGTGAGGAAGCTATCAGAGTGAAAGAACTGTATTTGAATTGGGTTTTCTCAGTCTTTCTGTTTGAAACTACAAAGATTTTGTTGTTTTAGCTTATTAGTGTAGAATATTTCATTGACCTCATGGAGAATCTACCTACAGGTACATCTCCTTTTATGACTCCAGAGCTGAATACCGTTTTGTAACACAGCTACTGCAATAGCACACACATTTCTAACATTGTACTTTACAATTTGAACAGCCCTTGATTTAAAATTCAATTAAAATGCTTTTAATGATATATTCTTTTGTATTTGCCCTTTTATTATTTTCCCACAGTCTAGAAAATGAAATTGCTGTATCATAGATACCTACAGTAAGCCGTCTTCATAAGCAGATTCATCAAACTGTATGTCACGCTCTGCTCTTGTCTACATGAAATGTCATCTACCCAATACTTAGGCAGAATCCAAAACTGGGAAATTCTTCTTGAATTTCTTTGCAACATCTTCAGTGTTTGCTAGTCCTCCAATTTTGGCATCGTCTATGAGCATGTTTACACGTAAATATACTGTACCCAAATCTAGATAATTGATATTAATCAGAAGAGGTCCCAGTACAGATCCCTATGCTATTGTATTAATAAGACCACTCTCCATATTCTATTCACTAACCACTTTTTAATCAAAAATACATTTATTACCTTAAATGCCTACCACCTCCAATTTGAGAATCAATCTTTTTTAAGGAAATTAACAAAAGTCTTGTGAAAATCTAAATATATCTTATTCAATGCTCTGTATCTTGCCATCACTGCTGTTGTTTGTTCAAAAAACTATCATTCTGAAATAAATAAAATGCATGTACAGTACAAAAAAACAGCTACAATCATTTAATAAGGATATCTTGTATCTTTTATCTATTGTTTCATCTGAAGCAAGTCCATTTGAAGTCAGAACTACTTGGTTTCTGTGAGTCTCAAAGAGACTGAAAGTGTTTCTAAAGCAAAATTACAGATAACAGAATGAACAATTCAATCCGCTAATAACATGTCTCTGCTCTATGTGGCCTTTGCTGGCACTTTGGCAAGTTCTGTGCTGATGCAACAGACTCTAGACATCACATCAAACTTGACAGCATCCCTAGATGGGTAGATTCATTAAGTATTTTACACAAAATGATTTAAAATGCACCTATCATTTATACTTCCTGATTTTGCATTACATTCTGATTGATATAGGTAAATCAAAAGGAAAATACTGTAGTTAAAATACACTTTAAATATTTAACAGATTCCTAGGAGGAGTTTAATATTTTTGCCTTCCGTAAAACATTAATTAGATCTTATTTATTATTATTATAATATTATTTTTTGCATAAGTATTACAGAGTAGATCTTTACTGCTTATTAAATGTGAACAAATGATGGAAATGACCAAGATAAAGAGCACTATCCCAGAGGAGAAAAGACTGTCTGGCACACTTTCAAGTCATTTCAGCACTGTTGTGTTTTAATTCTGGTCCTGAAGAAATATGGTAGGTGATTAGTATGAGTAATGAAAACTGAAAGCAACCTGAATCCCATGACACCTGTAAGGCTGTTACATTCAGTGCTGCAGAGCCGAGCTAAAAAGCTCTCTGTACTTGAAGCTTTAACTGCATTTTCAATTACACTGCTGTGAATTTCTGACCATTTTCTGACCAAGCTGTGAGAGCTATTTCTGCCTCGAGGTTCTCATGTGGTAACTTTTTAAGACTGTAAATTTCAGAGCAATAGAAATAGGCCATCAAGAACTATAATATTGTTTATTCACTTGCTCTTTTAGGAACCTTCCATTGAGCACTTTTTAGGAATCCTGAGCAGGAAGGTCAAATTCCAGTGTGTCATATGGAGCATGCTAAATATCTAAGAGTGCTACGTGCACCTCATACAGACAAGCTACTAAGCAGCACTTGAAATGCTACTGTTTTTTGCATGTAATTATGCACTGCATACCGTCAAACAGATATTGAACAAATTGAAATAATACCCCTTAGTTCTGTTCAAATCCTTACTGATATCCAAAAACATCAGATAAAATATTTGTCATTCAGAGCACTTAAAATAGTCCTAAGTCTACAAAACGTCACAGTTTTAAAAACACTTGCACATGCCTGTGTGTTGCTTCACGGTTCACTGTTTATTACGCATAAATCCACTGGTTTGACTTTCTCAATGCCATTGAGGTTGTTCTATACTTGTATCAGGTCCCCTTGTTCAAGATTAAAAAGGTTCATTTCCTTCGACTTGTCAGAGTAGGACATTCCCTTAAATGCATCTGGTTGCTCTTTTCTGGACTGATTCCAGATACTGTACTGTACCTATATCATTTTTCATTCTTTGAGACCAGTGCTGTGGATCATCTCATCCAACAGCAGCAATTCTTATGCATCTCAGATCACAACTCTTTAATTGAATAGGTGTATTGGATCAAGTCCAGTGTTTTTTTTGTTTTAGCTATTCACTATATTAGAGAGAGTGAAGTCTCCTTGGGCTCCTGCAACAATGTTGTTACAGTAATGATATTGCTTAATAACAACAACAACATTGTAACATTACTACCAAACTGTAGAGTCAGAGAGAAACTACTGAAAATGCATGGAGCAAGCTGTCACAACCACAGCTCTGACATACTCATTCAGTAGTTGTCATATACAGTAGACATATTGTATAGGAGCCATTTTAATTAATGTACAAACTGAAGTTTGTACAAGGCTTAGATGTAAAGAATGGGCCATTAAAATTGAAATTTTAGAATTAGATTATATGCTTCTGTACCACTTTGTGCTTTTCCCCTGACTGAAACCTGAGTGAAAATAGTTTTTTTTTGCATTGCAGCTTAACACATACAGAGAAAGACATTGAAACAATAGCGCAAACAAATACTGTTAGGACAAAAGACAGGCCTGATTCAAGTTTACACAATCCTCAAAGATGTTGGGAAAGCCTCCCCAGTGGACCTCTTCTGAATCCACAGTGGAAAACAAATAAAAGACACAAGTGGAAACTACTGGGAAGTGTATTTAAAACCAGCAACAGAAGGTATGGTTTTACACAAAGGCTTGTGGGGGACTGGGGCAAGCTACCTACCCATGCTGTCAAAGATAATACCTGTACTTCAGCTACTTTCAAGATATGGCTGGATCAGATGATCCTCAGAGTGCTCAGCTACTAGCAGCCCAATGACCAAGACAGGGCAAATGGCCTCTTCTATTTTGAGATCAGATTTTAGCATGATTCCATGTACACGTGCGTAAATTAACTGTTTGACCCGTGTTTTTGAACTCAAGCAAAATGTAGCATTTTCACAATCTCTACTAGTGCATCTTAAGAGGACTAAAATCCTATAGACACGGTCATAAATTGTTATTGCATCCTCATCAGATAATAGTACGATAGTCCTGAATGCCATTTTCTGTTTAATTCCATTATCCCTCCTCTCTCTATCCACACTACCTACATGTTCTGTAGATGTCTCCACAGAGGCATCAGAGCAAGGGAATGGTAGTCTACAATGCTCATGTCAAGAAGTAACTAAACCAGATTGCAATACATTATGACATTTTACATAATAGGGAAATAAAAGTCTTGAACTGCAGAAGTGTATTTGCAAAGGTCATGATGTACCACCCCAAGATCACCATCTGATTACCTTACTGTTAAATGTACGTTAATTAAACTTATTTCGCTTTGTTTACTAACCCAGTACTTATTTTTAAAGCACTTAATTGCAAGAAGCAAAGTAAGAGTCTTTGTTTATTTGAATATTATCCATTTGGGGGATCTGCGCCTGTGGCTGGAAGGTCGCCGGTTCAAATCCCGCAGCCGGCAGGGAAATCGTACTGCGTTGGGCTCCTGAGCAAGGCCCTTAACCCCAGCTGCTCCAGGGGCGCTGTACAATGGCAGACCCTGCTCTCTGACCCCAAACTTCTCTCCCTGTCTGTGTGTCTGTGTGTCTCATGGAGAGCAAGCTGGGGTATGTGAAAAGACAATTCCTAATGCAAGAAATTGTAAAGGGTTAATAAAGTGATGTTATTATTATTATTATTATTATTATTATATTTTATTCTATTTCATAACCTATTCTGTTTTGCACCCTTTGCTTGCCGAAATATGCACCATAACCCTGATTTGATAAAGCAGTTACACAATGGATGGATTGATAATGAAATATTTTTTATACTATTGTACAATAACAATAGCAGCATTTTTTTCCATTTCCAATCTCCCTAAATCATGAACCTAAAAAACAAAAACGTCATTATACTGATAACATTTCTTCAGAGTATTGATGAGTGGTAAATGATGTGTGTGCACAACACAAATCCTTCGATGATTCACTTCTCATAGGCTTTCTAACTGGCACTGTGGTCAAGCGCTCTGTAATCTGCTGTTTCTCCAGTGTGGTCACATTGTTTTAGAGAGAAAATATTTAAAGAACACATTTTGAAAGTAAATATTAACATTTACCAAAAATAAAACAAGAGTGCCAGTTGCTATCAGGCCAGAATGAGTCATACTCGAGGTTTAAAAATGCATTAAAATAAAAGGAGGAGTCCAGTCATGCAGAGCATCTGGATAATGGATAGAGCTGCCTGGCAAACCTTCATTTAATGTAAGTAATACTATAATAGTCAGTGCTGCTTTACGATAACACTGGACTTGAGAGCTACTGTAATGTGTAGAGGCTGTATAAGAGTTTTTGCTTCAGAATGAAAACACATCGGTCAATTATACTACTATAGGGGCAAATTATGGGGAAGAAAAATTAGTTTCCTAGAAGGATCTACTAAAAATACATCCTCAAAAGAGGAACCACATTAGCAAGGAAACAACATTTTATACTTGCACGAAACACAGGGCTAGGAAAACTGATAATCCTTAAACACTACTGTATACACATAAAAGACTGTACTATTACATTTGTCATGCATGCAGCTCCTCACAGATTTTATTTTATAGTGTGCGTTATCATGAGATGCTGTGAAGTTACTGTTTTTTATTTGTATGCAAATCTCAACATTTATATTTCAGTTTAATGTCACATTGCACATATGGACTAAAACACATGTTCAAATCATTCAACAGACTTCTGCAGAGACACAAGACTCAAAGCTCAACAACGGCCATCACTATAAAAACAAATTAAAATGGATATGCTAGCAAAATGTCAAACTATAGCACCAGAATGCAATAAACATTAATTTAGGTTTGCTTATACATATCTTTATTCCAAGCTTAGACTCTGTCAAGCACCATTGCCACAGGAAATATGGTGAAAAAAAATTAAAAACACCCAGCTGTTTTTTTTTTTATTTATCACACTGCTTCAGCTAACAGTCAATCATGTATAATCAAAGTATATCTTTGCAGAGATTTCTTTATTTACATTAGTACTGAATGTTAAGCTCTCTTAATGATAAATAATTTCCCTTTCCATGGGTATGGAAATGCCAAGTTGAAACCGTATGTTTACACAATACACATCTTTATTCAGATTTTGATTATTCAGCCTGCAAAAGTTTAATTGCACAAAATTCTTTCATTATAAAGACCACTCCTGTAGAGCACAATGAACATACATACAGTAAGTGTGTCTCTGCCATTAGAAACACTGAGAAAGCATTTTCCCCCCAATTTTTCGAATGTTTAAAACCTATAGAATAATTGCTTTCTTAAGCACTTCCCCTCCTAATACGAATTTTACTAGGGGGTCCTCAACATTGTTCTTTTCTGAATAGGCTCCACACCCCTTCACTTCACAACTGGCATTTCACAGTATCTTATTTTAGAAGAAATGCCATTTGAAGCTATGCAGAGAATTTCGCTCAGCAAAATGATGTCACCTGATTTTCTGTTTTTCACCATTATGAGCCTGGAGCACCCTCTAGTGTAATTTCAGCATTTTAAACAAACTAAAAATGCTCAGCATAAAGCAGAAAACAGCTTCACCAAGCCCTTACAGTTAATATCCAGCTTTTGGCTCAAAGATTTTAATGAGAGGCATTAAAACGCAACAAATGAGTATTGGAACCAATAGTACTGTTGCATTTCTAATGTCTCTCAGTATATATTACCGTATTTCTAGAAAGATTTCTAATATTTTCTAAAGTCAAAATATTAAGCTATGTACAGTACTTTTGGAGAAACCAGCTATTATTGACTCTGCAATTGTGAGGTGTATTAGAGAGGGGAGGGAGGAGGAATATAGGAGCTTGATTACCAATTTTGTGGAGTGGTGTCATCTTAACCACCTCCATCTTAACACCAGCAAGACCAAAGAAATGATCTTCGACTTTCGAAGGAATAAGTCTCCGCTGAACCCTGTTTCCATCCAGGGTGAGGACATAGAGGGGGTACATTCCTACAAGTACTTAGGGGTACACCTGGATGATAAGCTGGAGTGGTCTGGTAACACTGACGCCCTGTACAAGAAAGGTCAGAGCCAACTCTATTTTCTTAGGAGACTCAGGTCCTTTGGTGTGTGTGGAACACGGCTACACATTTTTTATGAATCAGTGGTGGCGGCGGCCATCTTCTACGCTGTTGTGTGCTGGGGCAGCAGCATCATGACAAAAGATGCAAATAGGCTCAATAAACTTATCAAGAAGGCTGGCACTGTGTTGGGGATGAGCCTTGACCCCATGGAGGTGGTGGCTGAGGGGAGAATGCTGACCAAGCTCATCATGAACAACACCTCTCATCCGCTTCATGGGACTGTTACTGGGCAGCGGAGCACATTTAGCAACAGATTGCTCCAGCTACAGTGTTCAAGGGAACGTTTCTGCAGGTCTTTCCTCCTGGCGGCTGTCAGGGTGTATAACGCTGCCCTAGGCTAGGACTGTTAGCCCTTCATTTGCTCCTCTATGGACAGCACGTTTACTCCATTGTACTTTTTGGACAATCAGTCTGTATAAACCTTTGCACATTTTGCACATATTTTATTGTTTTTACAGTGACTATAATCAGCACCTTTTGCACACACCTATGTATTTATTTATTTTTATTTATTTTGTTGTCTTTTGTTTTATAACTATTCTGATGTCTGTTTTGCTTGTCTTGGGCTGGACTGCTATAAACCATCAATTAATAAAGTATTATCTATCTATTTGTATGAAGGATGATTATTAGTCTAAAGAAACATACACATTTGACCAGGTTACTTATGATGACACAATACAACCACTGGCTCAACTTATAATTCTCTAAATTGCACTATATGCAGCAAAATCACAAATTCCAAAGTTTTCACAAAATGTATCAGCAGATTTAAAAGCAATCATTAAAGTATACACAATATAAAACAAACTATAAATGCAAAAGGAATCCAGTAGTTTTATTTTTCTTAACTGCACATGCAAGATGGCAAAAGAACCTATCTTACAAAAATGCATTTTGAATCATAGAAAAAGCGCCCAGTTCACTACACTCAAGAACAGAAGAGTGAGAGAACATGCTCGTCTTCACAAAAGCTCAACAACAGGTTTGACATAGGTAAGCAGGAAGTAGTCAAGAATGCCTGACAGGTGTCTTGTAAAACTTTAAATACAAGCTCTGTTACACTAACGCATCAATAATAGGTACCATAACAGCTTCTGAAAGTTAACAAGATGCCAAAGGCCTAATAGGATGTGCTAACATTCAATGTCTCATGCATGGTACACTCACTTAAGTGTGGTTGACAAAAGCAATTTAGATAAGCTTTTTGTCACAGGGCTCCCTTCAGTGAGGAGATAGCTGCAAGTCAAGTAAGTAATAAACGCTGGACACATCAGTTTCACAGTTTGATGCAGTTTTATTTACTAGCAGCTATATATTTTTTTAGATTTTAAGAAAAAGAAGTTAGTTGCTTGGAGACGTATTGCAAGGATGGTAATTGTTTTCACACTGGTGTGACAAACCAATGGGGAAGTCAATGTTTCAAAACGTTTCACTTTGGAAATGTAACAGGCTGATAATTGCAATATATTTACACAGCTCTGTCATCTCATAATCAGGGAAATGTCCTCGTGAAATGCCTCATTGGCAGAGCAGAACCTTTATCATGCTGAAAAAGAGGGACTGCCTGATTGGAAACCACAACTACAGCTTCGATGCCTTCCCAAGAAACAGCTGAGTTTGCTTTGCTAGCGTAAAAAACCTACATTAATCTTAACTGCATGATTCAAGCGCCCACGTCTCCAAGTGTAACAGAAAAATTGTCTTAAATATGTTGACGTTTAAGAGTAAGAGTTGAGGGAGTAAAAAAAAAAACAGCAGCAATGTGAGAAAAACAAAAACAAAATGGAAAACTTAAAATCCCAGGAAGGAGGTAGGATACAATTATCAATTCACCAGTTATAGCCAACTCAGCTGTCCTACTTGCCAGTTCTTTTTCTATGATATACAGTATGACATCTTGGGTGTCTAGTGTATTTGCTATTACAGGCCATATTTGAATTAACTGTACTTCAAGCAGGTCATACATACCTTAAATTATCTAAATATTAGTCACAACTTCCTTACATACTGTAATATTATATGCTGTAGCTGCAGTGTTCTTAGTGTTAATTTTACAACATATCTCCCTTATAAATACAATTATCACCCATTGTGTCTTTGGAGCCATTTTAGCCAAACATGCTCATACCATATATTGAGGAAGGGATGTTTTTTGTTGCCTTGCAGTATTGGGACCCTGTGTTCAATTCTGGACCTAGAGTGCTATCTGAATGGAGTTTGCATGTTCTGCTCATGTTCACATGGGTTTCCTCCCTACCAGTAAAAAGACATACTGAGAGGTTAACTGGAATCAGCCATGGTGTGTATGTCTTTGTGCCCTGCAGTGGCTTGGTGTCCCATCCAGGGTGTATCCTGCCTTGCGCCTGTTGCTCGCTAAGATAGGCTATGGCTCCCTAGTAACCCCATGTTGGATAAAGTAGTTAGAAAATGGATGAATGGAGTTGTGTAAATCTGTTCTGTTGATAAGAATATTGTTCAACAAAATAAATGTACTTGCACTTCTCGCTATACAAGAATTTGGGCCATTTACGCTACAACAAAAGCTCGTCCCTCGAGTTCTCACTCACTGTATGATTTTTATTGTTCAACATTTTTAACATCATGTCAGCAGAATGTGTTGCAAATGCTTCAGGTAGTACAAAAGCAAAGAAAATAAATAAAGCAGTTCCCACGGCTGCAGCACTTGACAGAAAGGATTGAAAGAGGCAAGCAGTCAAAAGACATTTTGTCATTCCCGTAAACTTCACTGCACTGTGCTGATGTTCAACACATTACCGTTTTTTACACATTTGATCTTATCTACAGCACTTAAATGAACAATTTAGCATAAACACACAACAGTGTTCTTATTTTGGCGATTCAGTCCTCTTCAGGTAACAGAATAATAGTGGGTGATTTTCTAAACCTCAGAAATGAGTCATAAGCCTTTACATGTAAAGCACTGGGAATTTAATAAATGTTTTCAGTATACTTTATATTGAAAGGAAAATACAGCATTTTACTTTATGATGTTTATGAGCAACTAATTATTTATCAATTGGTGAACTGCAGAACTGAAATATGAGATATAAGGGGTCAGGGATTAGTGATCAACATCACCTGTAAACTCTGCTGGTCGGACATCTAAAACCAACATAATGCCTGCGATAAGTGAAAACCAGCTCACTTGGTTGAAGTTTTTTTTGTACCCTTTCAATAGTAATGATGAAAATGGACATTTTGAACATTCAGGTGGGCTCCTAGGACCAATGATGGAATTGTATGTTACACGCTATACTATTACAATTGCAACTGCTTGTCAGTTGTAACAACAACTAAAACTATACCTGCCAGTATTACAAAGCATCCTGATCGGCTACATTGGAAATATGTTTCCGCAATGGGCTGTCAACATGTAGCAGGTCTATTGTATATACTGTAGTATATATACAGTTCAAACTATAATGGAAGTAACCTGAGAGAAAGCCCACATCACAATGTAAAAAAATCGTAATGACATCCATATACAGTACTGGTAAAAATACTTGTCATAAAATGAAAATATCCTGTACTGCTTTACAGTTTATTAAATCACTTGATATGGCTGTGTTGAATGGCTTCAACCTTTACAAAACAGCAACAGGAAAAAACACCATTTTTGCATTCCTACAGTCTGAAAAGAATGTCTACGGATATCTTCTGTGCACATAAACATCCACAATGAAGACAGGTTCTGGTGTAGGGGGCTTTATTTCATGGTTTTAGCATGTCTTACACACACAAGACTCTCAAGAAACCCCTTTCTCAATAGCTTAACACCACAGCAGGCACCTGTTTGCTAATATCCAGCAGCCCTATACCATGAAAACCCTTTCTGACAAACAAACATTACTGATTACCCCCATGTGAGAATGTGTACTCAAATAATCAATCCATATATATCCCATCAGTGATCACTAGGCACCCTGTGATTCTATTTATGAGCTGGAGGGTGAGAACTGAACACTTGAGTCAGAAAAGTGAAAAGGTTTCACTAATATGGTTAAAATCTGATATGCCATCTAGTGGCAGGTCTGCTGTTACAGTACTACAGTCTTATCAAATTCCAGCCCGCCACAGTTGGCATACAGTATAAGATTTTAACCATATTAATCAAACCTTCTCAATTTCCCCACTCAGATTTCAATTCCCACTCAAGATGCCAGAACCCTTCTAAACATGCAATGAAACAAAAGCACAAGGAGAAGAATGTCCACAGCCACATGTATCACATGAAGGAGGGGGCAAACATTATACGTTAAGACCCTTTAATAAAGCCTGACTGATCACGGCAAATTAATCTAGTCTTACAGGCCTCCAGTAATGGTGATAACACTTTAGCATAAGCTTGGTGTGGGAGCAAATTGGAGAATCAGAGAAATGGGATGATAATCTGAACAAAGTGTAAAGTGGGATAATTTTGATAAGAACAGGACCTAACATAAGAAGAGCTTGGAAGGCAAAACAATATTCAGTACCGGAATACTGATTTGTCAGACCAAAACAAGTTAATTTTTGACAATGTGATTTTTACAATGAAAAGCATATTTTCCAAATTTGTCAGTGTAAAGCATACGTATTGACTTTAATCTGCCACACCCATATGTGGCAAATTTCCCAGTGCATTAAGATGCCAGAGACTTGGCTCTCACCTCCTTCGACTTCAATTTTTAAGGTACAGAATTCATGACAGCACTCATATCTGCAACCAGGATCACATCAAATTGCAGCCCCAGCAAAGGATTTAGTTAGATTAGTTTGGGATTTTTTTTAATATAAATATTAGATTTTGATTATGCCAGTCTCACTATGAGATCACTATCACTAAGAATTTAATGTGCTTATGTTCCAGAAACAAAAACATTAACATTAGTCATAGGCATCAGAATCCATACCCATGGTCAAAGCAGAACAGTTGCTAAGAATGATGGGACAGAAAAACAGATACTAACAACTTAACTTTGATTTTTAAACAGGGAATGCCTACCCCATCAAAATCTTATTCGACTATTTCATTTTGAAATAATCCAGAGTTCTGCGAGGTGTCCCGGATTTATAATAAAAACAAAATAGTTTTTCTAAGAAAATGCTGAAAGACTTTTTTTTACATAAGTCATTTTCCTAAACAAGGATTATATACCTATTAAAGTCGGGCAATCAGAATTCAAATGAACAAATTTAGAGTGGGCCAAAATTAACAGTCTTACAGTGTTTTTTTCAGAAAGAAACCACTCTGTCCTAAACTTACAGTACTTGAGCCATCAGTTATTTCAAACCACAGAAACTGCTTAGTCTGCAGGACTAAATAAAAAAAGAAATTGCAGGCCTTTTAATAAAAGAAATTTGAACAAACCAACACCCACACAGGATTCCAACAAACTATCTGCTCTCTTCCTCTGAACTACTATCTTGTGCTGCAGCTTTAACTTCTTCGGAGATCGATGTACTGTATTGCTGAACGCCCAGGACACAGTGCTGCAGTGTGAAGAGAGCAAAAGGAGCTGTTGAACAAAGTTATCCTCCAAGTGCAGGCAGCAGAAACGCCAATGTCCAACACAGACCCACACATACTGTACACTGAGCAGGGCACTAAACCCCCCTTTCAAAAAAGAATGACTATTATATAGTAGAGCAGAAAATAATTTCCAAAACTCTTTATTTCAAATAGGAGAACTGCACTTTCAACATCTGATAAGGCATACAGAAATGTTTTTTTAAAATAAATTATATAAATTTGCTGACAAGCAGAAAGCAAGCATGACGCAGTGGCTTGGATTTCTGCCATACTAACATTTCGAAATCCTCTTTCATTTACAGACTTCTATATTCCTCAACTTTAGTTACCAAAGAACGTGAGCATCACCGATTAAGATCTAAATCTTAAATTAAATTTCTTAAATTGCCTCCCTGGGATGAATAAAGTATTTTGAATTTAATTAAAAAATGAATTTGCTTGTAATAAAGAGCTTGGTACTGTATATATTCATTCAAAGCTACTATAGTAAACTATTGAACTAATCGGACAATCCAATACACTGTTATAATTAGAAGCATATTCATTATGCAGGGCTGAAACACACCTTCTGCAGCATTGCCTTGGGCTTTTTGACTCCACTGGCTGACTGCTCATCCTTCATCAAGACAACCGTCTTAAACAAAACAAAAACAAAAAAAAAACAAAAGCTTTTAAAACCATCTTCATCACCAGGCCTTGTTGATTACCTTCTTGCATTTATTGCAGTGCACACTTTCAATTCATCAGACAAAAAATAAGCTTTTTTTTTTTAAATGAGAAATTAAAGCATCATGAACACAAACTGGAAATTAAAGGAAAAAAGAACAAACAGCATTTCAAATGTATAAATGCCATTTAATGAGTATATTTAATATGAATTATTTAGTCTTCAAATACACATTCTGTCAGAAATACAGAAATCAGAAGGTCTATAAACTACATTTTTTCAATAGAGGAATCCTGAGCTGCTGTTCCTGTAAAGTGTTATACTCAGTTCAGATTGAGCCTTGAAGTCCAGAGTCTGTTGGTTTTAACCTGGATCATGAGTTTTGCCAATTCTAACTGGGATTCATCTAATTGTGGCTCATAAGCAACCAAACTCCAGGGTATTCATGCTTGCAAAGCAGCAGTGACCACAGGATTTGCAGAGCTGTCAATGACATGCTTATTGATCCCCCTATTGGTCACAACTCTGTCGGAATGCACCACAGACAAACAAGGTGCCCGTTCTACAATACCATTCTGTGATCGTTAGGAGATCATATTAGTGATACCAAACAGGTGTGACAAAGAACAGAAACATATCTAGCAATTAAAATTAATGAGAAACAAACGTACTTTTTTTTTCTATTACTTTAGTTTTGTTCTGTGATAAAGATTTTCTTAGGAGAATGACTGCATTGGTTTAAGTATCACAGTTATTTATTTTACAATGAGCTATATCCCTGGAATAGAAAAAGGTGCCATAGATGTACAACTTTAAACAGTTAAAGATAAATGTGAAGTTGCTTGTCTAAGCAACATCTTTGTCTTGTGTGCATTATTTCCTATGAGCACAGCACATGGACAGATGCAACCTGGGGATGTGCGACATGCAAAACTCATCTCCAGCCTGCAGCACCATGACAGGTGGCAAGACGCAGCAGACCAGAATGAGCCACGAGAAATCGGCACACCAGACGTTACAGTGTCTTAAGACAATGCTGTGAAACATACAAACAAAATTAGCAAAACAAAGTAATTAACCACTTTTCCCTAATATGCACAGATAAAAATCTGTTTAATAAATTAGCTAATTCTGTTTAAAATGGTGCTTCACTCTAATCAAGCAGCACGTTGCATGGTAAACCATAATGAATCCACCAATCTTGCTATACTGTAGTATAAAATGCATTCGTGTATACAAAACTTCAGTAAACACAGCTAGGGAGAATATAGTAAACAAAGCCTTTCTTCACACTAAGCTGGTGTTACCTGCTATTTTATGCTTAGCGAGGTGAGCTAGATAACAGAAAAGCAAAGCATAAAGTGTGTTGGATCTGAGTGCAGACTTTATATTTTACTGTGCACTTTGACCTTTAGTGCCAAAAAAGCCTTACTCAGACACAAGACAGAGATTTTAAAAAATAACTAAATGGTGAAAGGCAGATATTTTTTCTAAGAAAAGCTTTCCAGTTTTTCTTCTTTCATTTTTCCCCACAGCATGGAATCCAATTCTATGCTCATTTTTGCCCTTCACAGCGGTTAAATGTATTCAATGGAAGCTGGGAAGTCACTGAGCTGGAGAGAGAGAGGTAAGCATGACCTGAGCAATCTCCACCTAGCCTCACCGGGTGTCTACTCACCAGTGGTCAAATAGAGGCGAGTCAGATCCTGTTCAGGTACTTTATTTTCTCTCTTTAGTATCACTGTTTGATACTCTCATGCAGTCCCCAGCCAAGACTAGGGATACTCAATCACATCCCAAATCTAAGAGATGCCCCGAGAGGCCTGGGTACTTGTATCAACCTGATGCATCTTGATGATGTATTTCATTAAGACATACTTTCAGATTTTGCATTTATGAGGCAAAATGGAGACTGGAACAGTCTCAGATCACACGAAGAAACAGCTTTTGCTAGTACAAAACCTGAGAAAGAACGCTCAGATGCCTTTAGTCATTACCAGGACATTTTCTTGTTCATTTTCCTGCAAGCTTCCAAATGTTTATGCAAATTATTGCTTTATTTAAAAAATAGCTTAAAAAGAATAACAGAGGAACATCGTGAAAAATTAAGAGTACAAATATACTACAATTTCTAATGGTTTGATAAAATATCATTTAAATGCGTGTCTCGTCTGTTCTCACAATGCAGATCAGCCAAACTAAAAGGAACATAGGTTTAGCCAAAGCACTACAACTACAATTGGTTATAGTCAAAGAATTGGATAAAGCTTTATTCTAATTTATTCTAATTGACAAAGCAGAAGTTTCAGGAGCTTCCATATCTTTGTTTGTTACACATATTTACCATTTTGTGTCCTAAAAATATAAACAGTAGTGGTATTTACTAAATGTCCATTCTGATCTTGTGGTCTCTGGCATTGAATATGGAAATATTTTTTTTAACTGCAATTTCCTGACAAAACAGACACTTTTGGAATAGGATAAATAGGTTATCTTTTACAGTACCTGCCAACACATTTAACAGCTGTCAGTTTGTGCGGCTCTGCTGAATTAATTACAGCCCGAAACGTGCCGTCTGAAGATGCATGTTGCACAGATAACAAACTGCCTGAACTGTGCAGCTTGGTTGTCATTGGCAAACACTTTCTGCACGCTTTGAGAGCATATAGGGTCTGACATATTATCAGATGAAATTAACTTTAGTGCTCGTACCTTTTGCTTGTAGATATATAAATAAGCGTGCATCCATCATCAATTTTGTCATGCAAATATTCTGCAGTTCTTCCGAGGTCATAAAAATGTTGGTTAAACTGGAGGTGTTGAAGTAATGTCATTAAATGAGTAGTGGTTTGTGTTTATCAGAGGAATTACTGTGTACTTCTTCAAATGAGGTCCAGGTAGAGCTCCCAGGTGGCTCAGCTGGTAAATGTGATCTTCTGAACATCGGATGAGCTCTGTTGTGGCCAAGATT
Organism: Lepisosteus platostomus; assembly: GCF_059453375.1. Classification (NCBI taxonomy): domain Eukaryota; kingdom Metazoa; phylum Chordata; class Actinopteri; order Semionotiformes; family Lepisosteidae; genus Lepisosteus; species Lepisosteus platostomus. The sequence continues at coordinate 29,143,861 of NC_142619.1, read as the reverse complement.
CATCAAGTGGTGACACATAATTGACTGAACACCACAAAGAGTACACAAAGAGTAGCCCTGGGCGTAGTCTCCAAGGGCTCTTATCAGCTACCAGCAAAACAGCTTCCTGGACTCATGCAGTGTTGTCCGTCTAGCATAGTCACCAATGAACCTTAACCTTCTGTATTGAGCTGGTGAGCCTGTGACATGCTTAAAAAAGAACAGCAGGGTTTTTGTCCCAAACATGTGAAATGGATAAGTATCAATACCAATTTGACTGAGTTAGTAACAAAGTAATAAGAAAATAATGTTCATAAAAGAAATGACACAGCAACAATCAGATAACAGAAATTTGTTGGTTTAGATGGTAGCAATGTCTCGTAGTTATGAGATGTACTGTACATGCATGTACTGCCTCCACAGATATAAAATCATTCATTGAGCTGCATAGGTAACAAACAGTAAATCACCCACTCATTCTAAACCTTATCCACAGACACTGCAAGTACAGGGCTCATGTTCCATTGCCAAAGAATGCCCAAAACATTCACAACACTATGCAAAAGCGAAGAAAACCTAATTATATAGTTTTGACATCTATGGTTACTCTAGTTAGATCTGCACACATCTTGCACACATTTACTTTGGGCCAAATGTTCTCCCTATTCATGTAGTTCAAGTAAAATCAAGTAAGTAGGTGTGACTCAAAGAAGGCTGCACAGCCAAAATGTTATTTCTTTTCTTCTCTTTTCAGCATGGAATACATTTTCACATGTTCCTACAGTAGTTTAAAATCCGTTGCCTTCTACAATATATTTCATCGTGCTCAGATTTCCGTGCCTTTCCTTACCTTCAATTTTAAACTGGATGCCACAAAACATGCCACAGAGGACAAGCCCCTGCTGGGACTCTGATCTAACCTAGGGACACACTGAGTCACAGATACAGTACCACTGTCCATAGCAAAATCTCCATATGCCTTCAGTTTTGGCTGTCAAGCCATGACAATCAGACACTAATGAATTACTCCACGGCTACAGGGGAGACCTACACAACACGATTAAAATTATTTAATGTGCTCAGGTACATTAAACATTTCAGTTCTTCAAGAGTTTAATTCTAATCTGACAAGGATGTCAACATTTTTTTTTTTGACTGCACAGAACAAAAAAAAACATTTTTTTTTTCACACTCGAGATTGCAATGTGTGAAGTAAAAAGCCTGGGCGAATTCCCTGCTTTGCATGTTAATGAAACCTAAGGTGCAAACATGCGATGGTTAGTTTCATAAAGCTAAGCTGTATTTATTTTTGGGAGGTAATCTGAGTCTTGAGTGTGCATATGAGCCCTGAACTAGAAATTACTCCTTCCATATAGGTCAGGGACTCTGCTGCACAATGTTGGTGGACAGTGTATTTTTCATTAATCTATTTTTCCATCTACGCAATCTAAGAACCTCCACCTGTCCCCTAGGTCATGCCTGTCATTACCACATACGCCCATTCCTTAATATCTATTCAAATTTCCAGAAACGGCTGCCGGTTGCCTAAAAACAGAAACAATGCACAATGCTTGCTATACACAGGAGATCCTATCATTAATGGCTATCCCTGCATCGAATTTCTTTTCCAAATTGGATTGAGTCATTATTAATAAACATTGCAAAAGGTTTGGGAACAGATTTTTCACACAGGCCGGTAGCTGTACAAGCAGGAAGAGATTTATGACTGGAATTACACCCCCCGATCACTTCATGAATCTGCACAAATGTTTATCATTTAATTGCTGCCTGCCATGCAATTCGTTTGTCTAGCTGATTTACTTTAGTCGTTCCAGCTGCACACGTATTGAACAGACAGTTCAATGGCACTGGGGATTAGATCTGCGGCTCTCTTATCAAGCATTAAGAACTTGCCAATTATGTTCATAATATGAAACAAATGAATACAGTTTGAATAAAGAAGGCAAAATTATATTGAGTAAGCAAATGTCCTTGCACAAAATCACAATCTGTTTTCAGCATCAACAGAGCTGCAAAAACTGAAAAGGATTACATCACCTTTGATTTTACATGTTTATAACCACGTTTTACAGTATCAATGCATGCAAGCATGTCGATTTTTGTCATAACAGAATAAACATATTCTCTACACTTGAGAGATAGTGAGGGAATGAAGAAAAAAACCAGGAATCAACCCACGTCAGAATATGAGACATAAACCTTGGCGTTTCAAGGCTGGGACAGTATTAAGAATTCATTTTCCAAACATTTAATTTCTTGAGATAAGAAAAATGACAAATGCTTGGACCTACACAAAAACACAACTTCCATCTTTTGCATCCAGGGAAGTGCTTATCTGCACATTCATTTTAGCTTTATTCACCAACTTCAGCTGCTACTCAGCAGTAATTTGTGTTCATTACCGGTGGCTTTTATAGTCGAGATATAAAACACATTGACAAAACACCAGCAGAGGATGTAATTTTTATTTATGTTCCAAGTGGGATGCTTCATTTTGATTGAAAATATTTGCAGCAGTAAATGTCAAGAAAAATGAAAAAAGTGCTGCATTAATTTCCAGCTTCTTAAATTAATCTAAACTTCTTGCAGTTTATTAATATGGGTCCTATTCATCACTGAAGACAGAACAGCAGCCTTCTGCGCGCCTCCAGATAGATCCGTTCTCCCATTTCGCACTTTGCATTTTGCTTTGCCTGAATGGAATTAACCTTTTAACCAGCTAGGCTTTTCGCCTGAATGTTTAAAACCGCAGTCTGATGAAAAGAGATTCTCAATGGGGAATGAGGCTTCACAATGAGGTACCCCATCGGTACCCAATATGGTTGGTGTCAGCAATGCATTGCATGCTGGCATGTGTAATGAAAGTCTAATTAACGACAATAATAAAAGACTGTTCTATCAATCGCTAAATTATGTTACTCAATGAAAACTCTTTAATAAAGAAGAAATAAAGATGTAAATGTTTTATTTATCACAGAAAAGCTCACAATACATGCCACTGATTGGGGTTTTTATACTTCAGTGGAGAGTCAAATTATTTGGACACAATGCCAGTTCTTAAGAAAGCAAAGCCCGCTCATTTTGCTAATGTTCGCTAATTTCAGCCCTCTTGGACAGTCAAAAACAGATTTGTTCACCGGAAAGACCATGCAGTTTGTACTCTGTGTTGTGCACTGTTTGTTTTGCCCACACATCAGGCACCCAACGCCATTTTCAGACTTAATATGAGAAACACTTCAAGAATGAGGCAATCAATCAGGCCGTAATGAGATGTGGAAAGCTAAGTAGTGTCTTTAGTGACTTCTGTGAGAGTATAAAACAAGCCACAGAGGGAAGCTACAAAACCGCATAATGTGTTGCCAGATATGGAAAGCCATTTACAGATGGGGAATATATAGAAGAGGCTTTTCTTAGTTGTTGGGATGTTGTATTTAATGGTTATCCTTAGTAAAAACAATTATGTCCACGATAAAGAACTTACCTGTTTCTCCAGGATCTGAAGAGAGACACAGAAGCAAAATTGTACAAGACATAAATACAAATAAATACTAAAACTCATGTGTGACACTAAAATGGAAAGATACGAAAATCAGACTTCTGTTTATCATTTGGAGGAAAAAAGAAACGCACCTAATACGCAACTATACAAACTCAACTGCTCCAATTTCTCCATGTACAGTACCTAACAAATAACTTGAATTTCTGCAGTTTCCAGCACCTTGAAGAATTATGGAAACCACATTGTCAGTGCTGCTGAGATTGCAATGGACATGAAAGATTTATTATGTCAGATTTCAGGCTTTCCTTTCTGTTCCAACCAGACATCTCTGATACCTGTGACGTGGTTTTAACGAGTGATTCAGTGGATAAGAGTTGAGGATTCTGAAATACAGCTCAGTAAATTAAAACTGGCAGCATAGGGGCATAGTTTTAGCATTGCTGCCTTGTAGCACTGGGACCTTGGGTCCAATTCTGGACCCGGGATGCTACCTGTATGTTCACCCCTTGTGTTCATGTGTGTTTCCCCCTGGTTCTCCGGTTTCCTCTGAGAGACATACTTGTCGGTTAATTGGCATCTGTCTACGTGTGTCCTGCTATAGACTGGTGTCCCATTCAGGGTGTATCCTGTCTCGTACCCGTTCCTTGCCAGGATACGCTCTGGCTCATCTGTTACCCTGCATTGGATAAAATGCTTAGGAAATGGATTATCTAAAATGCTCAGACTTATGGAGCTTGAAGTTGAGAAAGAACAACAAGGCAAGGCCAACAATCGCATTACATCGTAAGATCTGCAACTTATTAATATACTTATTAATCAGAATGTAAGCAGGACTATGATAGAATATAAATGGCAAGAAGATTTGTAAACAGAAGTGGACACAACCTTTCTGAAAGGCTGCCAGCTCTTGCTCTATAGTACACATTAATCCCCACTACTGTACTGAAAATGGTCCTTACAGTATGTCTTCTTTCTTATTCTGTGCCACTGTAGTATTAGGTGTGTTGTTCCTCTTCCTCTAACAATGATCACAGACTCACTTTTGACCACATGATCCGCACATTCTAAAAGCATGTCCAATAAAGGCAAAGACCGCTTTGAAAGTGACGAAATGCTCATGAAAGACAAACGAAGTGATGTGACCATAACAGGCTGATCTTATGCCAAGAGCTCATTATGCCACCTATTAAATAAAAATCTATATGCACATGCACTGTGGGGTGTTGGTGACATACTGTAGAAGCCTACAAGATATTATAGCATTTCATCCAGTGCTCTTGCCAAGCTGCAACTTTAAAAAAGGCACAAAACACAGAGAAAAATCAGTATAACTCCATCATATCAGTGTGGTATTATTTTGTTGAAGATACAGTAACTGATTGGTCATGATCCATCAACTCGACCGATTCGTTTTGATTAAATGGACTACCATGCCACCTTGGACTGCATCTCATGCTACATTAGGGTCTGTAACAATTATAGCAGAAACACTAGTTTACTATAGTTAACACTTGCTCTTCCCCAATGGCTGTCCTCCCTAAAACATTGTTTATTTAGATAACAAAAGGGTTGAAAAGCCTATAGCAAAACCTGTGCAAAGTCATTACAATCCATTTCAGCCCAAAGCAAGAAACTTAATCGTCTAGATAATAATCAGTATGCCTTTTATAAAAAGCAATTTAATGTAACACTTCCAAATGAGAATTCAGCTTGTTTAGAATGCTGTTCTGGGTGGTACCACTCCTAGAATCACATTGCAGGCATTCATCTGCTAGTTTTTAGCTAGTAATACAAATCTGCTATAGAGACTTACACAGAAGCTTACTTTGCCAATACAAAGGTACAAGCCTGGACGCTCTCACAAATTAAATAAAACATAAAGTGGATTTTGTATTGATGAAGCAGAAATCAAGAGTACAGTAGGTATCAAGGTATAAATACAGACTTTACAAAGATTGAAGAGCTTGTTGTTAAACTAGCCTTTTATAGATGATGGTACCACAGGGAGGAAAGACTTCCCCCTGGTTAATGTCATGAGACTAATCATCTCGTTTTGAGGACACCCCAGGGAACCGCTCCAAAGAAACTCGTATTCAACAATCACTCGGCACACAATTTACACACAGTTTGGCAAGAGCAAAAAAGGGTTTCAGGGAGCTGTTTACAAGAAATGTGCACTTGGACAATCACCAGAGCAGCAGCTGGAGAAAACAATTGGCAGGATTTGTCACCTTCCATTCTCCAGCCTACACCAGTAAAACCCCCTTAACAATTTGCTGAAGACCGCAGTCTGTCTGCTTCAGAATTAACTTGTTCACTGTAGAGGTCCTCCTGCAGTCATACTCTGCATACAAAGAATTGTCACAATAATTTCTCTGGTTGCTCTGGATACATGTGACAAAGAAGCGTGTAAATTAAAATAAATTTACAGGCTGGAATATTTCAGGGAGAAAACTTTTCCCTGAAATTCCCCAGCTGAAGTTTACCAAACAACGCAACATTCATTCATAACAAGAAAAAAACCTTTTTATAATTCCATAAAAAGATCACATCACTTCCTCAGTACAGTGTTAGAGCACTGCATTTGGATTCACTAAACAACGCTGAAAATTTAAAATATAACCTCTGGCAATTCATTTTCAGTTATAAAAAGCTCAATAGATTTATTTCAAATTTAAAAAAAAAATATTCCAAGGTCCCTAATGGGAGACTTTTTGGCGGAAAATAATTCTTCACAAGTAACCAATTGATCATTTTCAAATGTTAAACTCTCTTAACCTCAAACAGTTTACATACTGTATAAACAGCATGGACACTGAGCAGCAGTTAAATAGCCCATCCTTGAAATGAGTATGATACAGTTTGTCCCAGGAAGGTTTAATTCCTCCCTTAACATTAACGGCCAAACAATGATTTTGTATGGATCTAATGACAACTCTATAATGCTTTTTACCTTAAGCCTCTACAGTATAGCTCTTTATCCTCATGGCTTATGATTTGTGTAACTACACAATAAATTGTACCAAGATAAATAATCCTTAACCTGCAAGGACTGTATTTTCCATCTCTATCTTAACAGGTCCAAATGTAGTCAGCACATTCTAAATCCTTAAATTCACATCAGGAAAAAGCTATTTATATTTAATTAATATAGTGCGACAGACAAAGGGGAATTGTTATAAAGGCTTAGCAATGAAAGCTAAACTACAACTCCCAGGTGGCCATGGAGGCTTTTAGCAGGCCAGCTAGGTTTAAGATTTGACATTTTTCCCCATGACAAATCAAATACTGTACAGTGTATTTCATTTTTGCATGGTAGGGGATGTCAAAATTGGGTATGTCAAGCAAAAGTATTGCAGTATGCATCCTTAACTGTAATGCCTCAGACTGAATGCACATCTGCACTATGCACTTCTTACATGGTCTACCATGTTTTTTTCTTTCCCTACTTCATATTTATTATTCTGGTTGTATTATTTATTATGCCGTAGTGTACTGTGTAGATTGTATGGTGTTGTCTGTTGTACTGTGTAAAACAGTGAAAAAGAGAAAAGCTCAAACAATAATTTCAATGTACGTGTACATATGGCAATAAACTCCTCCACTACAGAAATGTTTTGCATAGTTTGGAAGACCAGAGTGGACAGTGAAAGATCTGCTTGCTGCTTGCTTGAGGTAAAAGTTCACTTAAAGCCTATTAAAGGTAAAAAGGACCCGATCTAACAAATAAAGTCCATCCATTTGTTTCAATACAGGGTGCCTGGGGAGGCAGAGACTATCTTGGCAATCAAGAGGCACAAGGCAGGATAAACCCAAGATGCACAAACATAGACACACTAACTTGCACACACTCAAACCAGGGCTAAGTTTCCCAGAAGCCAATTAATCTACTAGTAGGTCCTTGGATTGTGGGAGGAAAGCAGAACACCCAGAAGAAACCTACACGAACACGGGGAAACATATATAAAGTATTAATACTTGTTTCATTGGTGAGGGGACTAGTCAGCAGCCCTATCACCCTGCAACACACAACGGGCAACCCACTGAAGCTCAGCAGGTGTGACCCTGGTCAGTACCTGGATGGGAGACCTCCTGGGAAAAACTAAGGTTGCTGCTGGAAGTGGTGTTTAGTGTGTCCAGTACGGGGCACTCAACCAATGGTCTGTGTGGATCCTAATACCTAAGCATAGTGAAGGGGAAACTATACTGTAAAAAGGCACCGTCCTTTGGATGAGAAATAAAACTGAGGTCCCGACACTCTGTGGTTATTAAAAATCACAGGGCGTTTCTCAAAAAGAGTAGGGGTGTTATCCCGGTGTCCTGCCAAACTTCCCATTGGCCTTTACTAGTCATGGCTTCCTAATAATCCCCATCTATGAATTGGCTTCATCACTCTGTTCTCCTCCCCGCTGATAGCTGATGTGTGGTGAGCGTTCTGGCGCGCTATGGCTGCCGTCGTATCATCCAGGTGGGGCTGCACATTGGTGGTGGTGGAGGGGTGTCCCCATTACGTGTAAAGTCCTTTGAGTGGAGTGTCCAGAAAAGTGCTACAGTATATAAGTGTAAGGAATTATTATTAATTATTAATATGAGTCACAAAACCCTAAAGTTAGAATCATGGAATGGAGTCAAACGAGACTCCAAAAGAGAGAGGCATTTATTTTCATTCAATTCTTCTTGAACGCAAAGTCCACACTTATATATAAGTATATATTCTGCATAACTAAACAATATTTTTGTGAAGAAAAGCACCAAAGCACTGCTTGGATTCAGGGGCAGATGCTTTCTTACACTAAAGGAAAAAGAGCACAGCCGTTGCAATCAGCCCACCCTAAATCACAAGAATGACTGTAAACACAGGAATTTACTTAAAAGAACCATGTTAGTCAACGCTGACATGAACTGCTAAAGGGACTAACTGTTCCTGTTTTTTTTTTTAATCAGGTACATTCTTGTTCTAAAACAGTTTGAAAAAGAAACAGAAGCGTATCTTTTTAAGTCTCCATACCCACTTTAACCACAGAGTCACAGTGAGCTGGAGCCTAACCTAGAAAACACAGGGCACATGGTTGGAAAGAAACAGATACAGTGGTTATGAAATACATTCAGACAGATTTCATGTAAAGTACTGTACTGCCAATATAAAAACCATTTATACAGAGGTTCCAATCACACATGAAAGTTACATCAAAGCAGAAAAATCCTTACTTCTCCATGTACAAACTGAAGATTTGCCTCTGTGGGGAACCTGTCCTGTCTTTTGTTTTTTCTTGCTCGGCACTCTGTTATGTGTGTGTCTTACACAGAGAGCTTTGAAGGCAAAGAAAAACAAATCAGACCAATCACGTCTTCTAATGAAACCACAAAATGAGACGCTGCAGGGGTTTTGTGCATTTCTCCTGGCTTTACAAGCCGAGACAAAGCTTGCTGCGCTTGATGATGTCTCATTTACTCTACAGAAAACTCCTAGGGGAGATGCAGTGAGATTACAGAACCAGCGTGGTAACAGCACAACACAGGGTGGAGGTGGGGGGAGGTCTAACATGGTGCTCATTGCAGATTGATCCATTTTAGGATCACTGATCTGGGACTCCAAGAGGTTAGACATCATCCCATTTCACCCCACACATACTTGACGGGGCTCAAATAGCGACTACAAACTCCTGCAAGGAGTATCACTCTTGAGACAACCCCATCAACAGGTCTGATGTACGCAGCAATTAGCGTATCCTTCTGCACATCTAAATCACTACTCAATTCAACGGCTAGAGCAGTTTACAGATCTCATCTCTGTACACTGCTATTGTGCCAACTAAAAAGGTTGTCTTAGAAATCTGTAATCTGCTTCTGTGGCCACCACCGTCATTCAAGACAAGACACACTTAGAGAACTCAACAGATACAATGCACCCTCGATATTGCAATGAAAAGTGAAGCTACCATTTGTGGGATTATTAATGAAAGGCTTCTAAATCAAAATCACCCCTAAATGGTCTTGGGGAAGATGATAATATCCACAGTATAATGCATTATAATGAGAAATGTTTTATTGAGGTTGCTCTGTAACATTAAGAGATATTTTCTACATTAAGTTTATTTGCTAACATGCAGGCAACCAGGCCCAAGTGTGTCATGTGGGGCAGACCGTAGTTAATAATGGTGAAGTGCAAACTTGCGAACTAAATTGGCACCTAATGCAAAAACATTGGGCTGAAATCTAAAACAGAAAAGGTGTTTGAAGGGTTGGATGAATAAAGGGATAACAGTAAATTTTTAGTACTTATAATTGAGTATTGTAGATTGGGTTTTGAAATATTAATCAGATATACCTGTTATAAACACCAGCTGTATAAGATTAAATATTGTTATCAGTTAGGAGGTGTGCATACATTAAATATAGGAGGTTACAAAAGTAAATCAGATCCTGACATCAGTTTATCTTACAAGCAAATTACAAAAAGTAAACCATTCCATCCTCCCTATTGTCAGGTAATACTGAGCAATAACACAGGCAGCTGACTTTAACTATTTACAATTATTTACCAACAAACAATAGTGTTATTTACAATTATTTACAAGGGATGTGAGCACAGACCTTGATACCCATCACAAACACCATGGAAGAAAAAGAAAAAGACATGTTTCTCATAAAAGGCCACATCAGGGCTAAATCACTCCCTAAATAGATGCTAACAAAGGGGACTCTTTTCCCATTCCAAATAGAGATGTATTTACCTTTAGCATAATCTTTCTACAATGATAATCCAACTGTGCCTTATCTAAATCCTAAATCAGTCTCTTCAGTACTCAGACTACCTAGCATGTTCTGTACTGTAGTCCACCAAAGGAGGAGTAACTCTCTCCTAGTGCTATTTTCCTGTCTCTCACCTTCCTTTTTTTTACACCCGTTTACTGTGTTGTTTTTTTTATACTGCATCAGGGCCCCCTATTTCTGTATCATCCCCAAGAAAGCAGACCTAATAATTTAGTAGCAACAATTTGGCCCTCCAAAGAATGCTTAATGCCTTATGCATAATTATTTTCAAACCAGAATTTTTACTGCAACCAATTTCAAGAAATAAATTTTATTTCAGAGATGGTCCACAGCATTGTGGGACCAAAACTAACAGGTCTTTGGTGGGCGATTTCCTAAGCTGCTAAAATGGAAATGACTGCTTTATAGGAATCCCAAAACAAAAACTGTCAGTCTGTTCTTTTCATGGTTTCAATGCACAAATAGCATGACATTTTTCACCAACACATATTATTATTCTTTCCATGCTGAAAGTTCGGAGGGACATTATTTCTTGCCTTGGGAACATTTCAATTTAAACGTCTCACGGTATTTTCATGTGTGGAACCTGCCAGCGCACTTTACTACACTATTGAAAAATGATTTTCATTTAAGGTTCAAGACACATTCTCCGATTTCATTTCGGGGACCTATGAAACTGGGGCAAAAATATCTTCTGTGCACGCAGACCCAATTTGATTCCAGCAGGCATGACAGACAACTGTTCTAGGTGTAGGCTAGGTGAAACCGAGGTATACCACAATGGCAGCAACCCAGCAGATTTACTCACAATACACCTTTAGAACATGTGGCATTGCGCGGGGGCGTGCCCAGTCTGGAGGCAGAGCCCTGGTGGAAGGGCGATGCCTCGCCTTTGTAGTCACAGCTGTCCCAGCTTCTAGAAGATGAGCCACAGCTGGGCTGGTCCTATAAAGGCACACGACGCCCCCCGAAGGGACAAGCAGGGACACCCCGCAAGGGGGAGTTTTACACCGACAGTCCCGGAGGGTCTGCACCTTGCTTAAGAACGTGGAGCGGAGCGGTGGCTCTGTGGCTGGAAGGTTGTCGGTTCAAATCCCGCAGCCGGCAGAGGAATCCTAATCCGTTGGGCCCCTGAGCAAGGCCCTTAACCCCAACTGCTCCAGGGGCAAGCTCCTCTCCCCCCCCATCTGTGTGCCTGTGTGTCTCATGGAGAGCAAGCTGGGGTACGCGAAAAGATGAATTCCTAATGCAAGAAATTGTATTTGGCCAATAAAGTGATCTAATCTTATCAATTAAAAAAAAAACCTGTGTTCTTTTCTTTTTGCCTGTCCCATCACGGATTTCCACCAGAGCAGGCACACACCTTCTTCACACACAAAGTTCTTGTTTGGTTTTTGCCTTATGCACCCTGCTCTACCAGACTGGAACCTCCTAAACAGGGTTTTTGTTTATTTTGTCACCTCTTTTTGTCTTAGTTTTGTCCCTGCTAACCCCACACCGGTGCTTCCGTCCCCTCGCCCGCGGCGCCTCCCACTCCACACTTTCACAGACATCAGACGTCCTTTAGCTTGGACTTCAATCGAATATTTTAGTATATTTCCTAACTCAAAACTACAAAATAAAGAAAAAAAAAAGAACTTTTCTCAAAGTCACAGACCTAAAAAGGATTATTCTTTTTTGGCTGCGTCCACTTGCAAGAGCATTACTGGCTTTGACCAAATCTGCTTGGACTACATTTGAAAGAAACTCAAAACAGATTAACACACCTGACAACTGTCAAACTTGATTTCCCTGAACACTAAGTTCCTCTGCTTTCTGCTGAAAGTTGATAACAGTATTAAGGCAGATCTGTTGCTCTGAACAATAACTAACCTCCTCACAGTGACCCAAACCCATTGCATATCAAATTCAGAGTTAAACCAGCCTTCATGTACTGTATATGCACTTCTTAATATGTACATTTCTTGAAAGGTTTTCATAGGCATCAATATCATGAAACACCCCCCCACACACCTCCCAGTGCTCTTCTAACTAAAAAGAGACTTGTCATTAGCATTTGGAGGTCTGTGGAAGAGAAATGAGACTGACCCCATATTTGAGTGACAGCTAGAGGGCACTGCTGTCTAGGAGGGTTTGTCTGCAGTTAATGTGAAATGGACAGACTGCTGAACCTGAAGTCACAAGCTCAGCTACACTGCTTGTCAATCAAATCTGGCACGTCCTCCAAACAGGCTCACAACAGGGCAGTCGGAAAGCTGTTTATTGAAATTAAGAAAGCTACGCTTGCATATGAACCAGGTATTTCTCATGCCATTCCCCCTTTGCAACTTGTCATAAGCATGATGCACCCCAACAGACAAATGTAAATGCGGGGGAAGGGGTGAGGCATGGAGGTAAGGAGGGTCATTTATTGAAAACTACCTGGCATTTAATCTAAATATTTTTGTTTTTCACTAGTGTAATCACAGTTTTGGAAAAAGGCCGCAGTAAACGTTCATTACTGCACTTCAGTAACGAAGTTGTACGCAACACAAAATGAAAAGCTCTACACAACTTCAGTTCATCCCTGTTATTAAATATTTAGAAAGATCAAGAGTCAATAAGATTTCCTGTGGTCAAGTACATACAGAACCTAAAAGTTAAGTAAGACAGACTGGAGATACCCTGTCCACCTCCACTGGGATAACATTTAACAAACATTATTTTATAAAAAGTAAAAGCGTGGCTTCCAAGTACAGTGTGTGTGGTTTTACTGGCATTCATAATGATCTAAAATTTAAGGCAGATATTTTGTATTTTAACTTTCATGACTGCCAGTTAAAAGAACACAGTGCTTATGCGTGTTTGTTACAGGATGTGATGTGTACCAGGAGGAAAAAAGCATCTCTCGAGTGCCGCTGCTTTTTTAAATAAATGCAATGCGATAAATGGGAAATTCAGAGTACTCTGTAGGCTTGCACAATAATCCAATAATTTGCTACACTGCTGTGAAAAAGGGAAGGAGAAACTCAATTTTTTACAATTTCACTGAAGCATTTTTTTAGACTGCAATTTGAATGGCAATCTATTTTCAGTAAACATTGCTTTCAAAACAGACCAAATTAAAATCAGCTGGAGGTGTGGAAGCCAACTTGAAACTAACGCAACCATTTTGATTTCCCCATTGGTGAAAGTCCCTATCTTAAACTGGTCATGCATTGCCCATTTCAGGAACAACATCAGTTTTCGAAAATATAGTTAGTGTGGGCCAATGAATCAATATTGACAATCACACAGGAGGCAAGTGAGAAATAAAAGAACAGAAAAAAATCAGGTTGTGGGCACCAGGTCTCTCCCAACCTTTTCTGCTCACAACAGAGGCAATGTCAACTTCTTGCAACGTGTCAAAAGATTTTGAAATGATCAGCACTAGTATTGCAAGAAATAACCATTATTTTGAACAGCAGCAGACTACAGTTCTGACTAGAATTTAATTAAACGGAACAGTTTCCTGTTTGGTTCATTGCTGGGAAGAGCTACACCTGTCTCCTGAGCCACACTTTTCAAATGCAATCTTGTGTGATCCCACAGCACACCCGTGACCATACCACAGCTTGCGCACAGCTTGGAAAGGACTGGTATTCAGCAATGAAAACAAAACACTAGAGGTATTGAAGAGGCAATAAGCCAAACGTGGAGCACAGGATTGCTGAGTCAGAAACAAGGAGAATTATAACTAAACCTGTGTATCTTGAACAGGCAGATGGATTATGTTGCTGCTTAAAAAGACAAGGAATAGCATCTAGTCATTTGCTAAGGACTCAAAATATGGAGCTGGTATAATGAAAAATGTTGACGTACCAAAACACTGGTATTACATTTATAATGAGCAGGTGGAAAATTCTGTAGAAACAATTCTGCGCAATTGTAAACCTAGCACAAAACACGCAACACGTCTTAGTCGATGGAGGAAAACAGAAACAATGGCTAAAAATATTGAATATTCAGATTTTGTGCTTCTCTCATTAATAAGTTGTAAGATGTTTAAAATACTCTAGACTGAGATGTTGCAGTTACTCAATGAATAAGACAAAGTGTTTATAATCATTCAACTGCATGGGGAAATGTTTCCATTCAGCATCACCTGTGGGAAATCCAAAAACATGGTGAAAAGATGACTTTCAGCTGAAAGGTGGGAGAAGCACTGACTCCAGAATCTGAATGTAAGCTGCCACCTGCTGCTTGACCCTGGCAGTGGTGGGGTTGTGGTGAAGAAAAGAACACCTATCCTCCCTTTATATTCTGGTTGCTCATTTGAGCTCTCAAACCTCTGTTTTAAAGAGGTGGAATGGTATTTGGCAATCCACAGGGTATAGTAAATGCAACTTGGTTGCTAGCTATACCCCCTTTTGTGATTAAATTGAGTAAAATGCTACTAAAGTTAAGGCCAAAGTTTAACTGGAGCTAAACTCCAGTTAGACTCAAAAAACATGTGCAATAAAATCACTTTTACATTCACTTCTTTCTGCACTCACTGCCATGCATTTTATGTCATTGTTCTGTCTAACCTGAGGGCAATTGAACCCGGCTATTAACAGCTCGTCATGCTATGGTGAGGTTCTGTTCCAAGCTGCAGGTGGGGCAACAGCTGAGCTCGCCACAGTATTTTACTGGATTCATGGCCTGGCAATTTTCACCTTGGACAAGCACAGCAAGATACACTGGATGTCTGTGTTGCTCCAGGAAAAGAAAGGGAAGGCATTTGTAAGCTTAGAAAAGAGAACAAAATTCAACCTTATCTGGTCTTGAACAGTTCACACAGCAGCACCGTCATTAATCTTACTTTGATTTAACAGGGGGACAGAATTGAGAGTATTTTCTTGATTCATAAACTCGGGAACTGTCTTTGCCAGTTAATACATTAACTGGGCCAGATGCTTTGAATTCAAAGTTATCTGCTCATTCTGTTTTATAGTAAAGACTGGAGTGGCCTTGAATGCCTCTGACTATTGCGTGAAGGGTAGATTTTTCTGGAATCCGCAAACATTGCAGTTCTCTCTTTTTGTTCCACTCTGAAAGTTTTTCAGTTACAGTATACAGTATTTATAACCACATGCATGACCATCACAAAACCAGCCAGGACAGTGATCATCCCACATATAAGAGAAATTTTGTAACATCTGACACAGATACACAAGGCATTCACAGGACTCAATTCTAAATGGTCACGTAAACTTACACTGGCCTCAGTGACAACACTACCCTCAACTTAATACAATATTCATTCAAAATTACAAAATTCACAGATAAAAACCAGGTAATTATAAAAATTTAGCTCATTGTTGGTTGGATTAAGAAGGGAGTTGCATCAAAGTGCGATCAGGGAAATCTAGCTATGAATCTCATTCCAGCTCACAGTGTTTTCTGTGCCTCATCATTTATCTGGTAAAACAGAAGCCCTTTCAAATAAAAAAACAAAACAATTCAACAGCACCTTGCAGGCCCTTATGCATTTAAGATAAGCAAAACAAAGATGCGCACATTCCCAAAGGTCCCTCAAAATACCAATCTGAGAATACCAATCTATTGCAAATAGTACAACACGACTTTATGTATTGTATATGGAAAAATGATTTGATTTGTGAAACCAGCCCTTTTTGGACAGGATCAATAATTATATTTACTGCTAGACTGCTGCTTATACTGGTCTTGTATGTGAATACAGTACATCTGTACTTGTAACAGTGCAAAACTTCAAATTGAGCCATTTTAATGAAGGATTTACACATTCACAAGTACAGTCTTTCCCCATAAATTCCACCTTGGTCCCAACAGGGATTTATACTGAGTCACATCATCTTGTAAATGACTGCAAATGAAAGAAAACAAGACTCAAGACTACTAACCATTTTCCCAGGAGAGACCTCTCTCTTTATCTGTATTTTTCAGGTGTGCATCTTTGAGAAAAAGTAGATTCCACAACACAGTATAAAGAAATTCAATAATTCTAAGGCACGTGTAATAATCTTTCAACTGTAATAATAACACAATATTGAGAGGAGCAAGTTGAGGTGTTTTGGGCATCTGGTGAGGGTGCCTCCGGCTGAAGGTGTACTAGGTTACAGCCTGCTGGAAGAGACCCCAGGACAGACCCAGCACACACTGGAAGAATTGTATCTCTCAGCTGGCCTGGGAGCACCTGGGACTCCCTCAGGAGGAGCTGGAGACTGTTGCTGGGGAAAAGGAAGTCTGCTCTGTTCTGCTCAGTCTGTTACCATCGTGACCCTCACCAGAAATAAGCCGTTAGAAAATAAGATGAGGTGACATCAGAATAAAAATCCCTTCTCTGTCAGATTCCTTGGTAACGTCCTGGGATGTGAAGCAAAGAATCAACACTGAAGATTAAAGCAAGCCTGTGATAAAATTGAAAAGCATAAATCAAGAAAAAGGTACAAACGTTGTCAAGACTCTGAATACCCCTGTGAGCTTCATGAAAAGCTGCATCATGCCACCCAAAAACTGCCTCCAAACTGAGCAGCCAAGCAAGTATGAAAGTGGTGAGGGGTGCCACTGGAACATTATTCCCAACAGGCAAGTGGCAGGGTGGCAGGAAGGAGGCCACTACTAAAAATAAGGAATCCTAAAGGCCCCATGGAGTTTGCAACAAAGCATCTGAGTGATCCTAAATATGTGGCAAAAGGTGTTGTGGTCAGGCAACATAAATTAGAAATTTTTGGTCTAAATGCCAAGCGTTAGGTTTGATATTGACCAACACAGCACGGTCAAGCACGGTGGTGGCCACACCATGCACTGGAGATCCTTCACCTCAGCAGGAACTGCAGAGCTTGTTAGGATTGCAGGACAATCAATGGAGCAAAGGGCAGGCAAATACTAGAGGAGAACCTGTTTCAGTCCGCTGAAGGCAGATAGCTGGGGGACAACACTTCACCTTTCAGCAGGACAATGAGTCAAAGCACAAGGCCAAAGCTGCACTGGAGTGGCTTAGGAATAAGGAGGTGAAAGTTCTTGAGAGTCACAGTCAATTTCCTGACTTGAATTCTATCGATATTCTGTGGAAAGACTTGAAAACTAATGTTTACAAGTGGTCCACAAGCAACTTGAGAGAGCTTGAGCCAATCTGTTATGAAGAATGAACAAAAACACACCAAGCTGGTGTGTAAAGTTGATAGAGACTTAACCGAATAGAGTTCACAAGTCTGAATACTTACTGTATGCAATCAACATATTTCAGTTTTCTCTCTTCGGTTTTTTGCTGACATTGTAACGTTTCTTACCCTTAGGTCTTCAGTCTGAGCACTTAGGTTTTGTATATTATGTTTTGAAAAGAACATGCATAATTTTGCAATTCCACAAAAGACCTTTAGGAAGGGTCTGAATACTTCTGCGTGGCCCTGTACCTGTATGACTTTTTAAAGGTTTCCTTGAGTAACTCATTTATAGTTCACAATGTAAAAACTGCAGACCAGAGGAGGCTATTTGTGCCATCTGGCTCATTAGTTTGCTAGTGTCCTACCAATTCAAGAACTTCAAACATTGTCTACTCTAAAGTAGACAAGGAAATAAGGGAAACAAGGGAACCAGCTTTCAAAACAGTGGCTGGCAGCTTTATTCCGACATCTGTAACTGAATACAAACTAATGTCTTCTGCTCTCAGCCATGGAAATAGTTCCCTAATTACATCCTCATCCTCTGGTCCGCATTTCTGGGTTGAGCTTGAAGAGTGATTTGGGCACTTTTGGTGTATGTTATTCAATATAAATATCTCAATTAAAGTTATTGACAGCTCACAGGAAAAGGCAAATTATAATAAAAGAGCATTAGTCACACAGAAGGAAACAACATTCCTAGTACAGAAGGAATTAACTCAAGAAAAATGATCTCAGGAAATAATCATTAGTTTATTGATTCTTATCAAATTCCTAGCAGCATTTAGTAACAGAACATCTGAAACGCAGATAATTCAGAATCTGATAATAGCACCTGTAGTGTATAGTACTCAGTCCAAAATCTATAGCTTTTTGTGGTTTTACTTATTTGTGGTTTTCTGATCACAAGGTCCAGGTAGAGATAGAAAATGATCAAACTTAACTCTCCATTTCGTTTGTTTGAAGACCCTGATTATCCAAAGCTAACCTTGCTTTACATTGCTTTTAGTTTTTGTTTCAGAAGGGAAAAATAAATGCAGAATTGTATAAAAAACACATTTAGCTGAACCCTAATTTATCCAATCCAGTCTCCAATGCTTTTTTAATACTTAAACTGAGTGTTTGTATTTCTGTTTTAATGTTGCAAAAGCCTAATGCTTACATAAATTGCTAGCTTATCAACACTAAGGACAGAAAAATCTGACATGAGTCAGTATTGACATTTAAAACAAATTACATAAATGAGAGTTTTATTGAGGAAATAAGCACTAATCTCACAGGAAGACCGCTAAAACTGACCCTCATCTTTAATTGTTGCAGGTAACGCAGAGACAACGCTCAGTATTAACAAGCACAGTATTTTCAAGCTCCCTGAAGATATGCAAAACAAATAAGATAAGGGTTTTAGTGTAATTAGCTTCGTATGGATTGATGGTGAATATTCCATAAACAGAGTCTGATGATGTATAACCATAAATAGTCATATACAAAATTAGTCCTGACAAATAAAGATAGATGCGTTAATTAAACTTTAGTCGTAACAATGTTAGTTCAAAGCAAAACATTTCTTCTAAATCTTGTTTTGTGATCTTCTCAGTGAACCAGGACAAATTGTTTTCTAGTTCATTACTCATTAAAAATACTAGTTATCCATCAACCGCTTCTTCCAATTCAGGGTTGCGGGGTAACTGGAGCCTATCCCAGCAAGAAACGGGTGCAAGACAGGATACACCTTGGACAGGATGACCGTCCATGAAAGAGCAGATAGACAGACAAGCACGACAAGGCCAAATATCCCAGAAGCCAATTAATATACCAGTATGTGTTTGGACTGTGGGAGGAAACCGGAGCACCCAGAGGAAACACACACAAACATGGGGAGACCATACAAACTCCACACAGACATCACCCCAGGTGTGTAATTGAACCCAGGGCCCCTGGGAAGTGAGGCAACAAGCCAGCCACTGTGCCACTCGAATATTAGTCAAACAACACAACATCTAAAAGGACTAAAACTCTAAACTCTTCTTGCTAAAATTAAAAACTTGCATGGTATAAAATTTGTCGATATGCATGATAAATAAAACGTATTTTTCCCAGAATTCTATTTGAATGCTATTTTTTCGACTTACACAGAAATGCATATGTAATATGATCTGAAGTACTACGGAGGACATTGCCAAGGAAAAGCATGTGACTCATCACTTCACTTTTCAAATACCAGAACAAATCTGACTGAGTTTTAGAGCAGCTTTATGATTCTGAATAAATATTAATAAAAAACTGTGATGCATTCAAAGGCAGAAAAGAAAAAAAAAACAGCCATCATGTCAGTCTCTATATTCGAACTACAAAGCCTGAACCCAGAAATGTCACTCTCTTTAAGTCTGATGATGGCTATAATGTTGCAGGACTTGATAAATGCCATGAAATGTGAATTTAGCAATAAGGTGACCAAACTGTTCCATGGATAAGGGAAAGCGTCATGTTTGCTTGCCTGCCTGCTCAGATGTTCACATTAAGCAACAGAGCTGTCAGTCTTGATGAAGCTAGAACAGACCTCTGCTGCTCCCCTCTCAAGCTTGTATGTTGAGATAACAGAGCAAGAAAGCCCCAAAAAAGAAGAGGAAAGATTTTAATCACTTATTGATATGCAAATTGAATGTATGTTGAAGGAGCTTATTCTGCAATTTAGAAAAAAGTAATTATTGCCATGTTTTATCTTTTTAAAAATATGATCTCGTATACTGTAGCTTCCCTCTTACTCCTATTTTTTCCATGCTAGCTTTTTTAACTTAACAACTAACTCGCAACACAGAAAGCATAACCAAAAAGTTGGGAATCCAAGAGTTGTAAAGGTTTTATCAGTAAACATTCTTTTAAAGGTATTTTTTTTTTACTCAGTTTCATTAGTCATTGGTGGTCATTTTTATGTCAAATGAACCAAAATCTTCCCCAGTATTTTTCCCTTCTCCATTACTAATTGACAAAAATAGAGCTCATGTGGTACTGTTCATGTTTCGACAATCTAACAATGGAGACTGACATCATGAAAAGAACTAAACCCACACGCAACTTGAACCTAACCAGTACATATTGTGCAACACAATTGGCCATTAGACTCATCTAGCTCACTTCGGCAATAGTATTAAACTAACGGAAGGGTATCATCCAACTGTTTATTGACAGAAGTCAGGGTATTAGCTTCAACAACATGGTGGGGGCAGCTTGTCTCTGCCTCCCAAAACCCCTTGGGTAAAGAACAGCCTCCTCTCCACAATTTTAAATGCAGTTCCATGTAGATTCCACTTGTGGTTCACTATCCATTCTGAAGAAATCTACTGGGTTGACTTTGTCAAAGCCTGGGAGGATTTTGAAAACTTGTACCAAGTCAGTCTGTCAGAATGATTCCAGAGCAGCAATATCTTCTGTACTGTATAATGTGATGACCAAAAATTGCACTCATGTAGGCCTTACTAGCAAGTTACATAATTTTCATTTTTTAACGTGGTTCACCGTGATTTAAATTCAATGATTTCAACTATATATCATAGCATTGTTTGCCTTTTCATTTCCCCAAATTGGCAAGAAGATGTAAAGAATGTATCAAGTAGATCTTATCATAAGTAGTCTCTTCTAGCTCAGTGTTCTGTATTTAACGGTTGTTTTTTAACTGCACGCAAACCTCTACATTTAACACCATAGATGTTTGACAGGTGTTAACCCAGTCATTAATTTTACCTACTGTACGTATATGTGAATTTCATTCGCTCAGTTCAGTTTTCTCACTCTTCTTATGGATGGGTACTACATTAGCTTTTCTCCAGTCCCATTGTAATACACCTGTTGTAGAATGATTTGAGTCACTGGCTTCTGCATAACAACTAAACTGAAAGAAAAGACAGATGCTTACTTATACTTTCAAAAGAAAATATTTATCCTAATATTTTAATATTTTAATATTTAAGTATTTTAAATATGATAAATACGTAATATTTTAGCTTAATATTGTGCAATGCATTCCTGACATTTGTTAAAGTATACTGTTTTTGTACCTTTCAAAGTGCATTTTGTTTAACAGTACCAGATATTGATGCCGATTTGTACTTTCATTGCTGCGAACCAGAATAACATTTACAACTAAAAAGTACAGTCTAAAAAAAGGGAAAAAATCTCATAACTCTGGGAAACCTTTTGTTGGAGTAGCACAGCAGGTACATAAGATTACTTTATTGGTCATGTACAATTTCTTATATTAGGCATTTGGTACATTTCATATTGTGTTTTGATTTTTAGGGACCAGATATGTGAAATTGCAGGAATATTCACCTGTTTACTTCAGAGCGTGCTAAGGAGAAGAAACTCGGGGCATTGTCAAAGATCTGCACCGCGAGGTCAGGCAGAGAATGCACTGGCCTGCAGCAGGGCTAGGCTGAGAGGAAGCTCAGCAAGCATGAAGAGACAGCTGCCCTTTGCTGTTTGTGTCCCTTCACATGCTGCTGTCTGAAGCTTACCAACAATGACGGTATCACACTGCCTAGCTGATCCAGGACAGCTCTGTGCAGTAGACACTTTACTGTAAATTGCCCGAGGGCTGGTTTACTTCTGAACAATTGCTTTGCCTTGACTTAAAAAAAAAGGAAAGTGTATCGGTCCTCTGACTCTGTGTTTGGGACACAAACCCTGAATGACAATTTTTGCTAAATGTCAAATAAGGATGTGGTTACTGGGGAACAAGCATAAAAACAAAGTTCACAAAAAAACCTCCCCTTCTTATTTGGCTCATTTATGTTGTTGCTAGTGGCTAATTGATAAGGGGTATATAAAAAAGGCTTCAACAACATGGCTGCACAGTTTGTTCCAGACTCTTACAACTGTGTGTGTGAAAAGGTACCTCCTGTTCTCAGGGAGAAATACTTTCCCTGCCGATTCCTTAGGCTTGTGTCCTCTGCTTCTCGTTTCCCTAATAGTCAAAAGATGCCGATTGGGTTGACTTTGTCAGTGCCCTGAAGGATTTTGGAAATTAAACTTTATAACCCCAGTTCCAACAGTGTATATTTTATATGATCCTGCTGAACTCAACACAAGCAAAAGAGCTGTAAATTTCATCTTACATCTGAGACTTTCTAAACTGATAAAGAATTTAGACTTTTAAGTATATCAAAGGGATGTGATGTGATTAAGCATGTACCCACCAGACAACAACAGAGAATTCTAATAAATTGAGTGGGGCGAGCACAGAGGAAAACAGAAATATAAAGACATAAAGTGAGAGGGGGGGTGGAATATTAGATATGCGATGCAGTTCCTCCATGGAGAATGCTAAAAATTAAAATGAGGTACAAGTGTGGGATGAGCCTCAAAACACACAAGAAATTATACACGCTAACCCAAGTAGTGCTGGGTGGATGCCACTGTGATCTACAGGAAGGTGAAGCTCAATTTGCTGTCAGCACTGGGTTAGATGGAGGTGGCCGATTTTCTTCTGTTACTCTGCAGCAATGATTTTGCAGCTCACCGGGATTATGCAGGTTTTGGCAGGAACAACTACAGGCACAGTAAGTCTATCCTCCTTTTATCACTTATGTTCAGTCTTCATCCATGTTCAAATTGGCTAGAGAAGAAAGCAGCCTGTTCATACATCTTAGAGGGCACTGTGCATTTTTTCACAATCAGTGCCGGAGGTTGCTGCTTGGATACACAAACTACCACTTGACTAAACGATACAAAAAACAGAAAATGTATCTGAAAGGCCAGAAAAAACTACTACATAGAGGTCTTGTGGCTCTACCAGCTGAATAACACAATATTTGATTATCACTTTGGTTAATTCAATACACTTTCATGAAATGGACTTCCAGAAACAAATCTGTGTATGTTCAGCTCCAAAACTGTGAATTTTAAAAGGTTTTCTTACAGTTTTCATTTTGGGTTTTTTCCGAGTCGTATTTGCAGTATCAAAATTTTGTATTCAGCTACAGTATTTTAGTTGGAACATTTTTTCCTTAATCTTCTGTATCTTAATTTAATGCAGCTTGTTGGATAAGAAGGAGTCTTGGGATGTCTTGAAAGAGAGTGACGAGTCGTCCCTATCACATCTGGTAGGAAAGAATAATGATATGCCATCTCCTGTTGTCATGTGATTAATGGCTGACTGAATAGTTATACAGTACATGTATATATAAGAAGAGATGAGAACCAGTTTAAAGGCGTAGACAAGTGACTCTGACAGGCAGTTATTTGGTCTTCACATATCTAGCAGAAATCAATGGTGAATCTAAAAATAATTAAAAACTAAAATTAAAAACATAGACCTTTTTAAATCACACTGGACACATTTATATCATACTAATTCCCTAACTATTTAAGCTTTATGGTAAGTTGGCAAGTGCCTAAGCCTTTCTGTTTTAAACACTATAGTGTGTATGTTCTTCACTGGAACCAACATAATAAAAACATCATCTTTGTTCAACTCACATTCATATACCACATTCAAGGCTACTGCCGTTATTCCCTGTCTTTTTTAGGTCATTTGTATTTGAAGGTCTCTTGAGCTAGCTATAAAAAAACTGCCTGATTAAAATCAAGCAGACACATCAAAGACTGTACTTTGAAAAATGATGAATGTAGCTCAGGGCCGCAGTAAGGTTAAGCATTTCATAAAATGACAAAACCCTACCAATTATTTCCTTATACCTAAGATGAGAGTGTTCATGAAACAGTTGCGGTGTTTAAGTCAATCACAGTACTCGACTGGTGTTGAGTTGTAACACTGCTGGTCTGTGATCTGAGAGAGCCAGTGCAGACTTGTCCGTACACCAGTCTTGTGCACATAGACATGTATATACAGGAGTTAAATGAAAACTAAAATGGCTCGAAGACTGGTTTTAATGAGATGCCCAGCAGCAAATGTTTAAACAATAAAATAAATGATCACTGAGATTCAAGATGCTTTAACTGGGCCCCTAGGTCAAACTGCTCAATGAATTTGATCATTTGTATGGTAGTCCACTCTCTTAATTCACTCTTCAGAGTTGAAGACCAAAGATAATTAATAAAGGGATTTTCCCATTTGATTTGGCCTATGTCTGTCTCTGTGGGCTTCCGGTGCGTATTGGTGCTTAAAATCTAAAACAAATGGCACTGCAGAGTCAGTACAGGAAAATGCAGTATTATTTAGGAACACCCCAAGTCCATTTAGCTATAGATGAGAGGATAACCCATCCATCCATCCATTTGCAAGCAATGGGTACAAGGCAAGGTACAGTATATTTTGGACGGGACACCAGTCTATCACAGGGTACACACAGACACAAACACACACTCACAATGTCTTTGTCTTGGATTGTGGGAGGAAACTGGAGCACCAGGAGGAAACCCACACGTACACAGGGAGAACATACAAACTCCATGCAGAGAGCACCCCAGGAACTCAACCCAGCGTCCCAGTGCTGAAAGGTAGCAATGCCAACCACTGGGTCACCAAACCACCCCGATAACCCATTCATATAACACAGAACTCGGAAAGTTTTATGGTCATGGTATTGTTTGTACACATGCAAAAAATGGTTACAGATTGTGAATTGTTGGAGCTCTGTGGTTAAACAGAGAACTTAAGTCATCCGATTTGAGCTACTCAATCACTTCCCTGAATATAATCCTTGACACTTTATCCTTTCCCACATTATGTAAAAGTGATGAACTACTCATAACCATTAAACACATTAATAAACTATGTCCAAAAGAGAACAGATGAACAGACCAAGACAATGGAGCATTCAGAGGTCATCTGACGATGTACTCTACATTGCTGGCACTAAATATAATGCTTCACTAAACTTTATAGCTGTATGTAAGACGGATTTTATTTTTAATTCAGCACAAAGCACAGTTAGAGTCTTTGGAACTTTCAACACCGTCTCACAGCTTATACAGTATATACAAATTAGATTACATTATGCACGCAAGCAACTTTGTACTTCCAACTTTTTTCTGTCTAAAGGAACAAATATCAAATTCTTAGAACTGAACTACCTTGTGTAGTTCTAAACCATTCTTTGGTTCTATAAATTATGTTAAGCACAAATTATATTTCTAAAACTTTTTTTATCTTCATACTGATTTAAATAATGTTTTTAGTAGTATAAGGATAACTTTTCACTTAAACTATTTTAAGTGAATTTCTATGTTTTTAATAAAAAGAATCTGCAGCTGTTTTGTTCTTAAGGCATTGTGAGATGCAAGATGACAGCCTTCAGGTTTCTGGTTTCTCTTACCTTTCTGCTTTTTTCAGTAGATTCTAAATTGGATTCATAAGTAGATATGATGCAGATAATCAGGCTGCAACGAAAGTCAATCACCAAGAGAAAATGGAGTCATTCTCAGTATCAAAAGGGCAGGCAGTAAACTCACAAATGCCAAAACTGAAGTTATTGTTGATGTGCATACGAAATGAAGAGGAAAGTGAAAAAACTATAAACATTTCTCTGTCAGAGCCAAAAATGTTTTAATGTAACTTCTGGAAATTCAGGTTACTTTATTTCACTACAATATAACTAAAAAACGTATATGCTGAACCAGTTAGAGAGAATGTCAAAACAAAAAATATTTAAAATATTAGATTTAAACATTAGATTTATTATTCATCATTTTATAAACTATAACTGTTGCCATCAGGACATGAAACTGCTTACAAATTCACATTTACTATAAGCGTCCAACAGAACTGTAGCACAAGACTACCTGTCTTTGCAGACAAACATTCCCAAATAACACAAACTCCAGTTAAAAAATGTAAAACGTAAAAAAAAGATTGAAAAAAAAATCAGGAACAGAGCCACACCGGAATTATATGTGTATAGAACTGTTAAGTTCACAAAAAAGAGAAAGTTGTCATGTTGTGGAAGTTTGTGTGTTTTCTTTAATTTGTATGGGAGAGGTTAAAGAGAAAAGTTTTGGTTTACTCCTACAAAATTCCAGTTATAAATTTCCCTTTAAAGCTTCATTTCTTGTTCAGAATGTGAACTATTCTGATTTTCTCTACACATATTGCAAGATCTTTCAAATAAGGATAAGATGTTTATTTTGAAATCTGAAATAAGTAAACTTATTTATTAACTTATTATTAAATAAGTAAAGTAATAATTTATTTGAAAATGTAATTGAACATTGCATTTTTTTAAACAACCACTACAATACAGTACATTGCTTATGATTAAAAAAGTGGGGGTTCAACATGACGAACCACAGTACATTTATTAATGGTTCACTGCTTTCTGAAGTAATAAAGATCTGTAAATTGTTTAAGCACTCTACCTATCTAAATTAATGTTAATTTAAATTACAAGTAAACATAAGGACTTCCTGCTGTCATGTACAGTATGCATATATCAGAAGATGATAATTAAAAAAAGCAGTAAAACCTACAATAATCCGGAGAAGTACAAAGGACTCTCTGACAGTTTCACTTTCACCTGAGACCTTGTGTTTCTCTGGTCTTAACTTCCCCAACCCTTTGTACATAATAACACAAAACTTTGCATCCTACTCAGACATTCAGCATTCTGACAAAGCAGATATTACATCTGATTCCCCTAAACCTGAAAGATCTTGCTGTTCAAAATCTATCGCCTAATTTTGAAAAATGTCAGATGCACCCTTTTTCAACTGCCATTATTTTACTTTCAGTCAACATCACATGAACAAAATCATTTACATAACTTATCTGACAGATACACAGATCGCAGTGCAAGAGGGTGGAAAACAAGGCTATAATTTACTCAAAATAATACAGCAAAAGTATATTAAATCTGAATCTTGTGCAATATAATACAAGTCAGGTATTCTCTTTTAATCGGTGCTGTATCCCGATGAAAGATGCATTTAATGTGAAGGACAAAAGTGTTCTGCAGGTTGAACTTTTGAACTACTATCAAGTGCAATTGGCCACTCGATGCGCATCTTATCGCACCATCATTAAATGTTCATGCTGCCCTCAGCTACCTTGTTGTATTTAGCATTTTAGCAGCTTGCACTGCATTTTGTCAAGTAATGAAGTATAATTACAGAGAAATTATTCTGAAGAGCACTCCACTAAATAAAACTCTGGCTCCATGCATAATGCCCATACTGTATTAGATAGCACTTCACAGAAAATAAACTCCTAAAAAACATCACATTGTTCTGGACTTAGCAAGAGTAAATGAAAAAAACGAATTAAATTAAGTGGCAGATTTTGAACAGCAAGATCTTTCAAGTTTGGGGGAACCAGATATAATAATTACTTAGAAAGCTGAATGTCTGAGAAGGATGCTGAACTTTGTTATTCTATACAAAGCGCTGGGAACATTAAGACTAGAGAAACAAAGGCTCAGGTGAAAATGAAATTGTCAGAAAAAGTAAAAGAGACTCCTTTGCAATTCACAGAATTGTTGTAAGTTTTACTGGCTTCACAATTTTAGTCACTACATTATAGAAAAAAAGCTGATGTTTTATAATCAGCCCAGAGAAGAGCAACCAGATGCATTCAGTGACTTAAATGTCCTTTATTGAGAGGATGAAGGGACTGAACCATTTTAGTCCTGAAAGAGAAGACTCTGAGGGAACCAGATACAAGGAATTGACAAAGTCACCAGCATTCTTCTTACTGAACACAAACCAGAGCACACAAGTGGAAACTACTGTATGTGGTCGTGGAAATAAATTCGAGAAAAGGAGGCATTTTTTTTTACCCAAAGGGGCATGAAAGAATGGAAAAGGAAACCGAGCTGTCTTGTTAAACCTGATACCTGGTTTCTTTTCAAGAAACAGCTAGATGAGATCCTTGGATAGATCCAAGGATCTCATGTAGCTGTTTCTTGAAAAGAAACCAGGTATCAAGTTTAACAACATAGCTAGGTTTCTACTAAAGTTTGACTGCTCTCCCCCCAACAACAGAGGTCCTAGCTATACAATTCCAGCACATCATCCATCCATCCATTTTCCAGCTGCTTCATCCACTACAGGGTTGTGGAGCAGCCGAAGCCTATCTCGAGCCAACCAATGCGCACAAAGCAGGATACACTCTGGAGTGCACGCCATCCACACACACGCACACACCTGGGCCAATTTTCCCAGAAACCAATTAACCTACCAGTATGTTTTTTGTGATTTCTAATTCTGTTCACCAAGACAAAATGGAACATAATCAATTATGAATTATTGTGGCCTCTTAGCTAGTCTCCAATTTCGTCAATCTTGTAAAAGAATGAACAGTTTAGGGGAGATGGAACACTGCTGTGTACAACACCAGTGTAACATCTGGTCTGGAAAATGCGAACAGTTGCTTTTTCACCGAGGCTGGCTACCTTCCCAGAAAAAGGGCAAGAAAACATTTGGGGGTCAAAACCAGAAGGGCCAAACAAACGATACACATTTAACACACAGAACACAAACAGGGATATAATACTTTAGTGGTGAGGTGTAATACTCAAAATACAAAATTGGCTAACATTACTTGTTCCTTACATACACTATATTCATACTCTATGTAAAAAAAACAATGAAATATAAAATTTCTCATGCAAAAAAGTGGAAACCTTTCCTTGTCTGAGAACAAAAAAAGACTCCAAATGTTTACCTTCAGGTCCTTACCTATCACTCAAAGGAAAATGCTGTATGACATCAATCCGTCAGCCACTTAAGGTCAGGGATCCACCTGAAGGCTACCAACACATTCAGCCAGTGATGTTTATGTAACTTTACAAAAAAGATGAGCAAATGTCAATGTGCCTCCTTCATATAAAATGTTCTCAATGTGGCTTAGTCAAACATTTGGAATGGAAAGTTATTAACCACAAAATACCAAAAATAACACCAAGCTCAGAGAATTGTCAAACTACGGCAAAAGCAAATACTCAACATCAACCTTTGACTCTCATGAGAAAAACAAAAAAACTCAATATTCACACCACTACAGCTTTGCAACACAAGGACAGTCAGCTGAGTTCTTACAAAAAGACAGGCTTTGTATGCTTAACAAGAGTCTTGTCTGATTTCTGTAATTTACAGACAAGTGGACTAAATTTACCATTTATGTATACATTTTGACACATTCAAAGTAAACACTCGGAAAGTACAAGAGAATAAAGAGTTCTTTCTACTTCCAGGTAACCTTTCTATAGGTTACATGTGATGTAGTGAGAAAACCACTATCTTGGCTCAAAACCTATACTCAATGGTGGCATTGGAACAAGGTGGTCAACCGAAAACTGGAAAGTGCTGTGAATGAGATATAGCTGCACTCATTGAGTCTAGAGTTGAGAAAGGGCCTTGTCACAAGGGAGTTCACTACCATAGTGCAAAATGCACCATTACAGTTCTGAAGAAATACAAATCTAGTCTGTCTTTATGCAGGTTAGATCCCGGTCGGTGGCAGAGTGTACCAGTCTACAGCTGTTCTATGCTGTCAGCACAATGGTGACAAGAAGAACTTAAGCAAGCACGTGCCAGACAGATTGGCTGTGAGTGTTAGTGGGCTGTCAGGGCACTTTAAAAGAAGGTGGACAAATTACAACTGAAGGCCTCCTCCCAAGGAAAGGGATGTCACAGGATCCTTCTCAGCATGGAAGACCAAAACAGTTCAGCATGGGATTCAAAGTGACATTTCTGCATGCGAAGAACAATGTACGCAAACACTCTGTAAAAAAAGATTCAGTTCTCTATGAATCCATATACAGAGAGGGAGGATCTTGGCTTTATATTGTGGTAAGAACTATATTGCTGTTCCATTATGTAGTGCTTTCAAAAATGGAGAGGTTTTATGCTAGGCTTTGTTTTATCATTACTTTTTTGCCACATGAAAAAAAAATGTTTTACATTTTAAGATGTAT
The DNA here is from genome assembly GCF_059453375.1 of Lepisosteus platostomus. NCBI lineage: Eukaryota > Metazoa > Chordata > Actinopteri > Semionotiformes > Lepisosteidae > Lepisosteus > Lepisosteus platostomus. The sequence continues at coordinate 29,113,574 of NC_142619.1, read as the reverse complement.
AATGTGCAAACACCCTTACCTCCTACTTCTGTCATTTAAATTTACTGTTACATATCAAATCCAGCAGCCAGAGATGAGAAAGGCAGGCGGTTTGATGCCAGGGAAACTGATTTACATACAAAACGAGCAAATCCGCATTAGGCCAGGGTTGAGTCTAACGCTGCAGGCTGGAGTTGTAAATATAAATAACAGCATATTTTGTGCAGAAGTACTATTATCTGCAGATTAATTCTAAACTAAAACCATAAGAAATTCAAATTAAATGCCGTATCTTCTCAAGGTATATCTTGAGAAGATATAATAAGACTTCATAGTAATATAAGTGAATCACATGTGAAGTAGGCAAGGACAGCTGAATCTGGTCCTTAGTGTTGACTGTCTCCATCATGCTTAAATGTGTCCAACCATCAGGACATTCCATGGTATACAGAATTCTTATTTTGATGCACAAGTGAAAGAAAGACAGAAAGAAAGAAAGACAGAAAGATATTTTATGTTAATCTATCACATTCATTTGCAGACTCGAGATAACATGTGGTGTTGCTCATAAGAATCGGGTATTTGCCACTTCAGAGGACCGCGATCCATGTTCCCTCCGAGCTGCACAGTGACCTTGAAGGTACGGCACACAAAACATCCTAAGGATCTGGCTGCTTAATTTCTTTTGTTTCGGAAAAAAATCAAAACACGGTCACGTTACCGTTTTATTTCAGAATAATTCTGCATTATTTATTTCGCTTTACCTTCCGTGAAATCAAAATATGATCTCCATGTACACTGTCAGTAGTTTTGCTTTTCATTTAATATGTTTTGCAGTACCCTGCAAGACGAGACTGTACGCAACAGGCTCATCAACAAAACTGTTTACATAGGATGTTTAATCTCGGATTTTCACAAAAAAATAATCGGTTCTCAAACTACAGATCTTTCCATGTGGAAGAAAAGAAAACTACCAAAACTATAAAGATTTAATATTTTATCTTATTTTCCACTTAGCTTAGTTCAGTTATTTCTCCTAATAAGGTATTTATTGGTGGAGTATTGTTTGGCCATTCAGTCTAAAACCGCTACAGGGAACTATACAAAATCTGCTGCAATATATTGTTCTACAAGCCCAGCGCAAGATAAACTCTGGGTTTAAAGGCTGCAAACTAGAGGAGGCCATTCAGTCCATCTGGCATGTTTGGCAGTCAAGGGCTAATTAATCCAAGGATCTTGCCCAGCCTTATCAGCTTCAATCACATGCAAACATGCTTGCATTAACTGAATTTAATTGTTACAATCTGAAATGCTATGAAACTGCAAATAAAACTAGGTTATAAGTGAATCAAACTTTCCCGTCATTCATGGGAAATTTTAATTTATATTTTTGGGCATGGCCATGTTTAACATGTAAAACACTCTCACGTTGCGCTGAATATTAACTTTTGTGCACAGGAGATACTCCAGTTTGCTCAGTGTGTAAAGAAACGAAAGGGAATATTGCCGATCATAACAGGATAGTGTAAGAAAACCAAATTAAAGAGGGAACGTCACATCGGGTACTACCACCTTTCACCATTAAGAAGTAAACAGTGGAAAGAACTCGTTCATGTCACAATAACCTTTTTAGATAAATACTGTATGCTCAGCACAAGCATACAATGAGTCTACGATTCCTCCTGGATGTCTAGAAAGAATCTGATAATCGTCTTTCAAGATCTTTGTCAAACTAATGAAGAGCAAATTCATCACCTACAGTGGTGCGTGCATTACTGCTGATCATTTTGAAAGCACAAAATAAGAACACACTCTGCATGTTTGCTCACTCTCTTTGAAAGGAGAAAGAAGATAATCCAAAAATGCTCCTACTGTATGTCCAACAATTACATGGTCTCTTTTCAGGTGGTGTTGTCATAAAAGCAACATACTATATGGGACAAAACCATCCCAGGACTCAAACACTTTTAGTTATGTACAAATATAACAAAATAATGACAAAAATGCGAAAGTTTCATCCTTGAACAGCATCAAATGCTATCAAGTGATGATAAATCATTTGGCTTATTGTCAGTGCTTTCCTTGCATAATTGCTACCCTGTGCAAAGGTCTTGTCCTATGGTTTACTTTCTTAAGGTGAACCTCTGTGTCCTTATCACTGAGGTCAATAGCCCTGCTTTCATGACAGTGCCTTGGGATTTTGAATGTCACTAAAGCGGACAGGACCTTACTTGAAGGATTACAGCCATAGCGGCCAAACTCTGGTCCCCAGACAGGATGGCAAAACAAGCTCCATGCTATCAAGCAGTTCTGCTGCTAGCGCTGCCACCAATAATCAATACAGAAGTGAGGCTGACGGTCAGTGGAAAGAGAAGCTGAGAAATGCAATAGGAAACAAAAAGTAATTGGAATCATATTGAAAACTACTAAACCCAAGTACAGCATTTAGATGTATTAACTTGTTTCCAACTGCTCAGCACCATTCATCTCAAAGTATTTTAGCATAAAAAACAAATTCAACCTATTACTCACTAAAATATCAAGTATTTAGGTTATATACAGTAGGTATACAGATTTCTAGGCCAGAAAACCTAGATGTGGCACAATTTTAGTCAACTGTAGTATTTTAAGACCATACTGTATATAAATCCTGCAGTACGAATGAACAGATTGAACAACATTGTTACTATTCGTGGTAACACAAACAAGTGATTAAAAAAGTGACATTTGTTTTACATTTTTGCATTACTGCTTCAGGATTTAAAATGGATAATGGTCACAACACAAAATGTACTTTTATTTTGTGATCCATGGGGCTGCTATAGTGCGGCCCCAGTCCTGTAATAGCCAATGTAGGGCATCAGTTCTATAAACAAACCTTGAGCTCCTCCCACAATAAGAAATGCAGTAGATTAAACCCCATTTTAAAAATAAGCATAAATGAAGTCTGATCTTTAAAGAAAAGTGGTGGGGTAAAGCAGAGCAGAGGCTTTGGGACATTCACCTCACGTTTTATTATGCTCTTGCTCAGGACACAGACTTTGCACCACCGCTTTCAAAAAGGAAAATAAATTTGCCATTATTTGCTGAATTTAAAGACCTTCCTCATGATAAACACTCTGTACTGGAAACACCATCGGCAGCTATTCATCACAATAAACAGAAACTCTATTCATTGCTTGCCAAAGCAATAACATGCCAAGATGTCATTTCTTTGCCTGTACTGACAACAAAAACAGCAATAGGATACAGGTGGTGCTGAATATAACTGGATCCCTAGTGATTTAGATGTTGCCGTTCTTACCCATAATTGTCTTTTTTTTGGATGCATTATAACCATGATAAGTAGTGAATAGTACCTATGCGATCAGCCAAAACATGGACTCTCAGGTTGACTAATACTAAAGGAAATTAAGATATGCAAAATAAATTGGGCTGAATACTTGTGGATATTCTCTTATTTTGAAACACTAATGATCTTCTGCATTGTTTAGAAATGGAATAAGTTTGTTTTGAGCACAATCCTTATTTTACCCATCATCACTGAAGACCTAAGGTAATCATAGAGATATAACAAGCCAAGGGGAACAAAGATAGAGAAAATACTGTGGCTGAATTCTAAAATTAGAACAGGACAGGCCTAATCCCTTTAGCTGTGGTGTTCACAGTAATGGTTTGTACAAAGCTAATAAATGAGCTGAGATCTCAAACACATTTACAGGTAATTGAAATGACATCTCAGCCTGTGGGTTTTTATAGTATGTAGATTCAGCTCGCAATGCTTTTTAGCTTTCCTCCATTTTTTAAGTATAGGATGCTTATTGAAGCAAAAGCTTATAACAATGATAGAATGAGTTCAGTGAAATGTGCTATGAACTAGTCTGCAAAGTTTTCTTACAGCTGTTGGTACTGTATTTTTAAATAAACACAATAATGCAAAAGAACTGATACATTTTATGTACAAAAGGCAGTAGGTTGCTTTAAAAATGTTTAAGTGAACAGCTCTGCAATTCAACAGGAATTCAATCCAGCAGGTGTGTTACCTGCTGAGTACACTGAATTTCATCTAAAGACATGACACAACAGATTTGTAAAATGAACAAACTCAGGTAGGTAAGGTTACTATTTTCAAAAACAGCCACGGACACTGACAGAAAATGTGTACCTCAAAAGGTCAGCTGTGGCATCTAACGTCAAAAGGTCCTATTTCCAATGTCAAAAGTGAAACTCAAACATGTCTGTGTGTGTCCCGTGATGGACTGGCGTCCCATCCAGGGTGTATCTTGCCTTGCATCCCTTGCTTCCCTGGATAGGCTCCAGCTGCCCTACACCTCCGAATTGGAACAAGTGGCTAGAAAATGGATGGATATATTTATACATTGTAGAATCACAGTAAGCACAGCTTATAATATCAGTGGTAATTCTCCTTGTTTGAAGTTTTGGTTTTGCCATGGAGAGTCACTCCAAGTTCAATTACATCTCCAACCTGCCACGACAAGTCATTTGGAACCCTCACAAAACAAACTCATCATGGAATTAGAAGTCCTGATTAGCCTGTACATGGGAATTCTTCTCGACCGATTACCACACAATTCTGCATTTCCCATTTGCCTTCTCGTGAATAATTTGTAGAATAATAGGAAGGAATGAATATCGACCACACGGACTGACAGCTTAAGGATGGGACCTCAAAGTGATGCTGAGAGGCAAAAACTTCCAAATAAATGTCATTGTGTTTAATTAACCTGTAGATGAAGTTATTTCTCTTTGTATCTTGACTTGACGATTAACCAATTAATATAGGGTCTTGGTTTTTAGATATTAAAATGGGACAACAATGTCAAATATGTACTGCTTTCATGAAGGCTGCCTTCTTAGGCTAAAACATCTTATTAATGAAATATAAAAAATATGAATAAGTGCATTTTTAAAGAGACATCACAATGTGTAGCAATTTTGATCTTGGAAAGCACCAATATGAATTTATTTTCCAGGTAATTGGAAAGTTACTATTTAACCAGTCCATGTTTCTTAATACAACATCAACTTTAAATCAACTGCTAGTATTCATCTGATACTGGTTGCAAGGCTGCATATCCACATGCATTTGAGTAAGTATTGTCTTGCCATGCTGACCTATTTATTTTAATAAGGCTAATTGCAGTTCAGACACAAATTACACAGTCAGAAAACAAGTCATCTCATTGCCATCAATTTGAAAGTACTGGCTGATCTTCTCTTTTAACACTGTAAGTCAACAGTCTGTACAACTATAGACTTACAGTCAGCAATCCTACAATCTTTCTGGTAGGATTTTATATATATTTTGCTGGTGACCAAGTAATGCTATGACAATGATTGACAATTCAGTAATATAATGATATGGATGATATTTAATTCCTTGCTGGTTATCCATTCATGTTGACAGCATTGGTACTCTCACAATATTACAATATATTGTTACAGATAGGGGGTTATGAAAATGGTGAATAACCAAAAATGACAGAGAAGAATAATAAATAAGTAAAATAAAAAATCATAACCCCAAACTTATAAATTAATTTGCCAAGAATATATCTGAGCAGTTGATATAGTTAGAGGCAAATTAATTCTTTGTTGTCTGGCACAGCTTTGGTGAAAAGAGCAATAATTCAGGCACACTGGGGTTAAACAGATATTTATTAACAGTGACAATATACACACTACACACAATATAAACATACAGTATAACACAAGTTACCCTATTTACAAATAAGGCGTTCCAGAGGCCTATGACCTGACCACCCAGAAAAACCTCAGACTGCTACCAAGTCTTTGATTGTTAAATAACACCTAAAAAGGCCAGAGGAAGAGAAAGCTGTCTAATAAATCATACAGAATATAACCTGCAGTTGAATCTCTTTCTGCAAGCCCGGATGCCACAAAATAAATGGGAGCCTATCTCCCTATTCTAAAATCTATCCACAAACCAGGAGAAGCCGTTTTTAACAGAGGGATTCTTTACACAGAAAATCAGAGTTCCCAGAAAAACCACAGAATAGCCAAGGTACAAATACTTATCTTTCCAGGTGATCAGGATCAAGGAGCTCTCACCTTCTCTCTTTTCTTGTTCTCCATCTTTGTCCCCTTCCTCTTGTTGTCTCCCTTCCTTCTCTCTCTCTCTCCTCTCTTCCTTTTAATGTCCAGTTCCTGGACTGTTGACTGACACTTAATCATTAACCGAGAATTTAATTAATAAGAATTTAATTTAATTAAGATTTAATATAAGATTGCTTTAATCACTGTAACCTGGACCATTACATCTCAGCAAACACCCCCTTGCTTTGAAGCTGGAAATGTTGACACTAGCTTGGTCAGTAGGTGGCCTTGTAGCTAAATTCCTAAAGACACTTTATAACAACATCTATATAATGAGACACACAGAAGTGTAATCTGTAAAACTAGTTAAAAATAGGTAATTTCCCTGCTCCTACATGTCAGTTGACTATGTGTATAATAGGTAACAGATCAGTATAATACACTCGCATTACAATTCCCAGAATCCAAATCTCAGACCGCTGGGGTGTCTTAACATCCTGTTCCATTCAATGTAGACACCTGATGCTGAGGAGCAAAAATTACATACACAGGAAGTTTGCAGGCAGTCCACAGGAGTGAATAAGGGTTGAGCCCAGTGAATGAAACGTAAGCAGGTACTTTCACGTGCTGACGTGTACCAGGACATTAAAAAGACCATTCACTATCTGAAAAGTCAGCTCACATCTCCCAAGATATCTCACAGGTGGTTTGGGGGGATCTGACTGGGTGTTTGTTTGGCTAATGATTCTGACTTGTTTCTGCCAATCACCATTCTGTCATCCTCTCTCAGCTGTGTGACAGTCTCATTCCAGTTGATTTCTTCATGAATCACCTCCTCTCGCTTATTACAGGGTCTAATCTACTCCAACAAAAAAGATGGATTATATGAAATATTCATATAATTAAAATAACCCAAAAAGTATTGCATACATTTGGATATTTCAACTTCAACACCTTTCAAACCCCTCACTTGAAGAGTGCTGTAGCTATTGTGAATATGAATTCATTTTTATGGTAAGAGCTAAAACTTTTAAAAAACTTTTTTTTTCTTCATTTCAGCATAAATGTATGGGAACCATGACAACCACACCAGTCATAATCACACAGTTAAAACTAATGTATAGAGGATTGGAGAGGATTATTCAGAAATGTCTTGATCTAAACAGCAATAAAACTACATCCACTCACTGTTGCAAATGCTACAAATTTCAGGAAATACTAACCTCAATCACCAGGAGCTGTAATAAGATACTGAGCATATAAATAAAGCATACAGAAAATTATGAATGAGTGCTACACATAGAGAATCAAAGTTGTTGTGGATACTAGACATTTCAAATTAACCCTGAATATTCTTACCATCTTAATTGTGCTTTGCTTTGTTATATCTGCTTACTCTCATCTACAACATCTTCAATGCAAATCAATCTCAGCAGCTTAAATTGGAGTTCATTGCCAATGTACTCCTTTGTTTCTGCAAAATCACTTTACTCCTCTGTCTAGATTTTTCAAACCATTAAAAGCCATTTGTTCATGCAAGGAAACAACCAGCAGAACAAAAATGTAAGGAATTCAGGCAGTGTGCAAGGTCATCCCCCCTGGGAGACATTCAATTCCAGCATAACAACAAAACTTCCTTCCACACTCATGTTGGATACACAGGTAGCTGACAAAGAAACTGAAGCACCTGGATAAAGGAGGGACAGTGACAACAAAAGGCAAAATTACAACAAAGGGCTTCCACACAGGTATGGCTCATTCTTTAATTTATTTATTTTAATTTAATTCAACCAAATAACATCCCACCATGTTTAGGGTAATGTATAAAATGCTGGACAGGCCTAGTTGCTTAGAAATAAGGGGTAGAAGTAAGAGTAAGAGCTTCTTTGGGAATTTTTAATTGTGGATGTCTTTCAGGTTTGTGAACTTAGGCTTTTAGACTCTTGAGACTTCTCAGAGTGGGTTTTTTTAATAGTTTTTTAATGTGTAATGAACTGGTTATTTTAGCATAAAAGATGGTAACTAAATTAGGTGTAAGCAGGTGTAACTGTGTAAGATTTTCCTTCAAAGTAAGTGAGAAAGGTGTTGCCGCATTTGAGCTTTCTAGAAAGATTTTGCAAAAGGGATTGAGGTGAAAGATATAAATTGTTTAAATTGTTTTGAGATCAGAAAAAGAGTGGGATGTCATTTTAAAGACAGTGACTGGAATGTGAAAATGTCCGTTTTCAGGAAAGAGAAGATAGTGTTTGGTTGTGCTAAAGATATATAACAAATTTGTAGTTACGTGGCTGCAAAGATATTGAATGAAGGACCCAATCAGTTATTGATGACGATGGTAAAAGGACTGGATTGTAGAGAGTGCCAGTTAAACTGTACGCATGTGGAGTCCGTTACAGAGGGCATCACCATTTCCAAATAATTTTGGGGAAAAATAGGGGTTTGTAAAAAATGTCTGGTGCTGGGTCTTGAGATAAAGAACTGCCCGAAATAAAGAGCACTAACTTGCATGTAAAAACCACACACTTATTTTGAAATAAGACGGAAACCACTTCCAGATAAAGTTAAGGAGAGCAAAATATAGAAAGGGAACCAAGTGATGCGGAGGAGTGGAATAGAGCAAACTGAGGTAGATAAAGAAATGTATAAAAATCAGGAAAGTGGACTGGAGAAAGGAGAGGTTGAAGGGGTAGTAGATGAGTCTGTGGAAGAAGGGAACAGTGGAGAGGACACAAGTGTGAGTACAGCTGACAGGAGTCTGGAAAGGAGAAAGTTAGACCTGAAGCAGGAGAAAAAACTGCTAGCGACCAGTTCCTGGAGTCAGGGGGTTATTGCTCTCAGTATTGCTGTGCTAATAGTCCAGGTTGGGGGTTGGGGGTTGGAGGTGGGGGAGGTCTGTCATTACAGAGAGCAGGAGGAGTGCTGTCCTGTTTGGAAGACGTAGATGCAGATGATGGTAAAACAAAGTACAGCAATGAAGTGAGGAAGAACATAACGACTTAAGGGAACCTATCTAGGTAAGAATATTACTTCTTTGAATTTATATTGACCTTTGGTGGTAATAGATAGATGTAAAATGTTTTGAGGATTTGAGAACACGTCGAGGAAGGGTAGTTTTGGGGGGTGATTTTAATGAAGCATCTATTGGGGAAGACGTACAATGGTTTTAAAAAATAATTTAGAGTATTTCAAGATGCATAATTCTTTCAGAACGGGGAGACTGGTGGAACACTGATTTCCCCAGGTAGAAGATAAAAGGAATTAGGAAACAAGCTCAAAAAAACAATTTTTAGTCTATTCTTGGAATCAAGTAGGAAGCAGGTTCTTTGTACCATTTGTTTAAAATCATCTGTTGGGACAGGAGGTAAAATTGGGAGCGCATGCTTGAAGCTAAATACTGAGCTTTTAGAAGATGATGTGGCAGGTATTTTAGAGACAAATACATGTATTGGCAGATGCTGAAGGATTTCTATTATTTGCAGTCCTTATGGTGGAAGTGAGTAAAAACTGACATAGGGAAGTTTTTAAGGAGTGGCAGAAAGCAAAAAGAGCATAAGATGGAGGATAAGAGGGATAGAAAAAAATGTTGCAATGCTATCTTAATAGATAGCAATAGAAATATGAGAAATATAAAAGGCACCTAGGAAAGTGCATGAGGAAAGAAGGAAGATTATAATGTTTTATACATAGAAAAAACATTAGAAGAGAGAGAAGTATTTAAAATTTCAGTTTAAATACTGGATAAAGCCAACAGCTATAATCAACCTGCAACTCACAACTGGCAATTCCACCCAAACTAAACAGGTGTGAGTCGGGCCAGTAACTGGATGAGAGACCAGACACATAAAACTGAAGTCCCGGCTCCCCATGGCCATTTAATCACCACATGGTGATTCTCAAAAAGAGTAGGGGTGTTAACCCCACATTTCCACCCTGGCTTTCGCAATCATGGCCACATAATAATCCCCATCTATAAATTGGCTTCATTACTCTGCTCTCCTCCCCAGTGACAGCTGATGTGTGGCGAGTACATTGGTGCACTTTGGCTGCCGTCACATCATCCAGGTGGGGCGTGTGGACATTGGTGGTTGCAGACAGAGGAAGACTTATAATGATTTTTATTTGACTCAGATGGAAAATGTTGTGGGATATGATGACAACGGTAAAGGTGGATGAGAATCTTGAAAAAGAGTTTTCTTTTGATGAGCAGGAAAAAAGCATTGAAGATTTTTAGGGGGGAAACTCCTGGAAGTGGTTGACTGCCAATGGAATTGTATAGGAAATTCTGGGATTCGGCAAGCACGGGTCCTTTGGGACTTCTGAAGGACAGCGAAAAGGAAAGTGTTTTGCCAGAGAGCTTACAGCTAGGTATAGTATCTCTAATTTACAAGAAAGGGGAATGAGACAAGATGGGAAACTTTTCAAACTGATTTTACCCAATTTATGGTTTTAGCTTTAAGAATGCAAAAAAGCTTTTTGGGGGAATAATCTACATACAGATCAAACCTGTGCAGTGCCAGAACAGAGGATAAGGGACAGCTTGATATTTGTAAAAGATACTGTCTGTTCTGCGAGACAAATATTTGGTTGGCATTAGGAAATGTAGGTCTAGAAATGTTGATTTATGATTGGTTCTCTAACAAGTATTTATTCATTTGTAGGAATTAAAAATGAAATAATGTGTTATGGTGTTATAATGGAAGGAAATGGGAGGTGAGGAAGTGGTGAGCTTGGATTTGGCAGTTTACTCGCAAGAAGAGTGGATCTGTCAAAGTTTCAAAACTTATGCTTTTTGTTTCTTTTAGAATGCAAAATGGGAAATATTTAAAAGTCATATAAAGACCAAAATGGAAGGGTTGAAAAGACTGTCCTTATTTATGTGTAAAGACGTTTTTTTCTTAAAGTAGAGGGTGTGACATTGAGGGTTTTTTTATGGTTCTTTTCTCACAACCATTTAAAAATTACTCTATCTGTTCCTATTTTATTATGCATTTTTAAAGAATTTTTAATTTGACAAGAATGGTTTAAAGGGCTTAGCCAGAAATCTTTAAATGGGCAATAAAAGATTCTGTCTTTTTTTATAAGACAAAAGAGATTATATATCCTATCAAGGGGGTTGTGGTAAGAAAACGCTTTGCCAAGTCAGCATAAGGATGTGACCTGGTTGGAGGTGCGTGACGTTCTCTTGGTCTGAGCAGTTACGGACAGAACCATGGAGATGCCCTGTGGAGGGCTGTGAAGGGGCAGAAGAAACTGTTCTTCACCTGTTCCTGGAATGTGTGGTGGACACGAAGTTCCGGACGACAGTAGGTCCCTTTGTGGACTTAATCCTGAGAGACGGGAGTTAGTCGGCGACACTACAGCTGTTTGGTTTGCGTCAGGAAGGACTGGCTGAGGAGCAGTTTGACAAATTATAGATGGTGCTGACAGCTTGTAAAATGGCACACTCAAGGTCAATTCTGGTGAGACAGAATATAATCCTTCCAGGCGATCAGGATGTTAGAGTCAGCAATAGACATGGGGGGAGGGAGATAACTGGAGCACCAGCCTTGCTGTTTGACTTTGGTGTCAAATGATGTCCTCAAAAAACATTCCATTGTTTGCTTTTTTTTGCATGGAATAAACATGGATCTTTGTATATTTATGCAATTATTTGTGGATTGATGTCTAACAGGTACAAAAGCAGTTTAGCTTTATGGTCACAGTTTTTCCTAAAGATATTTACTGTTTTTGTGTTTAAATACTTTTATAAAGAAAACAAATACTTTGAAAGAGGAGTAATTATTGGGGCATGTTTGGCAGGAGCTTCAGTGGCCAAAACGGCTCAGTTTGCTTCATGAGAAGCAGCTTAAGGCGATGTAAACATGGAACTTTGAGGGAAAGACTCCATCAGCAAAGGCCAACAGTGGGCAGACAAGCATCCATGATAATTCAAAGTGCAATACATGATGTATACAAGTGACTACAGATGAATTGACCTCAAAAGTTCAACCTGGACAAGAGCAGCCAGGTTAATCAAAAATATGTCACCAAGAGCCCGACAGAGTTCCACACTATAGTCAGGCTACAGTGTGCAAACTTCTTATCACACTGAACAATGCATGTTTGTGAGTCCCGTGGTGCAAAGAGCTCAGGCAATGGACCGCCAAGCAGTGGAGAAATGAGACGGATGAATCATCTTTCACCAAATGTTCACTAAAAAGATGAAAGTATGTGTGGTGCCAAACCAAAAATCCCTTCAGCCCTGAGTCTTTCAGCAGTGAAGTGTTCTTGTGGCACTGTTATGTTGTGGGACGCATTTTCCTGGAGTGTTCTGGTTGTTCTCATTCCCTTAGAAGGTAAGGTCAATGCTACTGAGTGATCATCTTCACTCAGTGTTGCAGCATTTCTTTGCTGGCAGGAAGGGTGTCTCCAGGGTGACAATGATCTCACCCACAGAGCGCACGTGGTCACCCAGTGGTTTGATGAGCCCGACCCTGATGTTCTCTACATGTCATGACTTGCTCAGTCTGAACCCAGTCAAGCACTCCGAGTAGATTCTGGAACACCTGAAACTGCGTTTTCCGTACCCATCAACCAGAGATAAGTTGATTCACTTTCTTGTGGAAGAATGGTGCTGCATCCCTCCTGCAGAATTCCAGAATATTCCAGCTCATACAGGCCATGAAGGGTCTATTAAATGGAAACATCACTGTAAAGGCACTTTGCCACAACAGGACCACTCTATTAATTGGTTTATCATATTCATTACTTTTACAGCGTCCTTTTATAACCAGAATATCTTTAAAATGGATGTGAAGAAAACACTGTCACTGGAATGCCAGTTTCAATGGAGAAGGATAATTGCCAGAAGACTGGCATTCAAAAACTTCTTCTATAACAGAGTAATATGCTGCCAGGCATACCTATTTTTAGAATTAGTTTGTACAATCTAAGTAGGTGTTCCTTGTACAATTAAACAACTTTAAGCCTGAAGCCTGAATTTGCTATATAATGTACCAAGACCCTGTAAAATACTAACTGAAAGACGAGGTTTCTTGATTTTCTTTCTACACTATTTCCAGTCCTAAAGATAATGAGGCACCATCCCATAATCTGAATCCTGTAACTACAATCTATAATTCACAATTTTTCCTAATGATCATACCCATTAATATTCCAAGTTGATTATAATTAGCCTACAATCCAAAAATATAGTTTTACTAAACTATCCAACAGATCTCAGCAATAAAAAATATGCAGACTGATGCGAAACGCATTTACTTCACCCCAATTATTTTGAATGACACCTGAAGTAATCTGTTGTGCCAGATATATGAACAGAAACAGTTCTATTTTTTTATTAGGCCTACTAACACTGTGTAAGCAGAAATTAATAGGTATGACTAAACATCAGGTTGGGCTGTTACTTTTATTTGTTCTATAATACTCACTAGTTTTGGGACATCATTTGTGGTAAATTTGCAGTATGGTTCATACATGACTGAAGATACACGTTAATCTCTTATCCAGTCAATATGTTAAAATTTGAAAACAAACACTTGGCACGATGCATGAACATAATTTACCAAGTGTAGTAATGCAAAATTTGGTTTGATATCTTGAAAGATGGAGAACGGTCAGTTTCCAGCTCTCCTTGCTGATATTGACTATCACCACACCACTATGAGTGAGTAGCAAGTGGCTGTGAAGTTAATATGACTAATCTTTAATGAATAGGATCCAGACGAGGTGCTGAAACTGCACAGGTGAGGTTTATGTCCACCTGAGGTCTGCACCAAAAGCAAAACAGAACTGGTAATTTCTCTGACCTTTTCCATCCTTTTGAAACAACAAATGCATTCTGTCTCGGTTGAAGAATCAAGATGGACCGCATCTCATTGGGGTTTTCATGGGTGTTGGCAAAACATAAGACATAACCTATACTTCTACTTTGACTAACTACAGACACACATATCAAAGAGCTCAGTTCATGACCAGCAGAGAATTGCTTCAATACAGTACATGGCAGACTGTGAGGGAGAAGCAGTCTCCAAATAAGCCTTATACACTAAAATGGATTGCTGTTTTTCCCTCTGAAACTGCTTTGAAACAGTGCTATTCCCTTGAACTGTATTTATTATACCAGTTAATACATTAGATCTGTAGTGCAGAGAATAGTACTTGCTGCTTTATTTTACATTACAAATCATTGTTCATGAAAATCCGCAGTGCCTGCTCAAACAGCACTGAGAGAACTGATGTGCTGTTGGTGGTTCAGGACATCAAAATGCATTATAGTCATCTCTTTGCCCCATAAACAGTGGAAGACTGCATGGGAAGAAAAAATAAACATCTGCTTGGCTGTAAAAAGGCTTTCTTAAAGAAGTCTAAGCCTGAAGGAGAAGATGATGCAAATCTGCAGAAAGAAGATCAACTTTCACTGATGGCAGAAAGAAACTGCACAACTTGTGGATCATTTCTTAATCTCCTTAATCACAGGCTTTCCTCACCGAAAACAATGAATGCCAAGAAAAAGCACGTGTGCAGCACGACTTCAAGCTGAAAAGAAAGCAGTTAACCTAAAATAAGAGGGGGCAAAGAGGCGAGTAATGAAAAAGAGTGGATTGCTTTCATGTGTTAAAAGCATTATCCAGCCAATTCAAGGCAAGGGAATCTGGATCATACATTTAACTCCACTTGTACAATATTTGCATTACCGGAGGGCCATGCTGCACTTCCTGAATATCAATGCAAAGCAAAGCTTTGCATATCAGCCTCTCACTCCTTTTAGTACCATCAAAGCTCTGGGTCCGCTGTTCAAATGAAACGTCGCACAGTATCTAAGAGCAAAAGCTTTTATTTTTTTGTTTTGTTTTGAAAATAACCAAACCTTCACTGGTCAAAGGGTTGCCAGATTGGTGTCCATAGGTTTACAGGTATTTTTCTTCCTTCCATATTCTACTGTATGTAACTGAGATATTTGATGTGTTGCTTAGTGTTATGCACAGCTCTGAGAGAAGACACATGAAAACCTTTTACAATCTGAGAGGCTTATGTACAGAAACATTACGGAAAAGTTTACTGCAAATCTAGAACTTAAAAAAAGCTGATTGCATTTCTAGGACTTACAATAATGCCCCTTATAGTACCACACATTTATGTGACCCTTGAGAGTCACATACAGTAGGATGAAGGCAACAGGAAAGTAACAGTTAAGTTGCCTTCACCAGTCCCATTCCTATGTAAATCTATATACAGTACTACTATACTGTATGTACATCTACAGTACGTAAAATCTATTTCTATGTAAAACTATGTACATTGGGTGACAGAAGTAACACCATTCCTAGAGGTTTTCAAGCCTTTTATTCTATCGCATTCCACCCAAAATCAATCACCACATTACAAACATTTCAACACATTCATAATTGCTAATGACCAATGTAATGGGAGAGGGGGGTGAAGAAGGAGTCTTCCTCTTTTTATATTACATTAAGCTGTACAGAACAAGGCTAGCAAATATAGGGTGCACATTCTGTCCCTTGTTAATCAATCAAAAAGTTGCTTTTCTCCCACACGGTCAGTGACAAATAGAAAGGGATCTTTATAATTCTCTTTTATAACTTACAATTACTGTACCACTTGGATAAGGTATCATCTTCCATAGCAGGGGTCGCTTGACAATTATGGTCTTACAATTCCAACACTTAAAGGTTATTTTGAAACCATTACAACCATTAGAAGTGCTTCTCATTGTCAGTAAGGGTGATTTTTTAAAAAGAACTACCAAAGAGATACATTAGAAAGTGAATGTATGCAGAATCCTTCAGAAAATCATAACATTTCATTCTGCATTTATTTTTAGTGACAATAATATATTCTTGTTGAACATTTACAAATGTACAATGATTTTTCATGTAAATGCTTTTTAATGTAAACTATGCACCATCTACTGTACTTCAAGTTGTGCCTATCCTGTTTAAGTTTGGCTTTACTGAAAGCATTATTTCTTACGTAATATGCAGTATGACACTTTCCACATCTTTCACTATCCCTTGGTTTTTCTTCAAAATGCCATTCAAGATGGAGCAGAAATAGGAATGAGAAAAAAAAAACAAATATGCTCAACTTCAGAAAGTAAGAGTAAAATGTAAAATTGGCATAAACTACTACTGAAAGATAAGACCAATAAAAATGGAGTTAAAGTTTGCACTGAAGCTTTAAAAATAGTTCTGCCCATCATTAAACTGCCCCTACAAAAAAAAAGCAAATTAATAGAGATACATTTCAGGAAAACACTGCAGCCAAGATCAAGCAGGACCAGATAAGAACATTCTGGAAACCAATTTGAAATCACTTAAGGCTCAAAACAACAGTTTATTGAACTGAAAATTGATGTGGGAGGGAGAAAAAGAAAAAAAAACTCCAAGCATTGTTTTGTACCAGAGGTACTGACCAAAACATGTTAAGAGTAGCTCTGCAAAGGAGATAACAAAGAAAATAAAATCTGCAAGTCTAACATATAAAAGTTTAATCAAATTTATTACGTTTTTATTCCTTTAACAACAGTCTAAACTGATCAATAATGAGTATTTTTAAAAAGCCACCTACTAGAAGTATAAAATGTATTCAATTTTTTTAGAGGTGCAATCAACAGGCAGAGTAGTAATTTGCCTTTTTCCATAGGCAATGTCAGCCACATTGTTTAAGGGTATTTTAAAATACATGTCTAAATACAAAAGAAGTATAAGAAAAGGCAGGGTAAGTGGCTACATTTCCCAAATACTGAAGTTCAAGTTTTTGAAAAGCAACCATTAAAACTTGTAAAACTCAAACACAGCTGCATTTCACCCTCACATTAAGAATATCAAGTCTACATCACTCAAATAGCCAAGTGGCTTTCTGTTAACTGGTGAATGGGTGTTGCACTACAAAGACTAAGGTTCCCAGGATGACAGAACATAACAGAAGCCATAAAGCGAAGAAAGAAACTAGCTGCTTATTTTGTTCCAATTTACCTCATCAAGACCCTGAGGATTTTGTTTTCCAGTCTTAAACCTAATATCATTCCAGCTTCAGATACTTTTGTTCCCCTTATCATCTTAATTGAATCAATCTTTAAGACAATCTGTTCATCACCATCAGTTGTTTAATGTGATTTATTTCAGGCTATAAAAAGTCTGCAGTCCTACGTTTCATGCATCAAATATCAGAGTTGGATTTAGCAGCTGGCATTAGACTCTTTTCAACAGTGTCCCCAACCTTTGTAACCAAAAATTTGAAAAATATTGGTGTCCACAAGACATTAGCTGAAATTTGCAAAAATAAAATAGCTGATGTCTAAACATGGTGCATAAGCTCCATAACAACTGTTCTGCAGCCATTTATTAGGGATTTCAGTGTAGGAATAATCTGTGATGTGGTCCAAGGGATTAAGAACTAACTTTTTTACAGTTTTATTACTGCCCCACAGCTGCTGCTAAACTGAGTTTAAAGGAAATTTAATGGAAGTAATTTTACTCCCTTGGAATTTTAACTACCCTAAATGTGTCCAAGAAGATGCACATTTCAATGGGGTAGACCAACTCTGTGACAGAGCATCAGTGAAAAAACTTTGACTTTCCTCCAGGGTTTGATCAAACTGTGAGAAAGAATAACACAGCAGCTATATGGCGAGTGGACAGCCCTGTTCTCTCATCCCTCGTGATTTCACTGAGATACCGAATCTCTTCCAACAACATTTACAGATCTGCCCTGCAGCTGTTGTGATGACACTCGCCCAAGTTATCTGAAGGTGGGTTTGCTGAAACCTCAGTAACATTCGCATTCAGACCCAAAATGAAGCCGAGATCTTAAAATTACAGTTGTGTAATCTAAACAATTATGATGTCAAAATAAAACTAGACCTTGATAAAAATTGTTACCAACGTTGTGTATGGACAGCTTTTGTTTCTTATTCATAATCCCATTTTACAGCACATTCACCTCTGTGTAGCACTCTCTGCTGCGCTTGCTGCTGATGTCTGTAGATTTCACGTCAGATCAATTATCTTGCTATGCAAACAATGGCTTTCTGCATCTCATGCCCAGAGAGAGTAACATGGGACTTACTGTTAGCTGTGCAAGTCAACTGCAAAATTAATGCTATATCCAAATATGTATTTAAAAAACACTACAGTATTACTTTAAAATATTATTACCTCAGCAATCACATCCAAATGTAATTTATTTCCACTTCCTCAACAGCTCTTTCATTAATTCTGTGCATCTGAGAGAATATTGGCAGGACTTGCAGCAGAGAGACTCATGCCTTTAAATGCTATCAACACAGGATAATCATTGTAGTGACTAAAGGCTTAACATTTTAAGGGAAGGGGAAAAAATGCAGCTTTTTTTCTTCATAAAGGCAGGAAAGAGAAGAAATATATTCAAGGAATTTTCAAAAGGAGAATCTTCAGACTTGCACCTAAATGTTATTTCATTTGCACTTGAAAAGAGTCTCAATATACAGTATCAAAATAAAGAATGCTCCTTATCAAAAGGGAAAAAACGCTTCTTTAATAGTTTAAGCACCGTCTGTGAGGAGATTACAGATGCAGAATAATTCTGATTTTGAGTCTGGAACACTGTCTCTAAGATGAGATGGCGATGAAAAGGAAATGCATACTGAGTGCAATAATCAATTTTAATATAGAAAAAGTAAACAAAGGTTGTTTATAAAGTTACATCTTGAGCAAGTTCAGATTTTATCACATTGTCAACAGATATGTCATTTTAATCATTATCAGATGTAATAAGAGACATAAAACAAAACAAAGTCACCTTTAAAGTGACAATATAAAAAACAGTAATTATTCTGCTTAAAGGCTCACTCAATTATACATTTTAAAATAGTTGCTTTGAGAAACAGTTTGTAGGAGTATGGGTGAAAAACAGCTTCCAGTCGCCTACAACAAAATAAAAATTCTAAAACCATGTACTGCAGCTTTACCTTGTGCAAAATCATTACATGATTTTGAAATTAGAATTCAATATTAAATAAAAATCAAATTCATATACTGTATATATATATAGCTGTGTGTTTGTGGGGGGGTCTTTATAGTGCCTATATTTATTACTTCCCTTTTGGTAGAAATAGGTTCCCTCCAGGCAGCAGTACAACTGAAATAGCCAAGTCTAATTGCTGTGACATTGTTGTGAGCTAGTGTATGAAGGTGGTGATGTGATTTTATTGTCCCTCCCCGATACTGCGGAGCCACTCTGTACCCTAAGGGAGAGTACATCTGTCTTAATTTGAGTGAAAACCAAATCAGGCTGTAAACTGTCCCCAAATGAATGCTGCTGTTATTCTTTAAAATGACCATGTGACCATGTGGTATACAAAACTCAAGGAGCAGAAGGATGAAAAGAGAGCAGAAAACAGTGGAAGAAGTATCAAGACATAAGTGAGCCAGTTAAAGCTTTCCATCTACCTTAACCTCTGCCTTCCTACTTGACAACCACCATTTACTGAAAGAACTTCGATAAAATTAACGGAAAGTAAAACTCCTCTGAATTTCCCTTTTAAAGCCACCG
The DNA here is from genome assembly GCF_059453375.1 of Lepisosteus platostomus. Taxonomy (NCBI): domain Eukaryota; kingdom Metazoa; phylum Chordata; class Actinopteri; order Semionotiformes; family Lepisosteidae; genus Lepisosteus; species Lepisosteus platostomus. The sequence goes on along the minus strand of NC_142619.1, from coordinate 29,093,963 downwards.
GACAGAGTACGTCATTTATATTTACAGGCATAATTGTCGGGGACCAAAGTCAGTCTAGTTTTTAGCAGCAGCTTATAATCACCCAAATCTGTGTCAACATTATTTTAAAATAAAAGAAATGTTACAAATGAGAGGAGTCATTCAACCCATAAAGCACATTAGGTAGTTAGCAGCTAATTAACCCCAGAATCGGACCTGGATATCGGCTTCAACAAAATAGGTGGGACTTTCCACAACCAAGTGCCTCCTGCTTTCATTGTATCTTACGGAAGCAATTCGAACGACCCAAACAAAGAAGAAATCAGGTCGTTAAGTGATGGGTACAAAAGACAGTCTCCTTTTCTCAACTGTAGTTATAAAGAAATTTTAGTTTCAATGTCTTTCTAGCTATTTCCTGTTTATTTCTGATACCAAACTGTTTGCAGAAAATTAAATAAGCCATGTGACCTCACTCAGTATTCCCCAGGAAGTGAGGTAGAATATTTCAAATTTAGAAATTGCTAGCACTCAGGAAGCTGCCATGAAACCATACTTAAAATAACAATATATAAAATATAGTAATAACTATTCCGCTTGAAACCTCACTCAATTATTTTCTAAGGTGTTAAACTGCCTTTAAATGAGATCATTCACACATTTCAAACCTTCCAGGAAACTATTTGCAATATTCCTACATCAGCTGATATGCTAGAGCTCCTAATTATACAAAGAAGTCCATCATCAAAGTTGCTGAGCTCAAATTGCTGTATCTGTCTGTCAATAGCCAACTAAATCACTTGCTGACTTCAATGCCAAATTTTGCAAAGTCAAACATATTCATATTATGCCTGCTAATCTATGCACTGTGAGAAAGAATATCTGTTTAACTTCTCTTTATTTCTCAGTTTAGGAGAGGACTCACTTCTCAAACTTGCACACAGATCAGTGGTGGCAAGATAATTTCACTCAAATTCTTGCTCCTTTCTCTAAATGTATTGTACTACTCAACATACTAATTAAATAAACATTTACATTCAAACTGAAAATACAAAAGAGTGCTGACATGACATGAAGCCACAAAGCCATTTAATAGCTGTAAATCAGACACATTTCTCTAGCTGGCAGACAAAGAGCACAAGGTGTTTTTCTTGACTAATTTTCTAACCTGTATTGTAACCCATAACGGTGGTTTAATCATCTCAGTCTTACATTTTACATGCATAAGCATATAGCAGCTTTGAGTATGGCAATTGATAGTCATGTGGCCAATGTATTCAACAATATCACAGAAATGTAGCAGTAAATTAAAACAAAATATCAACAGAATACTATTTATTTGCTTGTAAAGATGCAAAAATTGTGCAATAAATTCAAAAATAAGTGCACAACAATTAAGCTGCAGTCCAAATCAAACAATTATAAACCAAAATAAAAGCCATTTGACAGAAATGTCACTTTCAGTTCAATGGAAGTGTCCAGTGGGTTATGCTTTGTTGTTAAAATTTCAGCATTGTCAGTTGGTTTATCCATGATTCTTTCATGGACAAATGTTGACTGTGTGAAAATCTAAACATGAAAGGCCAAATGGGCAGTTAGGGGACCCTGGTTTAGCTCTTGAGGTGCTAACTGCATGTTCAAAAAAACTAGTCTCCTGCAGGTACTCTTCATTTTCTAACTGTTTTGTCCATTACAGGGTCACAGGGGAGCCGGAGCCAATCTCAGCAAGCAGGTACAAGGAAGGATACACTCTGGACAGGACGGCAGTCCACTGCAGGACCACACAGATACAAACACATTCACACCAGGGCCAGAATTCCCAGAATCCAATTAACCTACCGGTACGTCTATGTAATGTGGGAGGAAACTGGAGCACTTGGAGGAAACCAATGTGAACACGGGGAGAACATAGAAACCCTTCACAGACTGTACCCAAGTTACTGAATCCAGGGCCCCAGTGCTCAGAGGCAGCAATGATAACCACTGTGTCACTGTCCTGCTTGCTATACTGTTGGTCACAATTAGAATGAAATGAGTTTACAGATCTCATAAATCCCTCTGCAATGTTTTCACCTCCTTCAACACCACAGTATTTGGGGAAATCTCCTCTTTTAATTCCACGAAGCTTGGATAAAAACTTTAGCTATAAATTAACTGTGCTTGCAATGTTATTCTGCAGCAGAATACCACTCCATTATGTTGCATATGGCTCAGGAGACGGGTTTATGGGTAGAGTACAGCCTCCGTTTGATTGCATTTCTCAGATCTTCTTTAACATATTCTCCAGCTTGGACAATGTTTAAAAAGTGGCAATAAGCTTGTCTGCTTTCATGAATGCCTATCACGTGCAACAAGCCCATGAAAAGAATGTCATTGTGCGCTTTGATCATGTAACTGGCATTTCCTGAGTCAAACTTTGCAGTTTTTAAAATCAACTTCAAACGTGTTTAAAACATTTCATGATGGCCTTGTGCCACTGAGGAGTAATTCATGAAGTGCAGATAAACCACATGCTAGAATAACTGTAAAGCCACTGGTCTTTGATTGTCCTAACTGAAGAGAGTATCAGTGTTTTAATTTTACCAGCACTGTGGTAAATGTTCCTGTTTCTCAGTTGACTTGCTATAAGAATTGCCTCACTATTTATTGTGTTTGCTGAGAAATGTGCTTGGATGTATTTGGATTGCTTCTGCTGGGGATATTAGAGCAGACCAATTCCTCTGTCAAATCTTAAGGCATTCCAAACCTTTTCTCTCATATTTCTTTTTTCTTTTTTTACACAGGACTCCCTCTCACCAGTATCTCAGCCTTTTGTGATTTTAAACGTAGTTCTATTGTTATCTACGGAGTGTGGTTCAATAACAAATTACAGGATCTGTCTACATCTGTCCATGTTCTCCATGTGTATATTGTTCCACTCATACAATCAATTAAATGCTTTTTAATGTAGTCCGCACATTCATTTTGAATTTTCTTTACAGTTTGTGTCAAATTATTAATTTGTACCAATAAACTCATTACATATTTATTTTCTGATGGCATCATTTATCACAGTTCCTATGCAAATTACAAATAGCCAGGGATGCCTGGGGGATAACTAGGTGAGGTGAAGATCAAGTGGTCAAGAAAAACTACCTGGAATATTTCATAATGACTAGGCATTGGAAGTACTTGTCTGCAATTTCACTCGAGCTCTTAAAGCAGAAAGATAAAATATACGTTTTACTAATATCCTTACAAAGCATCAGTTAAGTAACAGCTAGTGGCTGAGGGTGATGTCAACATACTGAGAAGATTAATAGAGATACACAAACTGAACCAATTTCTCATTAAACATGCACATACATCCACAGTCTCTCAAGAGAGATTTTGGCTGTTCATCATCTCCCATTCAGGTGCAATCAGTGAGGGGAGGAGGAGAGGATACTGGCACACTAAGATTGAGATTTTTTGTACACTGCACAAAACTACTGAGACCCACTATGCACCTTTCCCCCCCATCAAGGAAATGTTTTCTGTCCAACAGTAGGTATATCAATTAAAGAAAAAATTGTTACTTTAAAAAATCATATTGCACATTTACATATTTTCTAGAGCAATTTGATCAATGTATATTAAATTTAAAGGACATCAAGTAGTCTGTAAGGCGCTGTTATGAAAAAGCATGATAATTCATTCAGAAGGAGGTGTTACATATGATGGTAGCAACTAAAGCTGAACCCAGGGAAATTATTTTGGCTATAGCTGTTTTTCCATCTTAAGTCTACTTTTCTAAAAAATACTATTCTGTCTGACCTTTACAGAATAATACAAGACCTTCTATACTTAAGATCAGTATTTACTTTCTAATTTCTTACACAAAAGGATTCTGTAAAGTCCAGCAATTATTAAAAGTATATCTGTTGTTGCTTTTTATATTTGTGCTATGAAGGGGTTGTGATTATTTCATGTTTCTACTCTCATTTATGCAAGCCACTAGGACTGACCGTATTTTACACTCACCACAAATTCCAAACTGTGATGTTGAAGATGTTCGAGCATGACTGAACACAAGGGAAGAGGAAACAAAAAGTGATTTCTTAAAGGGGCTCCTGTAGGATGTATTAGTCAATGTGTTTATTGCTGAACAAAGACTACAGCATGTGCATTTTTAACATTTTAAATTAGTGGAGAGCTTTTATGACGGTTTTATCTGCTATGTGTAACAAAGTGATACATTAAAATATTTATACTTGCACATTTATCGAATCTTTACTTTCATTTTATCATTTATTGAACCATGAGATATTACAAGTTAGGAAATAGTGCTACATGTTTTATTAATTGCAAAAATCAACTTTTCAGATATAAATGTGTACCTATCCTTGTACTGTACGTCACCCTGCATGAAGCCACAGTACCAACATGGCATGTAGGTGACAAATCCAGTTTGTATTGACTACACTGCCTGTAGAACGTCAGCTAAAATGGCTTCCTCAAACCAGCAGTTGCACATGCATAAAAAATTCAGCAGCAAGCCCTTCTATGATCCTTTTCGCTTCAGATTTTACATGTGAAGCAGCTTTTACCTTTTATGCAACTCTGCAAACAGGATTTATTTTACAACTAGCAGAACTAGAATCCAATGATCAGGAGAGAATTAATCACAGATTTATAGCCGGCAAGAATGAATCATTTATCACAATACTGTAAGATAAATTATGTTATTATAATATGTAAAGTAGACATCTCAATGATGTATATTGATTCACCATTAATATCTTATAGCTGGTTGTATATTAGCAAGATGTACATTTCTTATGATTACTTTTACATGACTCTTCTTTCCTAATACCGAAAGTGCATTTTCCTAGTGCACCATAGAGTTCATGCTTGGTGGTTAAATCTTTTGGGAATGGTAACAGGTTTTCTGTAACTCAAATGTCTTCACTAGGACCATCTTAATGCCAAGCACTGAAACATTTTCTACTCAAAGGGATTACAAACATATATTGGAAGTCTGTTATACAATTCATCAGATGAATAGTTAAAGATCTGCTCTGTTAGGAGGGTTAGTGCTAATTGGAGAATATCACCAAAAGCAACAAATGACAGGAATTGAAATTTTACAAAAAGCTACAATAACTCGTATTATCACAATACAATAATACATTGTATTATTGTATTATAATTATAATATTATACAGTATGATAATGTAATAACAACATGATGATAATATTATTGTATTATCAACCACAGCCTCTCCACCCCAACCCAGCCAGCACTCTCAGAATCCCGGGCTAAGTTATCCTGTTGTACTCAAGCAACAACCAGGCCTTGGGAGTCAGCCTACACTCTGAGCAAGAGTTAAGCCAATTGGGATTACTCAGTCTTCTGTATTTAAGGAGAAATTAATACCATTTTTCATAAATGCCACTGTGGGTGCTGCGGTGGCTCTGTGGCTAAGGATCTGTGCCTGTGGCTGGAAGGTTGCCGGGTCGTATCCCGCGTTAGAGGAATCCTACTCCGTTGAGCCCCTGAACAAGGCCCTTAACCCCAACTGCTCCAGGGGCACCGTATAAACGCCTGACCCTGCGCTCTGACCCCAAGCTTCTCTCACTGTCTGTGTGTCTCACGAAGAGCAAGTTGGGGTATGCAAAAACACAAATTCCTAATACAATAAATTATATATGGCCAATAAAGTGATCCGATCTTAAATGTGTGTGCAGTCTCTCAAGCAAGCCTTCAGGGCTCTGACATTCATGGTCAGGTCTTCATGTTACTTATTTACATATCTTATTCAGAACATGCATTTCCCTTACACCCATCCATTTTTAACATGTACTCAGTTGAATCCGGAATCACGGTGAACCAGAGCCTAACCCAGCAGACAGCAGACACAAAGCAAGGATGCCCTCTACATGGGTTGCCAGTTCACTGCAGGGTACACACACAGGGGATGGCAATGAAATCTATACTGTGTTTCTGGACTGTAGGAGGAAAGCTGAGCACATGGAGAAAAGCCACATTTCCAAGGAGAAAATGTGTATCCACAAGGAAAATATCCCAGGCCAGGATATACCACCTACTGAAGTAGAATTCTGAGTGGCTGACCAATCCAGAAATTAGATTCATTTTGCAATCAGAATAACATTAAAAAAAATAAGGAAACACAAGAACTTTATGGAAAAGTATCAACATCCATCTTTTGCCATGATAGCATTAATTCAACCCTGAAAAATTCAAATTGCTGCTATGCCAGTTGGCAAAAAGATTTACAAATGTATAGTTGACGTTCCAGCCTCTGAGCCAAAATGCAAACTGTGATTCTTGGTGGCAGGGCAGTTATTAACCAGCTGAACATATTTGTTTTAATCATCTCTGTACGGGATCTGTAAAGAGAAGGCGAGGACAAATGCTGCCCAGAAATTGCATCACTGCCAGTTCTCTGCTCTTTGCTTTATCAGAGTTAGCAGAGCGAGGAGCACAGTGACAAGGAGTACAAGAACTGGATTAGTCTAAGATTTTCATGACAAAGTACTTTAATGATTGCAAAAGAAGAGGAAGAATTTGTTCTTTTTCTCCAGCTTTTCTACCTCCAGATATGAGAGGGAAGAATTTTAGATCTGGGAAATGTTGGAACAAGATGACTGATCTTAGACCCATGCAATCCATATTATTATCACTAATCCATAAAGAACATCCACGTTACATTTTAACCCCTGGTAAATGTAAATGAGTTTGCTCCATGATTTTAATTAGACAGGACAGAAACTACAAAATGCTAGCAATTAAGAATTATGTTCAAAGGATCTCCTTCTAATTTTATATGACAGCAAAGACTAAAGTACAAAAACAGAGGATTCTAAAACTACTTATCTCCGGAGAAAAGATTCAGTTTAGAAGTTAAAGGGCTTTGGTGGTGACTGATTAAACCCGAGTGGAAATCAATCCATAATAAAAGTTAAATCATAAAATTAATCACCTCATTTTGGAACATATTTCTTTAGTTAGGACTTGAGGCTGAGCAGCAGTTTTGATCTGGAAACATAAAAAAGAAAACACAGGAGAAATACAGTATGTGGAGCTAATACTAGAACTGTGGCCCATGACTTAGAAACATAAAAAGTAACTGCAAAAGTCTATAAGCACACTGCACATGTTTTTCACTGTTACAAATTGGGAAACTGGATGAATTGGGAATATTTATTGGCAATGTCGAGGACTGGGGGCATCGGGGACACATGCAGCAAATACCATTTCTTGATTCACTGCATCTTGAGTTATTGACGCTTCAAACAACTGAACTCCAGTCATTGTTTCATGATTAGTCCCCCTTGGATCTCTTTTAGTACTAGTGAAGGATAGTCCTGAAAGGGTTGGCTTTAGCTAAGAAATCTTTAACAAAATCTATTCTTACTTTAATACTTGGCTCCAAAACATCAAGGACATTATCCACCCACAACCAAGAAAATGTGTCCTAAGAACAGTTACAAAAAAAAAGGCCATTCAATTCACCTAGCCTGTTTAGTAGTTAGCAGCTTATTGATTCAAGGATCTCACCCGGCCTTTTCTTGAATGAAGCCAGAGAAGCAGCCTCAACATCAAGGCTGAGTAGCTTGTTCCATACTCCCACAACCCTTTGGGTAAAGAAGTGCCTCCTGTTCTAGAGGAAATGCACATTCACTATCATTCTACATAGACACATATATACACACACTGGTATTTGTAGCTATTAGTTTCACAACTGTTTAAATAACTATACCTCTTCATTTCCCCTACACATTCTGTCCTGTTATCAGTAACTAATGATATATACAACGTTGTGATGTATGATAATGCATATCCTTGTTGTAGGTTTGGTTTTTATCTTAACTTGTTCCTTTGATGCAAATGCTGGCAAGATTGTAAATACTTTAAACTTTCAAGTTCTTTATCTCTATTTTGAATGTATTATTTATCAAGGAAGGAAATATAATGAAAATACTGCTCCTGTAACTTGTGTTCCCGACGAACATCACAAAATATCAGCTCTCGTCTAAAAAAAAGGACAAATATTTGTATTAGGACAGAATAATGAACAGAATAAGAAATCTGTCAAAACCATGAAAAATAAAATACATTTTACTTGTCATGCTGTTTAGAAATGTCAATGGACTTTCTACCAACTAATACACTTTTCATGTGGAGTTTTATCCATTGCTTTTCAAGGGGGATTTAGTACTCAAATTCCACATGGCATTAGGAAATAGGAATTTTCAACATGGCATGGTATAAAAGAAAACCTTTGTTTTTCCTAGCAAGAGTGAGCTCCAAACAGAGCCCTAAGAATAAGCCTTGAAGAAAATCAGTATTCCTTACTACACTGTTCCTATCCAGGCTCTCTAACTAACAAACGTGATTAATTATTAACCCTAAAGGGAAGAACACTGGTAGATGGCCATCCAGTGTGAGGGCAGAGGCTAATTTCACCCACAGGAAGACAAATCATTACCTCTGAGCCACTGCTGGGCAACTGCTCTCAGACAGGTCTGCAAAGCAAACAAATCAAGGCGCTAAGCAGGCCGTAAAAATGACTCATCCGTCAAGAGACGTTTTGACTGTGAATCTTTAGGAAAAAAAAAAAGATTTTTAGCGCATAATCCTTTCAGATGAAAACGGAACGTACTACCATTTCCCGTAAGAAAGGCAATGTGATTTGAAAAGAAATAAAAACAATCATTTAAATAACAGCTTAAATTCTTAACACCACTGTCGATACCAGTCACTACTGGCCAGTAGTAGTATCTTAAGAGTGACTGACTTTTTATTTTTTACTTGAAAAAGCACTTTTTAGGCCAAACAAGCTGGTGTCAGGAATTTCACATGCTGACTGAAGCTTAAAAGCAGAATTCTAAATTCAAACTATCAGACATACTATTCTGGGGACACCACCAAGAAAGGCTCTAGCATGGGAGGGGTGTTTGTATTATGCTGGATACCGAGAAAGTGCAAGTTGAACTAATCACAAAAGCAGCTTATGATACCTCAAGGAGATAGGTTTGAAAAATATAAACGCAAAAAACTGAAGACTGCAGAACAGAAGAGCACAGCGGTCTAGCAAGAATCAAACTCTTAGAACAGCCAGCAAGGCAAACACATAAAAGCAGTGTGAAAAATGTCATATATCACAGTCCCTTCATCCTCAAAAACAATCCTTCTTTAACATTCCCAGTTGCAGCAAAACAACTGACTCCTGATAAAAGGATGAAACCCAAACATGGTTTCCATAACACATTAAGATATTATTTAACCACTTCTCAGAGGTTCATAAAAATCATTAAAAAACACTTAACATGAATTATTAAAAAATGCAATTCTTCACAGTACACCTTGGAGCCATTTAACACATACCCACCTAGATCTCTCTTGTTTTTTTATCATAACTCATTTGAAATCACTGAATGTTCATCATCATGTCTTTTTCCTACACCCCCCCTACACTGCTCTGACATGCCCACTTATCACAACTGTTCACCATTGCACATTCCACTGCAACACACTCCACATGCCTGACGAGACCCCATAGATAGCTTCTATCACTGGCGTCAATGTGAGCTCAGACACCTCCAGGAGTCGATGATGCTGTACCATGACCAGTTGAAGAATGGTCTCATTTTGATGGAGGGGAGGTAGAGGTAGAAATAATTTAACTGTTAGAGTGATACTTTAAAAACTTTGTCACATTTTGTTAGGAATCATAATCTTAACTCTTGACATTTTTAAAAGGCTGTTTTGAATAGCTACTGTACAACATATTAAGCTTGAACCTAGCATCATTTGCACTTTAAAATCCTGAAGAGTATGTTGGTTTTTTTTCAATCCTACAAAATGAGTGACAAATCCACGAAGGTACTGGCAGAGAGGACATGTTGAAAGCTAAGTGCACGATGCACATAAGTTACACATAATCAGCAGAAATGTCCTCATTCTGGGCAGTACACCCTTGGACATCTGTTAAAAATAAAAGGATAGTTCCTGAGTGTCTTCAGGATATTTAATCTTTTGACTTCAGCCATACATCTATAAACCATGTTGACTAGCTCATTCTAATTTTTGACAAAATTAAGTTAATGATCTTTCATTTAATTTTATAAAATAAAAATGTTTTAAATTCTGTAAAGCATATCCATACGTGATCATTCGCTAATCTAACCTTCAAAGTATAATGTGTTATAAAATAAAACTTGGAGATCCCAGTACCTTTAAGATTTTGTTAGTACTAAAATTATTATATCAATAAACATATTTTTAGTTTTCCTTCAACACTGTGGTTGTCCTCGATAAAATCTTGAACAGATGGGTCAGTTGCCACAAAATAACCCACTATAGCTCTTTATATTTCAATAATGCAATTTTACATTTTGACAGTTTATCTTCTGTGCTCCTAAATTCTGCCCATCGCGTGCTACAGCGCTCACAAAGCAAAACACAACCTGAAATCGGGGCCTTTATGCACAATTAGGAAATGCTCTTTTGAAAGGTTCGTGAGACGTTAGGACTGACAATCTCAACATATTACAAAGCTAGCAAAAAAAAACACATATTTAAGGCAACCCCCAAAGGCACACTGACTCCTTCAGTTACTCTGAAAAGGCCTTGAAAGAGATCAGAGAATGCACACGTAACCAAAGCTTTAAATAAACCCTTGCTCAAACATTTAACCTTTAGCTTACACTAAAGAAAAAAAATTATCTTAAAACCCTGAATCAAGGAGCACCAGAGTGCCTTCCAGGGCTAATCTACCCTGTGTTGTACTATACATAAGAAATCAGGACATAACACAACTAACAAAAACAGACAATTTAACCCACAGGCTTGTGAATCATGGGAGTTCACAAACACCTCATCAGGATATCACGGAGTCTTAATGCGTTGGTTCTTAAATATGGTTAGGTCATTTCAAGCAGTTTTATGCCTTCTGCATTCTGTTCCAATCAAACTTGCACCTCTATTTGTAACTTTCAACACTGCTTTCTTCTGCAGGCTCCACAAGAGACAAACTTAAAACATTCCTTTTTGCCAAGGTCTACTGATTGCCTAACATTCCATCTATATAAACCTGTATGCTCTTGTTTTTCTTTCTTCTTTTTTACTTTTTATTGCATTTCTTTCATTATCAGTATGTACAGCTTCCTTGGATTTGGAAAGGAACTTTACACATAAAAGTAGTACTACTTTTCTACAAAAGTAGAATTTTGATGTAAAAATGTGGATACATTACATGAACTGCTATAAATCATTTTTGTAAATCTTCATGAACAAGAATAAACTATTTTAAGTGCTGAAAATACACAAGGAAACAAAGAAATATTTGTTGGTATAATCCTTGCTTTAGGTGAAAGACACCAGGTTCAAATCCCAGACAAGCCCCGTCTTGCTTTCCTTCTCCAAGGGAAATGTCCTCTTGATGTGGTGTCTTCTAGTTTCCAGGCCCTGCTGTGGAACACTAGTTGATTTAAGAGGGCAGAAGAAATATTATCTATCAGAACAGCCAGTGTAAGGAAGCCATAAGGCCCATCATTCCCATCTGGTATGCAACAGCAGCAATGAGGGCTAGTGGTTAGAGCTCTGGACTCAAAACTGGACTGTTGTGGGTTCAAATCTCACATAGAGCACTGCTGTGCTGTACCCTAGAGCAAGATACTTAATGCAGAGAATTTATTCAGCAAAAAGAAATGCAATTGTCTGCTGTGGGAAAAAATAAGTACACCCCCTAGCTTCAATAGCTGGTGTTGCCTCCTTTGGCAGAATTCACTTCTTGTAGGCGTTTCTTGTAATTGTCTATAAGTCTCCTACATAGACTTGGGAGAACTTTTTGCTCACTCCTCCTTACAGAGCTCCCTCAACTGTGTGATGTTTGAGGGCTTTCTTGCATGTACTGCCCACCTCAAGTCCCCCCAAAGTATTTCTATGGGGTAAAGATCTGGGCTTTGACTTGGCCATTCCACAACCCTCCATTTCTTCTTTTTGAGCCATTCTTTTGTGGATTTGCTTGAGTGGTTTGGGTCATTATCTTGTTGCAAGGTCCACTTATGGTTCAGATTGAGCTTTTTGACAGATGGCCTCATATTCTCCTCAAGTACTCTCTGGTACAATGTGGAATTCCTGGGTGACTGTATGATGACTAGCTGGCCAGGCCCTGAGGCAGAAAAGCAGCCCCAAACCATAATGCTTCCACCACCATGCTTTACAGTTGGTATGAGGTTCTTTTGGTCAAAGGCAGTTTTTGGTTTTTGCCTAACATGACATCTGGCATTGTAGCCAAACAGCTCTACCTTTCTATTATCTGTCCAGAGCACATTGTCCCAATAGTCCTGATCTTTACCAAGGTGTTGTCTAGCAAACTACAGTTGTGTCTATATTCTTTTTTGAGAGCAGAATCTTCTTCCTTCATGACCTCGCATGTAGGGCACAGTTATGCAGTCTCTTTTGAATGGTTGAGTCATACACATTGACATTGACTGAGGCAAGTCTTGCCTGTAAATCCTTTGATATTATCCTGGGGTTCATGGAGAGTTCCTGCAGCTCTTGGGCTGAATTTGGTGGGACGACCTGGCCTGGATTGTCAGTGGTTTGAAATGTTCTCCATTTGTAGATGATCTTTCGGACAGTGCGGTGATTGACTACAAATTGCTTGGAAATGGCTTTAAAACCCTTCCAACACTTAGGCATCAACAGTCTTTCTTCTGAGGGCCTCAGAGAGCTCTTTTGATCTTGGCATGATGTAGCCACACACCTCAATTGCTAAGACCAAACCAGACCTCAGGTTTCTGATGTGCTTATATAAGGCAGTGCCCTCCAAGTTACTCTAGTAATGTTCTAATCATTTGCACCTGTTATGGTGCACCTGATTCTAATTTTAGGCATTTGATGCAAAGGCAGGGGTGTACTAACTTTTTCCACACAGGGAAATCGCATTTCTGTTGATTTAAATAGTACAAATGAGCAAAATGTATTTTTTCTAATGTTATTTTTTAAAATTAGATCACCTTTATCTATCAGTATTGTTGAAATGCTGATCAAATATCCTTTACACGGGGTATACTTACTTTTTCACACCACTGTAGGTGTTTAAGACTGAACCAAAAATCCACGTGGCAAAATGCCAAATTTATTGAAATAATTTGCTTATCAGGACTACATATAATAATGTGGTGATAAAGAATTCTCTCTTTGACCATGAACAAAAAAAAAACCTTCCAAAATGCAACAGAAAAAATGAAGTTTGTTATCACCCAGTACTCACTCCTCAGTATTGGTTGGGTTTAAGATGCTCTTCTTTCAGGACATGGCATATGGGAGATTTCTGAGAGACAATGCTTTCGATGCCACACTGACAAGCCACTGACAGAGATGAACAAGATTACTGACCCCAGTTCCACAGACCATTCCCCTTTGAAACTTCATTTTTCCACATCTTTGTGAAGGAGCATGCAATGCATGCTAATGTCTCAAGCCAGCCATCAAAATGTCCTCAAATCCCACCAGCTCTTGAATTGAAGCACACCAAAATAACTGCATATAGTCAGCAAATACAATCTGAAGAATGTAATTTTTTCCCATATTGGACTAACAGAAATGAAGTGACTGGAATGAATCTGCAGTGGTGGTTGTAATGTATTTTGTGTTGCACCAGTGTGCCTTCTGAAGACAAATGAAAGCCATAATAGCCTGCCTTTCTCCTCACACAGACGTACAACCTTCCATGGAAGGAAAACCAACGAATGGAAGCAATGATGCCCATTATAAAACTACAGAAAGATGCACTAAAAATGGGTGCAGTCCCATTGCTTGCAATGGAGTATTAAAAACTCCAATCCAAAACTCTAACAATCTAGTACTATTAACAGCTGATAAACATTTAAGGTCTTAAGTGAAATTACAAATGTTATTCTTGCCTTTCTGCAAAAAGTGTTAAATAAAAATAAATTATACTCAGGAACAAGTAATAGGTTTATTCCATGCTGAAAAGAGAAGAAAGAAAACACAATGTTTGAAAGGTTGCAAGTCTGACACCTGAAGAAGGCTCCACGGCCGAAACATTGTGTTTCCTTTCTTCTCTGTTCAGCATGGAATAAACCTATTACTTGTTCCTTTGCAGCCTACGCAGCTACCCACCTAAATTCTACTCAGTGTAACAATTATATTGGAAACTCAGAAATAACATTTCCAAAATAGTGAAAAGCTTGTCCAATGCAATCTATTATTCATGCATGCCGAAAAACGTTTATTTCTAATTGACCCTAATTTAAATTACAGTTCTTGTTCCATAGCTGAAGAGATAAAGCACAATCGCCAATTACTTGCTATTGCCAAAGTAAATTAAAATAATTGTTCAAAATATCAAGATAATCCTGTCTTACTCAAGTCTGGCTTCAACACTTATCCAGTGTTAACTTATTGCCATATTTCTTTTCCTCAGGCCAAGATGATAAATGAACAGCATAAAAATACTATTTTGACAGAATAAACTAGAGTATCTCTCCCATTTGTAAAGGACTCCGGAGGGACAGGTTACTGATGAAGAAGCCCTTTTGTAACTTCAAGAAACAAACCTTCACACCTGAAGAAGGTTCAGCAGCTGAAACATTGCGTTTCTCCTTTCTATCTTTCTAAAAACATTCACTTGTTCCTCTGCGTCAACACCTGCTAACATAGCTCCCCACTTTGGAATATGGGCAGGAAGAAGACAGAAGAAATATACAGATTAACAATATTTTCATAGCGCCAAGCCTTGTATCTCTTCTCTCATGGAAAAACCACATGAAGGAGGCTGTTGGTCTGTATTGTAGATTGCATTGTACCATAACACTCAGAAACACCTTATAAAGATTACCTGATGGAAGTACTTTTTCACATTGGGTGTAAAGCTGCAACGTTACCCAAGTACAAAATGCTTTGGGTAAGCATTTAAGTACATGCAACACATTTGTTATATGTTTTAATACTCAATGAAAAAAATGCTTATCACAATTCTCAGACAGTAAGCACTCTTATAATGCCTCATGTGTTCATATGTTATAATAAATGAATTGATTAACAGTAATAAAGAACTCACTAATGTATAGCACTTTATTACCAAACCTGCTGCATATTACGTGACCTGCCTTATGACTCTACTACCTTCTGATGTTCTGTCTCAGTACTGTATGAAGCAGTTTAATGTTCGTTCAAAACGTTTTCAGGTCTTTACCTATTAATTGTATTCTAGCATTTCCAGGACAGGATCTGTCCAGTCCCCCCCAGA
This sequence comes from Lepisosteus platostomus, assembly GCF_059453375.1. Lineage (NCBI taxonomy): Eukaryota > Metazoa > Chordata > Actinopteri > Semionotiformes > Lepisosteidae > Lepisosteus > Lepisosteus platostomus. The sequence goes on along the minus strand of NC_142619.1, from coordinate 29,078,718 downwards.
TAGTGTCCTGCCATAACCTCCACACTCTACCTTCTATCACTTGATTCTTTCTCAAAATGTACAAGGCTGTCTCACCTTCAATGGCCTTCATCACTTGACTTCCTTTATCCACAGAACCTGCTCCTAACCTCTCCATTCCTGGCTCTCTCCCACACTCCACTGAACCAGACTCCAAGCTGCACTAGAAGAAATGGAGGAGATCTAAACTACCCTCAACCTCAGCATCTCTATCACTTCTTTCAAACACTCCTATTAGCCCATCAATGATCCAGTCTCCTACTAATGATTCAATTCTCCCCTTTCTCCCTAAAACCCTGGAACGGGGAGTACTGCACTTACCTCTCCCAGTGCTCACTGCCTGGCCTCTACTAGAGAGACTTTCATCCAGCACACTCTCCTGCAACGGCTTCTCTCAGTGATACCCTTCCATCAGCCAGTGAAATCTTCCAACAAAGGTTCTTTGATAAACATATAATGTGGGCTTATTTACAATGTGTGATATAGAACATCAAAACAGCTCTAAATCAAGAAAATAGAATCTTCGGGGTTTCGATACTGTACAGTATTTTATTTTTACTGAGTGTGGCTATTGCTTATTTTACTCTGCCTGCATTTCAGAAGGTTTTCTATGAAAAACAAAAATGTATATGAATTAATTCTTTATTGCAATCGCAGTGTCACATCACATTTGTTCCCCATCATCAAATTTATCTACAGAATAACAGATGCAATATTTATTTTCGTTTTGAGTATTGCAAAACCACTTTGCATCTCCAAGTAATTGTGCATTCCATGCATTTCAGGTCTCTCAAGAGCACACCTCTGCATTTTTCTCAATTTTGAGCTTGTGCAGAGCGTTTAGAACCCAGTAATAAGAGCAGTATCATGTTTTATGCCACACCCATTATTATGTGTTAGGCAACTTTATCAAAATAATTTGCTAATGATTGTTCTAATTCTCATTATATTGACAAATATTAAAAAATAAGAAAGAATAAACAGTACATTTGGGACTTCACATGCTCCTGATCCTCTTGGTTTGAATTTGCTATAGTGAATGCAGACATATTGGATGTGATATAAGCCTAAGGGAATCTCTCAACATTGACTGTTTATTTTGAAATTCAGATGTTGACAATTTATGCACTTCCCTGACAGAATAAAATTCTGCTTTATGATTCTTGAAACATAAACCAATCAGAATTAGAGAATGTTGTCTTTCATACTCTAAGTATTTTAAAAGATGAGATTACAAGTGAAGTCGTGAACAGCTTTCATGGAGGAAATTCATTGGCATGATGAAAATATACAGTAGTGCTTATCTGCATCTTGTCCAACATCCTAGATAATGAGGCTTATGATTACCTCACCAAGAAAAAGATGTGGCAGGGCACATTAATTCTATATGATGCCTCATAATGAGGTACACTGAGAAAAATATTAGTTTCACCAATAAGTTGCTGTTGTCCATATTAATGATATGATAAACGAAATGCATATACATGTGCTGTGTACCATAATTTTGAAACAAGAGTAGAATGTTTAGGGTGTAAAGAGTTAACCTAGTTAAAACTAATCTTTCACTGGAATAAAGAATGAACAGACTTGTGCGTTCCAGTCAGTGGAATATACAGTAAATGATGAAATACTGTAATACCTGCAATTTTTATATCAGAAGTTTTCTTTGAAAGGTTTTCTATATCATACAATCCTATTTTCCAGTCTTTGCAGCATTATGTCACAGAATAATTTTATGAAATTGGAATCCTGAGTTATTCTGAGCACTGCAAAAAAGTGAAAATGGAGTCATTGCCAGGAAGAGAAAACATAAGAGTTTAGTCTGTGATCCGGGTAAACAATCATTATTCTGACTTAACTAGATGCAATGTACCATGCACAAATCACCTGGGAAGAAAAATTCAATTGCAGAGTTTTATCTAAATCAAATCATTATACCCATAAAATTACATATACTGCATAATAAAAATGAAACAAGTCTACATTTTACATCAATAGCTCACTGGGCACATAATGTTATTTACAAGACATTTGTAATAGCAAGCAGGCTTTCAGAGTTTAAATAGTGTAAATACTGAATTAAGATAAATATAATTAATTAAAAAAAACACACACTCCAACCATGTCCCACTTACCTAACGAAGAGTTTTGTCCCAAAAAGACATGAGGGAAGACAACATGCTGAATGCTGCACTGACTTGTGTTGATTAACACAACTGGTGGAGCAGTCGAAGTGTGATGTAAGAAAACTTATGTCTTGATATCAAAGGACATAAAAGTCCTTATATAATATTTACAATGTACACGTGTAGACAAATGTATTAGCACGCCGTTCATTTAACACAAAAACGTTAACGGTGTAGACCAAGGGTAGTCCTACTGATCCGCTTACCGAACAGTCAGTGTCACGGACAATGCAAGACCAGACACTAGGATTACATCGGCACACTCGTAAGAAAACGATGCAGATGTCTCGCCATGTCCTGTCTTTTCTCCTGGGCTGAATCCAGTGGAATATCTATGGGACCAACTTGCCAATGCCACCAACACAAAACAACCAGAACCTGTTGAACCTTTGCTAGCTGACCGTCTGCACTGCACAGGCAGAGTGGTGGAGCATTCCATACCAAGTCTACCCTGATGCAGCCAGGGCTGCATTATTGCTCAGGAAAGTCATATTTATACTGTATCTTTAAAGTTTTTTTTAAAGAACAATGTCTCTTTGATCTGTATTTTTGTTCATCAGTTCCATGATTGTTTGATATTTGTTTTAAATAAATTAAATCAATTAGATTAGTGTCTATGAAAGCAGTACATTAATGCATACTGAGGGAGCACATAAGATGGGAGAGGAAAACACTGCGAGGCTTGCCAGCATCAACACACAGCCTTAGGGTCAGTGCACCAGTACAACATTGGATAGCTCATTACAAGCAGAAACATCTTTTTGCCAAAAATAGACAACACCAAGAACCTTCCCATTTGCAAAAACGTAATCTTGATCACTCATGTGTGTGGATTCATAGGCCTTCTCTGACATTTACTGCAACCTTTCTTGTCAAGAGACAGATTCCAGTTTTTAAATGGCTTTCCCACAAACAGTAAACGATATGAAAAACAGATTTTCCAAGTCAATTACTACACATTTGTGCAGTACCATGGCTTCACGACAAAATGATTATGTTCAGTTTTACAAAAAGAAACATGTGTGCCAGTTCCATTGCTCATCTTTTTCACTGACTTTCTTAACTTTTGAACTGTCATATGAACCTCAAAGGACACATGGCAAAAGTAAATGAACAAAGCAGAATCTGCTTGGAAAGGTCTTTGGGCGCCTCACTAAGTTAAGATAACATAAAAAATTGTAATAAGAAGTCAGGAATAATAACACTGTCCAAAAATTGGTTCACTTGATATCAAAGCAGAACTTTCCTTTGATATCACACCACCATTCTTCAGCTTAATGTTCAGTGTGGAGTCTGTTATACTTTCAAACAAAGGCCATTGGAAAGTAAGCATTATATATCCACTTTGTATTCATTTTCCCAAAAGACAGATTAATCCTGTAGGCAGCTGGCTGTCCTTCCTTATTATATCTGCTGGTGTCTTCATTACAGAAACCTGTATGTTATGCCTAGTCTTTCTGGCACTGTTTTGAGAGGCTTAGGAGGGAAAGAAGCAGCATTAAGCAATATATAGAATTACTCTTATGTGTGAGCTACTGTATATGGAAACATATTTAAACATTTCTTAAGAAGTACTGGAAAAATACCTTTAAGTAGGGCACATACTGTAAATGTGCCTTTATGGTATATATTGTAAAGACATTACAAACAATATACATCTTAGTTAATGATTGCTAATAAACAGAAAGCATATTAACAGTGGGAATATCCAAGTTTACATCATGCAAAATCCAGTATATTCTAGTTCTAAAACTTAGATGTATGCATAGTACTCAGCATGCAAGTCTACACATCCATTAAATCTAAAAATGAGCATTTTCAACAGGAAGTTGTCATTTCTGTAAAAAGATTCATGCAGCACAGCTAAAAATCCAAGCTTCTACCCGCTGCTATTCTACGTGCTCTCCAGCCAGGTATTTATCAGCTCTTTTCATCCTCAAGGAACTTCTTCCAAATCCCCAGCACTCAGGGAGCCATTATGTAACACTATTTTTCTGTACCATTCTATCAGCAAGGTGACACAAAAAGGGAAGTTCTGCTCCAAGCTGGCATTAACACTTACACAGCAAGTCAAAGCAATTTCTATTTTAAAAAAAAGTTGAAGGAAAAATGTGCTAATGAAGTGGAATTTAAATTCTTTTAAGAGAAAAAAAAATCAAAGCACCACCAAAACTGGAGTTTAATCTTATCAAACATTCCTTGTCCGATAAAAACATCCCAAACTAAGCAAATTACCGAGGAGATCTGAGGAGCTGGGCAAGGCATGCCAGTGAGAGAAAACGTTAATAGAATCCAGTTAATCATGTTCCTCCCACATAAAGAGCAGTTTGCACAAAAAGTACTTCCAGGGGAATATTTCACTGGCACACGCAGAAAGAAAAATAACAAAGCTGATGGGCCTCTTCTATTCAAGGCAAAATAAACCGTTAATCAGATATTCTGTTGCTTTGCATGAGATGGAAATGAATCCTTAAAACACTACTATTATATTTACAGCAACTCATGTATTCATACCTGTTTTTTTTTAATTTGTGGCTCTGCCTTTGCATTAAAACACATCTGAAGTTTCAAAGGCTTGTATACCATGGAGGCTAACAAGCACTATTGACAAGTTTTTCCGTCATCTGACTAATATATATATACACACACACAATGCACATAATACTTAAATAATTTAAACACTAATCCGGTGCGTCTTATACTATCTGTACACAAAAGACATTGATATTCCACTTGATATTCTAGAAGTAGCCTCTTCTAGATTCAATCACATTACATAAGGGTACAGTGTGACCCCACAACACTCTGAAGTACGTCAGGTGAGTGAATTAAGTTCATTATTAGTAAAACCTGCAGCACAAACCACCTTCATCTTTAACACAAGTGAAATCACATACTGTACAATTAGAACAGGTAATGTGGATTGCCAAGCAAGCCATCTGTCACAAATAACAGACAGGCAACAACAGATTTTTCTAACAGTACTGTGGTTGAGGTGAACCTACTGTTTTGAGTTTTTAGACAATTAACAGTTTGGGTTGTGTATAGGACGTTATCATGCATCATGACAGTTTGAAATCTCACTATAATATTTCTGCTTGAATTACACATTTTGTATGGTATTCTGGAACACCAAATGTTTAAGTTTTCTCCATCTCTTTTTAGAGTTACACTAACAGGACAAAAACTTTGAAAGTAATGGATAAACACATTTAAAAAATGGCCCTGTAATTAATTTGTGCTTGCTTTTCTAATTTAATGCTCCATCAGCAAACAGCTTCTGGAAAGCTCAGATTGAGGGAGTGACTTAGGGAGGGAGTGAGGGAGTGACTTGGGTTTTATCAGTGTTGCTTGCACCAGGTTTCAGACCACAAAACAGTTTTCCTGAAAGGCTCCAGGATGAATATTACAGAATTGAGTTTTTACTCAGAATTCATTCCTTCTTCTGGAACAGTCAGAACAGTGTCATGGTATCATTAATGAACAAGTAGATAGGGAAGAGTGTCACCTACAGGTCCACCCACGGCACAGTGTTGATTAAAAATTTGAACCCCACAGATATGGTGGTCTGCTGCATTTAAAGGGAACATGTTGTTACTTCTTGTGTGCTGATTACAGGTGCTGGGACAGTCCTGTCCTCTATTTCTTTCTTTCAATGACAATATTAATGGCTGGCTCATCTTGTTGCAAATCTTGCCATGATTCAGTATTTCATTGGGCAGAAACAGATTGTCCATGCAGGTTTGAATATCTATATCACAGTCAGAAAATCTATGTTTCAGTGTTAAAGAGCTCTTAAACAAAGCTGCCTTTAATGCTGGCATGTGATCTGATGGTCAGGCCATTGCCTTGTCCCTGTAAACATCCAACGAGATCCCAAGTCAAAGGCACCAACTCTATTTATTCCCAGACATTATACTGGTATCATCAGATTCCAAACCCCATCTCCTGCAGCACCACTTCAATGGTGTCAAATATACACGGTGCTGTCCCAAAGTGCACATCTACCAAGGAACAGTACACGCAGGGAGCTGCGGCAGCATGCGTAGACTGCAAAGGAACAAGTAAAGGTTCATACCATGCTGAAAAGAGAAGAAAAGAAACAACGTTTCGGCTGTGGAGTCTTCTTTGGGTGTGAAGAACAGGACAAACCTTTACTTGTTCCTTACCAAGGAACAGTCTTTATACTTCCTCCCCTTTCCGTGTTAGTGCATACCATGTGCTTTACTGGGCATTGTTAAATTTACAGTTTCATCTATCACAAGACAAATAATGTCCTTTTGCTGTAGCATTTTGTTCAGTTCTTCAAGCAAGGTCCTTTCTACAGATTTTCTCCTCATCATCCGTATAATGACAAATTAATTCATCTGTGTTCAGGTCTTGAATTTTTACAGCTTTTAAGCAACTCCATCAAAGCTCCAGACTGGTGACTTGGAATTTTATTTTTTGCCAAGCGATAAACAACCTTAAGCTGAGTGAGCAGTGTACTGGGCTGACGACTGTCTTGCTTTATCACAGAGCTTTTTCACTGAAGCTCACCGTTATATTATACATGCAGTGAAGATCTGATGTGATGTGATGGCTACATTTGGTGCATACAGCAAAGGAAGAAAACTGCATGTTCATTGAGTCTTTAGTAAATCTGCATTTCAGCTTTTGGCTCACATTTTTATGTGCCCTCACATTTTTTGTGTCCCAGTCTCACAAAACTTTTTTTTCAGCATTGTACACGTTTTTTATTTTTAATTTTTACTTTTCAAAATTACTTTACAAATGGGTATTAAATTTTCACTCAGCATTCACTGACTACATGCCATATCTTGCCACATCTCACAAGTTAGGCTGGACCTGATCACTGTAAGGATGTCTCACCTCCTAGGAAAACCTGCTGCTCAGTTTAAGTGTTGTGGGTAGACCAGTAGGTGGTGATCCCCAGATCTGCCTTTTGGACTAAATTTGAAAACCTCAAAGGATCATTTTGATTACATTTTCTTCACTGGAAGCATACAAATGTAAACTGCACTTACTTTAGTAAGAAATTCAGTTATAGTATGTCATCATGTTTGAAGTCATACCGTAAAATTCTACAAAAAATTAAATCAGAAGTTACCGAGTAAAACATGCTAACGGCCTAAATTGAAAAATTCTAACATAAACAAGGCCAGATAAGTGAAAGCTTTTTTTTTCTTGTGTATGTTTTCTGCACAAATGCACATATATTAGTTCATGAACAGTGAACATTTTTTGGACAATGAATTTCATCTTCTGTGATGAGCAGTAAAATATTTAGTATCCAGTCGCTTTGAACAGCATCATTCTTCCTACTGGAATGGCTGGGGAAGTGGTGCTCTTTACTGCTTATGCTGAAAGCCACGACTGCCCATGTATCACCATAAACAAAAATTCGTATTCTCTCCATGAAACGATCATATCTAACCCAGAAGCAAAACACTTTCATCACAGAATCCTCTTTTCTGTAGTCCAGTAAGCCGGTTACCAAAACTGTATTGCATACTAAAGGCTGCTTCAGTTTAAGCCTGAAAGCATTCACAGCACATAAGCAGTCATGATGTACAGGTGATCTGGTTTCTGATTCACAATCTCATAATAATTCACCAGCATCCAACACAGACTTTCATGAGACAGCAAGACTAAAAGTTTAAATAACTGTATAGACACAGAAAAAACTTTTTCCATCCTGGAATCCTAGAGGCTCAGAAAAATAACAAAACTGTGTCAGAGCATAATGCAAAAGATGTAGATCAATAATGAATGAAAGTAACATCTCAAAGCCAAGGCATAACAGAATTTCTATTGACCTCTGGCGACTTTTTTCTTTAAGATGTACTGTACTTAATTTAATCCAGAATCACTGAAAATATGAATTTACTATTTGTTGAATATAATGGTACTTAGATTAGGCAGAATTGTTTCTTCCCTTTGAAATACATTTGTTGTTTCCAAATTATTTTCACTGTAACTACTGTAAAAAACATCAGCTAATTATTATTCACTGTTTCACGGAGAGAGAATGTAGTTACCTGTTTAACATGTCTTCTGATGTGGCTTTAATTTCTGAAAAAAAGATTAGTTATCATTTCAATCAAAATTCTAGGAACTTCTCATGAATGCTTAGTGGTTCCAGGAAGAAACATTTTACTGTAGAAGGGCTAATGATTAAAACATTGGGGGAGTTAATAAGCAAAGTTTGAAACAAAAGGTGAGTTTATACTACCACAAATATTCCAGAACAAGTAGAAACATTCTACTTTCATTCAGACCAGCAATGTTCTGTGGTGCCAGTGCTGGCAAAGAGCACATTCTACAGAAAGCATCCTCTTGTGCTCACAAAGGCAGAGGTCGTGTTCCAGCACAGCCTGCATATGAAAACAAATAGCAAACATCCTAGGTAAATGTAGGAGAATTCCTAAAGGGCACTGTGTGCTGACCAGCAACATCATCAAATTTTTTCTTTCCCATTATTCATTCCGCTAATCTAAAGTCCGCTTGTGTTCACTAAAGTTTAATTTCAAAACTGTGCCATCCAAATAAAGTACAAAAAAAATCTGAAGCATGGCTTTAGTTTTAATGTTAGTACATTTGACATGCACGACTTCCTCCTCCTAGGAGAAAGGCACCATTCTAGCATGGTGAAAAAAATACCCCAACATCCACTGGTGCTATTCTGGAATGTAGGTTTTCAACATTCCTAAGAAAAGCTGGACACGGAAATTGTTAAAAACCAAAACATTTCAAATGAAAATTACATTTTATTATAGGTTAGGAAACTAATGACCTAGCTGACACATCACATCAAAATAATCAGAACTGAGCCAAGGAACTAAAATTCACTGGTCTATATCACTTTTGTGAAGATGTGATATACAGTAGAAATAATAACCTCACAATGGATAGTCCTCAAAGGTTAAGAAAAGCCATGTCTGGTTAATATAACATGTTAGACTACTCTGAGCAAGCAACAAAAGTGATGGATACAAATAGAGTTTGATGTACTATTTGATGCTAAACCAGAAAAATAAAGGAATTTAAGGTAATGTGTATTAACTAAGAACTGGTTTATGAAGAACAATGGAAAAGTGCTGATGACAGAACCCTCTATTGACGTTACATAATCATAGAGCTTAAATTATTTGTTTTTGGTTCAATTCAGTGATGTTTTGCATTATTTAACAAAATGGAAATTTACACGTTCTAAAAATAAGCTGCAGTCAAATGTATTAACTATTAATTTTCTACGCTATCGGTCTCAACTAAATAAGTAGTGACAATAATGTCGTTGCATTCATAGGTTTAACATTTAAATCAATGCTTGTGCTCTGGTACATCTTCTAACACACATTAAGTACTACTGCTAAGAAAATAATACATATACAAAATACAGTTGCAATTAGCTAAAATCAGAGGTCCACATATGCCTTTTTTGTCACTGTACCACAAAAATGTATCAAAGCTGAAAAGTAAAAAAATAAGAACTTGTGTTGAACAGTGTATGCTTTCCCAATACACGCTACATAAACACAAAAAACACTCTGCATCCACTATTTACAGACTTAATTGGACCAATTTCATAACTTCTACCAGATCCTCAGGTGCTACTGCATTAAAGAAGTCTAGAAAAATTGCAGACACCAGCCCTCTGGGATCAGAATTGGTGCAGCACTCATTTATAGAGATGTAACAGTTTTGCATATGACCTTGAGTCAAAATTATGGCCCACAGTGAGATAACATTTTGATGAATTTCTTGTTTATAATGAATCCATTCTACACACTGTAAGGAGTTACAAGGAGAGTTTACATGTCAACTTTAAGACTTAAGAAGTCAATGGATAGGATATTTCTTTGTAATGATGAGCCTTTCTATACTCAGTATGCAGTTATAAGCTAGTTTTTACACTTAGAGTGCTTAAAACAGCAAATGTTTAGAAAGCGTTTGTGGAAGAACAGAACCTGTCCTAGCCCACATTCCAGTCAGCCAAGTATATTGAACGAAAATGTAGTTTAAATTTGACTCGAACAAACTAAACTAACAGAATGGCCTTTGCTTCTTTGTAACCATTCTTGGTTTTTCAAAAAAATCAATGTGGCAGCCAAAACTTGTGACCTATCCCGAATAAATCTAAAACTTGGGAGCAAGGCATCACTGTATACCAACACTTGAGGGTTTACTAGCATTGGTTTCGAAGATGTCCTGAAAATACACAACAATTGACAAACAGTGCAAGCAACCAACTTAAATTTAGAAAGACATGATGACGGTCGACCCATGCAAGCAGTGGCAAATGTTTATGGTACGATGTGCCAGACTCTTAACATACCGGCAAACATACCAGACAATCAATTTGGTTGGTTCATGAACGTGAAGTTAAGACTACAATTTGCCATGAACGATCTCACCATACCGTACGACCTACACTGTACATATGTATATCAAGTTGCGATATGTGAAGCTTCACGGTTTCAAAGGAGGTTTTTAGCAAATATAAGAATAGGCCAAAGAATGTGCCTTATCATTTTTTCATGAAGAGCATTTTCTGTTGTTTAAAACATAACGACGTCTTCCAAAAACAACAAAATTACAAAATTTATTGTTTTATAGGAAAATAAACATTATAGTGCCTAAGCAACATGACCTGCTAACTTCCCACAGGCCTTAATAATCATGCCATATTTCATGCATTTTTCTCAGAATTTGAAATTAATTTGTCGAATAAGTACATTAAAGACAAGTTAGAGCTTTCCTTTATTAAAAAAAACATTTTTCCGTCACATAAAGCAAAACAAAAGAGATGGTTAAGCCCCACTGCTGCCTGTTTTACTACATTACTACTACAATACTGCTGCATTTATTTTTCCAATATGACTAATCAGTTTTCTCAGTTAGGTCCACAAACAATGAAAGTGGTCAGTAGCCTTACATGGCATTTGAGCATTAAAAGCTACTTTCTTAAAACAATAGGGCATGGCTTGCATTTCTTAAAATATATTTGCCAACAGAGCATAAGCAGTGTAAAAATAATTCTCCTGGGGAATTTCTTTTATTTGGTGATCACTGGTTAAAACTGAAAACCCGCAAGCCTGTATAAATAATCGAGTCCCACAAAGACCTGCATTATCTGCGTTCTCAGAGGAGACAACAATAAGGGTGGCAAACATTAGAAGAGGAAAAGGAGTACAAAAAGGCAGACACTATTCAAGACTGGGCAGACACCTGGCAAATGAAAGTTAATGTAGACGAGTGCAAACTCATACATGCATTAAGTAATAAAGTCCTCTATAATTGTCTGATGAACTAGGCCACCTATGAAAAGAAGAATTTAGTGTTTAATTTTAACTCATTGCTGTTCTTTTCCAGACAGCTTGGAGAAGCAATTATATTATCCAGCAAAATACAAGGATGTAAAGTGAAAAATTAAGATTATACGTTCTAGCACATGTTTTATGTGAATTACAATGTGCTTGTTAGACCTCGTATAGAATACCCTGTACACTATTTAACACTGCACTATAAAAAATACATGACTGTACTCAAAATTTTAGAGCAAGTTGAATAAATTAAAGTTCCAAAGAAAAAGATTGAAGGAACTGAGCCTATTCAGTCTTGAAAAGAGGAGATTATTTCTCAAACTTGATATTCTAAATCCTGAAAGGTATTAAGTCATCCCACAGGAATACAGGATCCCAGCATCTGTGAATTTAACATTTGCAAATTCGCTTATTCGTGGCCAACAGGGTCTTGGATGGAAGAAGAGCAGAACAGGATGCTCTCAAGAACCTTCCACTCGGTTTCAAACTTTCACATCAGCGATTGTGAGACAACGTAGCTAATAAGTGAGCCCCTGCCCAGTACCTACTACCCAGCATTCGCATCTCAACAAGGTCTTGGGTTATACTGAAAGAAATGCTGTTGGTTCTGTGTCAGTTCGATGACAGGGAGGAGACAACTTACTGACAGTTTTATTGCCCTTTTCATTACAGTAGGGTGTGCTAATCAGGTAGGCAGAGAGAGAAAGTGCAGGCAGCCCCTGGACAAAATGGACAGATTCACGTTGTTTATTTTAGCTGCTTACTGGAAGTTCCGTCAACTAAAACAAACAATAGTAAGACCTTATTTGTATTAACATCACATTCATTTAATAACACTTTAATTATATACATTATAACAGTATAGAGGTCACTTTACTGAGAATTTGGCTATTCGCAATGGTTCTCTGCAAAAAACCCTCATGAATATCAAGACCCTACCGTACTTTATACTCAGTAACAAAACAAGGATATGAGATCATAACTGGAAATAATTTATAAGTGCGTTTAGGAAGAACAGGAGGTATGTTTTTCAGAAAGAGTGGTGGGTGTTTGGAACCAGTAGCCAAGCCGCGCTTTTGAAGCTGATTACTGGTAAACTGCAAGACATGGCTGGATGAGATCCTTGGATTAATAAGGTACTAGCAAAATACACACACAATGATTCCAATATGCTCGTCTGTAACCTTCTTATGTTCTGGTGCTAATTAAACAATCTCCAGAGGGAAACAGGATGAGACTGTGCTTTAAATCCAGAAGTCTTCACATCAATCTACTACCAAGAAGGAGCACAAACCTATGAGGACAGCTTCTCACGTTGGCTCCACTGTCAACTGCTTCCTAGCACAAAGCCTGCTCATTGCAGCCGATTGTTTTTATCACATCATCTCACTCTCGCTCAGCTTCATCTCGGAGTAGTAAAAAAATATTGAACACCACTTAAAGGAAATCCATAATAAATGGGAAACGTGATGCATAGATAGAAAATAGGCTTTATCAAAAAAAAAAAGTCATTTCCATTTTTCCATTGGAAATGTGAAGAACCCTGCCCCCCACATTCTTGCTATACATGTACTCTGTGAGTCAAATGCAATACAATATTCAGCATGTTTCTGCTAGTGCAACTTTCTGCCTTTGGTAAACAATGGCAAGGATATATGCCAGTAATGACCTTTACTGTATTTCTTTAAATTGTACCTCAAGTACAAAGTTATTCAGAGGCAGACAGTCACATTCTCATTGTATTATTCATTCATTCCTCATTTCATTTGTTTTTTTACTGGTGTACTGGAGACTAGCCCATCATACAGATGAATGCTGAACGTCACATAACACCTCACTATTCAGCACAACAGAAGCTTCCCAAGCAGCATAGTAGATAGGCCATAATGGATCGCTCTCTCTCTCTCTCTCTCTCTCTCAAGTGCATATTTAGAAGACCAGGAGTTTCCTTCACTTGACAGAAATACATTCGCTCTTGCCTTCAGTGGTCAGGTTCTTGCAGTGCAGGGTCCTGTAGTTCGAGACTGCCTCATGTTCCTTGAGAGATGTGATATTACTATAGCCGTGTGAGGTATTTTGGCAGACAAGTACTGCAGGAGAAGTGGTGGGAGACTGACTTGAGAACCAACAGGGTAAAACTGAAGTCAACATCGACCTTAAAAATAAACGTATGTTGCCATTATATATGCTATACACGTACAAATAAAAACTGTACAGGCAAGGGCATAAATTGCCCTTGGCAAAAATAAAATGTTTTTGTTGTCTTGTCATTTCTTGACTCCTTACTACACAGCTCAATCTGCAAAAGGTTTCTTCCCCAGAAGCTGTGCGTGATGTCCAACAGCCATCAGCATCGCACGACTGGCACACCAATTCCTGTCTAAAGCAGAGTATGATTTAACAACAACAGCGCCCCTTCTTCGTATCTCGATTGACTGTCAGAGAACACTTGTTTCCGTGAGGACATTAAGGTAACCGGGAACACCACCCTGACATTTATTTTTCCATGGTATTTGAACAGCTGGTTCTGCGATACAATGTACTGCAGAAAATTTGACATAAGCTTAAAGCATTAGATCAATACTTTAGTTCAGAGATCATGGTAAGGTGAAGCATTTTAAAATTTTAAAAAGCAATTCAACATATCCTTGATGTTACTAGAGTTTCAACCAGAGCAAAAGAAAATTCATTCTCCAGTTCCCCAGGCTAACATTGCTGCTAGTTTAATTAAATTAATTTGGTGTAACAAGGCCTCACCATAGGTGTCCAAATTAATAACACAAATAACAAAAGAGACAATTAAAGGGAAAAGAACAACAGCAGCTGAAATAAAATGTTTAAAAGGCAATATATTAACTGCCATATCAAAAAAGTAAGGAAAGATATTTCGGTGGTACAGTCTTTGAATAACCAACAGATAAGACCACTAACATACAAACACTGCCATGAAAAACAATCAGGATTTTAAATATTGAATATGGATTTTAGGTTTGGTTTTTGTGTTAGCGGCTATACTATGACAGATTAAATGTTAAAGATATTAAAAAGAACTGAACAGCTAAATAATTTTGTAATGTGCTACAGTCTCAATAAAGTTTTTTTTTCACAATTATTGGAACAACTTCTAAGTTGGCTCTTGGAAGAAAATAACCAAATGAAGAGGAAGAACTTAATACTTACAATGAAGGTGTAGTTGAAAACTATATGAGTACAGTCAACTGTGATCACTTGAGAAGTCAACATTACAAGCTAAAATATAATACCTTTATTTAAGCTGATTGGAAAGGATATTAAAAGGAACCAATTTCAGAAACACTTCTCTTATCATAAAGTACTTGCTCAAATGTCACCCCCAAAGCGTATTAACTGCTTTAACTGGATTTGGTTCACCAACTCAGACTCAAATCTTGGCAAAATGTGCCCTGAATTTCAAGAGCAAATAAGCTTTATTAAGATTTTAACAGAGCATTTCATAAAATGTAATATCTTAGTGTGGCTTAAAAGTAAACTTTGACGTACACACAGCATGAAGAACTGCCTAGATAAGAGGCATTCTTTTCTTTGCCTGTTTTGATGCACTTTTCTGTTCAAGACGTTTATGAATATGCAAACGAAAATATTAACTATTTTTACAGCAGAAAATAGAAATAATTAAAACCACACTGCGCTCTGAAATGTTTTGCCTTTCTCCGTACCACAATAAATACCTTTGGGAATTTTCACAACTGCATCAGAGCTGCTGGGGCTGAATTTCTGTTAAACCTGTATTTTGCAATATGATTTACTGTAGATAAGAGCACTTTCATTTCATATTCTTGTGCTGAGTCCCTGAAGAACAGCAGCTTCTCAATGACTAAAGTTAGGGCATATTGTTCCCAGTGGCAATCAACATATCTCTATGATATTTCATAGTTATTTACAAAAACAATTCTCATTCAAAGCTGGCTGCCCGATATACAAACCACAACAGAAACCTTTGGAAATGCCATTGATTAAAGGGCTTGTATATTTATATAATTTGATAGACTTATAATAAATACTTAAATACTTGTCAGTATTTACAAATGACTTAATTTGATTCAGTTAATTTACTAACTACTGTCTCCTGGAGGGCAAATTTACATTATTTACAGTATAAATGTACCCACGTGCCTGTTATCTGGGAAGCATACATTCTTTATCTTTTACTATTCTTATTCTTAGCACTGATTAGCACGGCTGAAAATGTTAAGATCCAGGCAAAATCATATACAGGTTGAAAGTATAAGTATAGGGACAGTGAAGTGAAATATCATGTTTCCAACAGCTGTATTGAATTTCAGCTTAAGTGCTAAATATCAAGCAAAAATACTTTACTGTATATACATTTACCTTAGAAAGGAAAAGGCTTTTGTTTCTGGGTATTGTTTTGCCTAAACATTTATCCATGTCACAACAACATAATTTGTTGTGCTCAAACTTAACTTAAGGTTAACTTCAGGGCTAAGTTCATGAGCATGCCCCATCTTTTAACCGATGATCCGATGATTGAGACCTATGAAAGAGCAGGCTCCACACTGTGGGTGACAAAGCCCCCTCCACCGCACCACATCCGTAGAATCTCTTGGCCAAAACCATTAGAGACACTGCAATTATAACTTTTAAACTTCCTTAAAGACCTATACTTTCATTAGATTTTTTAATATACAGTTTTACTAGATTTTCTTCAGGCAGGTGTTTTTGCCTTCTAGTTTTATTTACACGTGTGATGCGTGGTGTATGATACAGCACTTTGAGTTTTTGTGAAAAGTACTTTTAAATAAAACTGAACTATTACTGTGATCTTTGAACTATCCTTGTGAAAGCATCCTGGTAAAACCACTTAGGGTTTTCAAACTTGGGGCGCCCATCTACTCATGTCAAGTGTCTGTATTCATGCAGAATGAACCAAGTTTCATTTCTATATACTGTATACACTGTACTTTTGAATGTTGAAGATATCTTGTAAAGCTACAGTTCTTTCCATACTGTAACCAGAATTGATACTGTCAAATTACAATGAATGCATCAGTGCTTCATGTCCACATTATAATCCCTGCTTCTGTAAATGGAACAAAAACTAATTTACTTCAGACACTGGCATGCAGCAATCTGGAAAGAGAGGGAGGTTTCATGTGTAACAGCCCACAGAGATGTTGGAAAAGATACGGTAATGGTAAAGGTATACAGGAAGGTAAAGACTGACTGAATACAGCCACATCTGGTGGACACCAGATAACAATAATGAGACTATTTCAGAGCGAGAAGCAAAAGCAAGTGGTCCCTGTGGCTGTACTTCAGACGACCATTACATGTCAAAGCACACACAAATATTTGATTATCATGAACTCGTTTTCAAAGGGGTACAGTATGCTTTATTTATGAAGGATCTTCCATACTATTGGACAGAACATGCTTCACAAAACCTTTCCACAGCTGTAATCACGTCATGAGATTAACTGGAATCATTTTGCCTTTGAGAATCTCAGTTATGCTAGAACATCGTCTTGTCCTCTACAGGTAATCTACCATCCCTTGAGCGTCCTGTGCTATTCCCAAAATTACGCAGAAGTTTTTAAAATCCTCACAAAGGGAATTTCCATTTAAATATTGTACCTATGCTTTTTTTTACCGTATGCTTGTCACTGTTTTATTACATTTTGAAGAGATTCCCGAAGTCGTAAATAACAGCGACAGAACCTGTGCCTCTCTAATTACTGTATTATCCAGCGACAAAACAACTAAATGTCCAAAGTCTCTCTTTTCCCACCTCAGGTCAGAGGCAAAGCGGATAATGTTCAAGTGAAAGAGGCAGTGTTTGTAGAATTACCAGTTCCCGAAAAGATTCAGAAAATCGATTTTCTTAAATTGATCGCATTCTCAAATCGTACACAAGATACTGCAACAAAGGGTGACAACTTACTACATTGTGAATTGAAATGAATGTTTCGATAGATGACATACTATGCGAAAAACGTTTCAAATGCATCATATTTTAAACAAACACCTCAATTACAAATTTATCATGTCAAATCTTTTTCGTTTTTATACAATCTAAACTGCAGATTGTGTCTTGGTTGCAGAGGTATTCGGTGGTTTCAGAGACTTCCGTTACACCTCAATAAAAGTGCCAAGCCAATGAAGTGTGGCAGGACTTAAAACAAAAGGGAAAACCGATTACGAGGGAAGAGAGTATTAAAATCTCAACCTGCTCATGTACAGATAGTGGTTTCATGTTATGATGGATACTTAAACAAAAGTCTGTAATGCTGGATAACAGTTATAAAATCCATGCCCCACAGCTATATAAATGCATCCTTCCTCAAGAAATGATAAAATGTCAACGGCGTTAACCCACATACAGTAATGCTAATACTGCCTGCAAGATCTGCACCAAACAAAAGCAACATGCGAGTTTGACTATAGCACAAGTCATCAGAAAGTAACAACAAACCCACACCGAAAATAAAAGTCCGGTGTTTGTTTTTATTCTGAGAAAGACAAATAAATATGAATAACTGTAAATACATTTGATAATGCCAAACAACCCGCATTAACTTTTACTTACAGTTGCAACTTTCACTGGTATTATCACATAGAGAACACGTGAAAACACATCTTAGAAGTATCAGAAATAACACAACAGGGTTTGATACAAGTCGCGGAAAAAGTGAATACTTCAGTAGCTGAATGTGACACACTTCTCAATACAGGGCCTATGCACTAAACCTATGTCACTTAAGACAGGAAAAGAAAAGTTACAAAGAAAAAGCAAAGTAACCCAGAAAAGACACATTCATGCAATAGTGAAACAACATAGCAGAAAGATGTGTATTTTCAGGTGGTTATATGTAAAAATGATCCGTATTTTAAAACTGCAACTTTCACTACCGTGCACTGACTGCGGACACCCCCAGAAGCTAAGGTACTACGGTACCTTTCTGCGCTCAGCTGAGTCGGTGCAGCAGACACTTTATTTTCTGTTCTTTAAAAATTAAAAGGAAAAGCATTATCCTTACCTCCCTCATGCTCAGCCTGGAGACAGGCGGGAATATTTTTTTTCCAACCCGGCATTTCCCTTGCAAAGTGTTCATTCAGAATGTTTCAAAGATAAATCTTTGGTGCATTTCAATCTCAGTACAAGTCTCCTCCGTATGTATTCCCAATGTCTCTTGCCTTTTTTCTAGCCGGTGTAATTCAATGCTGTCTCTCCCACAGCCTCGTTGTGGAGTGAACGAGAGGGAGAGACACAAGGAAGGAAAGCAATAGAGAGAGAGAGCGAGCGAGCGAAAAGCTCACCAAACGTTGCGAGAGGACTCCCCATTCAGATGAAAAAAACAGGGAGGCACTACAGGATTAGTTAAAGGATTAACAAACTTCCTCGTGACCACATTGGAAATTGGAAAATAATACCATTAGTTTGAATGTTTCTGCGTTTCCCCATGGTCATGCAATTGTTTTTTTTTTATTTGTAGTATTTTGTGTGGAAAACGAAGTACTAGCATTTTGGAAATGGTCTGTTCCGCGTATATAACGTTGAAGAACAGCTCCATTCATTAATTTCGATAGGAAAGGTGTGTTAACAAGTGATTACAAGCAGAAGATCAAACGATTTACAAAACGATGATAGAAATCAAAAAAGGAAGATGCTGAGAGCGTTTACCTCAAATCCAAGAATAAGGATTGTACAAATTGAGGTTTAGCGTACAGTGAAGCTATCACTATGAACGTATGCATACATTTATTTAACCAGGCACTATATACTGTAAAATCTGAGTTTGAAATGTTGTGATTGGGACTGTGTGTGTGTCAATCTCTTACCTCAGGCGGTGTTTTTTGTATTTTAATGTTCTGCACTTGCGTGTCTATTTGCCTCTAGGCAACCACGTCTTTATAGTCACTACAAAGAGAAGCAAATGACAAAGCAGTATTCAGCAATTTAAACTGTCAGTCACTTCATATGATGTCTCAATACGTGTCTCAGCAGGCGTTTCAAAATGGCATCATGGGCGTCAAAACCAATAACCACGAGTTATTTACGAGTAGTTGATACCTTGATCAATATAATTGCTTTTACAATGGGGACACCCTGAAAAGCAAATCGTTTACTGACAGATCACCTTTCACATATTCTTTTTACATTTTAGAATTCCCACACTCTTGTTGCAGGAAAGGTCTGAATACAATTTTCACCCAGAAATCTCACGATCATCCCTTAGGATCCCAACAGCTTTTGCATATTTTCCACAACTGAACCAGAAATCATACCAAGGATTAGTAAATTCTGAACTGGCTCTGGACAGACTTCAGCCATGGCTGAACTACAGCAGCAGTTTGAAAGTCCAGCTTGACTTTTTCCACTCATCTCTAAGGAAGACTTTTTATCAACGAAATTTCCTAATCAAAATCCAAAATCCACAATTTCAAACTTCATAACCCAATGTTTGTTTTAGCATGACACCAGAGTTCCTCATTTTTCTTTTCAAGATCAATATGGGATACTTAATATATTAAAAATAACCCAATTAAGGGGGGTGTGAAGAATGACATGACCGAGAGCAAAGCTGCAGGTGTTTTTATCGGGATGGTTGATAGATTTTTGTTCAGAAATGACAGAAACATCAACTGGTACACTAATACAGTGTTAATAGAACCTTTTACATATCCATGAAAAGACAAATCATTCTCTTTTTCAAATATCTAAATAAACACACTGAAATAAAAGTGCTTTAATTTTTAATATATTGTACTTACAGCAGTGACATATGCAGAGAAAAAATGAAATCCATGTGTCCTGGAGGACTTATTTTCTGAGCCAAAGTTTGGAGTAGGCACTGTTTTACTTAGATTCTGTTATTGATGATTGTGGGACCTTTTACAGTTGCATTAATCTGAAATCTTTCCCGTCTCTTCACCCCATGGAAATGTAAGCCCTTTCAACAATCAGAGCTAGGCCTGATTATGTCTTCGTGCTCAGATGTCAATGACTCAGCACTTTGATCTGTGCAGGTGAATAAACTGCTTATCTATAGTTTTAAGTGCCCAATGATTGTGCTCAGTGACACCTACAGTGTACGGAAAAAAAAGCCTCTACCATTTTTCTGCCACAGTCTTTCAATCTCTTCATCACCGAGAACACAGCAATGATAGATTTCTACCCAGCCAGCAACAAATTTAGCAGAGTGCCATTTTCTGTAATACTCCAATAACCTCACATCAGCCTCTTATCCATTTTACGCTTTCTCAAGCAAATATGCAGAGGCAAATCAGGATTCATTCTGTGCAGTGGAAGGCAGATGTAGGAGGAAAAGTCATGGTTGATTTTCATATTAAATTTCGCAACCTTCTCAGAGTCTTATCTAAGCAACATAGTTTCTAGCAATGAATGGAGAGAGCTGTATTTCCTCATCAGAGAGGATCTGCACATCCTCCACGAGGAACGGCATAATGAGAGAATGGAAAAGGAAATGACAAGACTAATATGTAGTTATCCATCAGCTCGGTCAAAGAAGATCCTTCTGTTTGAAGCCTAAATGATACTGAGCACAGTCAGACCCCCTCTCTCTGCCATTTGCTACCATTTTGGAAAGCTCAAGTCACAATTAATTTAATTGTTGTAATCTTGCCATGAGTGATAGAAAGAAGACCATTAGATTTCTTCTGAATCGTATCATAAAATCCCCATCCTGATTTGCATCCCATGAACTACACAAATTGACAGTTCCAGACTACCCAATCCTGAGGAAGAGGCTCATTCTGGTTGATTACTACCGTTCTCTGTTGGCCTAGGGGTGCAAATCAAAATGTAAGCTCCTAGCTGTCAGCTGTTTCATTTATTGGACCCTTTGAAATGTCACTTCCAGTGCAATGTTCCCTATGAGTTGTAAGAAAAGCACTATAAAACATATTAGGACTGGATATGCAGAAAGTTGAGATTATATACAGTATGTAGGAGGTACATTGTATTAGACAGGTACAGTACTTTGATGACAAATGCTCACCTGCCTTCACTTAATTCAGAACCTAACAGACAAGGCTTTGCTTGAGGCTGCAGTTCCTGATGTCCACAGATCCACCCCAGTATTTCTGAGGCTAAACCATGAGAGTCATGCAATGAGGTTTAGTGACCCAACACCCCAAAGGAGCAGAGCACCTTCCATTCTTTTGTCTTATACTGTACCATGTTAACCTTTTAATTCACCTTAAGCATCCATTATTTGATCTCTTCATCAGACCTTTCTTAACGTTGGCTATGTAACGTTTGTTGCTAAATTATGTAACCCATTTTGAATTCATTCTTACAAACAAAAATACTGTCAAAAGAACATGAAAATGTCACAAACAAGTGGACGCCTTTCAGCCAGTTTGGCCTGTTTGGTAGTTAGTAGCTTATTGATCTAAGGTTCTCATCTACTCATCTGTTGAAAGAAGCCAAAGTTTTAGGACTTTTAAAGAGCTCTATTGGCTTCAACCACATGGCTGGGTAGCTTGTTCCAGTCTCCTACACACTTTGTTTTAAAGCTGTACATTCTCTTCCATGTAGACATGCAGTCATGTCCTCTGGTTCATGTTTCTCTGTGCACTCTGAAGAAATATGCTGGGCTGACTTAGTCACTGCCCTTGAGGATTGTGAATACTTGTATCAGGTCCCCTCATAATGTTCTCAGTTCAAGACTAAAAGGCTTCAGTTTTTTCAGCCCCTCAACGTTGGACTTTGCATTAACTTTCAGTATGTATCTGGTTGCTCATCTTTCGACTGATTCCAGAGCAGCAATATCTTTTTTGCAAAGTGGCAACCAAAACTGTACAGAATGTTTTAAATGAGGCCTGACACGGTACTACTAACATTTTCTTTGCCTTTTTCTATTACTTACTCACTTTATCTGTAAGCACTGTGCCAATCTAAACTCCCAAGTCTTTTACATAAGTAAATGTTATTCATACCCAAAAACTTGAAATTGAACAGACATAGTTTCAAATGCATGACTATTGTCACTTCTAAGAGATTCTGATTCAAACTTATTTAATAATGGACACAGATGTGCCTTTTATTTGGAAGTTTCTATTTTTATGCATCACTTATTTTTGTATTTATCATGTATCATCACATTTTAAAGTTCTGTTACTCAGTTCTCTTTCTTTTCGGTTGCAGATTAAGAATAGTTACCAAACTGGAATTTGTCACATCCAGTTTCGTACTGTCCTATTAACTTACTTCGTCTGCTTTATGGGTAATTCCACAATTGCTCAATGCAATGCGAGCGAGCTGAGGACATGCTTTGTGCTGCTGGAATATTGTCATGTCAAAATGAGCCCACAGGAAGGGCAGCAGGTGAGGTCCCAGTACTTTGACTAATGTAGTGCCAGCAGGCAGGCTTCCTTCAATCACTATAAGTGGAGTTCTGATGCAACTAGGCTGTCCTGCCCAGACCATTGCACTTGGACTTCCCCATCAATCTTGGTGAGAAGTTGTGACTCATAATGTCTTAGTTCATGGCCTGTCATTGACAAACTGTTTGGTTCTTACGTCTTACCAGGTTATAAATTGTTGGCTGTACACACACCAGACAGGGAGTAACAGTACACTGCCCTATCATAGCCTTCAACGTACCAATTGGCACAAAAGCCATGTTCTGCTTATCTTTCTTGAATTTCAACAGGTTTCACATTCAACATGTTAAATCACCTCATCAGCTGTGGCCAATTAACTTGCTCATGAAAGAGCTGATTTAGTGTTTTATGCAAGAATCGGTTTCACTCGAGTGTATCATGGTTAGTCATGATCAATTACCACAATGATTTCAACAACAATTCTTTAATAGCTATGTACTCCATTTTTCTGAAAAGATCAGTGTATAAATAGAGTGATAAGTTTCTTTTAAGGCTCAGCTCAGTATACATTTACACTATATACCCCATGTTGGGATTACAGATTGCTGTTTGAGCAGCCAATGTTTTCTTCTCAGGGAGACCAAAGTAATAGTAATACTCAAAGGGAAAACTCAGTAACACAAAGTAACATCCAGGGAATATTAAGTAATACTCAGGGACATGTACTGTGTGGCATCTTTACTTTTTGTCACACTGTCAATTGAGTAACAGAGCTCCAGGTGTCAGCCAGTGGATGGACACCTTTCCTGGTGAGTCTCAGTCTGCAGGCACATTGCCAACTGAGCTCCTCTGCTAAATAGCAAAATTAGGATCAGGAAAAAAATACTTCCCAGTGTAATATCAGTGATTCATAAGCTGTTGTGTCAGAAATCTCTCTGTGCAATGCTTGGTATCGGGCCTACCATCGGAAAGCTTTAGGACTCTGTCCTGTGTAGTGAGAAGTGGCTGTTACTGGATGTCACTGTGTGACAGACACCACATCAGAGCTTTTTTGTTTTACTTCAGGGTATGAACAGCAGACAGCTTCTTTGTTGGCTGGCTTTTGTACATTCCTTGTTGCTGTCCCACAGGATGAGCTAAAGACAGATTCTACTGTTCAATGTGTTGATTATATTTTTTATAATAAATGTAGGGTTGTTGATGATCTCATCTCATTATGAAAAGCAAAAATATTTTTAGTTAGTTTAATTACATACAGTAGGTGCAGCTGAAAGATTACCATAAAGAATGATACTGTACCTATATGTATGAGAGGTCATGAATGCAAGATGGCTCCCACCTATTTTAACCAGATGTACATGCTTTAGGTCTACAGGATACAGGAAATAACAGAATAAAAAGTTTTATTCTATAAAAACAGAATAAAAAGTTAGAACGGGAACAGACCTAAAAAGGTAATAACTGCATCTAAACAGAATTGAACCATAGGCTTTAAAAGCTATTAGTAAAATAATACAAGGGTGTTTCAGATTAACCACAGGCTAACTTATTAAACATTTAAACATAAGAAAGAGTGTTTCTGTGACTCATTTTAAATACTATTACATTTGAAGGTGGAGCTGTGCTAAACAATTTTTGTTACACAACATTTTTTTTAACCTAACATTTATTTGGTTCTTCAGCTCACCATAGGTGGTGGTGTTCTAGTAGAATCTCAAGGGGCTGACAACGTTCATTTTCGCAGCCTCAAAAACTTTCTTTGCCTGCAATGGTAAGAAGTACTTTAATTCTATGGTAAAAGGTTATTCCAAGAAGCCATAGGTTCCAGTGTGGACTATTTCTGGCTACAGGTTTCAACTTAAGGATGAGAAATAAACCGCTAAGAAAGATGTATTGTTCATATATCTCCCTCTCTCATGAGATGTAACAGGAAAGCAAATGCTTAGTGAAGTCTAGGTTTCCCTGAGTCCCAGATGCTAATGAATCCATGGAAACCCACCAAGAGACTTGATAAATGACACCATGCCTGAACCCCAAGACACATACTAAGCATAGGAAATTCACCTTACCTTTAAATGACTCTGCTGTACTGTAGAACAGACATTATTATTTTAAAAAATTAATTCTGGTGATTAGAAGCAAAATACACTCCTACGAAGACTGCTATTATTATCCTGACTTGTTTATGCAAAATAGACCAGTGCCTAATGGATGTGATACTGACCTTACAGAGTAAAGATGACAGGCTTTGAGGGAAACAGATGCTGAATCTGAACCCCAGAGGCATATGGTGTGGTTTGTCCAATTGGCATTATCACAGCAATTAGTCATTCCGAATGAGGCTAAAGCAGTAACTCATTTAGTGTTAAAATATCTTTTCAGCTGAAAGTCAATAACGATAAGAAAAGAAATGATGGATCCACCAAGGATAATAAACAGACACAAAAGGTAAATACTATGGACCTAAAGTGCCCACTTAAATTCCATTTTCAAAATGTTTCGATCAACACAACAAAACAGCCATTTCTAATCAAGAATGCAGTAACACCACCTGAAGGAGGCTTCGCCTTCTGGATAATTGAACTTGTCCTTTACCTCGAAGTCAGAACACTTAGCTATTATGTGGCCGTAGCTGAATGTCTAGCAATTATTGTCAGCTTTGATAGATATGAATGCAAAACTGTTGTTTTAGAACATGCGGTGGTAATAAGTCAGTGTGAAACATTTTATTGCTGCTGTTTCTTTGCGAAGACTAAACAAGCCAGAAAGATTGATCCTGGGAAGCACTTTTCCACTTCCATTTTTTATGTTACCATTCTCAAAGTTTTGTGCATTCTCCCATGTTGTAGCATCTCTCACACGGGAACCTTGGAGTACCATTATGAAAGCACAGTAAAATGGAGTTTATAATGAACATTCAGGAGGGATGACAACAACCAAATTCACTCAGACTCAGCTGTCAATAATTAGCAATCACTCCTGATGTCATTTCCTCTCCTTAAACACTATGGCTGTGATCCCCTTCTCTCCCTTGCGTACATCTTTGATATCCCACCTCCACCTGCAGCTGCCCCGTGGTCACACTCTGCATGGGGGTCCCGTCCTGCTAGTCTTTGATCAGGAGGTCAGCCCTCAGCCAAGCAGGTTAAACCAGATTTCCACTAAACACTCCATAATCCTTTCACGACACTTTTTTTCTTGGGTGTTGTTGTTCCTAGTGAAATATTGTTCAATTGTAAAAAAGATACTGGACACCTGTTATGGGAGCCGGTCCAGGCTCCTGTGAAGGGTAATTCTGGACCCTATGCAGACGGTATAATCCGGAAGTAAATGGAAAAGGTACAGGGACAGGGAAATAAAAACAAGATGACGAAGCCAGGCACTCTGAGCCCCGAACTCAGCTAGGTCAGGACGCAATAGGAGGCCTATGCCCTCAAGCCGTGGACGTAGGGCGACTTGGTGGTAGGCAGGCGTCCGTCTTCCAATGCAGAGCCGGGAGTAGTGAGAGTGCCTGGTTTAAATAAGGCGGGGCAGAATTGAGGGCAGTTGCACAGAATCAGCCAAAATGTGAAAGAGCTGGAGTGCCCTTAAGAGGAGGGATTACGATCGTGACAACACCATTACACAAATCATGGAAATCTAAGGTATAGTATAAGCAGGGGGGAACCATGGGAAAACTGCAAAGTGACTACATAAAAAATCCTGTGACAAACATTCCTATAAGATATTTTTTGCTACTCAAATGACCTTGCTATTTTTGTAGTGAACTGAAAATGGAACTCCATCAATAGATTGGTGAGAGCTGGTTTCATTTTCTTCCTCTTACTGTGGGAAACTTTCCTCCTCTCTGTGCAGACGCTGGGAGAATGGCACAGTATACATGCACAGGGCTGTGCTGTTTCTCCAGGCGGGCATTTAAGGTTTGCAGCACACATGGGGGCAGCTGTCTGCATGACTGCTCTTAAAGGACCCCGTGCTTGTCTTCAAGGTCTCCAAATTAGTACAAGACTAAGGAGATGAAAAAGACAGAAAAGAACTACAAGGTCCAAATTCACTGCAAGGCAGAACATATACCCATTAAAGAAAAATGACTGAGAAAGAATTACAAAGATTTCCTTTTTTGAGTTCCCCCATGGATATCAAAGACTGTAATCAATGTACCTTAGCTTCTTGCAACACACTTATGTTTCAGTGGATGACTTTCAGATGTCTTCCAGAAAAATAAGTTATTTTCCCTCAGGAAACACTTTTGTGTTTATTACATTTTTTTTCCTGTGACAGCATGTAATCTTGTCAATTACAATTTCATATTGATTTTGCTGAGCGTCCACAACCAGCAAATGTGAGTGCAATATTAAAAGCACAAGTAGTTGGGTTTAACACAAGCACAAACACAAGGGCTGTCAGATTAAGGGTTAAGAAATTGCATAATTTCATGATTATATTTGTATGTAATTGCATGATTATATTTGTATGTAAGGAGGAAGCAGTGGCACTTATCTGAAGTGCCAGAACTCATCTAAAGATCCTTGAGCATGAGTGTAACAATGTCTGCAAATGAAGGCCATTTGGCCCATCTAACTTGTATGGTAGTTAGTACTCATTTAGTTTCATTTAGCTGTAGTTTGTAAAAAGCTAAGTTATTGTCTTGACCAACAAGCCTGGGACTCCAGCAGCCCTCTATGTAAGGACGTGACTCATTCTCTGTGTTTTAAACAGAACCTACACTTCCCCTCAGTTTTCTTGCTCTGGTCCCTGTTTCACTGTTGTTGCTGAAAAACACAAATGGGCTGACTTTGCCAATGCCTTTGAGAGTTCTGTATACTGGAATTCGGTTCCATGATCATTTCCTCTGCGTTAAACTCAAAAGATTCAGCTACCCTGTGTCAACAGGGCAGCTGGACCTGGAGTGTCAGATTAGGGGTTAAGCAGCCAGAGGGCAGTGGTGAGACACTCCATATACACAGAGAATTGCATTAGCAATGCATATGCATGAGGATATTACAGAACTGGCCTCACCTGTGTGAAGCCAAACTACCTAATTAAAGGTTAGAGAGTCTCATGGGGAGACCCTCACTATCAAGGGGGCAGTGAGTAGTTAGGTCTTATAGTGTGACAAAAGATGAGCGATGAGTAAGATCTTCACTGAAGTGTGTTGGTGAGAGGAAAATGTTTAAGATCCTTACTCTTTGAGGGACGGTGAGATACCAGGTCTCGAGGTGAGACACTAAGGTACAATCTAAATCCTGGAAGGGCCAGGATCCAACAACAGGAGAAGACTGAGGAACGATACAGACAGCTGTAATGATCCCACTGCTTGGTGAAACTAGTAGTGGATCAGGAGTTGTAAGCTGAACCCACCTGTTGGACGAAAGGCAGATGATACCTGTGGGAACTGTGGACAGCGCACTGACAGTAGTGCATTGTGGTGCTGCGTGCAGGCAGACAGGTACTGAAGCAGACTAGGGACTCAAGGAATCTGTGGTGGAGGGCATGCAGGTAGACAGGGTGCTTCAGCAGTCTAATGATTCAGCATAGAGGCACAGTTCAAGTTCTGTGGTCTAAAGCACCATGGGGAAATATAATGAAACATGGTCAAAGGAAGACATGGTCCAAGCCAAGATGAGAATGAGGCCAAAATAAGCAGATGTCAGATATCCAACAAAGGAATGGAGAAAAACAAGTTAGAGACTAAGAGAAAACAAGCTCAAGAACAGAACTTGATAACGGAGCCCCGAGAACACTCAGAGCAGCCCTTAAATATCTCTGAACCACCTGAAGCAGGCAAGGTAGTAAATCTTCTCCAGGTGACCCAGGTCTCCTGTGAAATCGGTGTCCATGGCAACCGGCACTGAGAGATAGGTGGGTGGAACGGTGGGCAGCTGCAACTTCATTGCTACCTTGCCCTGCAGAGTAGTAGTCGGAGTAAGCTTGACAACAGCCTGTTAAAAGAAAGAATAGGGCTGTCTGAGTGGAAGACAGGACTCGGGGTGAGACATCTGTCCATGTCCACTCAGGTTGAGCAAGACATGGTTGGAGCTTCAGTGGATGCTTAGCCTTAGGGGAGACAACTGGTTAGTAGTGACAGGCTCTATGTTTAGGGGTGAGACATCTAGGAGTAGGAGACTTCTGCACATAAAGTTATGGTTCAGAGAGTTGCAGCCTCAGTCATTTCTGTGTCGGCCCACTGGTAAGTAAGAAGATGGTTAGGAAATGGACCGACCTAAATGGAAAGGATAGAGTTGAAGTAACTTCCACTGCTACTCATCTGTGAGGTACAACAAAGTTAGATAAGGCAAGCAGTTGAGGACTGTGTCAGGGACAAAACAGTTGAGATAAGATAAACTTAATAATCCCCTAGGGGAAAGTTTTTATGGACACACATTAGTTATCACATCTATTGCACATGCATAACTCATCACAAAAAAGTCATGTCATATTACACATACAGAGTTTGTTACAGCATAAACGGCTTATACTGCCCTAGTTGCATTGACCCGCACCATTTATTTCTATGCACTGCTTTTTTAATATTTATATTGACCTTGGACCCCTAGAGGTTTGTTTTCTCCTTACTAAGGAGGTTTTGGTTCCTCTCCTCTGTTGTCTCCCGGTCTTCTGGTCTTCTGTTCTGTATTCACAAAATGTATGGTTACCTGCATTGTTAAGCGCCTTAGGGCAACTTTGTTGTGAAAGGTGCTATATAAAAATAAATTGAATTTAATTTAATTGAAATACTGAGCTCAAAAGTCTCAATACTTATGCATTCAACATATTTCAGTTTTTTTCTTTTTAGTTCTTGTTGACATTTACTATGTCTCATCTTGCCATTAATGTCTTCAGTTTATGCATTCAGATCTTAAATAAAATTTTAAGATTAAAAAAGTGTCTAGCATCATTGGAGAACTTCACACCACAAGAAGAGTCTGAAAAATACCTCAGAAGCTGTTAGGTTGGTACTAAAGGATTTTAGATTAAGAGCATTTATAAACCTTTTTTAAGTACTTTGTGTAAATAGCACAAATAAAATCCAAATTTAGAGTTTCTCACTTAATACACAACACCATAGCTCTCTTGTATTTTAAGAGCATTATCTAAAGTTTCATTAACATTAACATAATTAGTCCTAGAAATATGTAGAAAAACAAATATAACAATACAGAATCAGTACTTTTTATTTCTGTACTGGGATCAACCAATATTGTTTACATTTTTGTAGTTTTGGATTCAATAATTCCAGTAATTACTAGGTCATTACAGCTGTGATCTCACAAGCAAGAAAGAGATGAAGAATGTTTACTGTTACAGCTATCTACAGCTTTTTACACTGAAAGGTCCCACAGTGCCTACAAGTATTAACTGGCGGATAAGAGGTGTTCCACATTCACAAGCGTAAATCATAGGTGTCACCAGTGCAGGACAAGTCAAGAGCAACAGGCTCAAGCACCTCAAACTCTGTGGTACAGCCAAGAGCACACTGCCACCTGAGCAAATACTGATCACTAATGAGTAATGAAATAGCCCATACAGGGTATCATATACATTGTCTCAAACCTTTCTGGTCAAGTCACAAATTTTCATTGCAGCTATTGATCTAAACCTTCCCTGCTTGAAACTCTTATTGTTGGCATACTATAAAGGAAGATCAAGATGGTGGGGGTTTATATTGATCTTTGTGAGACAATACCTGGGTTGCTGTTCATCTCAGCCTGTCTCTTTAACTTGTCCTCTAACATACAAAAGAGACTATACACTGGGCTGCAAATAATCCAATTGCTTTACATCTTAGGTTTCCAAGGACAACAAGAATCCACAGATTTGCAAAACAAAAACATAAGAACAGCAAGAGAAGTACAGTTAAATAGACTTTCTCATGCTTGTCTCAAAGGTAGGGTGCCTTTTTTCCCTTTTTTATCCATTTACCAACGTTTAAAACCAAAAGAAAATATTTAATCATTAGCAATTCATCTTAGGGCCTTTCTAAACCATCACTGAGAATTCTTCCCTTTTTAATTACCTCTCTAAGACATCTGAAGCCTAACGAACCAGTCTCTGTGACAAATTTCCCAATCACAGGTCTTCATTGACATCACCTGTGTTTGATTACCATCCCTCTGGCTTTAATCACTTTTAAGGGGTCTTTGAGCTATAGATTTTAAATAAATTCACAGTTAAACATAATAGAGGGTTCAGATTGTGCAATATCCTGAGCCCAGAAAAAAAAGGGGGCCAGTGTAGTTTTTTTTATGTTTTTGAGGAATTTAACATAAACACAGATTTTAGGCCTCCTAATTCTGGTGTTCTAAACTGCTTTATCCAGTACAAGGTCATGGGGGAACTACACTCTAAGCAACGTGTGCAAAGCAGGATACACCCTGGACAGGACGTCAGTCCATCGCTAATACGTTAAACCAGATGGACTTCAAATCTGCTCATTCCCTCTGAGCGAATAGAGAAAAATATTTGTGACAAATGCTTGATCCAGCAGTGGAGGAATCGAGAGCAGAGGCCGGACACGTTCTGCTTCAGCGGAGCACTGGCACTGACCTGCCCAGCACCGAGCCGGCTCAGGAAAATGAACATATCCTTGACACGAAGAGGACAGTAAATTCTCATCCTGCAGCACAATGAGGCATACGTTTTGTGTCATACAAATAGCCATTGAAAATGGCTTGTCCTGTATTCTGGCATTATATCAGTACATCAGAAAGAAATGTGAGTGCTGACAGCAGGGGTGTATACATATACAGTAGTAGGGGACAACATTTACAGAAAGATAACAGCGTTGTGTATTATTGTATGTTTTGGATAACTGAATAATGACCAGGTGGGTATTGTTGGAGCTGGAACTCGTAACTACCACCTAAAATGCCTTGTTTAAACAAACTAAAATGAGAATTAGGATATGTAGTTTCTGTGTGCTTAATCCAGGAGATAACAGTATTAAATTGATGTTTTCACCGAGAGCACTGTCAGAACGAAAAATGCTTTTTTGAACTTTATTATTTATCTGAAGCACTACAAAGGCACACTTAAATTATATATTTTAGATATTTGTTTTTCTGAGGAGAATTTCAGATTTGAAATCACTTGCATGAATATAAATAAAAAGTAGACTCTAGAAATCTTGTCTGTTGAATTGTGTTAGAAAACAAATCTGTGGTAGCAAGTGCCCTGAAAGGAAGAAGGGAGTATGTAATTTTTAATCAACTCAACCATATGTGATATACTGTATACACGCTACATAATTTGATATTATATTTCCTCTTTCCTCTTTCTTAGTGGTATAGGAAAGCTTAAGCTTTCCTTCTGCTGCTAATGTCATTAGCTTTCGCTTTACAAACGGGAAGATTACAATAAACACATTAAGTCTGTTCCAAAATCAATTCAATCTTGACAAAATGTGTTCCTGTGTGCTTTTTTATGTTCATTTATCTATGATACAACTTGCTACTGGGGATAATCTATATCGCTTAAATTAAACTATTGATGACTCATCGCTTGCATTGTCTTCCCGCACGAAAAAATAATAAAACAAAAATGTAAAATGAAATGAAAGAACGTAGGCTTCTGAGGTAAAAGAAGGCCTAGAACATATTGAAAAACCTTTACTTGAGACCATTCTTTCTCCTTTAAAAAACTTTGAGCCTCTGTGATCATCTTTCATTTGCATCCTCTCAAAGTGTTCTATGTAGAGAAACACTACCGCGGCAATCACATTTTTCCCGCACGGTATATTTTGCTTAGATATTTTTCTCTTTCTTTCAGATAGATGCCGCTGGTGCAGTCTCACTGCTATTGTCCAGTCCCGACATTCGACCCCTCGCTCCAGCTGTGCTGCAATACAGCTCTGATTGAGGGTTTCATCATGAACAATAGGCAAGTGAACCTCAAGTCACTTTGTAACCCTGCGTTAGGTACAATAGCCTTGAAAACGTGTATGCTATCATATGTAAACCCGCCCGTATGCACCTGTCTTTTTAAAAGCCGATTTTGCCATGCTTGCTTTCATATCTTATGTTACATTAGTGTCATGCTCATTAATATATATATCCAAATGCAGCAGTTAAATTCTTAATTATGAAAATTCTGCTTTCTCCAGTATGACTAGCGACCCAGATCAGTGCAGTAATTGCAGGGCTGAAATTTGAATCTAATAGGAAAATCTGTCTCACTAAATAGTTGTCATTTTATTCTGTGGATGATTTGCGTCTGGTGAAGAACAATATGTGAAACCGACCCCAGACTTATAACCTTGGTGAAAAAACAGCAGCGGGATAAACGAAATCGGACGTGTTCAATCTGAAACAAAGGAATAAATGAAATTATAGTTAAGCGGAACAACTCCAGTACTGTATATGACTGTGATTCGTCAGTGTTAACATAGCTTAATCTAATAAACGTCATCAGCCAGAAACCGCTAATGGTTTCTTTGTAATGAGTAGGGAATTCAGAAACAGAACTCGGAATTTTGCACTTGCTACGTGGAAAATCACCTTAATTAAAAATGTACTTATCGAAATCATAGTTTAAGACTGCATCGCTGCACCCTCGCTCTTAATTCCGTTAGCCTCTGCATCACTCTTAACAGCATAAGGGGACCCTTGCAACATGTCCCGGGACTGTTACGGTCAACCACCTCTCTCTCTCTCCCCTAGCGATGTAGCACGCCCTCTATAATAAAAAAGGGTCAGTAAACCTCCATTTTGTTGGAACTGAACCCTTGTCTCCACCCTCCTCTGTGCCACCTTCCAGCTGACGAACTGGAGTGTACGGTCGTTCGCTGCAACAATTGTACTATATATTGAACACCAACGAGAACAGATTAACGTTTGTTTTTTTTCCAAAACGTTTTAGTGATAAGTATACTTTGTATGGTCTTAGTTTCCTATAATTCATAAAACTGAAAAGTATTTGATTTTCAAAATCCCAGTTATTCAGGAAAGACGACAGTCATGTCATGTGTAACAAACCGCTCCATACCATACGGTGCCGCGGGAAACCGGAGCCTACCCGGCAAGCAACGAGCACAAGGCAGGGTTCATCCTGGACGGGGCACCAGTCCATCGCACAGCAAGTGCAAGCCAATCATACATGCCCACAATTTGGAGGCCAAGGTAAAGGCCGAGGGAGGAAATGTGGCCCAGACACTGGGATAACTCCCTACTCTTATCGAAAAATGCCCAGGGATCTTTAATGACCAGTGAGAGTCAGGACCTCGGTTTTACGCCTCATCCGAACAACGGCACCCACTACAGTAGTGTCCCCGCCATTACTGTATACTGGGGCATCAGGACCTACACAGTGGGCGTGTGGGTGCTCCCCACTGGTCCCACTAACACCACTTCCAGCAGAAACCATAGCTTCCCCAGAGGTCTCCCATGCAGCTACTGACCAGGCTCAATCCTGCTTAGTTTCAATGGGTAGCCAGTTGAGAGCTGCAGGGTGATATAGCCGCTAGCATTCAGGAAAGATGTTCCGTGCAATTTAATCATTAATATTCAACAAAATGCTGGTGTAATAGTGGTGAAGATGGCTCAGACAGATCTGATGCTTCTTTCATGACAGGCAAGCATTTTAAACAATTTTTCTGATCCCATTGTAACCTTTACACGCTAAAAACAGAAAAGTGGGCTCTTTTAGATGCAGCAAACTCCAACTGATCTTTTATTCAAAAAAAGAGGGATATGAGCAAACCAGGCATGTATGCAAGAGATGTTAAATACTGCAAATTATGCTGCAATCCTCTGACAGGGTAATCAAATGGGGCAAGTGCACCTAGTGTGATTATGACCTGGGTTTTTGAAGTTATGACACTGTTAATACACATAGCAAATTTTAGTGCCTCTTAAAAGTTGAAGTGCTAATTCTGCATTAACCACTAATTATGCTTTTTAAAGGCACGCAAGGCATTGTGGTACTTAAAAAACATATGTTACCAAAGATCAAATAAATCATCTCACCATGCTTCACAACTTAAATCTACATTAATCATTTCACCAGAATGTATTATAGGTCCATTTTAAAAAGTAGGATTCATTCTTGTATGAATCCATGTTTATTAATATGTATGAGAGTCTTGTAATCTCATATGTTCAGCAAATACCAAACACACTATGGGACTATATCCCTATACTACTATTTCCCAACCCATTTCTTTGCCTCATCTGCCCAAACTCCAACATTCAACAGTTACTTTCCTCAGGACTTGTGGACTTGTCTGCTTGTCATGAAATATAGCCAGGGTTAGGCACTGGTAGGTGCTAGAAATAAGTTGAGCGGTAGTACAAATTAGCTTTTTTTCGCCTTTAAATGAAGAGTTACTGGCTAAAATTACCATAGGTGTCCAGAAAAATTAGAAAAATTTGCAGACGTTTCCCCTTAAAAAGATTATTTGAAAATGAAACTTTCCTGCCCACTTGCCATGCAATTCACGACCCAACCACTGTGAATTAGTTTACCATCATCTAACTGGAAGAAAAAGAACATTCTTAACATATAAATTACTTTCAGTACTCCAGGCTGTCAGTCAGCTCTTCCTGCTATCACTGAAATCGTTAACAAAGTCTTTTGTGTGACAAAGCTGTCAATATAGGAGGCAACATCAGTAGATTATTAATTCTCAGGCGTGATAAGAGATGAAATGCTCTCAGGGAAAAAAAGAACAGCTCAGCTGGTCAACAGCAAAACACTAAGGCTAACAAGAACTTACTTAGACACATGATAAATTTGCCCAGCAGCACAGTAGAGAGCATAACTGTTTGTTTCTAGGTCTGAGGTATTTAGTTCACCCTTGATAATGCAGCTCCTGTTCATACTGATGCCTTTGCAGCCTTCGCTTAGATGTGCAGGGTCAGTCCTGCAGCTTGAAGAATACCAATAGAAGTCCAGACTCTTCCATTCACAGGCCGTGGATGAGCAGACAAATCAGATCCAGTTATGTGTTTATAGAATTGACTGGGGGTATCCTTGGCTTCACTGAAACAAACTTGCTGGCCTACTACCCATAGACATTTCTAGTGCTTCCATTAACTCTCAGAATAAAAGGAAGGGACTAGCATATATTCTGGAGAACATGTGATGAGTTCAAATAAGTGTATGTTTCTTATTCCAGTTGATTTTAGCCCCGGCCCTTGAGAATCTAAGTATTTTGTCACTCAGTGGCTAATGAAACTAATTACAGTAAATATATAAGACACTTCGATTCACTTCAATAAAAGAGAGTGTGATTTGAATGAACATCTAATAGCTTGTGTCTTTTCAGCATCAGGGTTAGTGACCCAGATTAACTAAGTACACAGATTCTGAACTCTGCTGTATATACAGAAGACATTCAGTCTCTGTACCTATCAATCTTTGCCCTCTGCAAAGCTTATTTCTATATATCTGAGTATTTAGTCCCTTATGGCTGGTGTGTCCAGACCAGGTCCTGGAGTGCTGGTATGTCTACAGGGATCTAATTGAATCAAATCAATTCATAAAACGGCCAGCAGCCATATCACTCTGCAACTTACAACTGGCAACCCACTGAAGCTAAGCAGGTGTGAGCCTGGCCAGTACCTGGATGGGAGACCTCCTGGGAAAAACTAAGGTTACTGAGGGAAGAGGTGTTAGTGGGGCCAGTAGGGGGGGCTCACCCTGGGGTCTGTGTGGGTCCTAATGCCGTGATGGGGACACTATAGTGTAAAAAGGCACTGTCCTTCGGATGAGACGTAAAACCAAGGTCCTGACCCTCTGGGGTCATTAAAAATCCCAGGGTGTTTCTCGAAAAGAGTAGGGGTGTAACCCCAGTGTCCTGGCCAAATTTACCATTGGCCCTTACCAATAATGGCCTCCTAATAATCCCCAACTATGAATAGGCTTCATTACTCTGCTCTCCTCCCCACTGATAGCTGGTGTGTGGTGAGTAATCTGGCACATTATGGCTGCTGTCACATCATCTAGGTGGATGCTGTACAGTGGTGTTGGTGGAGGGGAGTCCATCATAATAATAATAAGAATTAGTCAGTCAGTATTATCATAACAATGTGCTTTTGCTTTGATGTGACTCAAAGCAAAAAATGCGGACACACTGACACTTCGGGATCTGTCCTTTAGGAGCCTCAGTAGAAACGTACCAGAGAACCTACCAGCTGTTTTGACCTTAGCTGGATCTGATCAAAGACCAGGAATTTTATCTGCTGTGTCAGCTAGGCTTCATAAAATCTGATTGTAAAGTGGCCTTGTAATGATAATGGAGGTCAATCAGACACTTTACAGTGACAAAAAGAGTGTTACATTCTGTTATAGTGTTGCCTGAGCACCATATTTATGGAACCAATAATTTACAAAATTAACATTGAACAGTTCCCCTCTGACCCAGACTGCTTCTCTCCCTCTCTACTCATACGTCGTGTCACTATAAACTGAAAAATTCTTAGAGAAAAAGAAACAGAGTTTGCAGAGACAACATACTCAGGGATACAGTAGCGCCTGCCGAGTTACAGAAAATACATTGTTGTTCCCGTATTTCTCAAGTGCTCTCTTTTCTATCAGGAATTCCATTCAGACTGTTGATTGTTGCCTGGTGTGCATTATGTTTAATCAAAGATAAACAAGCAGTCTGGTGAACAGTCCCTAGACAAAGCCCAGAATGATGGAACAACAGATGAATTTTATGAGGCGGAAAAAGACAGCAAACTTTCCCAGCTGACTTGATAGAGTTTCCAGTCATACTCAATACTGGACTGGCTGCCTGTCTTGTTAGAATCTCCATGTTTATTAAAAATCTGTTTCTAAGCACAGGGGACATTCTTTGCTTCAGTCCACTGACTGGTTTGTTCTGTGATGGAACTACAGTAGCACAGTAGCCCACTTCACCCAGGGACTTTGCAAAATAATAAAGTTTCTGCTTTTATATCCTGGTGTTTCTTTAGCAGGTCATTGAATCAGCAGAAAGTGTGCATCTAAATGAAAAAAAAAACGCTATAGTAAACCTTTAATACCTTTATAATGTTTTTTCACTATGCTATTACCATCCTTATTCAATTTTCAATGCTTTGCCACAGATTTTCACTGCAAAGTACACAAAAACATCTAGAAATGCAGCTTTATAGTATTTTTTGCATATTTTTACATAATTTTGTCCAGGTTGTAGCATTATGTATTACTACTGTGTCTACTACAGTTAGTTCATATAGTTCAAATAAAAGATTTTTTAGATTTGATCATTTTCTTGTCTATTTAGCCTGATATCTGAATAATTGCAAAATTGTGGTCTGCATTCATTTCAAGTATCTACAGTATATTGTTTTATGTTTTTCTGATTCATAACCTTTATTGAAACTTCAGTCTCTCACATTATACAGACTTATAAACACAGATTTATAACCATTATATCCATCAAAACCAGCATATTATTATTTAGATATCACAGACAACAGAAGTTCTGTGGAACAAAGGCAAATTTCATGAATTACCTAATTAATTGTTACTTATTGCTTTGACTTATCTCACTCTGGCAGTATTCAACAGCAGAGTGGTATAGTGGTGAAGTGGTTAGGGCTACTGCCTTACAGTTCTTGAGTCTTGGATTCAATTCCACCCTGGGACTATACTCTTCTGTATAGAGGTGCATGTTCCCCTGTGGTTGTCCAAGTATTCCAGTTTCCACCTCCAGTCAATTCTAATCTCAATTCTAATCTAGGCTAACCTGTGTTAATTAACATAACGCTGCCTAATTCATTGACATCTTTAACTTGTACACTATGTATGAGCACCCTGCTATGGATGGAGCCTATAATAATAATACTAATAATAATTGCTTACACTTTTACACTTTCTGGACACTCCACTCAAAGCGCTTTACAGGTAATGGGGACTCTCCTCCACCACCACCAGTGTGCAGCATCCACCATAGTGTGCCAGAACGCTATCAGTGGGGAGGAGAGCAAAGTAATGAAGCCAATTCATAGATGGGGATTATTAGGAGGCCATGATTGGTAAGGTTACACCCCTACTCTTTTCGAGAAACGCCCTGGTATTTTTAATGACTCAGGACCTCAGTTTTACATCTCATCCAAAGGACGGCACCTGTTTACAGTATAGTGTCCCCGTCACTATACTGGGGCATTAGGATCCACATGGACCGCAGAGTGTGCACCCCCTGCTGGCTCCACTAACACCTCTTGCAGCAGCAACCTTAGTTTTTCCCAGGAGGTCTCCCATCCAGGTACTGACCAGGCTCACTCCTGCTGAGCGTCAGTGGGCTGCCAGTTGTGAGTTGCAGAGTGATATGGCTGCTGGCCATTGTCTACTGGGTTAGGCTTGTAACCCTCTATTGGACTAAACAGCTATTGAAATGGAAACTTAATTGGCATCCAGGTTGAAAAATGCCACTAGTGAATATAAGGAGAATTTATTTTTAATGTACTGTTTGTGTGGTTTGTGCTCTGAAGAACTATTAATTGATATTCAGGTTTTATGTCAGAACTAGGCCCTGCGTTCAGTTGCAGACCTGGGGAGCTATCTGCACATTGGAAGAAGTGGTGAGAAAATGGATGGATGGCAAAACTACACTAAATTTCACAATAATCTGAAAAGGGGTAGATTTGGCATAAACTGTATGTGCAAATAAAACAACATGTACATTTTATAACTGGGAGTGGATCTTTTTGTGGTAAAAAGGCAGATTTCCCATGAAAAATGTGTTTTATAATTCAACATCTACTGCATTTCAAAAATAACTTGATTTAGTTTTAATCCGTTTCTCATTTGTAAACTTTTTAGCTAAACAATGTCACTACAAAAAAACTGTATTGCTACCACAGTTTACCTTGAAAGCCTTTTCTGTAGCTTCTACTTTTATGTTATTATTTTATTTCTACTGTAGTTTAATGTAGTATTTTTCCCCTTCTGGGCAGATATTAGACTCAGTCACCCAGTTGATGAAGACAAATAAACTCAGTGATACTAGCTTAAGGCAACCACAGCAATTTGAATCCAATCAGACATTTTTGTATCTTGATGGCAGTCACAAAAAGCAGGAATCCGGCACTTTAAAAAGCTTTTCTGGAATTACAGAATGACATACCCCGTGGGCAAATAGCTACACTTATCTTGGAGATGAATGAGCAAGTCTATCTTATGTACGGATGATGCACAAAGTATTACTCTGTGAATTCAACCTGACAGGACAGTCACAAAAAGACGTTTTTGTTTTTAAACTGAGCTTTGTAGTGTTTTTTCTCCATTGTCATGTTTGTCTTTACTCTAAACACCTCAAAGTCTATAGGTGTTCACCATCTCTCTATCTCAAGGAAAGTCAATGAAAACACAGTTTTCCCTTAGTCTGTAACAGAATGGCTTGATTTATATTTTTTGCTAATTACCAATACACTGGGGAAATTACAATCTGACTTTGTAACTATGGCAGTCTCTTGCCCTCTCACAACACCTGTGAGAGATACCTATAAACTATGTTGCCCCAATATTTCCAAAGGGACAAAATCTTGCATCATCAGGGCCACTCCATGCAAATATTTAGTTCTAATGATAGTGAGCACAGAGGAGAGAAATGTCTGAGTGACAGATACACAATATGTCTTTCACAATACTTAAAATGATTCCCATATCATTATTACAGTTTGCCTTTCAAATGCTGGAGTCCGAAGCATTAACTGACACATTCAGTCCCTCATCTTACAGACGAACTCTTCATTTGTAAAATTTTCATTTTACAGCTTTAGCTTAAATCTCTTTAACAACACAGTCGAGGTCATCTACTGGTCATCTACTCTTAATGTTAATGCAACAATAATCTTACTGTAATCAAATCAATTACAGAAATACTGCCTCTTTTCTTTCTGGTGATCACTCTCCCACTTGTACATGTACATTGAGAAAGAATATAAACATTAAAACATGGCACTACTTTCTATAAGGCACCATTTCATTTTATTAAGTAAATTTAACTGTTTTAAACATAAGAAGTTTGAAATAACATGACAAAATTGTACAGCTATTTACTACATTAATGGCTCTTCTGCATTTAAGGGCTATTAAAGATTTTTTGTGTATCAAACGAGATGTTATTCCACAATATTAAAATTCCTAAATGTCCTAAGGGCCTTATTCCTCCAGTTGCTAGCACTTCCCTGTCAGCCCTGGACCAGTGAGTCACTGAGCTTGGCAAGCAAGCTGCCAGACTGTCCTGATTTTTTAACGCTTGGCAACCAATTCCTAACTACTTTAAGACCCCATTTCTACACCTTGGAACTCAATATGTTACCAATTGGCTACTCAGAAGAAACCTGATAGTTTCTTTTTGGATTTTGTAATGTTTCTTTTTTGTGTCCTGTGATTACAGTATCTATTTCCTTTAGTGGTACTCTTTTTTTGTGAGGCGAGATTTGAGAGGAACGTGGGAAGGGGATTGAAAACTCTATATTAGTTTAATATGTATATTATGCATCATGTATTTTCCTTTGTGTAAAATGCAATAAAAATACTTGTCAAAAATAACCCCAAAATTAGGTGTTGAGACTGCATTATAAGAAAATCAAAAGCAAGGCGGTGATTATTATCTACAACACCAGACGTCTGAAAAAAACCACCAAAATTATGTCTGACCCCACTCACCCCAGTCATAACTTGTTTGTCCCCCTACCATCTGGCAGAAGGTTCCGGACACTCCAGTCGCACACAACTAGACTCCAAAATAGCTCCTTCCCCAGAGCCGTCAAGCTGGCGAAGCCCCCACTCTCTCCCATCATACTATGATCTCTCCTCTTCTTCCTGTACCCACAATGTCTGTACTCCAACACCACTACATACACGACAACTGAAAGTAAGCCAAAATTGTACTGTCCCTTCGATAGCTCAGTAAAACTGTATTAGTTGTAATATTTCTTAATCACCGTACTATTTTTGCACTGTTCCCCAAATTACTTTGCACTGTTTTTGTCCTGTTGTATTCTTTTCTCTGTTTGCGGATTTTGCACAGTTTTGATTATGTTATGTTATGTTATTGTTATTGTTATTGTGTTACTGTCTATTGTCTTATCTTCTCTTCTATTTATATACTGCACCTGAGTGACTAATGAGAAACACTTTTCACTATACTATGCACTATGTGTAAGTGTAATGACAATAAAGTTGAATTGAATTAGTCTTTTTGGTAGGCCCATAAACAAGCAGCCACTACAGACTGGTTTATCTGCCTGACTGGGGCTCCTCAGTGCAGTCTTGATTATGCTCTGGTAACACCTCTATCCCCCATTTTGCCTGGTATCCTCAATTATTGCTAACAATGAAGATATGAAGATACCCAAAAAATCAGGACTGGCATTAATCAAGTTCGTCTTGACATTTCTACACTTGCTTAAAGCTAATGCACCACTTCTTTCATGAAATGTCTGGGTGAGATCCACAGAGCCATTAGCTATCAGCAGCCAAATACATTCGATTGGCCAAATAATTCCCTCTGGCTTTCTTACTTTTCTTATATTACCAGACCTTCTCTTTTATTATTCAGTATACTATAAACACTAAATGTGATGACAATATTCTTTTTACAAGGTAAGCTGTACAATTATGGCTATGGACACATTAAAAACATTGGTATATACAGTATGAGCACA
The DNA here is from genome assembly GCF_059453375.1 of Lepisosteus platostomus. Lineage (NCBI taxonomy): Eukaryota > Metazoa > Chordata > Actinopteri > Semionotiformes > Lepisosteidae > Lepisosteus > Lepisosteus platostomus. The sequence continues at coordinate 29,036,220 of NC_142619.1, read as the reverse complement.
CAGTTAGTTTTTTTCTTTGCTTATTAGATTTCTTCTTTTCTTATTATGTTACTTTATTTTTAGGAAGGTTTTATTAGCGAGTCGAAACATGTACCATAATATTTATCAGGCGACACACATTCACACTCTTCCCAGTTGTACAGCGTTTCTCAACAAAGGTTAACGTACCGGGCTTCCATCACACTTATAAGACAACATGCTCTTTGAAGTCTGTAATACATTTTTAAAGAGGAGACAGCTGCTCAGTGATGTAAAGATATTAGTACAGTGCTCTAAATTAAGAACAACCACCAATTTTACCCGCCTTTGTTTCCTGCATACATTGTTTTGGAACCCTTAGAATAATTAAATTGACTGTGATCAGAGAAACCAATATATTTAACATGCGAGCAACCTCAGTTACTTGCACCAAGCTCAATTGTACAGCTTTTCCAGTAAAGGGAGAGCATGCTAGGCTGTCATAACACACATCTGCCACCTTAGTGTTTGTAATATGTTGTAAAAGAGGAGACAGTTATTGCTCAGGGAAGCGATGATTTTAGAAAATCTAGAGATTACAGTGAATATGAGTAAACAAACTGTGCAAAGGGCTCCTTGACTTTCGAATGGCGCTGCATATACTGTATAAAGTTATTTTCTAAGCAAAACCAGCCACCCAGACAGCTAAAAGTTATATGAGCCACGAGGATCCTTTAGAGACTTCTTGTTAAAGCTCAAGGTACAGTTAAAAGAGAATTGTTTGTACAGTTAAAAAGAGAAGAGGAGCAATTTGTCTGTATTTTGCTCCACAGATCAGTCTCCACAAACCTATTGTCTGAAGCAGTATCTTTCTTTTCTTTCAACAGAAAGAAAGTGATTGAAAAAGCATTCAGCTTCTCATTTTACTCAAATCAGCTTCATTCTCTCAGTGCCCCCTGAATGAACACATTTAAAACTCTCCCTCCTCTGACCTTAACATTACGTTTTCTCTTAATTAAAAAGCTAAAAGGCAATTTTTTTGTATAACCTTTCAATAACAAATTAGGCCAATTTTTATGTTTACCATGAGCATGTGCATCATAAAGTCCATAAAAGATTACATTATTTGACTGCTACGGGCATATTTTGCAGCTGTTCACACATGATTGCTTTCAGTAGGTAGCATAATTAGGACATCATGTGCATGACCGCTTGAAAATGGCAAAGATAACCCTATGTAATAAAACTGCAATTTATTTTATAGTTGAGCTGTGTTCTGCCCTGGCTGTGCCAGGAGACTGGCAATGATGACTCATTTCTTCTGGCACCTACTGGCAAAAGGTTATTATTACAACAATAATACAAAACTGGAACACGCCCACGCATCAAAATTGACAGCTGTTATTAAAAAAAAACTTTCATACCAGAGGCAGATCTCCCTGAAAGCATTTAGATTACTATGTTACTTTAAAAGACAAACAAAACTGTCTTTTTATATATTTTTGTTAAAAAAAACAACAACAATAAGAACAATGGAGCAGTGACAGAAAAAGTTCAGCCACCAAAAGTCCGAGATTTAGTCCTAGGAACAGTGAGCTAAGGACCAGCCACAGATGAATGGAACCAAGGGGAGGGAGTATAAACATGGAGGAATTCAGAGATACATGATGGAGCCAGATTATTTAGAATTTTAAAAGTCAGTAACAAGATTATATTGAATTCGTGACCCTACCTACAGGCAACCTGTATAGAGATTTAAGCGTAGGAGTGATATGCTGCCAGGGTCTGGTGGGAGTCAGAAGTCTAACTAAAGAGTTCTGGACATTTACTGAGAAGAGTGTTAGGGGGCCCACTGAGCAAAGAATAACAGAAATCAAGCCTTGATGTTATAAATGCATGGATTAAACACTCAGCATCAGACATTGATATAAATTGCCTAATGTGGGTAATAATTCTGAAAAAAAAAACATCTTAATCAAATTTTTCATGTAGGGCTCAAAGAACAGGAGACGATAAAATGTCCCTCCTAGGTTACTGACTATAGCTGATGCCTGAATGGGAAAGCCATCCACCATTACTGTGAACCTCTCTAGCTTTTCTAGTTTTGTCACCGTTTAGCTTCACGTTATTAGATGTTAACCAGAGCTTGATGTCACACAAACAAGAGATAACTGACAGAGGTGGGAGATCAGAGGGGGAAGAGGTTTTAACATAAATCTGGGTATTATCTGCATAACACTGAAACTGGAGACCATGTTTGCATATAATCTGACCGAGAGGCAGCATTTAATCCTTTGTCTGTCCTACTACATTGCTTTTAATTAATAATAGGTTTTGAAGTACCAGAGCTTAAATACCCACTTTAAAATAAACAGAAAAACATTGTTCTTATTTTCCTTGATGAATGAGCATTTCTGCCATTTCACGTACAAGTCTACAGGCTCTTTGTAAGATTTCTGTATAACGTATATGCATTCATTATTTTTTTCTCATTTTTTTTCCAGAGGAAATAAGCAGACTCACTTGCCGGATAGACATCCTATTGCAAAATTAACTGCTAAACAATACAAATTGTCTGCTCTCAAAATATAAAGTGTGCAAAACAAGTTAGAAAGAAAAGGAGCTTAGAGTGCTACAATTTCTTTTACTGTTTTACACAGTTTTCTGTACTGTACATTCCATTACTAAGTGCATTGTAGCAATCTGAATTGCACAAAAAATATATATATACTTTAAATATTTGAAATTCAGAACCTCAGTAGATAACTGTTGTGAAAACCAAAGAAAATAACAGCATCATTGTTCTGATGTCAAACGCAGTTTTCATGTCTTACTATTTGGATGCTAAGAAAAACAATAAGGATGAATTGTTTTTTCCATTCATGTAGTGTTTGCAAGCAGATTTGTTTAATCAGTTTTGCTCCTATTAAAACAACCAAATTTTCCTAATATCCAGTGTCCACAAACAAGAGCACAACAAGCCCCATTTGCTAGCCCAGACAAAAAGCACATACAGCTGCCAGCCATGGGTCTGGCTTACAGCTATATAAGACTATAAGACAGGTCCAAATGGCTGTAGCTAATTTATCTTTAGAACTCCTCCATACAGGCCTTGAAGGAAGCCAAGGTATCAACAGAACCATTTCAGCTAAATGGCTGGGTAGCGTGTTCCATACTTCCACAACCCTGTGTGTACAGAAGTGCCCCATGTTCTCGATTTCAAATTATCATTGATTCTAAAGATATCCCCTGGGTTTACCTTGTAGATTGCTCACGATGATGAGGGGGGTTGGACTCTTGAATCAGGTCCCCTCTTCTATATCTCTGTTCAAGAATAGAAAGATTATAAGAGAACTGGCTACCTTCGGGCTCTTACACTCACGTTGTAGCTGGAACTTTTATGTGATCAGCTGCTCCGGAGCCCCTGGGCAATACATCTTTGAATGGATTTTTAAGTAATTGAAGAAATCCCCATTTGATGGCAAAATCTCTTTGTGAATTATGAATGATTTTTTCAATTGACTAGTACGTGGCGAGGGCAACATGGTGGTACCGTGGTTAGCATTGCTACTCACAGCACTGGGGCCCTGAGTTCACAGCCTGTCTGCATGGATTTCTTCCTGCATTCGCATACTGTAGGTTTCCTCTTGGTGCTCTGGTTTCCTTCCTTGATCAAATGATTCAGTTTTGAAAAATAATTAATACCCATAAATCCTGGATAGGGGCGAGCCAGAACCAGGGTTGGAGACTTTTGAAATAGACAAGAAAGAGAAAACAATTTTGGTATTCTCTAAGTTACATTACCTCACTGCTGAACATGAGGTAAATGCAAATAAAATGAAAAGAAATGAATTAAAATGAAAACACCTTGCCTGCACTGATATATGGTATCAGTACAATGGCACGGTTAACATGTGGACCAAAATAACACTGCAGATTTGTGGTTAAAAAACCTTCCTTGCTAATTACTGTACCAGTCTGTTTCTCCAGATACAGTTATAATGGTGATTACCATTATTTCACTTGGTAATTAAAATATTTCCCAGGACAAGGCTACCTTGCATAAGCAATAAGCGTGTGTTTGAGAAAATGGGTTTTGCATGCTTCAATGTCACTATTTCTCACTGTATATGAAAAATTTTCCTTCTCAGTTACGATTGCATAAAAGCTGTTACAATTTTAAAATGAGGAGCCAGCAAGACACTTAGTGCTAATCACAAAACCTTTATTATGATGCTCACTTTAATTCATTTTTTATGAAAAATGAAAATACTTAGGTCTGATTTTAATTACAATTCAGTTTATGAACACTTTGAGCCTGGATCTTATTTTAACGCACAATTGGGATCTTCTTGCTACACATAGATGTGATTGTAGATGCAGAATGTCTTTGACATGTACTGTACAGTATAGTATATTTAAAGACTGGCTCATTTAAAAATTATGCTGCCAATGTAATAATACAGGGATCAGTCACTGCCAGTCAAATCACCTTGTCAACATAGTGAGTCATTGGCAATTATAAAAATTAAAGCAACACAACCGCTTTTCAGACACCTCTGTAACTTGACAGAAGTCTGTAAAAATAAACTTTTGACAGCATTTCTTGAAATTTGGTTAATAAACTATTGACTTGATAGTATGAATTAGAGTTCCGAAACTCAAAAGAGATATGAATGGCAGTAAGTAAAGTTTAAACAGTATTTATCACCTTCAATCATGCAATACATACAGTAACACTGATGGAGGGTGTTTGTGATGTCTGTCTTACCTCAAAGTCTGCCTCATCTTTCTCACTCATCACTCTCAATATTCTTATTTTATTCACCTTCAGGGTGTTCTGGAGCCTATCCCAGAAAGCACTGGGAAATAGATGGGATACACCCTGAATAGGGCACCAGTCTGTCACAGAGCAAACACAGACATAGCAGGGCTAATTTAAAGAAGCCAATTATCCTACCAGTATGTCTTTGGGCAGTATGTCTTTGGACTTACACTTGAAGAAGGCTCCACCGCTGAAACATTGAGTTTTCTTTCTTCTCCTTTCAGCATGGAATAAACCTATTACTTGTTCCTTTGCAGTCCTTACCATTTCTCCTTCACACTGGAGAACCCCCATCTGCAAACCTCAGGCCCACATGGATTTCCCCTCAAATTCATGACTCCCCACTCCATGTTGTGTAGGAGAATTCCTTGTGTTCCAAAGTTCCTTCTTCGTAACAGACACCAGTAGCCAAAGCAGGTATTGTGTCCTTTTGCCCACTCTGGTCAGTGCCAGCCCCATTATTAGGCTCTGAGAGGGTCAGCGCAGTGTTCAATCCCAGAAGCTGGACTATGGGGTCCAGTCTCCCCCACACTGCCTTGGCACAAGCACATCCCCAGAAAACATGCTTCTGTATCTCCTCCTCTCTGCATGATTCCCGGGGGCAGTGCAACAAGCACTGGTTAACAAGCACCTCTCTTGTCATGAGTCCTCTGTAGACTTTCAACTACTTCAGGGCTGTCAACTGGTTGTCCAGGTCCTTGGGTTGTGTCCTTTTCCGGATTTCTCTGGGAATGTGCAGTGTCTCCCTGGCAACCAATTCCTCCCTCACTTCCTTGTACAGAGTTCCGTGGTTGTTGCAGAGCTCTGCATGTCGGCTGGCCTAATGTTCCTTGCTCCACTTGACGGCGCAGATGTACTGTATGTCCATGTCAGTACTCTGCCTTCGATTCAGTGTTTGGATAAGGTGCCTCAGGGCGGAGGAGTGGCTCTGTGGCTAAGGATCTGTGCCTGTGGCTGGAAGGTTGCCAGTTCAAATCCTGCAGCCAGCAGAGGAATCCTACTTTGTTGGGCCCCTGAGCAAGGCCCTTAACCGCAACTACTCCAGGGGAGCTGTATAAATGGCTGACCCTGTGCTCTGACCCCAAGCTTCTCTCCCTGTCTGTGTGTCTCATGGAGAGCAAGCTGGGGTATGTGAAAAGAAATTCCTACTGCAAGAAATTGTATGTGGCTAATAAAGTGATCTTATCTTATCTATACTGTCAGAGATAAGGCTTTTAGCATTGCTATTGGCACAAGGTAGGTAAGTATAAGTGGATGGGTAGTTTGAGCTTAAGACATTGGGCTGCAGTTACAGTTAGGATTGGGGTTATAGTTAGGATCAGGATCATATGTAAACATACTTCAAGATCAAAAACTATTAAATAACAAATCTGTCTTATAAAAAAGAATGTCATATAAAAAATATATATATCAGTTCTGCTTGCTTACATGGTACAGTTCAACATATTTAAAATGAAAGTTTGAAATTAAAACAATGTTTATCCAGAATAAAAATATCTGCATAGACATACAGACTGCCTTTGCAGTATAAAGACTCAAGAATACTGTTGTCTTTACCATCAACAAGAGATAGACTCATGTTTATAGTCATTGTTGGATGTTGTTAACTACTTACTTATAAGTAGTTTATAACAACACTGTTTTTGTTTTCTCTTGGTAATGGTTTGGGAGTATTGCAGGAACTTTTGTGTGTTTTCTTAAGATCCTGACTAGTTAATAACTAGATTGACCAGCTAAGAAACTTAAAGGTAAGAAACAGTAAAAAAAAATCAGTTGATAGGCATCATTTGTCATATGTTCAATTTGTCTTTATTTTAGTAGTAGTAACAGGCTCAGTGAAGTGGTGACAAACGCATTGGAGTGTATTTGATCTTTCTATCTTATAAAAGAAGTAATGGGCTTGCAGGTTAATGTGCAGGCTTAGATCATTTCTGACATAAAGTATGCATATGAGCTCAGAAGCATAGAAAGTGCAGACAAATTCTGATTTATTGAACACTAATGCAGACATTTATGAGTATCATAAATCCATGATGTCTGTGATATTAAAATGGCAGCAAACCATGTATTTTACATTAGTATTTCCTTAAAAGTTAAGATCAAAAGCAGTAATGTGTTAAAAAATGAAACAGCATGCAGATTTATCATCAGGTGGCCCAGTAATTTGGAACATTTCCACATCTAAAAAACAAAACTGTCACGATGGTAAACCCCTCCTCTTAAGGACGCTCCAGCCCTTCCTTGTTTTACTTGATCTCCTGCACCTGCCTCCGGTTCCTGCCCCCCGTCCTATAAGAGCCCGACGTTCCTGCCAATCTGGGCTCAGCTTTGGAAGATGGACGTCCAGAAGCCCGCCTTCCACCGAGTCCAGGAGCGACTCGACGGCACAGGCTTCACAACGGTTACCAGGCCATCTGGGTCCGGGGCTGGGAGCGCCCGGCCCCGTTAACTCCTTTTATTCCCCCAACCCTTCCCGAATCCCGCTCCGGATTTTAACTTCGTTTGTCTTTGTCAAGGATGGACCACCCGGCTCTGGACATTTGCCTCCCCACGGATTTCCCTACGAACACCCTTCGGACTTGTTTGCCTGGACAACACCCCCTGAACACCTTCGTCATGCCCCCCTGTTAGTTTACCAGCCCAGTTCCTTGTCTCCTCCCCGTGTCTGTTCACTCCCTTCCGGATTGTGCTGTCTGCATATGGTCCTGAAAGACGCTGCGTGACAAACACGATCCATTTGAATGGGTGGTGTTTTTGATCACACACTTTGAAAAGTGTGGTGAGGGGTATAACCTAAGTCAAGCTTGAGAGGAAATCACTGCCCAACATTTCTTTCTTACCACAGAAAACTATATACAACACCATGCACACCAAAAAACACATGCAGCGATAAATCTGCATCTTTCAAATAAAATTGCTTTAGTATTCTATTCTGAATTTTACAGATACAACACATCTACAGAATGGATAAATGTGCTGTAACATTTGTTGTTGTGTTTTAGCTTATATATAGCACTGTGTGCCAACAAAACCCAATGTTGTGAATCACATCAGCCAAATCAGTACTGGAATACCCGTTACACTCTCATCTACAATTTAATCATGCACTAGCATTATAGGTCAAAATAAATTTAAGTGACTCCGCTTTTAGAAATGGGTTATCTTGGCTTGTTATTTGCAGCTCTGCCCTCTCTTTTTTGTCAGCAGTGAGGTTGCACCACACAGAAAATACATTAGCACTTTGTCTCAGAATATCTATCAAAATAATGGATTACGTGGACCACTGATGTAAAAAGAAGCTAATTTCCTATTAAAGCCTTAGACATGTATTGATCACCCCTTTTTTAGGAGCTCAAATCTCTTATCTTGTACCTGGAAGATTAATCTGAAATGTTTCATATATATTACATTGCCTTGGGCTTGTATACAAATGTCACTTAGCCTTAACTGTTATTTTTTAGACTTCTTTTCTAGACCAACTATCTGTCACATATAATGGAAAAAGGAATAAGTAAAGGTTAATTCCATGCTGATAAATAGTAAAGGAGAAGGCACTGTACCTTTCAGACATAAATTCCATTTTAAGAGGCCCTACTATTTATTTAATTCATGAAAGAACATGAGAAAAATTAAAAACAAAAGAAGGCCATTTGGCCTGTTGGGTAGTTGGTAGTTCATTGATCCAAAGATCTCATCCAGCTGTTTCATGGAAGAAGCAAGAGGACCGGCTTCAACAACACAGCTGGGTGGCTTGCTCCATACTCCCACAACCTTTAGGTTAAAGATATGTGTCCTCTTGCCCCTGCAACACATGAATATTATTTCACTAATGGTTTGTGCTACCAGCTCAAGACATTTGGGCTGATGGTTGCCAGGTCACCTGTTCATGATCCCTGCCTTAAAGGATCTCAAAGAGTCAGATCCAACCCTGTCAGCTTGGATAGTTAATTTCAGCCTCCCAGAATTCCTCCATTTAAATGACTCCTGTCTTGGTCTTGAACATGAATTCCACTTGTATCATGAGTTTTTGTGTTGTTGTTGATCTTGGCCATCGCCCTACAATTCATTGGCTCAAATAAAAAGTTTTCTGGACTATTGCCTTTTCTAAATATATTTCTATACTTTAAAGCTTTAAAGAATGGGTTCTCCACTGGACTACAATTTTCAAAGTATCTCTTCTCTACTGATTCCCAGAGAAGCATTTGTTTGCAAAGAAGTATAAGAATCTCTGTTTATTTTTCTCTCAGGTTACAGGCAGAGAGGTTTAGCAAATACTGGGAAACACAGATTAATTTTATTACCCCAATGAGACTTGATTTCAGTTTATGAGAGAATATACAGTTATATTTCTGTGTGGGCTATTTTGTTGTTTGTTGTGTTTCTCATGAAACAATTGTATTCTCTTGTATTGTAAATACAATGTATAATGTAATGTAATATAATGTAAATAGTTTATTTTATATGTATGTATAAAGATAATGTAACAAAATGAAAGATGAAGTAAAATGTTGGATGCATTCTGTTTGTAAATCTTTTCATCGCTAAATATAAAGTAAAAAAAAAGAATATCTGTTTATTCAAATGTGTTGAAATCATAAAGTGTTCCTAATTAAAACAAAAATAACATAAATGCTTCTCTTTATAGTTTAACTACTTAATTTTGCCCATTTTGCTTCTGAAGAAATGGCTGAATCAAGTGAATGACCATTTCCAGGAAAAAAACATGGAAATGCCAAGGGAAGCCAATATTAATTGAAGACACCTGGGATATAGGCAGATGTTGCCGTCCTAAGGAATATGAGGTAACCTGGAGTGCCAGGTAGAAAACAAATGATAAAATTGAAATAGTGACTCAAATCAAATTCAGATTATTCTGAAACTGTCTCAAGAATCTGCGGAGGACTGACGTCCCATCCAGCGTGCCTTGTGCCTAGCTCTTGCTGGGATAGGAGCCATGGATAGATGACCATTTGGGATTTGGGATTTTGTAGTCCACTATGCCACCTAGCAATTTTATGGGTGCTAGGAACCCTGCAACAGGTTCATTATATCTCTCAGAATCACCACAGCACCCACCGACCAGCAATAGACATTAGTATTGCTTAAGTGCCCTTTTTATCTTCTAGTAATTGCAGCTCTCGGGGCTACCAAAAATATCTCCAAGGGGCATGCTTGACTCAAGAGGGTTAATAGCCCATCAAGGTAGAAAGAAAATGGAACTTGAAAGTCCTTATTATGCCATACTGTACAAAACAAGTATATCTATATTGACAAAAAGCAACCAGCAGTCCTTTTCGGCTGGCCAGTCCCACTCAGTGGGGGTTTGCTATTGCCTCAGTCAGGGGCAGGTGCGTCAAATTGATTACAGGAGGAAGCTTGGTGAAACAATATGGGTTGTTTGAGAACTGACAGGATGCAGATTTCCAGGTGTCGTGAAACTCTGTCACTCTTTTGTTTCCTTTCTGTTCCCCCTCTGCCCAATGTCTTGGCCAGACTAGTTCAGCATCACCACACACCTCCAAGTGCCGATCCTTAAATTGTGGAAACTGAGCAAACATTGTGTTCTTCCATCCTAGTTAACTGCATCCTGCCCCATTTGTCTGTGTTTGAGGTTTTTGATTAGGGAGAGCTAATGGCCACCCAGGAGAAAGACAGACACAACTACAGTATATCGACAAAATCACCTGTTTAGACTCTGTGACATCAGCTCAAGCTCCCTCATAAGCCTGTATTGGATAAAGAGGTTAGAAAATAGGTGTAAATATAGGTGTATCGAGAATGCATAGCCTAACTGGAAATCATTTTTGAAACAAATGTATGGGTTCACTATCATGTGATCATTTAGAACAATTCTATTATCTAATAATATATTAGTGGACAATTTATATTTTTGGTTCCACTTGAAGACTCACAAAAGAGCCCAGAAATGGACATTTGCAGTGTATTCTGTATGAATCACAGCAGCAGAATCCTCCATAGCACGCCTGCAGTCAAGAAATCAAGGACAAAGTAATCAAGAAAGGAGACTCTGGGAGGCGTATTCTCTCTTTCTTTGGACTGCCTCATTTCTTCTGGATTAGCTGTCAGGCACATAGAAACATCTCCACTTGGACTACATAAATATAACCTTTCAGAACCAGGAATTTAAATACGTGAAGTGAAAACCACTTCATTAGGTAAAAACATTTAACTAAAATTAGGTAACATATACCTAAAAACAAAATCCACAATGACATGGAGGGGCAGACAAAATAAGCTTTTAAGATGTCTATTGCAGTGCATTCCAGCGGGACTTACAACAGTTACAGGAAAAACTTTGTAAGGATACACAAACCCAGACAATCAGCAAGCATTGGGCCAATGTTAGGGCAACATCAGTTGGTTTGTCGGGCAAGTGTAATTTTGCTCTTCACTCAACACTGACTCAACACTATGGCCAAATGTAGAATGCCACTATCAGGCCAGCACTGAATTTCATGTATTTATATATTAGGGACACAAACCATTGCTTCACATCTTGAATGTATATTCACTGCATTATTGTCTTGAACTTCTTTTGAGTCACCCTCTATAATTCTCTGCTCCTAAAGACACTCATCTCAACATAGACATGAAAATAAAAATGTCAAAGAGTCAGATCTACTGTCATGTTCGTTAAAAAGTTGGAGAAGGTCAAAAGTAATACAGGAGTGGTTCATAATGAACAGTATTGTTACTCTCAACACAATAGTGCTGACTTGTATTTAAGTTGTGTCATATAACGTTATTGTTGCTGCTGCTGATCTGTGTTTATACTTTGGTGTTTCTTTAATGTCTTTGTATACATCCAAATAACTCAATTGCACTTGTGCACATGACAAAAAAACTGAACTGATTTTTTAACAACTAAAAATCCCACATTAATCATTATTATTTAAAAACATAATCGCGTTGAGTGTTAAATTCTCTTAATTTTTTTCCTCAGCTGAGGTTTTCTGTCAAGTTTGTTATGAATTCGATTTCACAGGTTCCCGTCCATTTTTTTGGAAAGCTCTAAGTCTTTCGGTTCACTTTTCAAGATAAAAAGGTGAAAGTGGGGAGGAGGGGGAGCTTGGAATATACATGCACCAACCTGAAAGAGCTTCCCTACTCCAGTCATCCTGCATCAAATGCAAACAACACAGGAAGCGAGTCTTGGATTTTCGATAAGTGGCAGTCGTGTCCACCACTCACCGGGACGATTGCCTCCCTGCTCGGGTTTTGGTCCCTCCTCCATTGAAAAGCGCTCAACTCTGACCTTTCAGCGAAAGCGCCTGAAGCAGCAGCAGTTTCACATTTCTGCCTCCTCCGCCTCCCTCTGCAGAGACAAGTGACTCGGATCTCCATTCAAACACATCTTAACGCCGAGGGATGAGACTCCGCTCAAAATACAGGCGACACAACTGCTGAACTTGGTGCAACGATCCCGTCCATGAAGAGGGATTGCGAATATTAAAGACAGTTTCAACCCAAAAAGAGAAAAAAAGATAATAGTACTGACCGCAAAAAACACTGTCAAGTGCTAACAGCCACTCCACTCCAGACTGCAAACATGGCGAGCGCCTCCTACCATATCTCTAATCTGCTGGAAAAAATGACATCTAGCGACAAGGATTTCAGGTACAAACCTTGTTTTTTACTTAATAAGTACCCTAAAGTTGATTTGCGGCATGGTTGTTTTGTTTACTTCTTCATAAGTTTTAAATCGCTTTTGAAAAAGCGACTGGCGCTCGCAGCTTTACATAAAAGATTAGAAGCCTGAATAAGTAGGCCTCAATTCCCTTATGCTTCTCTGTTTTGACGTAAAGAATCTTGCACTGACATCGGTGAAGCAAAGTTTTGATTATTTTGCGCATTTATTGTATGTTATCTCTAAGGATGCGTTTGCATTCATGTTATTTTTATTTTTCGGGATGAAAACCCTTTATTGAAGACATGATGACCACGGTTGAAGTGTAAACATCAGAGACTAAACATAAATGCTTTGACGTGGGGTACGTCTGTCAAGTTCTATCAACTAGCATTCATAATGTAAATATATGCCTCCTTTTATAGTTATTTGCGACTTAAAAATAGTGAATTATTACTATTGTAAATTTCTGAAGCCAAACAGGGTAGGTGATCGGTGTTGCAATTTACGTTTAAAGTGTGCCAAAAAGCTACCAGAAAATCATTTTGTCCTCGTCATGTGTTAAGAAACCTCTCACTGCTCGGTGTAGGTAAGTGATTAATGTATTAAAGGCATTCAAGATTTTTCGAACAAAAATAATCTGTAACGGACGAGTTGATGAAAAGGCGAGTACATTTATGACACTCCAGTTAATGTTTTTAATTAGTTACGAGATGTTTTGTATTGTGGAGGAACATTAGAGAGAGAGCTAACTTGTCACATGCACTTAAACAGTAAGACTTCTTTATGTCCGTTTTCTCTTATATATTATGCTACTGCTATGGAAGAAGTCAAATAAGAAAGCTTGCTTTAGCCTTCAGTGGAGAAGTAATCACCTTTGGCACCTGTATTCTTTATTATTGCTTAATAAAGTAATTTGCAGCACCTGGGTTATATTTACTCTGCTGTCCAGATACATTTTAAATCCCTGTCTTAAAGTCCAGTGTGGAAAACCAGCTAATTAACAAGGAAAATGTATTAAGTGATGCAAGTTATGTCGTCGCAATTTAAGGTTCCATTGGGCAGCTTTGTCATAATCCAGTTTTGCAGTCCTTGGTACTCTCGAATTGGGCAAGCAGGTTATGTTTAGGTAGTCCTCTTTTTGGGTGTGCATTTATACCTCTCCAGTTATTGAAGACTGACTTTGGGTTAGGGTTGGAGCAGATGTGAACAGATTCTGGCAGTAAGAGAACTTGAAGCAGCTCTGGGTTCTCATGGTGTCGTGTGGACACTGTTAAGTCCAGTAAGTGACTGAGAAAAGTAGTGTATAGGTGCCTTACAGGACTGCATGGCAGCACCATTATCATTAGTACATATAACTGCAGTAGGAATTTAGAAATGGTGTCTTTTCATTTGACACTTTTTAAATAGTCTTAATTAAGATTATTTAGGTCGTAACCTGTTGTGCTAAAAAAGTGCTGTCATCTCTGATTAGCCTGAGGAAAACTCGTAATTTATGCTTCCAGCAGTATTTCAAGTATTTGCTTGTGCTTATGCAAAATGACTTGTACTAAAATACAGGGATCAAGTTTTGTTTTGCTCCAGTGAGTGTAAAAATGTTCTGTTAAAAATCTTTATGGTGGGATGGTGAGGCTGAGCAGAACAGAGCAGACTTCCCTTTCCCCAGCAGCAGTCTCCAGCTCCTCCTGAGGGACTCCCAGGTGCTCCCAGGCCAGCTGAGAGATATAATTCCTCCAGCCTGTTGTGGGTCTGCCCCCAGTGGCAGTGCCCAGTCCAACTCCAGCAGCCGGTGCCTGGGGGGCATCTTCAGCAGATGCCTGAACCACGTTATCCGGAATAGCAGCGACTCTACTCCAAAGTCCTCCTGGATGACCTAGCTCCTCACCCTGTCACAGAGAGTAAGCCCAGCAGCCCTGCAGAGAAACTTAATTCTCACCACTGGTACACATGAATCTCATTCTTTCAGTCACTCTGTATAGCTTGTGACTACAGGTGCGGAGGGGACGAAGATCAACCAGGACACCTAGAGCTTTGTCCGAAAACTACAGTTCGGTACAGCGTCCGCATTACTGCAGCCACTGGTCAATTTGGCGATCCCCTCAACGCTCACTCATCCCCTGAATGCCTGCACTTGGGGCACCTGTCCCTTCCCCCTCACCTGGAGAGAGCTAGCCAAGGGGGGTTGCCAAGCTGTGGCACAACGAACAAAACGTGCCACGTTTGTGGAGTATAATGGTTTTGCCCTTTCTTCTCTGCAGTGTAGTACTCTGTAGTATGTTGTGCGAAAGTTGTTGGATTCTGCCAGTTTTGCAGTATTTTCCTAAAGCAATGTTTCATGGGCTTATCTGACATTATGTTCACTCTCAGTTGTTTTAAGCTTTCCTGTGGTGGTCTTCTGTTGGATTAATAGGATAATATGGGAACAGTCACACATGAGAGGAGGCACTTGTCCATCTACCCCATTTGTTAGGTCATTTCCAAAAAAGGTCACTTTAGAGTTTTTTTTTTCCTACTGATGTGTAGGTTAAACATTTTCCTGCTAGTTTGTTTGAGTATTTCTGGGGATGAAAAAATTCAGTTTTTGTAGTGTGTGTGAGGTGTGTTGGACGTGCATCACTTGCACAGACCACATCTGGGGAAAGGGAGTGACTGCTGCCATCTGTGTGCTCCTCTTGTCTTCTTCTTCCATCTGAGCTGCATCAGGAGCCCTCTTCCGAGGTTTTTCCACAGAAGGTGCCAGTTTGGCCTCCTGCCAGCGCTTAATGCTGTATTCATTCGAAGTCCGCTTTTGGTACTTTTAATGTACTTTTGTAACCAATGCAGGTATCTGATAAACATATTAATAAGCCGTGCTGTACTTCCAGAACCAGTTTTTCTTTGGAACAGGGTGCCTATACTCTTCAGGGAAAGAGTTTCATGCAGATACCTGTAAAAGTAACGTACGACACAGAGCGTTCTAAGAATCCCTCTTACCATAGATAAGATGGGCATGATCGAGGAATGATCCTGTATTTGTTTGTCTCATTGTAACTCTTCCTTCCCCTGAGTCATCTGGTGGGGCGTCACACCATTTTTTCCAGTCTTGTGTTTGATAGGCATGATGAGCTACAAAAGGTGTTTTGTTTTGTCATGGAATATCTTTTCTACACAGACTCTTCTTCCCCTTAGATCAGCAGAAAAAATATCAATTTAAAATTTATATATGATATCCATTCTTAAGCTCTGTGGGATATTGCTTACGGCAGTGTCAGAAGTTCCTACTAGCTATAGACCTTTTTATCAGTTGTTTTTTTCAGAGCTGTATTGGCTGTAAAAACACAATTTGATCCACCTTTCTGTGCACTTAATCTTATTACCTGCCATGTGGATTAAACCCTGACATTGGATGAACATGGTTATGAGTCTGCAGCTGTTTTATGGAACTTTTCCATAGTTTCCTTAGTTATTAGGCCTCATAAACAGAAGTGAGATGGTGAGAATAAAGATTGAACCAACACTTTCACTCCTCTTTCTTTGTAATTTTGTTTTACTGGATAATTTCCAAAGTTATTAAGGATTGTTCCAAATGATTCCTTAATCCAGTTATCTCTACATGAATGTTTTCAATACATAAAGTTATTAGACTGTAATTTGGAAAATGTTTTTTTTGCAAAGGTATAAGTATCTACATTCAGGATGTATTTACTCAACAGTGTTTATACCTGTTTTTCTCAGAATTGGTCTCATAAGTATTTCTGAATGTGGTTCAAGTGAGTCTTTTAATACTATATTTAAGATATTTTTTTCCTTTGTCAAATGAGTCCAGAAAAAGTGACAGTCAAGAACTTTTCATGCCTCCCATCTATAGTAGCTTTGTTTTATTGCAGTTTGTGTATGGCAAAAAAAAAATCTAAGCTGTATATTTTTCAAGTGTACCTGGATTCTATACATTCTCTTTAAAATTGTTAGTAAATTATCTTTGTTTTAAAAAAAGAAAGAGCCGGGAGGGGAGTCTGTCTACATTACCCCATTCTGCCCCATGTGCGGTTGCAGGGTCTGTAGCTGCGAGTCGAGATATGAAGACCAAATTACAATGACCAAAAATATTAGGGATTCTAATTTCTTTTAACAAGGTTCACAAGTTTCACAGGGTAACAGCAGAAGTTAATACCAAATAGTCTTTGAAATACTTTTTACAGTTAATTTCTTCCATGAATTTTATCTGTATTTTCCAGCATCTGATCTTTTCCCTAATTGTCAATTGTATTACTGTGTCAGACACATTCTTGGTAGAAATTAAATCATTAAGAGTGAAAAATGACATTTTTAAGCCCTTTTACAAATATTAACAATTATATGTAGGGGTGGCCAGGTGGTGCAGTGGTTAGCGTCACTGCCTCACGGAGCTGGGATCCGGGGTTCAATTCCTGCGGTGCTCTCGATGTGGAGTTTGTATGTTTTTCCCCGCCTTCTCAAGGTTTTCCTCATGGGTTGCTCCAGTTTCCTCACAAAGTCCCAAAACACACTGGTAGGTTAATTAGCTTCCGAGAAAAGTGACACTAGTTGTGTGTGTTTGTCTTTGTCTGCCCTGTGATGGACTGGTGTCCCGTTAGTTGCTAGGATAGACTCAAGCTCCCCGCTTGATTGGAAGTAAAGTGGTTAGAAAATAGATGGGTGGATATAAATATAGACTCTAGAGTTGTCCCTAAAATGGATAAATGGTCTCATCTTTCTCATAGTTCTGTCAAACCATTTTTCACAGCTTAGGGTATCTTGTTCTTTTTTCTCCCCGTTCAAATTGTGAAGATTTTGATGAAAAACGCTTAGGCTAAGCTGCAGTGCAGTCTACGGAGTTGGCACTTCTGTAGGGCCTTTCATTGTACTCTGCTGCCAGCAGAGGTTATGTCTGATGGTGGTGCTGTAGCGGAATTCCCAGAGTTTGCAGATTCACATGTGGTTACTGTAGTACATGGTGTTAGAACATGGTACCCCTTTTACTTGAAACCATTTTGTGAAATCTAGGTGCCGTGTGAGCTTCAAACGAAATAGTTTGTGAAGATGGGTAATGTCCTTTATGATAAACTCTTTTGTTTTATAGTATCTGTTTCTGCTCTGTCATGTAGCGCTAGTCTTTCAGTAAAAAAAAAAGTAAAACTGTCCTAATGTCTTTTGATGATCAGCTTGCCTATATGCTGGGTGACTGCTGGAGCTACGGACTGTGACAAGCGTCGGTCTGGAAAGCCCTGAACGCTTTGCGCAAACATGATTGGTGAGCAGAAGCAAAGCCTTGATTCCTTCTGCTCCCTCTTTTCACTCTAGGTTCATGGCCACCAATGACCTGATGTCGGAGTTGCAGAAGGACTCCATCAAGCTGGATGACGACAGCGAGCGCAAGGTGGTGAAGATGATCCTCAAACTCCTGGAAGATAAGAACGGAGAGGTGCAAAACCTTGCTGTCAAATGGTAAACCCTTACCTTTTTTTTAAGAAGCAGGGATGTATGGAATGACTTCTGCACAGGGAGTGCTCAACCAGAAACCCCCCTTATGTGATGGTGGCTCTTTCTTTGTAGAGCAGGGTCCAAAAAATGCTTGTAACCTCCAGGTCTTGATCTTTTGTTTTTCAGTTTAGTTCCCCTTGATTTCAGTGCACTTGGCCCTCTTCTTCCTCACACTGTAACCTGAAGGTGAGCCTTCAGATTTCAAACCCGCTGTCATCCACTTGGTGCTTTGTCTGGGCGGTAGGGTGGGGGATTCAGCTGTTCAATGTCCCTGCACAGGCTGGCGACTTCAGCAACATGGTTCTTTTACACAGATCACTGTCCTGAAGCCGCCACATCCCCATGACGGGCATCAGCTCTTCTTTGTCGAATTGGCCGAGTTGCTCCCCTGTAATACTAGTTGTGCATGACATTATCAGAAATCAGGACTCCCTTGGAGCGCTGGGAACTTATTGCAGTGACTTTGCCCGCTGGTGCTCGTGTGCGGAACACCCTGGGCGCGCACTGCATGGACTGTTCTTGGGTCTCCAGTTCCCAGTGGTAAATCCCAGTTTTGTCCCAGGCAGGTGTGAAAGTTAAGAATACTGCACTTTTAGTTAAGATTTCTAAGACCCATTATTTTACTTTTCATCTGCACCAAAATTGAGTGCTGGTCTTTCGGGGGCCCTGGTTTTCTTGTGAATGATCATAGAAATTCAATTCCACCTGCAATTGCTGCTGCAAATTTCTCCACCTGATGATCTGCTGTAATTATGCTTTTGCTGCTTATGATATAAGCAGGACATCTGTAGCGGTCAACTTCAAGGGACTTCATGCTTGATCTTGCCTAACCACTTAACAACACTTGAGAGTTCAGCATAAAACTGCAAAGGATTCGGTCATCAAAGAACCATGAGCTGCACTGCCTTGACGAATTTAAGTACCTTTTGCTATGAACCTAATGACATGCTTGAATCTTTTTTTTTTCTTGCCCACCGAGAATGTACTTGAAAGTGCATACGCATTGCTTTAGCAGACTGGAACCAAATTAAAAGAAAAAACGAATAATCAGGTTTTGGTTCGGTAAATCTCTGCTGTGCTGGTACGGTTTACACGCGGAACTGCACTCGCTGTTCAGACAATTATCGACAGTTTCATTCAGTCACATCTGTTTTCATTAAATAAACGCAGAGCTTTTATTACTTTTTCTTCCATCATCTATAAGTATTTGAAGCTCTTGCCTTTTTTAATCAGCTATTTTTTGCTCCGATTGAATAGAAAAGCCAATTTTCAGAAAAACAAAATGAAGTTTCTGGGTCGTAAATACTAGCTTTAATCAGGGTTACAGATATGTATTTGCCTTTGTGCGTTTTCATAACAGTGCAGTTTCTGCCATACAGAGGGTTTTTGCTTTGTCAGCAAAACCGGATGACTTGCCCAATAAAAACTTCTGTCTGGACTATATGTGGCATCATCACTGCTTACTTAAAAATGCACGACTGGTTGAACGCATTGAACATTATCTGAGAAAAGGTGCTGGAAAAGATAGAGCCACATTGGAATTCAACTTTATAGAACACTCAGATACACAATTATGATTTTTTTATTGTCATTTATGTATCAGGATGCTGATCTTAACTTGGTTAGGCAAACATTGTGTTGGTGTAGCCAGTGCTCCACTTCTCCTAATGTAAGGGAGCACTCTGCGCCTGAAACTAGAATAAAAAGTATGATATAGATATATTTGAATTGTGTAAATAAAATGAAACCAACAAGGAATTTGCTGAACTATAACCGGATCTGTCAGTTTTATTTTTGGATCGTCCCAGGAACAGCTCTAGTCACTAGATCAGGAGACTCACCAATGTGTTTTAAGCTAATTTGGTATTGATCTAATTATTAATCTAATTTGGTTCTATTTCTTTGTAGTTCCAATGCCAGTTCTGGCTATTCTTCCATAAAATCCTGCAACTTGCAAAATTTCAAACGGATGGTCCCCCGTTCCATAATTGAACCCAGGGCCCGGGAGTTGTGATGCAACAGAGCTAACTATCATGCCATCCTGCCCCCCTAGTGTTCTCAAGTATGTGTCAAATGAAAATGTTCCCGTTCTTTGGCTCATCCAACTTGTGTCTACTTCACAAAAGCATCTGTATAGTTATGCTAAACACATCGCACTTCATACCTTTAATTAACGTTGCCCTGCTGTTTAGTATGGTTATCATTGTAACCCCCTTGCCTGAAGTTCAGCTGGGGGCTTTCTGTGTCATTATTCTGAAGCAGCAAAAGCAAAGAAATATCGCAGTGTTTCTCGCAAGTTTTAATTACCTTTCTGCAGTCTGCTCTGGAGGTGTCATAGGAGGCTGCTCTTGTAAAAGTAATGCTTGTGATGCACAGTGCTCTAAATAATGCCACCAGCAGCTGCTCTCTAGAGAATTAAATAGAATAAATGGAATTGAAAAGATTTCATGTGGTGCATGGGCTGTACGACTTTTTACTATAAATGTCTTAAAGTGACTTTTCCTGCACATTAATGTCCTACATTTTACAAGACCAAGGTAAACTGACCGGTACTGATGAGTTATTTGCTGTTTTTTGGTGTGACTGTTTTTGGTCAGTAAGTGCTTTCTATCACTTTTTTTCTGTCTGTTCAGTTTTACAGCTGCAGGCATTTAAAAAGATAACATTCCCCCCCCTTTTCCATTATTTCATTTTTCGAGCTCAAGAACATTATTATTGTGCAATTCATTGCATATTATTGTTCAGTTCAGTTCATTCAGCATGTTAGGATGTTCACGGACAAAGCCATTATGAAGAAACTAAAGCAACTTACACAGAAGATGTAAGCTGTATTTGAGCTTCCCATCCATACAGCAAAAAAAATGTTTTTCAGGTCTGGAAGTCATTTAGCAACGGGCATTTGTGTCTCATTTTCTATAGATGAAGTCAGAAGCCTTGTTTTGGGGATTAGGGTTCTCGGTATATGCACTCAAGTGCCAGTGCTACATCTGCCCATGTTCCCAGCACTAAAATTAAAACCACAGAAAAAGACCTGCAACATGCACGTGTGTCCATGAAGAACATGGTGTATAACACGTTCCTTTGCCTTTTCAGTTTGGGACCTCTTGTCAGCAAAGTGAAGGAGTACCAAGTGGAAACTATTGTAGACACTCTGTGTACAAATATGCTGTCGGATAAAGAGCAGCTTCGTGATATTTCCAGCATTGGATTGAAAACCGTGATTGGAGAACTTCCTCCCGCTTCTAGTGGTAAGAGTTTTTATTATTTTAGTAAGGTATAAAGTGGTTTATTGGGGCTTTGGTCGGAAGCACTATGGTAATTCAAGTTCAGACCACCCTATACAAGAACATTTTCTGGGTGATTCATAACCAGTTTTGTCTTTGAAGTAAATTTGCATGCTTTTGTCAATACCAGTTTTATTAATGACGTTAGCCAGTAAATCTGTTGTAGTCCAGTATAGATCTTTGCATTGATTGATTTAAATAGTTTGTATTGCTAACCTGTTTCTATTCTGATGACTTACACACGTTACAGTAATCTAATATACAACTAGATGATATATATATAACAGCAGCCACACCTCAAAGAGTGGACCAGAAGCAGGTGGCCTGACAGCGCCTACTTCAGAGAATGTAGGTGTGTCAATGTAATGCCAGTAGGAGCTTTTGTAAGGCTGATCTGGCAATTTTCTGATTGGGAGAAGAACAGAAGTTGATTCTAACTGATTAGGTGTCAAAACGGGAAGTAAGAGCCAGACATTTCATTTAATTTGTACACCATGGCTTTGGGGACTGCAATTGGAGCTGTAGGATTTTGATGACTGGCAACTCTGTGGAAGTGCATTTAAGACCAAGAAAAGGTGGAATGTCTTTACCAAAAGAGTTGTGAAAGTGTGGAACAATCTATTCAGCCATGATTCTGAAGTTGATACCACTCTTTTAAGAAACAATTGAATTAGGTCTTTGGATTATTTAGCTACAATCTGCCCAATGGGCTCGGTAGGCAGAATGGCCTCATTGAATTTTTAACCTTTCTTATGTTCTTATGCAAATCTGTTCTCGCAGACTTTTAAATACAAAAAACCAACACTGGCACCAGGTGCTAGCTAGCTAGCATACTCTTCTACCCTGGCCGCCACTTTATTATGGTCTCTAAATGTTTATCTGATGTTCCAGAATTAAGAACCCCAATGCATTGTGAATTTGAAAATTGCTGGTTCACTCTTGTGTGTTTTGAGGTGAAGCATTTTTTAATAAGACATTTTTTCCCAATAAGAATCCATTTTATTGATCCATTTTAATGAAATGAAGCAGGGAGCCAGTGGGGAGCTTTCCCACATGTGATCCAGAGGCAAATAGTGCATTGTTTAAGTCACTGTCTTTTCATTTGCTTTTTTTTCAGGCTCTGCTTTAGCTGCTAGTGTTTGTAAAAAAATTACAGGACGTCTCACAAGTGCCATAGCCAAGCAAGAAGATGTTTCTGTTCAGTTAGAGGCCTTAGACATCATGGCAGATATGCTATGCAGGTGAGGAGGCATTTTTAGCTGTTCTGCTTAATGGTCAGGAAAATACATTAAGTGTTTCATTAATCCTGAGTAATTGCTGTAATGTAGACTACATCATTCAGTGCAGAAACCTCTTAAATTAAGGGTAGTACATTTATTTAAAAAACAATTTGATAAACCTTTTTGATAGCGGTTTTTAATTTTTAATGCAGACGTCACAACACATTACTCTGTACCTGTCCATTTGCAGCTGGCTTGAGTCACCATGTTACTCAGGCATGTCTTTTTGTCATTTCTTGTCTGTCCCATGTTAATTTTAGACACTCCAATAAAAGTTTCAGCTTTTAAAAAAACTGCAGCCTCTTTGGTATCTACATCCTTGGTGTAAACATCCTACATCCTTGGTAAAATAAAAGTTCCAAAACATACAAGGTTAAATACCTTACTATCATAACTTTTTATTTGTTGTTTTAACAGTCAGCCACTCAAAATCGTCTCAAATTGACATACATGAAACAGTTTTGTGAATAATTGAACTGTAATTTTAACTAGGAAACATTATCTAAGACCAATGTTACAACAGAAGCACAAAATGCAATTTGTACACTTTCCAAGCTTTTCATAGTAAGGAATTCTGTTCACAGATGCCAGATAAATGTCTTATATGAAAAATATAATAGAGCTTAAGGTTTTCTTCTGAGCCTGGGATGTAAGTCTCATTTTTGAAGTGGGTTAACATAACCATTATATTTTTATATACCTGTGCATTCTGTATTAGTAATAAAATGCCTGGTTGGAATAAGTGTTTAGAGTAAAGTGATGGCAGAGTGACTGTCCTTCAGTGTTGATTTACAGTACTTTTAAGTGATCTAGTTGATGAACTCTCAGGTTTTTATGGACAATGTTGGTGGAATTTGTGATTGGCATTGCTTTAGCCTTTTAGCCATCTGTTACAAAACTCCTATCTGCTGTTCTGTTTTATAACTAGGCAAGGGGGCCTTCTGGTAAATTTCCACCCATCCATTCTGAGCTGCCTCCTGCCACAGCTGACTAGCCCCCGGCTGGCTGTGAGGAAGAGAACCATCATTGCCCTGGGCCACCTTGTCATGAGCTGTGGGAACCTGGTGTTTGTGGACCTTATTGAGCACCTGCTCGCAGAACTGTCCAAAAACGACACGATGTCAACCACCCGGACATACATCCAGTGCATTGCTGCAATCAGCAGGCAAGCAGGCCACAGGATTGGTAAGGAACTCTCACTGCAGCTTCCCTGTCTTTACTGGCATGGAGGGTGTTGTCAGGGCTAAGGATCTGCTTCCATTGCAAAACAAACTGGGACTGAAGTAAGCTCTTTCAGTCCCAAACTAGATCAAGATCACACTTTCTTGAAGCACCTTATTCATGACTCCAGGGAAGCATACACGTGTTCACAATCGCATTTAGTCTGTACTACCTTTGTCTAGGGCTGGGCGATATGGCCAAAAACATTATTACGATAAAAATTTTCATATCAGTCGATATCGATAATTATCACGATAAATGTCAAATCATTATTTCTTTCAAGTTTAAAGGCAGATTTTTTCTCCCGAGTGAAAGTTGAAGAAACCAGACAGTTAATTGGTAAATTAAACAACTCTTTATTTTAAGAACACAACAAACACTTGCCAAACAGCAGAAACATTAAACAAATCTGAGGTAGAGAAGTCTTTTTCATGTCAAAATTTACAAAATAAATATCTTAATAGAAAAATTAAATACTGCAGTGTGATAAAACACACAAAGAAGATGGCTCAGACAGACTGCAAAGTTTAAAGTGCTCTGTTTTATGTCTGATCGTAAAAAGCCAAAATATCTCCAAATTACCGAAGTTGAATGACCTTTTCTGTCGACGATGTCATCGTCCTTCGAGCTGGTCGTTGGCAGCACTGCATTTGCTTCAGTGTCGCTCATTTCTCCACTCTAACTACAATCTCGTCAGCCACCACCGTGTGGGTAAACAACACCACGTTAGCTGCCCGGTCTGCAACATGCACGCGCACTCGCACAGTATTTTGTGCGCATGCGCATATCATCCGCAAAGCATAAACATATATATCGAACATTTATCGAACTTTTGTTAAAATTATATCGAGGAAAATTATATCGCGATATTTATCGTTATCGAATTATCGCCCAGCCCTACCTTTGTCACAAATACTTGTAATATAAGAGCTCTTTATACTAGTGCTGAGAGCAGCATCTGATTTATTTTAGAGCATTTCTACATAATAAATATTCAGAATAAATTTGCTGAATATTTATATTCTGAATATAATAAATATTCAGAGCATAAATAGTATGCTTTTGAGTAAACCATTGCAAATACTTTTTTTGGGGACTGTTGGAAACATTGTGTCTTAAGAAACTTGCTTCTTGTTAGCATTGTGATTACATTGAGCAAATAGTTTTAATTATCTTTCCTTAAATAGTTTGTCAGGGGCTGAGAAAGCAGTGTCTGCACAGCTCTCTAATTTAGTACTTCCATGCTTTAGCGGGAGAGCTGAATGGTTTTGTTAGGATTTTAATCAAGTGATTGCTTGGTCAGATTGTTCTTGATCAAGATTATTTTGCTGCCTTGCAGTTTTTTGATAAAGTAATTAAGGTTTCCTTTGATAAAACAAAGACTGCAACTATCAAGATATAAGATTGCTTAGTGCAAACATTTATACCCCTTTCTGAGTTACCTTCTTCAGGATTTTCAGTCATCATAAAATGAGTAAATTTAGGATTTATTTAAACCAGCAAAATGAATCACCTTTTCAAAATCCCCTCTTCATGACTCGGCAGTCCACTTTCTTTTTTGAAGGAGCTTTGGGGGGAAAAAAAAGTGCTTTTGAATCTTCTTACTCCTGTTGGATACCTAATTTTTTAATACAAGAACCTGAGATGGCCATTGCTTGCATACTAATAATTTATTTTATTTGTTAGAATCTAGTAGGAGTGCAAACCAAAGCTTCGATTGAAAGTGAATGGTCACATAATGCGTTTAATATGGCTGCTGTGTGTCACCCATGTGGGTGCTGCACTTCAGTGGTAGTTGAAATGTCTCCTCTGGGAGCCTGGGGGATGAAATGGACTCTATGAATTCTGTCAAATTATCTTTTTTTTTTCTTTCAGGTGAATATTTAGAAAAAATCATTCCCCTGGTGGTGAAGTTCTGTAATATTGACGATGACGAGTTGCGGGAATACTGCATCCAAGCCTTTGAATCCTTTGTCAGAAGGTTTGTACTTAAAAATATCTTTGCACAGACTTTTTGAGGCTGTTAACAATATAGGAATTATTTGAAGTCTAGGCGGCAGCAGAACTCATTGAGCTGAGCTGATGTCTGGGAATCCTCCAGTTGTCCAAGAACATACATTTTAATAAAATGTGAAAGTGGGTACATCCTTCAAAATCTCTGCAATAGGGGTAACATTCTGTTTCCGATTCAGTCATATCCATGAAAGTTAATTAGCTTGTAACGTTTGAATTGCAGGTGCCCAAAAGAAGTCTACCCACATGTTCCCACTATTATCAGCATCTGCCTGAAGTATTTAACCTACGACCCCAATTACAATTATGATGATGAAGACGAGGATGAGAATGCTATGGATGCAGATGGTGCGGATGAAGACTATCAAGGTACATAAAGGGCTTGTTAGAATTCTTCAGGTTTTGACGCTGAAACGTTCAGGGTTTCAGCTTCTTCGTGAGACTGTAATGATGGTTATCAGGCATTATTGATGAGCGGCTGAAAGTAGCTTCTTGATTCAATACTTGTACTTAATACTAAAATTTTAAGTGCAACTTGCTTGGGAACAGGATGACTGTATCGGGGTTCGATTAAGGCATGCTCGCATATGCATTGAAATGAGATGGAGAAATATACAGCTCATTTGCATGTGAATCTATATGAGAAAAAAAACAGGTGCAGAGTCTGTTATGGCAGCATTCTGTTTACAGTGCACTGAAGAGTCACATCCTGGCCAAGCCAAATACGTCTTAATAGGCTTTTACTGCTTTTCAGGCACGTTGCCTCTTCCTTTCATTTTTCTTCAGCTAAAACTTAAGTGTGTTATTGCACTCAATGTGTTAGGCACAGATGCACATTTCTTACAGGCTTGAGCTGCGTTGTGCTAATGTGTATAACACGTTTGTGTGCCTTGATTTCCAGTGAATATTGGGGTCTGTTGCAAGGCAACTGCTTGTTAAAGAATCCAGTTGAAATATTTTAATATTTTCAAATAATCAGTTGACTGCAGCTAGCAATGTTAACATTCAGCTACCTGCGAGGACAATTAATTACCGGTACTGCTGCTAGAGAGATGCTTGTGAAAACAATTACAGAGTCAGTTTGATCAATTAAGTGCTTACTAGGGACCATGATTACTTTTGATTTTGTGTTCTTTTCAATATGATCAATTGATTCACTTGATCAATTGAAAGATTTTGAAACGTTTTCATGGAATGTTCTTGAATATGTATTCCAGTGCATTTACGTACAGTATGACTCCAAATGCAACTGAGGTGTATGTTTACAGTTGGATGTAATGGGACTTAGTCCTGCTGCGGATATGCTTCCTGTGAAAAAACACCTATCCTAGTTGTGGACCCTCTTATTCAGGTTCTGCATAGGATCTGATGACAAGATTTAGAAACTGCCAAATGGCAGCTGCTACTTATTTCGGAATGAATTCCATAAATCCATAAAAGATCCTTAAATAGTTCTCTCAACCAGCTTGTGTTCTTTTCGGAGGAGTAATATCTAATATACTTTTGCAATCCACTTCATCACGTTAGCAGGAACTATCAGTGCAAATGTCTTTTGGCAAACCTTCATCTTTCCTCTGCACACTCAGGTGCTCCATACCTCAGTCTTGATTTTGACTCATAGCAATGGTGAAAACACAGTGACATCTAATTTACAACCACTGTCTTAAACTTTGAATATAGATTTTACTCTCAATATTCCTGTTAGTCTTTGAAAATGACCTTAAGCTGTTGCAGTGAGCAAAAGTGGATTGACGATTACTTTACTGCCTAAAATGCTTTACATATGGAATAGGCTTCTTTGGATTCTGATATAGTAATTTGCCTGCTGTTCCTAGGAGGATGTGCAGTTTGTCTTTTATGGTTGAATTGCTTCCTGAAACCATTTAGTTTGTCTCTTCATAGTCTGATTTAACAAGGATGTCCAAAATGCTTATTTGAGTTTTCATTATGGAAATGTACCTTTTTGGATTTTATTTTTCCCTTTGCACAAGCTTAATGATTTTTTTTTTTTGGCTGATCGGCACTATATCGTGAACTGAAGTAGAAGACCTGATAACTTAGGATTTTAAAGTGGGTTTTACAATTTCCAAATTGGCACATTAGTTTTCTCAACTGAGGCAGTAATCTGTTGTATTCCCTATTGCCAGAGTGATTAAGCAGGTGTTGCTTGTTTAAAAGGTCTTCTGATCTTCATTCCCTGCTGTGGCAACAGCATTTGCATGATTGTCTAATTTTTTGAAATTCTGGTAGCATTTTATCACATGACACTTAATCACTTTGATTAGGTTATCTAGTATGTAGATAAATCCATCAGTATATTCTGCCATTTTACCACTGGCAATTGAGACTGTTGATAGAAGGCTTGGCTCCCACTTTCTGTATAGTGGCTCTGTACATTGTGCTGTGAACCATGCTGACAACTTAAAGTTTCCACATTCAGACCACAGTTTATTCAATCTTTCTGAACATCAGTTAGCGGGAATAGATTTTCTCCAAAAGTAGAACAGGACAATAGGAAACACTGAGCCGAGCTGTCAAGGACTCCTACTGCCTGTCAAGGTCTGCTGTGTTTCAAATGGCTTTGATTTCACTTTCTCAGACCACAACAGAACGAAACGCAAGCCAAATAAGAGGTTGCTTCTTCTTGCCAAAATGTGATTTAAAAGTTAGCTTTATAAAAGCTTCGGTTTTTTTCCCCTCTCTGTCCAACCGTTGTCAGAAACCCTCTCATTCCCAACTTGTCAACCTGACACCAATCCCTGACGTGTAGGGCACAAACACTGGGTAGGATTCCAGTCCATGTTTCCATTCAGCCGAGTCTGCATGTCTAGAACGTAGCTGCAAACTCATGGGGACGTGGGGAGAATGAGCTTACTCACTGTAGTCCAGTGCACTACTGTGCTGCCCTTATTTCTTCATTCACAGTACAGATGCCAATTCTCTGTTCATCTGCCTCCATTCCTGACCTCCCCCTTTTGCTAGTGACTGTGACTAGCACATGAATAAACACAAAAGATGTTTCCCACCTCTAAGTACACACCCGTATGGATCTGTTCAAACGGGGCACACTTGAGCTGGGCAGTCACTCACCCGCAATGTACCGGAACCCTTGTGTGGCAGGGCTATAGGACTGTTTTTCCCCTGCAGTTCCAATTTCCGGCTAGAAATCGAGAACAGTGTTTTTATTGGATTAAAAGATGTATTCACAAGCCTGCGGCTTCACCTCACAAGATGTTTTGTTGCCTCTTTCTGAATCGCAGAATGTGGTGCTCCTCATACCTGGAAATGTAGTATTTTGTAATGTAAATTGGAGTTTTATAAGTTACTGTGTAAATTTTACTTTAGTTTGGTTTGAAATTTGCTCATCAATGCAGTTACAGTTCCCTGTGAATCACAGGACTGAGAAAAGAAGCCACGACTGTAACTCAAACACGTAAAGCAGAATTATTAAGTACACTACTCACGCTGTGTGCTGACAGTAGATAAAATAATATTCCAGACCACATCTTTTATGTGTGACATCGTTGTGTGACAGAGTGTTATTTTGATAGTGTTAGATATTTTGTCCCTCTCAACATTAGGTGTTATGCTGTTCATTTTTTAAAAGGTTCTTGAAGTAAACTTCTCACTGGAAACAAACAGCATATGAGATGCGGTTTGAGATCTCATTATTTACTTGGTCCACGACCTCAGCATTGTGCTGTGCTGCAGACAGAGTAGACTGCAGCAGTAACTATAACAGACGTCACACAGGTGTGAAAAAGGCATCCAAGATGTTTCTACTGTTGATTAACTCTTATTTGAGCAACTTTGCTCTACGTGTTCAATCAGTAATATCTAATTTGGTGTTTCCTATTTTATTTATTTTTTTCGAAAAACCCTTTACACATTTATGCCTAATTATTTATAATTAATTATATTAAGCGTATTAATTATTTTAAACATATTAGTTTTGTTATACTTTAATAAATAGAAATAAAAATGCTTAAGCTGTTGAGCCTTCTTCAGTATGAAATTAACCTCTGCTTGTTCCATTGGTGTTTGCATGCTAACAGAGACCCCACTTGATTCTTTAGTAGTCAGACTTTAAACGTTATTTAACAAAAAACACAATGCACTGTTAATTTAAAAAGTAACCTCTGTCTGAGCCTTTTAATGACCATAAAGAGGCTTTGTTTTCTCAATTTCTGCCATCACAATAAGTTTCAAGAGCAAGCACTCTGCCACATTGCTGTAGCACAAAAATGTCCTACCAGTTCCTTCTTTTTTTAAAGAGTATGGAACAAGTTGCCCATCCATGCTGTCGAAACCACTATCCTAGATTCTTTAAGAAACAGCTTTATGAGATCTTGCATCAGTTATCTACTAATTTACTAATTATGAAACGGGTCACATGGGCTGAGTGGTCTCCTCAAACTTATAACCATTCTTATGTTCTTAAACATCTTAACTGTTCTAAGACGGTTAGAATTAAGTTTCCTCTACATTTTACAGTAATTGCTAAGAGTATGTCAGTGACCTCAGTCCTCGGGCATTGTGGTTACATCCCTAGTGCTTTGGAATGATGTACTCTTTTGGTCAAAGTAATATACATGTAGAAGACACCCTGTCACTCTCTTGTTCTATATATATATACCACATTCATATTCTTCCCTTTCATTTAATAATTCATGCAGCAGTCAAGCTTGTAAACATCTCTGGGCTACTTTAGCATGACATACTGCAAGAGATGATAAAATTGTGGTTCTTTGTTCATAACTTTTCATACCATTCGCACTTAAGTCTTGCCTTCGTACCCTTTAAGCACTTTCCATGTTCCGGAGCACCCTTCACTGAGCCCTGCTGACTCCTCATGCTGGAGTACTTCCACTGTGACTCGGTACAGTAGAGCTCTGGTGCAGTACTTGTTTTGAGAAGTGTTGGAACTGACTTAAACCAGTTTAACCTTTGATAATTTACTTCTTGTAGCTGTTAGTCCATGTTTAAAACATTGTGTACATGGTTTCGTAATAAAATCGTCCTGTTATACGTTTAGTTGACAGAGCAAGTGGGATGATGAAGCACACCTTAAGTAGCACTCAGGTGACCTTTATGCAAGGTGACTTACTTTCAGAACAATTACAGAACTGGAACAAAATATTTTGTGCAAAATGTATATATTCAAGAGTGGTGTAACACTTGAAATTTGTCATAATGCGATAAATCACACAGTAGGGGCAAAAAATTTCCAGGAAGCACAATTTATAACAGCCGAGGTGAGGAATTACAATACAGCACACCTGAAGTAACACCGTAGTGGTGATGACAGGTTGCAGGGTGCAGGCAGAGATGGATTGTCGGAAGAGCAAGGGAATGGAGAGCTGGGGCTTTTGAAGTGGTGCAGGATTTGCTTAGAAATTCTGACCTTCACATGACTGCTGTGAGGATGCCTTTGTGAGCTCCGAAGTCCAACAGTTCATCGTTTAAAGATTGAACGCGCTACTGTACATCGAAGCAAAAAAAAAAAGTTTTAAAGACTGATCTCTTTTAAAATGCCGAACAACAATAAATTATTTGCTTTTCACTGTTGTGCACTTGGGCAAAGTTTTGTTAAAACTGGTCTGATAAATGCTCAGAGGTATGACCGGGTCTCCGTGTAGTCTTTGTTCATGACAATTCTTCATCTGACTGTTGCCCTGTAAAAAAAGAAAGGTGGCCTTTGGCTCCGTCTCTGTTGTCTCCCGGCTCCATTCCTGCGTTATGCAGCATGCGCCGTAAAAACCAGCTTTCGGTTCTGGTTCTGGTGCGTTCCGGCTAGACCGTGACGGAGTTTGCGTGCTTTTTTTCCCCCCGCCGCCGCCTCCAGGGAGCGACGACGAGTACAGCGACGACGACGACATGAGCTGGAAGGTGCGCCGGGCTGCTGCCAAGTGCCTGGACGCCGTGGTCAGCACGCGCCACGAGATGCTGCCCGAGTTCTACAAGACCGTCTCCCCGGCCCTGATCGCCCGGTTCAAGGAGAGGGAGGAGAACGTCAAAGCGGACGTCTTTCACGCCTACCTGTCCCTGCTGAAGCAGACGCGGCCGGCGCAGAGCTGGCTGTGTGACCCCGACGCCATGGAGCAAGGGGAGACGCCTCTGACCATGCTGCAGAGTCAGGTACTCCTCCTGGGCAGGGCTGCCCAGTCCGGCTCCTGGTGGGCCAGGGGTCCGTCGGTGTGGGTCCTAGTGCCCCAGCGAGTCCGGCAGGATTTTGTTGTAGCTCAGCTCTTAACGAGCTCACTCAGCTGGCGACTGGTTTAATTGGACCAGTATAAGAGCGTCTCCCAGCTCTTCGTGTGTCGCTACTCTTAAGCAGATGTGGAAAAACTCCAGGCCCTTCAGGACCAGGACTGGACAATTGTCAATGGACAGAACTTTCCTGCTTCATATTAATAAATATGAAGCTATAAAAGTGACCCTGTAACTCACAGCTGGCAACCCACTGAAGCTCAGCAGGTGTGAGCCTGTTCAGTACCTAGGTGGGAGGCCTCCTGGGAAAAAACTAAGGTTGCTGCTGGAAGAGGTATTAGAGGGGCCAGCAGGGGGCACTCACCCTGTAGTCTGTGTGGGTCCTAATGTCCCAGTACAGTGACGGGGACACTATACTATATCTCCTCCCCACTAATAGCTGGTGTGTGGTGAGCGTTCTGGCACACTATGGCTGCTGTCGCGTCATCCAGGTGGGGCTGCACATTGGTGGTGGTGGAGGGGAGTCCCCATTACCTGTAAAGCACTTTTGAGTTGAGTGTCCAGACAAGTGCTATATAAGTGTAAAGAAGGATTATTATATTTAATAAAATATTTCGAAATATGTATGATGTTCTTTAGCAACTAATGAAAGATGTTAAATCTTTAATGATTCCTGTGTAAAAGCTACAAAAAGCACAATTACATTTTACAGGCAAAACTGTCTTCTGCAACTCCAAACATTTGAATACTACTGTTGCAATATGAAACATTTTTCACCGGAAATATGGAAGACTACGCTATTGGAACTAAAAAAATAAATATAAACCACTTTTGCAACAAAATGAAACTGAGCCTGTGCCATCTGGAGTGGTATAATTGGAAGTCTTGAAATTTGAAGGTTTTGTTGAGTGATGTTTGTTCTTTGTTCCCAGTTGACTGAGCTAATCTTGAATCAGCTTTCACATTCCTGGCATTCAGCTGCTGATCAATCAGTCAACAAACATCACAGTGTGCATAATTGTGAGGCATGGACCACAAGAGGTCAATCTGGCAGTCTTAAGTTTGATTGCATAACAAAGTTTTGTCTACAAGCAAATATCATATTCTGCCAAAGCTTGCAACATGAAAATTGCTTGCAATTGCTTTTGGTGTTTAAATTGTATGGATTTTATTTCTACGGTTGGAGGTGAAAATATGCTTTTGGCTACGTTAACAGTGGAAAACCTCCCTGAGGATTGACAAATACAATAATTTTCTCTGTCAGCATGTGTATATATATTTTGTTTTATATAGGTTCCTATGATTGTAAAAGCCCTTCACAAGCAAATGAAGGAGAAGAGTGTTAAAACCCGGCAGTGTTGCTTCAACATGCTGACCGAGCTGGTGAACGTATTACCAGGAGCTCTGACCCAACACATACCCGTTTTGGTTCCAGGTATGCACTGCAAGCACATTTTCTCTGCCTTCGTTACTTCAGAGAGCAATGCAGGAAAGTCTCGGGCGTCTGAAATGATTTGATAGGATATAGGATCTGCACAGAACAGTCTATTTCCAGATCGTAACTGATGTGTAACTTCTTTAGTCATCTTATGTCTGTTGCCTTGAAAAACCGTGTTAGGTTGCTACAGTACTGAGATGGGGATTCTACACTTAAATCACTTCCCAAGAATTACCTTCATACCATGATTACCAATGCATATAATGGCAACTGTTTACTGTGTATGTGTAGTTATTAATTATTTATGGTTATGTTGGTGCCTTGTTTTTGAGGTAGCTTACAATTTGCTGAGCTTGGATTTGGATCTTCTTTTCAATGGCTACATTTAAGCTTCTTGTTTATTGTTCTGGTCAGAGGACTTAGTTGTCCAAATTGTTTATTTAAATGTTCTTTGAAGTATGCCAGTTCAGTCTTAAGACTCCGTGGGATGTCACTAAAAGCTGGACACTGCCTATGGGCAGAAATGTTAAGCAGTGGTCAGGGTTCTGGAGTCGTAACTGGAAGGCTGTGGGTTTGAGTCCCAGGTGAGACGCCGCTGTTATACCATTGAGCCGGTCCTTCACCTCAG
This sequence comes from Lepisosteus platostomus, assembly GCF_059453375.1. Taxonomy (NCBI): domain Eukaryota; kingdom Metazoa; phylum Chordata; class Actinopteri; order Semionotiformes; family Lepisosteidae; genus Lepisosteus; species Lepisosteus platostomus. The sequence goes on along the minus strand of NC_142619.1, from coordinate 29,002,237 downwards.
TTCTTCCAGTAAATCACTCAGTGGTATAAATAGGTACAAATGAAATACCCAGATAAAGAGCATGTTAATAGTAGTAAAAGTAAAAATAGTTTTACAGGGTTTGAAATTCAGTATGGGTGCCTGCTTATTTAAAGCTGCGCTTGTGAATGTGATGTACTGTTGTAATTTCTAGATGTTTCCTGAAAACAGTTAAACGGGTGAGAACGGGTGTTAGTTATTTGCTTAATTAACACATGATCCACACCTACCTTTGCTTTCAGTTTACTTCATTGAGTGAGGAGTACCTCATTTAGTTTGGTGTTTCCACCATCACCCGTACATTGTAAAAGTGCTCCAACCCAGACCTTTTTATTTAGTATTACATATTAGACTGGAATAATTTAACGTATGTTTGGGTGGGGGGTTGTCGGAGCAAAATTTCAAACGCAACAAAGTACCAGAATAAGTGAAAGTTGAAACTTTGAATTTAACAATATGAAGCTATAAAATATATTATTTTAAATGTTACTGAGGTCCCTCTGGCTTAGGGAAACCTAGTCACTGTTGGCCAGAGCCAGTACCTTGGCTCAAACCTCAAGTGCCTCTACTGGTCAAGCCACTTGAGAAGCCCTCTTCTCAAACAAATACAAATGCAGACTTCCTTATTTTCTACTTGCTGATAAAAACCAGTAAACATATTTGCAGAATTATGCATGGGCACGAGATGGCTGATGGCCCCTCTTTTCAGCAGCTTCTGTGAACACGTGTTTAGTGCTGGGAACAGAATGAAATCTGAATTATTATGACACGCGCTGAACAACTGCAATTTGACTAAAATTGACATTTGTTCTAGGGAGAGTTGATTTCAGTGCTGCTGTGGACTGAAAACAAGGGGGAATGTCAAAGCTGCAGTTTTCTGCATTGATGGACAGTCGCACCGGGGAAAACATCTGTTGCTTTCTAGAATACTCAATTTAATGGAATCTATTTAGACGGTTTTATTCAACCCCTCAAATTTAAGAGTCTCCTTTATTTTATGCTAGTAGGGAGGAAATAAACCCTGAACATAAATATGAAAATCAAGGCTTCTCATTTAAGCTATAATGTGTAGTGTGTAAACAAAACAGAACAGGCGACCTAGTACTCTGGAAAATTGTGTGCAATCTATTTTTGTTTTTCCACAGGCATCATATTTTCACTCAACGATAAATCCAGCTCCTCAAACTTAAAGATCGACGCATTGTCCTGCCTGTACGTTATTTTGTGTAATCATACTCCTCAAGTCTTCCACCCTCACGTGCAGGCTCTTGTGCCTCCAGTCGTGGCTTGTGTTGGGGACCCCTTCTATAAGATCACTTCCGAAGCCCTGCTGGTCACACAGCAGCTGGTCAAAGTCATACGACCTCTGGACCAGACAGCAGCTTTTGATGCCTCCCCTTACATTAAAGACCTCTTCAGCTGTACCATAAAGCGGCTCAAGGCTGCAGATATTGATCAAGAAGTGAAAGAGCGAGCCATTTCCTGCATGGGCCAGATCATCTGTAATTTAGGAGATAGCCTGGGCAGCGACTTGCCGAGCACCTTGCAAATCTTCCTGGAGAGGCTGAAGAACGAGATCACGAGGTTGACCACAGTAAAGGCGCTGACGCTGATTGCTGGCTCCCCGTTGAAGATCGACTTGAGGCCCATCCTGGGGGAAGGCGTGCCCATCCTGGCCTCCTTCCTCAGGAAGAACCAGCGGGCCTTGAAACTGAGCACGCTGGCCAGCATGGACATCCTCATCAAGAACTACAGCGACAGCGTGACGCCGGCCATGATTGATGCAGTGCTCGTTGAGCTCCCTCCTCTGATCAGCGAGAGCGACATGCACGTCTCCCAGATGGCCATCAGCTTCCTCACCACCCTGGCCAAGGTGCACCCCGCGTCCCTCTCCAAGATCAGTGGCTCCATCCTTACTGAACTGATCGCTCTGGTGCGTTCTCCCTTGTTACAGGGAGGAGCCCTGAGTGCCATGCTGGATTTTTTCCAGGCCCTGGTGGGGACTGGCACAACCAGCCTAGGGTACATGGACTTGTTGCGCATGTTAACGGGACCAGTCTATGCACAGAGCACAGCACTTACCCACAAGCAGTCTTACTATTCCATTGCCAAATGCGTGGCGGCACTCACTCGAGCCTGTCCCAAGGAGGGCCCGGCTGTGGTGGGCCAGTTCATCCAAGACGTGAAGAACTCCAGGTCCACCGACTCCATCCGCCTGTTAGCCCTTCTTTCCCTGGGGGAGGTGGGCCACCACATAGACCTGAGTGGACAGCCGGAGCTGAAGTCGGTCATCTTGGATGCTTTCTCCTCCACCAGCGAAGAAGTAAAGTCGGCAGCGTCTTACGCTCTGGGCAGCATCAGCGTCGGCAATCTGCCCGAGTACCTGCCTTTCGTGCTGCAGGAGATCTCCAGTCAGCCCAAGCGGCAGTACCTGCTGCTTCATTCTTTGAAAGAGATCATCAGCTCTGCCTCGGTAGCCGGGCTCAAGCCCTATGTGGAGAGCGTCTGGACGCTGCTGCTGAAGCACTGCGAATGCACGGAAGAAGGGACCAGGAATGTGGTTGCTGAATGCCTTGGAAAACTCACCTTAATAGACCCCGAAACATTATTGCCGAGGCTTAAAGGCTATCTTGTGTCAGGTGGGTTTTCTGCCTTTAAGTTTTATACATGGTGCTCAGGTGTTACTTAGAGACTGTAGAAACGGAACAAAATATATTCTTTTGAAGTAAAATCATAATCTGCATTGTAAGTTTATGTATTTAGAAATGTATATTTGGCACTGAAATTAATAAATCTGTCCATTGAGGTCTGTGATTGCTACACAATGCTATCAGTTCTTATTGTCTAGTTAGGGGATCAGTGCAGTCATTGAATTCATTTTTATATTGTTCAGCTCATGTGATTTTGAATTGACATTTTTGCCTATCTTTACATTAACCATTTTAATGTAACATTGACCTTGGCTTTCATTAGACTGATGTGTTTTTTATTTTGTCTTTCCAGGCTCATCCTATGCACGTAGCTCTGTAGTAACTGCAGTGAAATTTACCATTTCTGATCACCCGCAAACAATTGATCCACTCCTGAAGAACTGCATAGGTACTTTTTTATGTGTTTGGGGAAGTTAGCACAATTTTTAGCAAAATCTCAGGTTTGAGTTTATTGAAAGATTCTTTAATAATACAATTTAAAGACATAACCTTCATTTCGAAGTTATGAAGTGAACATTAAATTTAAATCATACAATAAATACACTCGTTGTAATCTCGTTGGTCATGCAATTCCTGTAGTAAAAAGATAGACACAAATATTTACTGATGCTTATAGATCTACAGGGTTTTACTTTCAAGGTTTTTTTATTGTATAAGCTATAGGCGCATCTTTCAACTTGAAATTGTATCCTTTAACTGATAACTGAACTTCGTATGTTTTAAATAGGTGACTTCCTAAAAACGTTAGAAGACCCAGACCTGAATGTGCGAAGGGTGGCCCTGGTGACATTTAATTCTGCAGCGCACAATAAACCTTCCCTGATAAGGGACCTCCTAGACACTGTTCTTCCACATCTTTACAATGAGACAAAAGTGCGGAAGGAGCTCATCAGAGAGGTGACTGAGGCCCATCTCTTTCTCAGCCTTGTTTGGTCCAGGCGCTTTTTACCTGCTTTTCACCATTCCGAGTTTTGTGCTTATGATTTGTGAAATTTACACACGTTGTGCCTAATAAGAGGTACTTTAACAGCTGTGAACCAAAATGCTGTGCGACTGAATCTTTTCTCCAGACAGCGAGAACTCCTTAAATAGCTAAATATGTATTGTTCTCGATGACATGGCACTGTACTCATCTATTTTATATTCAAAATTCAATATGTCTGGAACATGGAAGGAGCATTAAAGCACAACAAATGTGTAAATGTATATAATAAGTAGAAATCACCTCTATATAATGTGCTATTATCATGTTATCTATTATCATGAGCTATTATTATATTTACATGTAATTCTCTGCAGGAGTGTGGCTCTTTTTAGATGTGTGCTCTACAGCTATTAATTGGCTCTTTTTAAAATGTGTTTCCCCGTGTGTTTTTTTTCTTTGTGGATCTTTGGGTCTAAAATGACGTGGCCATTTTCAGGTTTTCTGTATATATCGCCATGGATATATATTTAAATTCCATGTCTTAGTGTTAACCACATTGGAACGTATTTGTGCAAAGCTGTTGCTCTGCTGTGATGGGCTGCCATGCTCATCATGGAAACATGCAAAGCAGGTCTTGTTTTAAAGCCCCACGCCTGCTCTTGTCAGCAGTTCACCCCTCTGCTGCTGTGCCCAAGTGAAACAGCCTCCTGGGTGATGGATAGGAGCTAAACTGTGTTGGTCTCAGCAACGCGTCCTGTGTCTTATTGAATATTGGCTGAAAATTCAATTTTAAGATTAGCATAAACCTTCCTGAAGAGCCTGAACCCATGGTCCGAGATTGCTTCATCGGCTTCATCAGCCTTACTCTCCTTGCCCAAATAAAAATCTGTTTTTGACTTTGGTATTTTCTTGAGCCATGGCCATCTAGAACCTAATGATAAAAGCAAGCCTTCTTTTCTTTCATTGGGCAAGCCTGAGAGTCACGTTGCAGGCGTAAGACTCGGTTAAGGCAGATTTACCCATAGTATTTGCCTCATAAGTTTTGCTCATCTTCTCCCTTATATGCCAGGTGGAAATGGGACCATTCAAGCACACAGTGGATGATGGCTTGGACATCCGAAAGGCAGCGTTTGAGTGCATGTACACACTGCTGGACAGCTGCTTAGACAGACTAGACATCTTTGAATTCCTCAATCACGTTGAAGACGGATTAAAGGACCATTACGATATCAAGGTACTTTCCCATTTTTTTTGGTTCACTGTGATATTGCTTTATATGGTTTTTACTAAGTTGTACTTTTAAGAGTATTTTTAAACAGTTTTCATTCAGCAGAGAGGGAGAGAACCCAAGTGTGTGAAATCTTTTATTCTTGTAGATGCTGACTTTCTTGATGCTGGCCAGGCTATCCACACTTTGCCCGAGTGCAGTTCTGCAGAGGTTGGACAGACTTGTGGAGCCACTGCGTGCAACATGCACAACAAAGGTAAATGAAAAATCTGTTCTGGGTGGTGCTGTAAGCTACAGTTTTTTTTAATTGGAAACTTTTCAAGAATTGTAACGTATGTACCATTGTGGAGTTGATACACAGTAGGATTGGAGAGTCCCTTTTAATGCCAAAGCACTGCTTCAAATTCTTGGTAAACATGTCCCTCAAAAGAAGAGCAGATAGGACAGTCAAAACATGTTCTGCCAGCTGTTTGATTTTAAACTCACCTCAACATTCAGTGTTGGGACTAACAATTACAAAATGATACAAACACCTTATTTAAAAAGACCCTCTGCTAACTGGCTAATTTTTAAGTGCTTAAGCTGTGCTTTCTATATTATTATTTTATGTCAGGCATCTTAAAAGTGCAGGCAACTAAAACTTATTTTCAAAAATTCAATAGGTATCCAAAAAGTGCCTTAAGTCATTCACAGGTTTTTAGAATCGTCTAGATGGTCAATAATCAGAGAGGATGCATGTTGATGCCACTTTCCTTTGTTTCCACAGGTCAAAGCCAACTCGGTCAAGCAGGAGTTTGAGAAGCAGGATGAGCTCAAGCGATCAGCCATGAGGGCGGTAGCAGCCCTTCTGACCATTCCAGAGGCGGAGAAGAGCCCACTCATGAGCGAATTCCAGTCCCAGATCAGCTCCAACCCCGAGTTAGCCGCTATCTTTGAGAGCATCCAGAAGGACTCGTCATCTGCTAACATGGAGTCCATGGACACTAGTTAAATGTCTGCTTCCGAAAACTTGGGGACCCTTTTATTGTTCCATGCATTGCACTGAAACTACAGTTTAGAAAACCGAAAAACAGCAAAAATGATAAAGAAAACATTGTCTAAGCTCCAGTGCTTATCACTATGTTCCTCTTTAACCATAAACAACGGTATGATTGGCTATTTGTTCTTGTTGCTTTTTTTGTCTAGTGTTTAATCCAGAAAGCTGCAAAGTGCACAGGTTACTTCTCATGCAGCGTTCATACGCTATCAAGTATTATTTGGTAGCAGAAAAAAGAAATAATTGAAAACCAATTGTATAAAACCTACTGTTGGCTTTAAGGATGGGAGATTTATAGTTATTGTCTTTTGGAGTTGGATCCAATTGACTCATGAGTTATATCCTGGGAAGGGAGGGGGTAGGATTCAATCTTTATATATATTTTCATGACCATCCCTTTTTTTATTTCCTTCTTCAGTTTCCATGCTTTTCATATCTAGATTGTTTTTGTACTGTTTGAAATATCATCTCTGCCTGATCTTTAAGTTAAGCTGTTGAGTATCAGTCTCCAATTGGCAGCAAGGAAAATCTGCTTTATAAAAGTTTACTACATTAAAGTGGTTTGGCACAGTTGGTAAAAACACAAGATAAATCTTTGTGATTTTTCTTCCTGTTAAGTAGAGAGTCATGATAATTTGAATTCTTTCTTTTTTTTTTGCATGAGTGAAGTAAGCCAGTGTGCAGTTCATCTTTTAGCAGTATATAAAAGTTTAAAAATCAAGACATTTCCTGTCATCCTCAGTATATACCATTACGTTTCTTTTCAGCTGGTGGTTAATGGTGAGACATGGTGTCAAATACAAGTTTTCCTAATTATAGGCCTTGCTGCAGAACGTTTGGGGGGGGCAGGGGAGTAATTGCTCTATAAGAGTAACCTAATGCACATCAGCAAAAATGTGAATGGCAGTTTTAGCGAGAGCAATGTCCAAAGTTAAGTTGGAGAAAAAATACACTTTGACACAATTTACTGCAGGTAGGCTTTCAAATGTAGCTTGGAACTCTTTCCTTTTTGGGGCCAAATATAGTTGTAGGAAATCTTTAGAACCTTGTTATCAATCTTTTAAAGAGCTTGTTGTTCAATAAGTTAATCAGCAGGATGAATTGAAATTGGATGAAAATCATATTCTTTCTCTTGGGCTTCATGAAAGTATTCATGTCAAGACAGTGTGATAATAGAGTTGAGGTCCAGGACCAGTTAGGTGAACCAAGTTCATAACATCTCAACACTTTGGTTACAAATCAGGTCACTGGGAAAGTTCAATAGTTTCAGAGTATTGTTGAGGTTTTTTTTAAGTACAGCTGTGATAGACACTGACAGCAATCTAGAAAATAAAATGGATACTCCTCTTTACTTTTAAATCCTTCGTTGGTCCTCTCAGCATTTCTTTTTTCATATTAAAGTTTTAGGATTATTTTTTCATGTTCAAACAAATGTTTAAAAAGCCAGACACTTTTGCACAGCTATGTCATGAGATACATTGTTCGTGAAGAGGGAAAGTCTCTTGCTCTTGCCCTCAAGATATCAAGATAAGGCTAAAAAATTTTTTTTTAAATGTCTAAAAGGTAGGTTTCTCTTGGTTCGTTTTCTCATGAAATACAGTTTGCTTTGTTGGTTAATGCACCTGCACTTGCTTTCTCTCCAGTGGGAGAAACTTCTTTGAAACCTGTCCTGTAGATCCTACAGTAAACCTCCTGCATCTCTCAAAATGCTAAACCACCATTGTTTTCATGCATATTGGTGGAGACATTAATTCCAGTTGTTCAAAATCCTTTTCATATGCTTTGATTAAAAAGGGTCTGTTGAAACTCTCGTGCTGTATAGAGGGCCACAGATAACTGGTGTACTTGATAATCCAAATGATGCAATAAACACCGATTTATCTTCTACGTTTTTGAGTGAAGCATTGCAGAAAAAAAAGGTTCAGCTGAAGCATGCCTCCTTGAAGCACTTAGACAGAAGGGGAGAATTAACTTAGAAATAAGTTATGAGCTTAAATAGAGACGGTACCTCTTACCAAAACTCAAGCAGCATCTGAGCAAATGCCACTTTGAGACTTGGGAGTTTTTCTGCAGGAGGGTGTCTTCAGAGCCCAAATGCCATGTTATAGGAATTTTACAAACCAAAAATATGAGAACTGATGTTTTTGCCATAGGGATGTCTACTTTTGTCAAATGGTCATTTGTCCAAAGCAGGGAAGTACTTAAAAACACAACAGATGCCCCAGCTCTCCAACGTGAAACGTGCAGATGAAAAGCCATTTAAGGTATTGTGACTAACGGAGTGGTCCGTTACTTGTTTTGAACCCTCATGAACACAATTTGGATGTCCTCAGCTGACCCGTGTTGATACCCAGTTCTTACAGCTAAGCAATTATCATCAATTGTGAGTAAATGAGACATCTCTAGGCGGGGTACTTATAAGTGCATGTGACATCTGCCAGTGTTTTTTCTAATACCGATCATATAGATTGAGGTTAGGAGCACATAGAATTGGGCTTTTGTTTTTGCAAACCAAATATATTTACAGAAGGGTAAATGAACAGGGCTGAATGTACACAATTATTTTCTAGTAACTCTTACTGCAGCCAGGACTGTACACTATTAATTGTGACACAGCATCATGATTGAACTGCAAATAAAGATAAATGTGTCTTAGGGGTGGATGCTGTCTGCACCGATCTACAAAAAACTTGAAACTCCATTAATATTATTTTAAAACCACAGGATGACTGATGCTTCAGATCAGTTTGCTTTGTCCTCGGCAATAAAAACATTGACAGTAGAGTCATTCTTTTCTCTGTATAGATGTTTTATATGCTAACCTTCAAATGAAACTCATCCCTTATAAATGCAACAAAGAAACAGATGTATTAGTTGAAAAATTATCCATCTCTGGCCAAATTTACCCCTGGTCTTCACCAGTCATGTCTTCTTACTAATGTAACAATTGGCCTCATCACTCTGCTCTCTTCCCCACAGATAGCTGGTGTGTGGTGAGCGTACTGGTGCACCATGGTGCATTTTCCAGGTGGGAGCCACACATTACCACTAAAATCCAAGGTCCGGTTTGCTCATGTAATACTGTAGGTCATGCAGAATAGGGGTCAGTGATAGGGGTCCTCTCCTCTGTGTTCTACCTAAAAGGACAGGATTATTTTATGGGAATTGGCAGCTCTTCTCCTGTTAACAATGCAAATCGATGTGCTCATGTCACTTTCCTATCAGTTCCTCAGAGAAATAATCATTTAAACATTTGAATAATGCTGTGGAAAAGCCAGCCCATAAATTAAAGGTCAACTGTCCAGATAAGATGAATGGATCATTTCAAAAACGTATCATGGACGTACAAAACTTCACATTTCAGCACTTTCAAATGCAGATGACACGACTGACGTCTATGTTAAAGACGGATACCTGAGTTGTACAAGAACGGAGTTTCGATGCCGTTTAATAAGTGCAAAGGCATGTATTTGAGACCTGGTTAATTGCTCAGTCCTCTTCTGTTTAATGAAAAATGCAATCCTATTTTCCACACTAATGACTCTTACTAATAGTGTTAAACACCAATTTGCCGCTTCGTAATTTCATACAAAGAGTGAAGAATAACGTTGAATGGGATCATTCATTAATTAGTGTGCAGCACCGAGCTCTTGGCTTCTGCTCAAAAGGGGCTTTCTTATGTCTTAGAAATACTTGCAGTCACTGCATGATTGTTTTGTTTTTTTGTATCCCCTGGCTTTGGAACTGCCAATTCGGCTCTAACCTCTCTATTGCTTGGGAAGATTGAGGACCTGTGCTGGCGCTCCTCTGACTTTCACTCCTATTTGCATCTTCTGTCTGTCATTGGACAAGCTGCAAGGAAGAACTGTGGCTGACAGGAGGAGCAGCACATCTCTCACTCCACTGTTTGCTCACAGGTGCCCCCTACCAGATCCCAGGAGTCACTGTGAGAAAATCCTAACTCCTGCCCACCTTACCCTGGCAGCACTCTGCTTGCTGTGTGCCCTGTTGCTGGGGAAATTGTGGTCAAAGCCCAGGCTCCAACCCATAATACCTCACTTATAGAACTTCACTTGAGTGCCTTCGCTGTCTGAGCTGCTCGGGATCCCCACTAATCTTATTTTTCAACCTGTGTGATATTTGAGAAGTATGAGCCTGAAACAAAAGACGACGCATCAGTAAAAGGTACGTGAATAGAAAAGGTTTATATTAGGTTTCACTTGTGTAATAAAAAAAAAATACATAAAATACTGTCTCCCCAAGATGAAGATGAACAGCAACCTTTAAGCTTTCAAGGTACATCATGACATCCATTTCTGAATAACTGGTTAGTTATGCAGTTAGCCGAGTTCTTTTCATTCTCTTGCTGCCTTTAAGGGCATCTTTTTTACCCCGCACAGAGAGCTCTAACCCAGCATGCACTTTTGCTTTCGTTCTGCAATGATAAACTTGATATAAATAATGAAAGTGCAGACCACAACAGACAGTGCCACAATATGAAAGGGCAGGTGAGACCAGTTATGTGAAACTCCCTCAGGTGTGGTTTTGGAATTGCCTGCTCCAAAGTCTGAAGTAGGTCTCAGTAACAATTTACATCAATACCTCTAGCTGTTCGTTCATCCCACTTGTGCTACTAAACTCTTAGGGGATTCAACTTACCTACTCCGATTTATATGAAGCAATGCTCTCATTAGGACTCCTTAGGACTATCAGTGCTGTAACAGAGCATTGAGGATGTGTATCCACTGGTCTTTGAGGAGCATCAAAATCTTAACGAGTGTAGTATACCTTCATAATCACAAGCCATACTTAACCTTTACTATTGAACTATGCTATTGAATTAACAGTTAAACACCAACCAGAGGACACAAGTGTAAGCTAAGTTGAGGTGTATTTAAAAACCAGAAAAGGAGGCATGTTTTTACCCACAATCTTCTATTAGTATGGAACAAGCAACCAAGCAATGTTGCTGAGGCCGATACCCTGACTTCTTTGGACAAACATCTGGATGAGATCCTTGGATCAATTAACTATTGATCAAGAGGCTAGACTCGCCAAAAGGCCTCCTATCGTTTGCAACCTTGTTCTTGTATTGAGTACAATCCTATACTTAAAATCGGTGTCTCGGAATTAAATCCAAAGGCAAAGCTCCAATGGATTTAGCTATAAGTCATCAGTCATTTTTGTTATTTGTAGGTGATGAAAGATATGGATATCTGGTGTTGTCACTAGTTATTTTCTCATGTGGCAAAATGTTTCAGAAATACATAATTCAAATCACATTGCCTGGCAAACTCGTCTACAATATTTAATAATTGAAGGGGATGACTAACTGTGCATCATAAAGTGAATTATTAATTCACCTCACCAAATGACTTATTTTGGGAAAAGCTGACCTTTTTTGAGGGTTAATCTGAAATTCCCAGTGGGAGGTTGAAAAGACAGGCTCAGCAGGAGGTAACCTGCCCCCCCCCCCCCCCAGTTCAATTTAACAGCACCTCATTACTGCTGACAAGAACATTCACAGCTAGCTGAACATTGCCACAGTCTCGGCTTCATCTCAAAGATAAAACCTAATTTTCATCCGCCAGAGCTGTGGGTTTTATGAAGTCTTCTATTGAGAACAACAAAAAATCTTTCCTGACAACGGAGGAATATCAACATGATGGTTGCAGCTCTGTGAAAGAAAACAGGTTTAAGCACATGTGAGAAACATTTAATTAATCAATTAGTACATATTAATGAACTACTACATTTAAGTATGTGTTATGGCTATGATTTGTGTATCTTTAACCATTTCAGTGTACTTCATAAATAACACCAAAGTTGCACCTGCTGTTTAGAAAGTGCTTCTTGTACTTTATTTCTACTTAATGCACTCTTCACAGAGTAAAACCTACTCTGCCCTAAACTGTAAGCTAGGAATAGTGGGTACTAGTTCAAAACCTGGGTAAGTCACTGCTGTTATATCTTTGAACGAGGTGCTTGCTTCAATAATATGCTCTCCTGTGTAAATAGAAACAAATATGAATAATAATTTTCAAAAAGAAATTATTTTTTTTAACTTTCCTTTCCTTCCCATACATCTTTAGGTGGGTAGGTTGTATATCTATCATTTTACTTTCCCTTGCCTACTTCAGCATCATTTTTTGCCACCTTGAATTAAATTGTTTTTTCATGAACTTGGTATTTCTTATGGACTGAAGTGAAGAAAGACTGTTTGTTCTATCAATCATTTTGTTGTGTATCAATCTCAACAAGAGCAACAAAGCCTAAGAAAATTAATAAATAACTCAGAGAAGTACCTGCAGACATATTACAAAGATGTAGTCATTTATTAATTGCTTTGCAATCCTCCACTGTTTATACATTAACAAATAAATCACCATAGTAATGAGATGGCATTCTTGAGAAAATAGGATTCTTCCCTGAATGTAAATTTCAGAGCAGACTGCAAAGTAGTAAACGAAACCTGTTGGCTGGCAGCACACATCTGTCTTTTTCAGTATTATTTGAACTTGACTGAGGTAGAAGTGGAAATATTTCTCAGTAAGGTTCTAAAAACAAGGACGGTTATTCAGCAACATAAGAAGAAGGAAAACAGCAGCTGTTTCCAATGTTTTTACATGAATACTTGCAGCAAATCATTTGTAATCTTCAGGCTAACTGATGCTCATTTCTACAAATTCAGTGATCAAACTGCAGGCCAGGACCTGGTTTGCTGTTTTGAATAGCAATAAAGGGACCGTTTGGAAAAAGGATTAGCTTCTGATCCTTTCTAAGACTTGTTTTCAGTGACCCAGGGCTTGTTAGTTCACATCCCTGTTGACTTTCAGGTAAGATTGTCCTTTTTTGTTCTTCCTCTTTATGTATTTTTATTGTTTTCAACCGGTTTATTTTTTTCAACAGAATGTTCACTAGGAATAAGGACCCCCAAGAATTCAGTGTACTGAATTTAGTCAAAAGTTCGCTCGGCTGAGGGCTAACCACTTGGCCATGTGACGAAGAGGCTAGGGCCCCCATGCAGAGTAAGGAGTAACCAAGGGGTAGCTGGAGATGGGGTGGATCAAGACTGAAAGACATATGCAAGGGAGAGAAAGGAATAACGTATAGTATTTATAATGTTCTGGGTGAGGTAATGACATCAGGAGTGATTGTGAATTACTGACAGCTGAGTCAGACCTCGGCAGTTGTCATTCCTCCCAAAAAATTTTGTTATAAAATCCATTTAATGTGCACACTGTATATGCAGGGAGGATTTCTGTAGTCTAGTGGACCTCATCAAGGACAGTGTACATTGGTTTCTCAGGAACATTGCCGTTTGCAATTTTTAGTATTTCATGTTCTTCCCTGACAGTGGGGTTTTTTTTAGCTTGAGAACCTCATTACTAAGACTGACACTACATTGATGAATAACTAATTGATGATAAATCTTTCTGACGGTTGATGGTATAGAGGCGTTTTGCTTTTGCAGCATACTTAGAACACTCTTTTATGATTTTAGGAGCTGTGAATATCAGAGTACTTGGTTTTTCATCAAAACTGAACCAGAAACCACTATGGATGAGAATAAAGACAGGTTGGTTTACTACAATGCTACCCCAAGGGGCAGATCTTTGATAAAAAATTACCTTTCTTCCTTTTGAATCTTTTTAACATTTATATACTGTAACAAATTATCATTCCTGTAAAACATCAACAAATAGTCAAAAAAGAAAAAATGTTGAGAGGACAAAATCTACACTTTGTATTTGTGCAAAACTAAAAACAAAAGACAACTCAGTGCTTCTGAAAAGGATAAAAGTTCAGTTAAGCACATAAATTGTTAATCTTTTCCAATAAGTTATAAATCTTAAATTATACGGTATACAACGTTATATGCTGCTCAAACTCCCCCTTCAAATAGATTTTTTTACTGTGACAAAAGAAGGAAACCAGTGATGATATAGACAATAATGACACTGAAGACCAATCTTTCAAAGACTGTCTGCAAGATCTACAGTTATAAATCTTAAATTATACGGTATATAACGTTATATGCTGCTCAAACTGCCCCTTCAAATAGATTTTTTTACTGTGACAAAAGAAGGAAACCAGTGATGATATAGACAATAATGACACTGTCAGACCTCTTGGGAAAAACTAAGGTTGCTGCTGGAAGAGATGTTAGTGGGGCCAGCAGGGGGCGCTCACCCTGTGGTCCATGTGCGTCCTAATGCCCCAGTATAGTGACGGGGACATTATACTGTAAACAGGCGCCGTCCTTCGGATGAGACATAAAACCGAGGTCCTGACTCTCTGTGGTCATTTAAAATCCTAGGGCGTTTCTCGAAAAGAGTAGGGGTGTAACCCCGGTGTCCTGGCCAAATTTCCCATTGGCCCTTACCAATCATGGCCTCCCAATAATCCCCATCTATGAATTGGCTTCATTACTCTGCTCTCCTCCCCACTGATAGCTGATGTGTGGTGAGCGTTCTGGCGCACTATGGCTGCCGTCGTATCATCCAGGTGGATGCTGCACATTGGTGGTGGTTGATTGTCGCTGTTCAAAAGGCAAAGGCTAAACTTCACACTTTACAATATCTACAAAAGGTGCTGTAACCTTTTTTTTACAAATGTTTTTTTTTTTTCATCCGCAGGAGAAGCCCCTTCTATATCAAGGAAAAAAACATGGAGCTTCTCCACGGCAGGACGGCGAATTCCTTTGAGCACTGTTACAGAAAGAAGAGAGTGAAATCTCCCCTCAGAGACACCTCACCTGTGCCCTCTCATTACTCTGAACCTGTTTTTCTGAGATCCTACAAGGTAAACGCAACAGCGCATTTCAGAATACTTGAGAGTGTTGATTTAATTTCATGTACGGATCACATTTTTCCCCAGACATAGCCAATTTCTCTCTCCCCAAATGCTCATTGGGATTGAACTGTAATAATTTGTTTAATGAGCGCACTTCACAGTAACTGTCGATATTTCCTCTTTGCAAAAAAGACATACTGTAGTACCGAAAACGTTTCGCTATTGCTTACAGTACATGGAAAACGTGCCGTAACTAACAGCCTGGTTATGGTCTCGGTTTAAAAGGGTTATTATAATTAAATAATTTGGTACTGTGGTGTGTATATTAGAAATCATATTAGAGTTAATGTATCCCACATTTAGGTATATATACGATTTTATTAACGTTCTATGTACTTATGAACAGCCTGGTTTTCAATAGGAGCGAGATTTTGTAGACAGGATTAAAATAATAAAATCACCTTTTTTTCAATATTTTAAAATGTTCTAAAAACGATGATCAATGCATTTTGTAGAAATTATCTGAAAACTCATAATTCGTTGACGCAAATCGGGTTTTAGAAATCGTATTTAGACTTCCTTCTTTTCTCCATTGAGATTCGGCTTGTCTAAGTCTGTATGTAGAGCTGCACAATAATGTTTGTATTTATCAGTTCAGGATGCGCGCCTATAGAGCTTGCCTTCTAGTCAGAAACGAGTGCAGTAAAATGTACGAATATATAATTAAACAGCAAATGATGATGTATGTTCATGGAGACTATGTAACATAATGTGCGTTTAACTATATTGTGCTTGTTTTTTTATTAACCAACCAAAGGACACTACGACATTGCAGAAAAACAAGAGCACATTTTTTCTGACGTTGTAGTTACTTCATAATTATTCATTATGCCAGCCAAATTACATGAACAGCTGTTTTTAAATTAAGCAGACAACAATGGCAACTGGTGATAAAAGCACTTGTATACCTAAGTGCAACTTTTAATCAAGTGCTCTTTTGGTTAAGCATTTGAATGTTTTCTGAATAAAGCAACGTTTCGTTCCGATTAATCTTAAACCAGGATAAACCAGGATTTACACTTTTAAACAAAACGTCGAGTTCGCATTGGACTATTATAAAGGCATGCTTGAACTTATATTAGTGTATACAGTGCCCTTCGAAGTATGCCCCAGAGACGTGGTGTATAAAGTCCAAATCGTTATGGTTCTTGCTGTCTGCGTGAACATAAAACGAAAATGCCCCCAAATAAGCGCTTTAATTCTCTAAAAAAGAAAACAGTCCTGTGAAGTCCTTCACAAAACAACCTGGGAAAACATACACAGATAGCTTTGAGACCACCTCTCCCTTCCTGTCATCTAGGGCGCGATGAAGGCCACACCCCAGCTCTGTGTTGTCCGAGACGGTGAGGATGATGATGACGTAATGAGCCTGAAGAGCGTACAGAGTATGGGGAGCACTTTGGGGTTCACAGCCATGGTCAAGAGATACAGAGGCTTAACCAGAAGACAGGCTGCTAAACACAGGCTCCCCTCTGTTTCCGTGGAAGAAGACCTTCAAAGGTATGGCAACCTTGTCTTTCAGATTAATTTAGAAATCTGATATCTGATTTATGTGATATCAGAAGAGGTTGTAACGTGCATCTCAAATGTCCTCAAGCTTACATCCACTTTTTAAACATTTTATATTTTGAGTATGAAATGTCAAATAGTGGGTAAATAATTGTCTAATTAGAAATGCTTGCTTGTGCTTTTGCAAAGGTGATATGTGCAAGCATAGACATCACACAGATTTGCCAGTTTTAATCATGTTCGAATTACATCATGGCTCGGAGAAAGAGAAAGAAACTGCATTCTGGGAATATGGTTGGCAGTACAATGTAATATGACCATCACTAGACAGCTCCTGTGCTGCTAACAGCCTCTTGACTATGATTACCAGAGATCAATTTCCCACATACAGTATTACAATACAACAAACGGAACTTCAAATCTGAAGGGACCACCAGAAAGATTGCACACAGCAATCAGAGGAGACCCATAAACCTAATAAAAGATCACAGTTTGTTTCATTGTGCAGAAAAGTACAATACATGTATCAAGGCACTAGATTTTCCAAGCATTTCAGTAACCGAGGGAAGGCACTGGGCAGCAGTGACCAAACCAAAAAAATTCGAAATTAAAAAGAAACCTTCAACCACATTTTGATTGGAACACCAACTTACTGTGTTGTGCTTTTGCATGTTTTTGCATCTTAAACCTGGAATGTTTCTTAATATCTTCAAGCTTTTATTGCTGTTTTTTTCAGGAGCTGTTTAGTGGTTACCGGTGCTAGCTGCCCAAGATACTGCACACTTCCACCCATTTCTAAAACCTCGCTAGCCCAGAGGCAAGGACAAGAATATTCCCCCTCTAGAGGCGGCATCAGGTACTACAATATACTGTCTGCGTGCCTATCATACTGTATCTCTCCATATTCGTTCAGATAACAGCCAATGAAGTTTTGTCAGCAATGATTAGCTAGAATTTCCATCTCTAGATCCATTATCAATATGTTGCATGGACTGGTGAGAGTCATTGCAGCTCGAAGCCTGCCCTGAAAGCACAGGTTTCAAGGTGGGGGTCAGAGGATGATGGTATCAGAAAGTCTTCCTACCAGGACACTAGAATCTGATAGGCTAACATATAATTGTTATTAGACAGAAAGTCCAGCTCTATTGCAAAACCATTACCTTAAGGCCACAGACATCGTAGTTCATGAGAAGATAAGAAAAGTTACAAACAGAAGGAGGCCATTGGGCTCATATGTCCTGTTTGGTACTTTGTAGTTAGTGGATAATGGGAACTTACCCTACCATTTCTCGAAAGAAACTGAGGCAGCATAGTTGAGTAGCTTATTCCTGACCCCCACAGCCCTTTTCGTGAAGGACTGCCTCCAGTTTTAAATGCGCTTCAGCATAGTTTTCATTCGTGTTGTATGGTGTGTGTTTCACTACTGATTAGGAAGGAGTCATTTGCCTTTAAGGATCTTGATTACTGGAGATAGACCACCCTGTAGCCTTCTTTGTTCCAGATTGAAAAGTTTTAATTATGTTAATTTCTAGTTTAGGATATTCCTCTAAGCCTGGTATACGTGTTGCACTTCTGTGGACAGATTCTAGAGCAGCAATATCTATTTAGTAATGTGGTAACTAAAATTGCACACAATATTGTGAATGAGGCCTTAATAGTAAATTGTACAATTTTAACATAAAATTCCTTGACTTAAAATATATACTTTTAGGTATAATAGATATTACCCTTTCAATTTCATTCCCACATGAACTAGAAGATGTAACTGATGTGTCGACGTAAGTACTTTTTCATGGTTAGCTTCTTTAAGATCTGTGTTTCCCATTCGTTAATTAGTTTGTCTTTACAGCCCGCATATAATATTCTGCATTTGTCTTAAACAACACCTGCTATGTGTTTGCCCAATCTTGAAAACAGTCTTAAGCTTTTTGAATTTCCTTTAAAATTAGTACACTATTTGCTGATCCTCCTATTTTGATAGAATCTGCCAAAAGTAGTTGGTAGTTGACTGACTATACTAGGATCTATATTCCATTCATCCATTTTCTAACCACTTCCTCTAATTCAGGGTCTCAGGGATGCTTGAGCCTATCCTGGCAGGACAGGGTATACATTGGACAGGATGCCACTCCATTGCAGAGCACACGCAGACACTGTCGCAGACATACACACACACTCACAGCAGGGCCAGTTTTCCCAGTAGCTAATTTCAGCTAGCTAGACCAGTATGTCTTTCAACTGTGGTAGGAAACCAGAACGCCAGACAAAAGCCCATGCAAACAAAGGGTGAACAGACAACCTCCACACAGAGGAGTGAGAGGCCCAGTGTTGTGGTACTGCAATGCTAACCAATGTGCAACCATGCCACCCCAGGAACTATATTATTGATAGAAATTTCAAAGATTAGTAATCATAGAACAGATCCCTGTATCCCTTATTACATCACCTCATTTAATGCATTCCTCCTTAATGTTATGGTGCAATTACTCCCATCAATTACTTTTTTCTGAAAAAAAAAACAAACAAACAAGACAGGATAGAGAGCATGTGACAATCCTCTATTTTTAAAAAAACCTCTGCAGGTCAGGCAAATACAATTTATTTTAAAACAAACCGTAATGTGCATTGTTCTTTTAGTGGTAGCATGAGTGAAATCATTTTTGTTTCACTTATGTCTGATTAAGTTAGTGATTTGCTCTTTTATGTCTTTAAAAATTGATAGTTTACTTAAATCCATTTGCTAAGCTTTTAAACCCTTTAAGGCAATTTTAAACATTATTCATAGAACTTCATGATGGCAGTTTTATTTTGTTTACTTAACACAACTATATGTTAGGAGGCTTGCACATTAAATTAAGAAAAAAGTAGTCAATATCTCCCTCCAATGTGTGCTGCCTAATTTTCTGCTTATTTATGATTCAAAGCCTTATCATTCTCACTCTGGAACAGCAGAATGCATTTTCAGTAGCTGTAATTTATCTAGTTTTATGTGAGTGCTTGAAAGGGGAGGGAATTATTATCTGTTGCTGGAAGCATGTGCAGGACAAATCTGGGAACGATAATACTTAAAGTGAGATGAATGCTAACAGTATTAATAATAAAGCTGGAAATGTATAGCAGGAAGGATGCCTACTCTAGAAGGATAGAATAAACAGCTAAATGAAATATTGGGAACGATGTGAAAGTCAAGGTTAATTTGATGTCGGATGCATACCAGACGTGTAATCAAAGACTTTAATTGCATGAAATTAAAAATGTAATAGAAGCTTTTGACAGAAGGATATTGACACACACCTCTCAATTTTTAATGTCTGAATGAATTAAAAACAGATGTTGCAATTAAAAGGATTGATATTTATCTCTACTGGTTTTTCCATTGGGTGGCACTGGACAAGATTTGATTTACAAGGTTGATGGAACAGTCTTCTTGGATGCTGGTGTGAAAAGCATATTATATTTTGGGTTTCTGGGATTCACCTGAGTGGCTTTTATATCTGACAAGTCATAGTTTGCTACCCTGTTTTAAATGTTATACCAACTGTGTCAAAGAGTGCAGCAGAAATCCAGTGATTGCTATTAGACATCATCTATCTGATGTAATAGTACTTGCTCCTGAGTGGTTCACCCAGAAAAACTGCTTGCATGAGAGATGGTTGAGCTCTATGTTCCAGGCAGTGCGGGTCAAACCTGGATGATGTCACTAGCTGACTGTGACTGGGATTTGCCAAGAGGCAACATGTGATTAAATGACTGCCGCTGAGGGAAGGATGGGGATTGGTCAGCCAGGGCTTTTCCCTCTCCTGGCGACCTTTGGCGCTGTTTTTGAGGGACGTGCCCCTCTTCCTGTGCTGGGATGCATCACCTGTGACTCAGAGAGGGTGGGTCAAAGTGCATTTCCTTGATGCCCCCCCCCCATGTGAGACTATAGAGTTCGCATCCATGCATCAAAATGTGATGAATATACTGTACAAGTGGCAATTTCAAACTGGGTGGGTTTGGGTGGGATAAAATGCCATAATGAACAAAAATGGTGCGCCTTTTTATAGGTTATTTCTCTTTTTGTTTACTTTTGTAAATGTGTTCTAAGTATTTTGTCCAATTCTTTTTAACATTTTAAAGGCCTGATATAGAGCAAATCCATCACCCTGAAGGGGCTGCGACTGAAAAGGTAGAGGACCAGCTACCTGTCAATCGAGACGAACAGTGTGGTGAGGGATCAGGCAGCAGGAATGGGAGAGGAGAAACTCTGCACCCAGTTCCCCAGGCTAGGATCACCTTTCAAAGCCCGGTGGTACAAGGTGTCTTCCCTGACACTCCTGCTGGTAGTCGAGAGGAAGGAAAGGCCGATGAAGTGAAAATGCTTCGGCACACAAAATTCACCACGTCCACCATAACCTCTTCCAGCCTCAGCTCTCCCAGCAGCCGGGTCGCCAACAAATCTGGGGGAAGTTCAACAGGTAGGTACTGTGCAAAGCCGTCCAAAGAAAATAATCCTGCATATCCAGTTAACAGTGCAAAGCTGCAGCCCGGCCAGGGAAACAAGCTGTCAGATAGTGTTCTGGAGAAAAGTGAAATCCTGATGATAGAGCTGGGAATTACTTTTCCAAAAATAGAAAGCAATTTAAGATGCCGCAATCAGAAACACCCTATGAAGTCTGCGCTGAAGAAATCGTTTGACTGGAAGGCCTATTCTCGGAAGATAAGGTGCAGTGAAGCCAGGGAGCAGGATGGCGGCATAGCAGAGACCTTATCAGCGGACAATTTCCACAGAGACCGTGGCTCTCTACAGACTGCGGCCTCGTGTGCCCGTGGCTTAAAGAATACCTGCACTGCTTCCTGCAGAGAGCAAGAACTCGGACTGCTTTTCCAGAAAAGCTGTCCGTTACCACAGACGAATAACCTCCTGGAGCCATTCTCTGGATTTCGGCAGTACTTGCAGCGGCAGCTTCTCCGTTCGCCAGAGGTGTATGGAACTGGCCAGGCCCCAGCAGGGAGAGCGGACGTGGCAGCTGGCCTGCCTGGCCCTGGTGACGTACCCATCCAGAGCTATCGGAGCACTGCTGAGACACAGCTGCTTCAGCCATCACCCGCCCTAGACCTGCTGACTTCCCGGAGCCCTCTGTCCCAGTCACAGCGCACAGTGGAGCTCTCCAGTTCCCATGGAGGGATGCTGCCCAAAATCACGATGACCTGCCCCACACCCTCTCCCAAACCCCCTTTACAAAGATAGTCTGGACCTCTCTTGTTCAACCATAGTGAAAAAGAATGGAATTGAATAACAATCTTTTGTTATTTCCACTATGGAATTCAATAACTCATGCAAAATCACTCCCTGAGGGGTTAAATGCACCAAAAAAAAACCAACAACAAAATCCAAGAACTGTGCCTGATCTCTCTGGCTGGCGGTGGCTTTGTCACTCAGGTCAGTGCAATGATATTTTTTGTCTGTCTCAGCTGCCATATTATTTTGGCTGTGTGTCGATTCAGACAGGCTTTGCTTTCTCTATTATAGCAAAGGTGAACTGGGGTAAATGCACAAACAAAGCATATACAAAATTTGTATCCCAGTGAATGTGAAAGGGATCAAAGAGTAATTATATATCACTGTGAGTTTACGCCTTCTGGATATGCAAAGATGTACTGCAGAAGCCGCACAGTAAGAAACAGTTCTTACAGTGTGTTTATGTAATGTTAACCTACCTCTCCCTTCACATTTGCTACAAAGGAAAGTGACTGCGTGACTTTATAGGAATTTACTGTGGTATACAAAAAATATTACATTATGCAAATATGTAAAAAAAGCCCAAATGTACAGTAAAAGAGCGTACAAACTAGAAAAAAAATTGAATGTATAAATAATAGAAGCATGGAAAAATCACAGGAAAAATGATTATACTATTCAGAGTTACATTGAGAAATTTATATAAGGGTTGTTATCAGAGTTCAGTGCCAGACTGAGTACCTCATCCACGAATCACACTAATAGGATTGATCCCTCAGGACAACAAAAGGTGCAGTTTCAAAGGATAGGCGGGGCCTAGAGGTTACATTTGAATGAAAAGGTCAATTATAACCACCAAAAGAGCTTTTACAAATATCAGAAGGGTCTATTATATGTGCTGACTCATTTTAATCTGTCACACCTTCCCCCAGAGGTCTGGTTTTGAAAACAGCTTTTCTAATAAGGGCAACACTAGTTTTGACTAGTCTAAGTTTTCCTTCACTGAGGTTTTTTTAGAAGCGGTTCTGGTGATGAAGCAGAGAACCAAACCCATGCTCTTCTAAACTCAGTATACTG
This sequence comes from Lepisosteus platostomus, assembly GCF_059453375.1. NCBI lineage: Eukaryota > Metazoa > Chordata > Actinopteri > Semionotiformes > Lepisosteidae > Lepisosteus > Lepisosteus platostomus. The sequence goes on along the minus strand of NC_142619.1, from coordinate 28,979,656 downwards.
TATAGGGAGATAAAGAGTCTAGATTGACAGCACCTGTGAAATTTTGTTTTTGTATAGCACAGCCTTTCTCACTATGCGACTTCAATTCTGCGTTAATCTTTATCACTCCTGCTTCTGCTTCATAGCATAGCGCATGTAATAATATACAATGCTTCTTCTGCTAAAAAACTATAGGAACGTTAAGGAGCTTATTCTCTGAGTACACTGCTCTATATTGTTTCTTTAGTGCATTAATGTAGAATGAAGGCAAAGTCACTTTTCTCATATAAGTGTGTTGGACAAAGCATTTCCCTCAACTTATTCCTTTGATATACTGACTGTTTGTAAGGGCAGTGAAAAAACTATGTTTCTGTTAAAGTAATGTGGATGTTACCTGCAGTTATGCATGTACTTATAAAAAGTAAAAAGTAGAAATGATGTATTCAGTAAGATAAAGAGGCTGTCTGAAAAAGGTAGATGATGAAGTAACACTTTTGTTTATTTTCACTTGACATATGCACCATTTTGGAGCATTAAAATATATGGATTTTCCAATTTCCTATTCCATGATCTATTACTATCAATACTATTTATTAACATTTTAAAGGTAGAAACATTTTGCATTCCCTAAATATGAAAGTATGGAATAAATAATCGGCATTTGAAATAATTCAATAATTGGCTTAAGGCATTCAAAGAAATGCTGCAGATTAACATCCCAAATACTTATTTTATGTGCTATGTTTACTGATTGATTTCTGACAAAGGTTGTAGAAACCAGCTTCTTTTGTACAAGTAAAAATATATACTCAACAAGTAACTTAACCAGTGCTCACTATCCATAAACTGAACAGCAATAAACATAGGATTTGTGAATGCATGTTCACCTGAGGGGATTTGGTGTCTGACATTTCCCACAGTTGTGGCATAATGTCTTTCAAACCAGGCGTCAGTCAGACAGTGTGCTATCAGGTGTCAGCCTCACAGTGGACAAGAACAACCATAGTTCTGCATGCTTACACATTGTCAGGCACTCATATACTGTATGCCTGTGTTTTTCGGAGGTTAGCTACAGCCTCATGACAAATCTAAAGCTCCTTGTATGGAGTCTTTGTTCAAGATGGTCATCCTGAAGATTTATGTTCCCAGTACATCACCTTCTCTCAACTAACCGATCAAGTGGCAGTGTTGACTTTCAAATACACAGAGTGTTCAGTGTTCAGTGGGGACACTCACCTTTTCATGCAATGTTTTGCCATCTCCACATTAATGCACCTGAATAGGTTGTTAGACTTTCAGCAACATTCCAAACACACACAAAATGTACAGAATTTCTCCAGTTTATTGAAGACCTCAATGCTGGTGATTTCAAGCAAAGTTCAATAAAAGCAATTTATATCAAAAGTGCTGCTGTCATTTTTTATGTGAAAATTAATTGAAATTTAAGCCCCGTGTTTATTTTATACCTTTTCTTATCAGTCAAGCGTAACATTCTTATTATTTTAATATATGTTTCTATCTGAGTATGTGGTAACATTACTTTCATATTTTTTTTCTGTTTATTGAACTTAATGGAAATGACATGGGCAATTTTTCCATTTCTTCAATTTAATGTATTGCTTCTATGTAGTACAACACATTTGTGAATGCTAGATTGATATATTAACATAGAAAAGAACATTTCAATTTTGTTGAATGTGGCAAGGTTACTTAGAAGTAGCTAATTCAACTACAGTGGTGTGAAAAAGTGTTTGCCCCCTTCCTGATTTCTTATTTTTTTGCATGTTTGTCACACTGAAATGTTTCAGATCATCAAACAAATTGAAAAATTAGACAAAGATAACACAGGTAAACACAAAATGCAGTTTTTAAATGAAGGTTTTTATTATTAAGGGAAAAAAAAACCAAACCTACATGGCCCTGTATGAAAAAGTGATTGCCCCCTAAACCTAATAACTGGTTGGGCCACCCTTAGCAGCAACAACTGCAATCAAGCGTTTGCAATTACTGGCAATGAGGTTTTTACAGCGCTGTAGAGGAATTTTGGCCCACTCATCTTTGTAGAATTGTTGTAATTCAGCCACATTGGAGGGTTTTCGAGCCTTAACCGCTTTTTTAAGGTCACGCCACAACATCTCAATCGGATTCAGGTCAGGACTTTGACTAGGCCACTCCAAAGTCTTAATTTTGTTTTTCTTAAGCCATTCAGAGGTGGACTTGCTGGTGTGTTTTGGATCATTGTCCTGCTCCAGAACCCAAGTGCGCTTCAGCTTGAGGTCACGAACAGATGGCCGGACATTCTCCTTCAGGATTTTTTGGTAGACAGCAGAATTCATGGTTCTATTTACCACGGCAAGTCTTCCAGGTCCTGAAGCAGCAAAACAGCCCCAGACCATCACACTACCACCACCATATTTTACTGTTGGTATGATGTTCCTTTTCTGAAATGCTGTGTTACTTTTACGCCAGATGTAATGGGACACACACCTTCCAAAAAGATCAACTATTGTCTCGTCAGTCCACAGAGTATTTTCCCAAAAGTCTTGGGGATCATCAAGATGTTTTCTGGCAAAACTGAGACGAGCCTTTATGTTCTTTTTGCTCAGCAGTGGTTTTTGTCTTGGAACTCTGCCATGCAGGCCATTTTTGCCCAGTCTCTTTCTTATGGTGGAGTCATGAACACTGACCTTAACTGAGGCAAGTGAAGCCTGCAGTTCTTTGGATGTTGTTGTGGGTTTTTTTCTGACCTCTTGGATGAGTCGTCGCTGCGCTCTTGGGGTAATTTTGGTCGGCCGGTGGTTCGCTGGAGTCCCAAAGCTTTAGAAATGGCTTTATAACCTTTTCCAGACTGATAAATCTCAATTACTCTGTTTCTCATTTGTTCCTGAATTTCTTTGGATCGCAGCATGACGTCTAGCTTTTGAGGATCTTTTGGTCTACTTCACTTTGTCAGGCAGGTCCTATTAAAGTGATTTCTTGATTGAGAACAGGTGTGGCAGTAATCAGGCCTGGGTGTGGCTAGAGAAATTGAACTCAGCTTTCCAAAGATGTGATAAACCACAGTTGATTTATGTTTTAACAGGGGGGGCAATCACTTTTTCACACAGGGCCATGTAGGTTTGGATTTTTTTTCCCTTGATAATAAAAACCTTCATTTAAAAACTGCATTTTGTGTTTACTTGTGTTATCTTTGTCTAATATTTCAATTTGTTTGATGATCTGAAACATTTCAGTGTGACAAACATGCAAAAAAATAAGAAATCAGGAAGGGGGCAAACACTTTTTCACACCACTGTATATCTTGGTCTTTACATAATGGATAAAGTATTCAAGAACTTACTATCCCAACATAAACATATTTCTTATTCCATCAGTTACACATATTTCTGTTCTAACACATATCATAAGTTTGGCAAGCACCTTAGATTATCTTCCGTATTCAACTGACATCTGGATATGAACACAGATACAGAATCATCTAGATGTATTCCTATCCCTGCCAAAACAGAAACAATAAACATCAAATAACAGATATATTTACAGATTGGAAATTGTTTCTTGTTTATTTTCAAAAAAATGTTAGACAGCAATCTTAACTTATCTTATCTTTGTACAGTGCAAAGTCATATTTGTCATATACTGTACATGTAAATGTATTTTAAATCCAGAAAACACAGAAGTCACATTTATTCCTTCCCCCGTAGGAATAATGTAAATCTTCCTCTGGCAGGGCTTACACAGAATAGACACCTCCTCTATTGTGCTCTACAAAACACCCAATATTCACTAGTGAAGTTGAGTTCAGGACAGTTTAGCTGTCTCAGAATTGGAAGGCAGAAAGTACTATTCAGATAAGGTCACCTGGGCAGCATAAGAAGACACAAATAACTTTTTATAGTGAAAACTCTCTGACGATCCTGTGCATTTCTAAATGGGTGTAAACTGTCAAAATTGCCTTTCCCTTTCAAAAACTGTGTTCCACAGATGTACTGTATGTGAGGGGTACTAATAGAAACATATTTGATAGTGTTGCACACTTACAGATTTTTTTCCGTTACTAAAGAATAGCACGAGGTCGGAAACACAGTGATCTAAAATGATTGCCCAGTTATATTCAGCACTGATGGCCTGTTGTTTTTGTGCACTTAGTAAGAGTTTACAGACAGGATTTCTTTCAAGCACATAGTTTTTTACTCTCTGAGAAGTTCATTAGTCATTACTGGCAGTCTGATACCCTGTACACTCTCAGAATTCCCCCCTCCTGTGTGGCAACATTTCAGACATTCCTTTTAGAATTACTGCCTGCTGAACTGTGGACATTGGACTGGCTTCAGCTACTACACAGGGGCGAATGTGGAGGGAATGAACTTATACTGGTCCAGGCATTTAAAATTCACCTGCATCTGCCTTTTTTCTAAAAGAAAATATAAATGAGAACTAATTAAGGTGCACTACTATGTCTCAGCTATATCCAACTATATTCAGGTATCACCTTAGGTAGGTCCTTTTTCAGGCCATAAAGGCCCCTGGGGGAATGGGGGGCAAGGGCCACCATTTTTCTTGGCCATCCGACACAGGAAGTGGAGGTGATATAGCTATAACCTTACAGGTGATAAAAATATTTGTCAGGAACTGTACCCCATTCTCATAAGTGAGATTAGTTTCAGTTATGGGAACTTAACCTAGATGAGCTATTAGAAAGGGTGTTTTATCACTTAGCAAAAATATTTTCGCTTTATTAGGTATCCAAGCAAATATTTTGGTCTTAAAGTATGGAAAAGTGATGTGTATAATTGCTGAGAAAAAGTTTCGATTCTTTACGTTGCATTCAGGGTTTTTAAAAGGGACAAAAATAACTGGAAATCACGTTAGCATATTTTTGTATGGCCCGATAACCCCTTTTTTTGGGTCAAAATAAAAAATTCTATCCCCTGCTGCTTGGTTTTATAGAAATCTGGCCGAGAGCTTTTTAAATAAAAACTTGTAATAAAGTATTATGGCCACAAGATGGAGTATTTAGCCACATTAAAGCAAAACTTAATGTGCCAATCGCTTTATTTGTATTTGTACAGCCTTCAGAATCAGATGTACGCTCTTTCACGAAATAAAACAATTCACTTACAAATTGTTAAATGTGTCAACCAGAAACTTAATAATACTTAAATACAACTCAAGCTTGACTTGTTTGCTCCGGACCAGAGAGACGAAATTCCAGTTCACACCGCAATTGTAGGGCCGTTTTACTTTGGGGGAGATATTTAGATTCCATAGTTAAGTCCTGCACCTAACCAGGCAACTCACACAATTCAAGCACTTCTCCACGTGAAGGTACTTTTACTGCAAATATATGCACAATGGCAAGTTAGTGTTTTTAAAGGTATTGCAGTATATATATATATTTCTCAGGTTCATTAACTGTCTCTCGTGATGTTGTTCTGAACAAAACTAATAAACCCCAAAGCAAATGTGATCTTTTGCGTTTTCGAGATGCTGCTGCCGTTAAAATATGGAGCAATCACAAAAATTCAGCCTTCTGTGAAAAGCCAAGACAATAGCAAACCCCAATTCCTCCTTAACATGGAAAAAATACGTTGTTCAAAGATATAGTCGTATTAGCATGTAACAATGAACAAAAATAACAAACATGCAGCTTATTATACGTATTATCTGTATCTAATTGTCTGCAGGTTAGTATGCTACCACATTATTTTTAATACTGTACGAGTTTGTAAAAAAATATTAAAGGAAAAAATTATTAAAGGTTTATGGTGCTAGATAAATAAATATTTTTGTGTTTGAACACCAGGAATCAATGTGTGAGACTGTATTCATTTGTGCATGAACATATGACTCTTGGAACAACTGCGACCCAGCGATCCCATGTCCCTTATTACTGTAAATGCGTTGCGCTTTGTGAGCTCTCTTTAAAAGCCTCAGCATTTTATTTGACATCTTAAAACTGTCAAGTGATCATAAATACTGACCGATCTCTCAGCGAGCCGAGAGTATTAAAAGACCTCCTGCTTAGTATGTGGAAAAACTATCTAATTGTGGAAACAAAGTTAAACCCTCCGGTCGGGTTCTTGGAGGTCCAATAGTCCTGAAAAATGTCTCACATTTACCAACACGGCTCATATTGCTTTGTCGCTTCTGTCAGATAGAAACATCAGTAAGAAGAACCGATTATAAATAAAGTGATTCCTCAGAGTTTCATGTAGGTTAAACTGAAGTCCGCAGGAGGGAGACTGACACCTACTTCTGTGCCAAAATCCAACGAATTTATACCATCGAAGTACAGTGACCCCAAAACAGGATTAAAAGCAATGGGTGTGATTGGAAGGGTATTGAACACAATAAAAAAATAATAACCCTCATTAATTTGTTCATTGTTTTTTATATTTATACAGACAAGTGTATCTCATTTATTCCATACTAAATTTGCAAAAGCTAGTTAGCGAAATGCTATGATGCTGAATAGGGTATTGGGCAACTGTCAGAGTTGGTGTGCAAAAGGATAAGAACTTGACAAAGGGTTGTGGGGGTGTCGGAGCCTAATCCGGCAAGCAAGGGCAGGATACATCCTGAATGGAATGCCAGCCAATCGCGAGGCACAGAAAAACAAGCACACACTCACGCCAGGGCCGGTTTTCCCAGAAGCCATTTAACCCACCTGTATGTCTTTGGACTTTGGGAGGAAACTGGAGCACCCAGAGGGATAACAAATAGCCTGTTAGAGTAGGCTGCTAGAGCAATAGGATCCTATGCAGGACTCTGGAGTGGAGAAAGCACTGAGCAGAATCGCAAGGCAAAAACGTAAACCAGGAGGCAGGTGAGTAAGTCGGTACACAGGGTGGCGAACAGGAGGCAACAATCCAAATCACTAGGCAAAAATCCAATCCGGGAAGCAGGCGAGACGGTCGAAACACGGAGGCGTAAACGGAGAAGCAGCAATCCAAATCACAAGACGAAAGAGTAAACGAAAGACAGACTAGGAATTCGAAAACCTGAGACAAACCAGAAGTAAACCGCGCACTAGGGAGCTCTAGGAGAATCCGCAATAGTGAGCGGGGAAGTGAGGAAGAAGGAGAACTAAAATAGAGACGGAAGAGAAGGTGATTGGCGTTACTTGCGGCGTGAGCTTGTCTTACCGGGTGTGTGCGTGGGAATGCGAGAAGGGAGAGCGGCACGAGTGAAATGCGTAACAGTACCCCCCCCCACAGGGTCGGCTCCTGACGACCGGATAACCGGCGCGGGATGGGTGTGAAGGAAATCTCGAATAAGGTTTCGGTCCAGGATATCCACTTCAGAAACCCAGGAACGTTCCTCTGGGCCATAACCCTCCCAGTCAATCAAAAACTGGCGGATCCCTCTACGCCATCGGGTGTCCAAAATCTTATTCACCGTATAGGTGGGAACTCCATCCATCAGTCGGGGAGGAGGTGGGCGAGGTTGCCGAGCAGAGAGTGGGGATCTGTGGTAGGGCTTCAAGAGGGAAACATGGAAGGTGGGGTGAATCCTGAGGGTGGGGGGGAGGGCGAGGCGGTAAGAAACAGGGGTAACACGGGATAGAATTCTGAAGGGGCCAATGAAGCGAGGACCCAGCTTGCGGGAAGGTTGCTGGAGTGGAATATTCTTGGACGACAACCAGACGAATTGGCCTCGACGTAGACGGGGAAAGGGACGTCGCCGTCTATCAGCAGAAAGTTTCTGTCTCCTAAAGGTCTTGAGCAGAGCAGTCCTGGCCTTTTTCCAGAGTTCCGGGAGGGAAGAAAAATATGCCCGAACAGCGGGGACATCAGAATCGGGAATAGTGTCGGGGAAGAGCGATGGTTGATAGCCCAGTGAACAGAGGAACGGAGACATATTCGTGGAGGAGGTATAGAGAGAATTATGGGCATATTCAGCCCAGGGGAGGAGGGAAGCCCAGTTATCGTGGGCGGCAGAGACATAGGACCTGAGGTAAGTCAGCAGGTCCTGGTTAATCCTCTCCGCCTGACCATTGGCTTCGGGGTGGTAACCAGAAGTGAGGGAGGAGGATGCCCCTAAGGTCTGACAGAAAGCCTTCCAAAACTTAGATATAAACTGCGGGCCCCTGTCAGAAACAATATCCTTGGGAATGCCATGGAGGCGGAAAACATGTTGGACAAAAAGGTCCGCCATTTCCCGCGCTGATGGGAGGGCTGGAAGAGGAACAAAATGCGCAGCTTTAGAGAAACGGTCGATGACCACCATGATAGTCGTTTTACCGTGGCTGTTCGGGAGATCTGTCAGGAAGTCGACCGAGAGATGAGACCAAGGCCTTGAAGGAATAGGAAGAGGTTGTAATAGACCCGCCTTCTTCTGTCGAGGGGTCTTGCTCCTAGCACAGGTGGGACAGGCTCGTACGTATTCTGTTACGTCAGATCTAAGAGAAGGCCACCAGAAGTCCCTGGAAATGAATTCGATGGTACGACGAGTGCCAGAGTGAGCAGCGAAGCGGGAGTCATGGCCCCATTGAAGAACTGCGGAGCGCACTGCATCAGGAACAAAGAGGCGGTCAGGGGGGCACTGGGGAGGGACAGTGAGGTTCTGGAGAGCCCGTCTCACTTTGTCTTCGATGTCCCAACGTACAGCTGCGAGAAACCTGTCAGGCGGCACAATAGGCGCTGGCGGGTCTTCGGAGTCCAAGGGGTCGTGAATGCGGGACAGGGCATCAGCTTTGATATTCTTGGAGCCAGGAGTATAGGTAATGAAAAAACGAAATCTGGAGAAGAACAGGGACCACCTAGCCTGGCGGGGGTTGAGGCGTTTAGCAGATTGCAAGTAGGCCAAGTTCTTGTGGTCAGTGAGGATAGTAAAGGGATGGATGGCCCCTTCCAGCCAGTGTCTCCACTCCTCCAAGGCAAGCTTGATGGCCAAAAGTTCCCTGTTCCCAACATCATAATTCATCTCGGCAGGGGATAGGCGTCTTGAAAAAAAAGCGCACGGATGTAGCGTGCCCTTAGGACCATGGCGTTGAGATAAAATGGCGCCGACCCCAAGAGCGGAGGCATCGACCTCGAGCACAAACGGAAGAGAGGGATCGGGGTGACGGAGAACTGGGGCTGAGGAAAAGTTCTGCTTGAGACGACGAAAGGCCCGATCAGCCTCTGGGGTCCACCTTCCCTGTCCAGGGCCTTTACGAGTAAGGGAGGTGATGGGTGCTACAACAGAACTAAAGTTTCGGATGAAACGGCGATAAAAGTTGGCAAAGCCTAGGAAACGCTGCACTTGTTTCAGGTTCTTGGGTGTGGGCCAGTCCAAGACAGAAGAGACCTTAGCAGGGTCCATCTCGACGCCCAGAGAGGAAATTATGTATCCTAGAAAGTGGATCCTGGACGCATGGAAAGTACACTTCTCCAACTTGGCATAGAGACGGTTGTTGATGAGTCGGGTGAGTACTTCGCGGACATGAAGGACATGATCATCCATGTTGGGAGAAAAAATTAAAATATCATCGAGGTAAACCAAAACATACTTCTGAATGATGTCCCTAAAAATGTCGTTCATAAAACCCTGGAATACAGCAGGAGCATTAGCCAGGCCGAAGGGCATGACCTGATATTCATAATGACCCAGAGTAGTAATGAAGGCAGTCTTCCACTCGTCACCTTCACGGATGCGAATGAGGTTGTAGGCACCCCGTAGGTCAAGTTTGGTGAAGACGGAGGCTCCCTGAAGAGATTCCAGTGCAGAGTTAATGAGTGGAAGGGGATACCGGTTCTTGATGGTGATCTCATTAAGACCTCTATAATCGATGCAGGGCCGCAGGGATCCGTCCTTCTTCTCGACAAAAAAGAAACCTGCACAGGCCGGAGAAGTAGACGGGCGAATGAAACCAGATTCCAAGGAATCACGGATGTAGGACTCCAGGGCGTCAGATTCATTAATCGACAAAGGGTAGATACGTCCTCTCGGAGGGAGGGTTCCCGGCAGTAGGTCAATGGCGCAATCGGAGGAACGGTGTGGCGGCAAGGAGAGCGCTCTTTGCTTGCTGAAGGCGAGGTGCAGGTCCGAATATACAGAAGGGATTCCGCTGGTGTCCTCCTGGGCGAGGTGCACAGAGGAGCATCTGAGAGGCAACTGCAGACAGCGATGATGACAATTGGGTCCCCAGGCGAGTAGTTCACTGTTGGACCAGTGAAAATGGGGGTTGTGCATCTTCAGCCAAGGGTATCCGAGAACCAGGGGGTGGGAGGGAGAGTGGAGGAGTAGGAACTGGATGCTCTCAGAGTGGAGGGCACCAATGCGGAGAGTGAGGGGAATAGTTTGCCATTCCACAAGAGTGAGAGGGGATCCGTCCAGGGTGAGAAGGCGAATAGGGGGAGAAACAGGGACGCGAGGAATATTCCAAGTGGTGGCGAGTCCGGAGTCTAGGAAGTTTTCTTCTGCGCCTGAATCAACAAAAGCCAGAAGAGATTCTTTGAAACCATCCCCAGAAACCAGAGCAGGCAAAAAGAGGCCAGAAGGGGCAGCAGGAGAAAGAATACCGACCTTGACAGAGGGCAGGGAAGTGCGGGGGGGGGCAGAGAGGGCATGAAGCTCGGAGATGGTCAGCAGCCCCGCAATAAAGGCAACAACCCTGGGAGAAACGGCGGCGTCGCTCCTCAGAAGACAGCCTGGAGAAGGTGGTCAGGCGGGGGGTGGCAGGAGGGGGAGGGAGCCGGGCACGTTGTTCTTGGAGCCTGATGTCAATTTCAGCCAGACGGGAGATGAGGTGCTGTAAGGAGGGAAAGTCCAATGGAAGATATGTGAGGTGGTCCTGTAAAGCAGAAGACAAGCCCTGGCAGAACTGGTGAATAAGAGCCTCTTCATTCCAGGGAACTTGGGAGGCCAGGAGGCGGAATTCCGTGGCATATTCTTGGAACGAACGGGAACCCTGAGTGAGAGAGGTGAGACGGGAGATGGCAATGTGGTGGGAGTGGAGCTGACCAAAAATGGACTGCATGGCAGCAGCGAACTGGTTGACATCAGCAGTCACGGGGAGATTCTGAGCAAGGAGGGAGGTAGCCCAGTCCAGGGCGCGACCGGAGAGGTGGGAGACCAAGAAGGCAATCTTCTCTCTGTCGGTGGGAAAACAGTCTGGCCGAAGGTGGAAGGCCATCCAGCACTGGGTTAAAAAGCTCTGGAGCTTTGCTGGGTCACCCTCAAATTTCTCCGGGGTGGGAGGGGGCAAGGGGCAAGCAGCAGCAGCCACCAGGGGTGGGACAGGCACAGGTGCCACTGGAGGGGGTGGCGGCCGGGTGGTGTGGTCCACTAGGCGTTGAACAGCAGAAGTCAGTTGCAGAAGGGCGTGGGACTGCTGTTGCAAAAAGGTGGCAGTGGAGTTCTGGTCCGCTGGATCCATGTCGGCTCACTATTCTGTTAGAGTAGGCTGCTAGAGCAATAGGATCCTATGCAGGACTCTGGAGTGGAGAAAGCACTGAGCAGAATCGCAAGGCAAAAACGTAAACCAGGAGGCAGGTGAGTAAGTCGGTACACAGGGTGGCGAACAGGAGGCAACAATCCAAATCACTAGGCAAAAATCCAATCCGGGAAGCAGGCGAGACGGTCGAAACACGGAGGCGTAAACGGAGAAGCAGCAATCCAAATCACAAGACGAAAGAGTAAACGAAAGACAGACTAGGAATTCGAAAACCTGAGACAAACCAGAAGTAAACCGCGCACTAGGGAGCTCTAGGAGAATCCGCAATAGTGAGCGGGGAAGTGAGGAAGAAGGAGAACTAAAATAGAGACGGAAGAGAAGGTGATTGGCGTTACTTGCGGCGTGAGCTTGTCTTACCGGGTGTGTGCGTGGGAATGCGAGAAGGGAGAGCGGCACGAGTGAAATGCGTAACATAGCCTCCACGCAGACACTGTAGCACCCCAGGAATGGAGCCCAGGTCTCCAGCACTGCACGGCAGCAGTGCTTTTAAAATCGTCCATCCATTTTCTAATTGCTCTTTCAATGTAGGGCTGTAGAGTAAACAACCGGCACAAGGCACTCTCACTCCCAGACACTTGTAAAAAACTATTAATAATGCCTTACACTTATATAACACTTTTCTGGACACTCCACTGAAAGCCTTTTATAGGTAATAGGGACTCTCTTCCACCACCACCAATGTGTAGCCCTTACCTGGATGATGCAACAGCAACATATTTTATATGTGCACCAGTACGCTCACCACACACCGGCTATCAGTGGGCAGGAGAACAGTGTGGTGAAGCCAGTTCATAGATGGGGGTTATTAGGAGGCCGTGACTGGTAAAAAGATAAGGATACCAGTGTTAACACCCCTACTATTACTGAGAAACACCTTGATTTAATGCCACATCCAAAGGACAGCGCCTCTTTTACATTTTAGTGTCCCCGTCACCAGTGAACTGGGCATTAGGATCTATAACGGGAGATGGTCCAGGCTCACATGAAGCGTAGTTCTGGACCCTATGCAGACGGTATAATCCGGAAGCAAGTGGAAAAGGACAACGGGGAGGAGATGATGAGGATCGGGGGGGGGGGTTGACAGACAGGGGGGCGTGACGATGGTGAGGAGTCCAAGGAGTCCAGGGGAGACATCCAGGGCGAAGTCCAAAAGTCCAAAACCGGGTTATCCAATAGAGACAGGACAAAACAGAGTTAAAAGCCGGAATGGGATCCTGCACAGGGACGGGAATAAAAACGGGATGACGAGGCCAGGCACTCTGAGCCCCGCACTCAGCTGGGTCAGGATAACGATAGGAGACCTATGCTCTCAAGCCGTGGACGTAAGGCGACTTGGTGGTAGGCGGGCCTCCGGGCGTCATGACGATCATGACAGGATCCACAGAGAGCATAGAGTGAGCCCCCCCTACTCCTCCCACTAACACCTCTTCCAGCAGCAACCTTACCAGCCAGGCTCACACCTGCTCAGCTTCAGTGGGTTGCCAGTTATGAGCTGTAGGGTGATATATCTGCTAACCTGTTGATATTATGTTGTTTGTGGACAGTCTTCTCCTCTGTCATTAGTACAGCCTCAATTTCTAATCTAACATTTTAGATTCACTCTACTGGTAGATACCCATTTGTTTTTTTTAACAATTTTTACATAGCTTTTTGGTGAGTGAGGTTTTCTGTTAGGTTCCATTATTAGAGAATGGGAAAAACCAAGACAAGTTTCAGTGGTCAGAAAAATCACCATTGCATTGTAACATTTGGTTAATGATGCGTTGGAAAATGTTTTCTAAAAATATAGCCTCTGAATATTACAGTGTTAGCAGGGTTAGATGGTAATCCTATGTTTAATGCCACTGGCTTGTGAAAGCTGGGTGTCCTTCACTGTGTGAGTGTCTGCCTGTTCACAATGGCCCTGTGTCCCTTGGTCCAAGTCCTAGTTTTTACCGTGACTTCCCACATATCAGGATGGCTGCCAGGGAATGTGGCTTTAAAAAGGATTCACTGCTATGTGGAAACGAGCCAGGTAAGCCCTGTAAACTGGAATCTCCCTACAGCTAAAACCGGACCACTGAGCCTGCACTGTGCCACAGAGACAAAAGGAGATGTCTAGAGCTTGTTACCTCAGTAACCAGAGTTATGATTGGTTCCCCGTAAAAAGGACCAAAATTTCCCATTTAATGTAGATGCAAAATTGGCTTTTTCATATCTCTGCTTGTGCCAACAACAACTTTTAAAAATTCTCTCTATCTCTCTTGCAGGAATAAATTCTGCTAAATAATAATCCTGGTTTATTGATATTAACAACCGTGCATCAAATGTGAGAACATATGAGGTATAAATGTCTTGAGAGATCTATAAAGACTATAAAGGACACCCTTCGGTCAGTTGTGGATTTCTGGTGAACCATTGATATTTAATAACATTTTCTTCTGACACCTTGGCTTGATGTGGGCAGGCTAACGTCAAGTGAAACATCTCTAGACGATTCTTATGCTGCCATTTGCACAGTAGGTGGTTGTCTCACCAAATCAGAGGCTGATGAACATACAGTATAATAAATACAAAACATGTTTGTATTTACATAGCTTTTGACTCATGTTAGAGGTTGAAAGTCTTTTTGTTTGCTTTGTTTGGGGGCAGCCTAGAGGCCCACAACACTTTTTAAAGTCCACTGATGTAAAATTAAGTTCAGGAAGAAAAACTTGACCTCTCTTCTTTTATAAGTGAGTTAATTATGCTAACAGATCACTGAGAGAGAGTCAGGCCAGAGTCTATGAGTTCACAGCAACAGATCGTTTGCATTCAGAGGCCCAGCTCTCCATATGCGGACCCCTGGCATTCTTTAATTTCTGAACTAGTTTGCCCAGAATGTCAAGAGGTCAAAAGCCTTGTTGTGAGCAGATACTTGACTTTAAACTTGTAAATCCACATCCAGAATTCAGATGGATCTACAAAGCATGACTTCCACTAAGAAGGGCAATGTGAGTTTCAGTGCAAAGCTTTTTACTCTTTGGTCAGATTTAAATGTGCAGAATTAAAAACATAAAGTCCCCCCCAGATACTGTCAAAAATATGGAGCCAGAAATTATGTTAATTTGCTCTAATCAACATTTTGAGGATGCAGAAATTCCAAATGTGAACTGCATGAGCTACAGAGTGTGAACTACGGCAGCATGATGAAGAGTGGTGATCTCTACTCTCTTTTTAGGCTGCAAAATAATGCATCTTGTCCAAAGCAGCACTGCATATTTTAAATACTTTATTTTAGCATTTGAATTATATTTTTCATTTGCAGATATAAATTGCAGTTATTTTTCATTTGCTTCTGTGTAACTTTCAGAAGCTGGTGCTCTGTGATAAACTGGTATCTCTGAGACATGAAGAAGTACATTTTGAATATATGCTCTCAGGGAGTATGATGTGAATTCGGAAAAACAATCGCCATCATTCATAGCAAGTGAGTCTGAACAAAGGACATCGTTCAAAAACTGTAATTGCTCGAGATTATTCTGGCATCTGCTCTCAGCATTGTAGGAGCTGAGAGCAGTATGTATTTCAGTAAAAATGCAATTTTAAGGTGCTTTGTGCCATCGGATCATCTGATAAGCAATGTCGGCTTGGCAAATGCAAGAGGTCAACGGGTTAAACTGTATGCTTGTAGCAAATGGCCCTTGATTGAGCCTCCAGCCTCAGTCCACAGCTGATAATTATGCCTTGAATCTGGCTTGGTAAACAACTACTTAACAGAGCGCCCATAAAGATGGACTAAAGAATAGAGTCCTTTGTCGTGGGTAAGAAAATGACACAAACAGCACTTTGACTTCTAAATGAGGCATATACAGCATGTATACTGGCTCAAAAAATAACTGCTTTTTGTGCACAGACACTGTATGTTGCCAAAACACAAACACAGCTTTACTCTTCATTCATTCCAAAAAAGCAGTATTGTGGTAAAGTAAAGGTTCAGAATTATACATTATCCTTGTGACAATAAACCACAGTAGTTTGAAAGCGATAATCTAGTACAAAGCCGCGGACCAGGGGTGTTAAGTCGTTGTCCTGAGGGGCCTGTGTCTCTGAAGGTTTTCATTCCAGTTTGGGAGGACTAATCAGCTCAGTATTGGCTTAATAGGAGTAATTTAAAAGCTCTTCCAGGTGCTGGTGCTTTGAGGAGACCTAGAAAATCTGCAGATACACCAGTCCTCCAGCTCCAGGATTACACAACCCTGTTCTAGATTGTCAAGCTGCTGGTGAACATGAACCAATATGGGGCCATTACTGTGGTTGTTCAGCCATGGTCCTGGAGGAAAACAGTGTCTCCTTGGTGTGGTTTACTCCAACCAACCTTAATCACAGACTCATTGATTTCAGTTTTTATTCTGGGACATATTTGCAAATTTGCTTTAAGCTATTAAAAGGTTACATGGGATTTGTAATGGGTCCTTAAGTTGAGGAGAGCTCTGTGTGTTGATGTCACGAATATAGTCCCCCCTCCTTAAGGGTGCGCCAGCCCTTTCACTTTAGACTTAATTCTGTGCACCTGATCCCTTTTCCCAGCCCACCTTAAAAGCCAGGCGCTGACGCTCATCCTGGCTCTGCATCTGGTTTCCGCACCGTGCGAGTCCGGGACCTGGAAGCGCCTGGTCCCGTGAAGGTTTTCATCTCTGTTCCCGTTCCCTGTCCGCCGGTTCCGACCCGGTTCGTGTTTTTAATTCCTTGTTTGGATGGATCACCTGGCTATGGACTTATTCTTGTGTTTTTGGATTCCCTCAATGGATTACTTTTGGATTGTTTGCCTCGGCCACACCTCCCCCGTGCACCAGCGCACTTTGGACACGCCCCCCTGTTTTCAGCCCCGTATTCCTTCATGACGTTTTCCTAGTGTTTCCCCACTTCTTCGGATTGTGTCGTCCGCATAGGGTCTGGAAAGAACTGTTCGTTTCAGTTGAAGGTGTTTAGAACAGATCCCTTGAAGGTGAGTATTTACGTTACCAAGGACTTATCAAAGAAACAATACAAGTCCAAAACAAGGAAATAGATCAAGGAAGTCATTGATTATTATTGGACATGTAAAGCTCAGCTGGAGTAAACCCAGAGATAAAGTACAATAAGAGGTAAAAGAAAAAAAAAACTAAACAAGAGCTTAGGTTTAGTTTATACATACAGTATGGAATGTAGGGCAATCAGACACAAACCTTGGTAAAAAAAAGAGAGTTTTAAGTTTGGATTTGAAAAGAGTCAAAGAATTTGTCTCTTGTAGAGTCTGACAAAGGTCTTTCCATAATGCTGGAGCAGCTACAGAAAAAGCAGTCACCAAAAGTCCAAGATTTAGTCCTGGGTTAAGTGAGCAGAGGACCAGCCACAGGTGAATGGTGCCTGAGGTTGTAAACATGGCGGAGTTCAGAGATGTATGATGTGACGCCAGACTGTTTAGAGCCTTGAACTTCAGTAAAAAGATCTTATATTGAATATGTGACTTTATAGGCAACCAATGTAGAAATGTAAGTGTAGGAGAGATATGTTGCCAAGGTCTGGTGAGCATTAGTAGTTGCAGAGTTGTAGATATATACCTTTGTATTTATTTAGGACCCATGTCTACAAGGGCCAAGGAGGTGGAAAGGTAAATGTAATTAGACGCCTTTGCTCATGAAAAGGATGGACAATATATAGGGAATCTTGATTCACAGCAATCTATTTTATAAAACACATTGTGTTTTCCAGAACCTGAAATTAAAATATTATTTTTTAGCTATTCTTACATTATTTAGTTGAGCTGTTTTACGCTCACAGACATTTTTCTGCTCATTATAAGAAAATGATGCTGCTACAGAAAGAAGACTTCACATTTTCCCATAATCCTTAATCAGTCACAAAGTACTGGATGAAGATCGACTTGCAGACACCTCTATGTCCTGCAGGGGACGCAAGCTGACATGTTAGCTTTTTGTAGGCTTTCGATAGGCTTGATTGGGAAGTAGAAAGTTTCATACTGGGGGCTCCAGAGTGCCTCAGTTCAGCTGCAGGTCAAGTCAGTTCTCCTGATGTTTTTGGATGGAATATGGTCATTTGTGGACCATGACTGTAAGTATCATGTATAAGTACCATGAGTACCAAAGTACGATTAGACTGTAAGTATCCCTATTGCTGGCCTAACATTTCTAGAAGTTTTACCACACAGCGCCACTCCCATGTCTTCAAGCACCTGTAGTTGCCTTGCAGCGTTGTCACTGACAACTGTTGCTGCACTCCCTGTGGTACTGCAGCTCTGCTGAGGGTAGCGTGATAAAGAAGCAGATGTTTTGACATCACATGCCTCACAGAATGTGCACACATTGCGAGCATCACTTCTCTGCGGGTGTAACGATTATATAAGCAGATTGAGAACTGACATATTATACTTTCATTCTGAGACTCTCTAGAACTATAAATCTGCTATTTAGTCATTGAATTAACTGAACAGTTCTGCCAACCAGAGCTGGATATCTCCCAGCATCCTTTCTGGGAAAGGCAACCCCGATCTTCCAGTGGGATCCTGTAGATTGTAGAGGTACCTAAGGTAGGTCTTAAAGGTTTCAATTAGCACTTGATTCAGATGCAGAGAACACTGTTGATATGACTCTTAATCACTTAGTTGGTTGAACTCCATCATTAAGGTCTGAGAAGGAATAAAAATACAGTAAGAAACAAATAGAACTACAAACACTGGATATACAATGAAAAGTCAATTGGAGTAATGTCAACCACTGTTAATTGTGAAACATGATAGGTTGACCTCATCTAAAAAAATGTGTTCAGATTTGGTCACTGTGTTACCAGAAGGATTTGGCTGCTCCATTAGACGTGCAAAGATGAGCCATTGGCCAAATAAAATATTTACATTTATTTGAAAAAATTAATTATTGAAAAAAAACAATTGGTCATTCTAAATTTGAAAGAAAAAAACGATGCTATCGATGATATACTGTTGTTATTACTAGTTCAGTTGAAGCAGATTTTTATATCTGTATTTAATACTGGAATACAAAATCAAGTTAACTTGAGAGTCCAGGCTTGAAGAAATACCACACCAATCCTGAACAGAAAAAAGAACAAGTGTGTTTATGTATGTATGAATTCCATAAAACAAGGTCCCTCTAATAACATGCATTGTAATGTTGTTGAAGCAAATGCTCCAACAACTGCAGAAAACAGAGAGATGAGTATATGGGACTAATTAATATTGGCAAGCCAGGCAAGCTTATTGGCTTTCTTTAGTCTTTGGTTTTCAACTACTCCCTGGTTTACATCCCCTCAGTAATAAAGAAGAAGATTCAATTGGATTCCTGATATGTTTATCAATCTGAAAATCACAAAAGATGGAAAGCTGTCAATTTACCAGAGTGTTCATTTTGTTTAAATTATCTCTGTTTTCTTTTTTTTTTGGAGATAAATCTGAATTGTTTGAGCAACCAAAAGCATTAGCACTACAATGTAGTATTTTGAAATGCTATCAAGTTTCGTGAGGTTTTAGGACTACAGAATATATACTTAAAAAAAGAACTAATCTCCATTTCCATCTCCTATTTCCCCAGATGCCTTAGATATTGATGCTTCTCTACATTGTCCTAGCAGAAATGGTGGCTGTATGATTTATGGGATTTATGGAGCATTTCAGGGTTCATGGAAGCTCAAAGGCACCATATATATAAACCATATTAAGTTTTAATTCTTTCACTGTTGGTTGGCCATGCATTTGTGATGTGAAGAATGCACTTTGCCTAGTCTCACATTTTCAGCCTGACAAGCTTATAATTAGAATTACCTTCTCTAGTTCAGACACCTTCAGCCTCATTCAGAAAGACACAGAATGTTCCGCGCAGTGCAGACTCTCCGAATGCCTTGAAACGCCACCCTCACTAATCCTGATTACAGAGTCTCAACTCTGAGAAGTCACAGACGCAGCTGCAAAGCTGCAAGGAAATGGGGACAGTGACTGCGCATCTGCCAGGTTATTATTTCGACCATATTGAACAGGAAAGCTTCCATTTAATCTTTAATCTTGACAGTACAAGAGGGGAGGAGGGGTGGGCTGTGACATCTTTATTCTCTGCTACAAGTGAAAGCAATGAAATCCAATGCTTACAAAAATAAAAAGTTTTGAGAATGGTTTTCATTTTCATATTCTTTCATGCGGAAATGTAATTGCATAAGACTCATGCTCCCTTCTTCCTCGTCTTACAGTGCAAACCTGGGCACATCCAGTACCTTTCAGAGCTCCTACACTAGGTGTAGCTACAGTACTCAAGTAGAGGCCACATCCCAGAGAAGAGATGGCTGCTGTGCATTTGTATTCAGCAAATGTGAGCCTTGATGTTGAAGTTGTTTGCACAAAAGGTTTTAGATGCGTAGAAAAATAGGTTTTGTGTGTACTGAGTCACCTCGATAATTCAAGAGTCTTCACAAGGTTTTTTGGTCATTTAGATGATAAACATATTGGTACAATGGGCCTCCTCTTTTCTCACTTCTCATTATATTCTTTGCTAAACCACAGCTTTGCACAGAAATGCAATCTCCAATTTCATCGTGCACATGTTCGATTACTCACCGCGTGCTTGTGAAAATGCCAGGGACAATAATTTCTTATCGTTTCCCCTTTGAAGCACTGCTTCAATAGACTGTATATCAGGAACATAATTTGAAGGGATAACAAAAGGACTTTGTTCTTCTGGATGGTCTTTGAAGGCTGTGTCATTAAAGAGTAAGTCACATAATCTCTTCTTTTCTTGTGCGGTGTTGAAGCCCATTGTAAGAGAATGAACTGCTTGGCATTCCAGCAGATCTGACTCACTAAGCTGGGCACCAATTTACTCAAATGAGTCTCGAAAGGACCCTCCCTACTGGACTCATATTTGGTGATTGATCAGTTGGCAGGATTTTCCTTTCATGCATATGAACCCCCCCTCATGCTCAATGTCATCTTTTTCCCCACATTTCCTCACAGTGGTGTGCATAGATATGGAAATGTTCTGAGCCTGAAAGGCAGTGAGCACCAAGGAGGTGGACGGGTAGATGTACTGTAATTAGACGCCTTTGCTTGTGAAAGGGATGGACAATATATAGGGAAATCTACAAAACCTTGATTCGTAGCAATCTATATCATAAAACACATTATGTTTAGCAGAACCTGAAATTAAAATGTTATTTTTTTAGTTATTCTTACTTTATTGGGTTGAGCTGTTTTACATTCACACATTTGTCTGCTCAACATAATGCTGGATGTCACAAAGTGCTGGATGACAATGAAGAAAATGATGCTGCTACATTTTCCCATAATCCTTAATCAGTCACAAATTACTGGATGAAGATCGACTTGCAGGCACCTCAGTGTCCTGCAGGGGACGCAAGCTGACATGTTAGCTTTTTGTAGGCTTTCGATAGGCCTGATTGGGAAGTAGAAAGTTTCATACTGGGGGCTCCAGAGTGCCTCAGTTCAGGTGCAGGTCGAGTCAGTTCTCCTGATGTTTTTGGATGGAATATGGTCATTTGTGGACCATGACTGTAAGTATCATGTATAAGTTCCATGAGTACCAAAGTGTGATAAGACTATAAGTATCCCTATTGCTGGCCTAACATTTCTAGAAGTTTTACCACACAGCGCCACTCCCATGTCTTCAAGCACCTGTAGTTGCCTTGCAGCGTTGTCACTGACAACTATTGCTGCACTCCCTGTGGTGCTGCAGCTCTGCTGAGGGTAGCGTGATAAAGAAGATGTTTTTACATCACATCCCTCACAGAATGTGCACACATTGCGAGCATCACTTCTTGGCAGGTGTAATGATTATAGAAATAAGCTAAGCAGATTGAGAACCGGAGATTGCAGGTTCCGCGATCTCGAAAAGTAGAATAATTGGTCAATCTAAATTTGAAAGAGAAAAAAGGAGGAAAGAGGAAAAATAAATGATGCAGCATTATTATTAATAGTCCAGTTTAAACAGATGGGAGAATTATTTTCTGTATCTGACTTTAATACTGGTATCAAGTTAACATGAGAATCATATACCACTGAAATCTCTGTTAACAACATTGTACTTTAAGTGACAAGTAATAGGTTTAATCCATGCTGAATAGAGAAGAAAGAAAACACAACGTTTCGGCCGTGGAGCCGTGAGCAGGTGTGAGCTCCATGGCTGAAACGTTGTGTTTTCTTTCTTTCTCTTTTCAGCATGGAATAAACCTATTACTTGTTCCTTTGCAACCTACGCATGCTGACGCACCTTCCCACCTGAACTTCTACTTTAAGTTTTCCATATTCCACCAAACATGCTGGTTAATTGATTGGCCTCTGGGAAAATTGGCCCTGGGTGTGAGTGTGTGTGTGTTTGTATCTGTGTGTGCCCTGTGATGGATTGGCATTCTATCCAGGGTGTATCCTGGCTTGCACCTATTGTGTGCCAGGATAGGCTTCAGCTCACCGTCGACAATGTATTATAAAAAGTGGTTTGAAAATTGATTTATGGATATTTGGACAGACTTCCCTAAAATGACAGATAAACCAGAAACACAATCAGAGGCAGAAAAGAAACATTAGAGCTATGGTTCTTTGATTCTATGATTGGGTTAAAATGTGTCATGTTCAAACCTATTCTTTCAAATTGTTAAGTTTCTAACTAACAAGTAAAAAAAGGAACTTTTGAATTCCTAAGCCTCTTTGACTCCCTGAGTCACACTGCAATCAGTTAATCTTGTGTTTAGATAGAAGCACAATTGTCACCTATACTGTACACAATCCCCTGATACTTTAGTTTCCAACCCCTGTGGATTTACCTGCACTCATGCGGATTCACAAAGCCAGAGAGCCAATTGCATTTTACAGTGGAGAGGCAGAGTATTTTGACGAGGTAAGATAATCCTGACTAAAGAAAGTCACACACCAAGAATAAAAGAGCAGAGCAGGAGACAGCTGGATGGGTTTATCATCTGTCTAGCCATGCTCAGAAAAGGCTGCCAAAAATAAAGTGATTTGTTTCAAAAGGTTAGGTTGGCGTGCTTTCTCTACATACAGCCACGTTAGCCATTAATAGACGCTCACAGGGAAATCAAGTCAGCAAAAAAGGCAGGTGAAACATTTTCTTCTTTTTTAAAACCAGACTACCTATTCCCTCCTCTCTATAACAGGAGTTTCAGGAAACTGCCTTCTGCGAATCTGATGGCCAATATTAGCATGATGGCAAATGGCGAGATTGTGAGGGACAGAAGAATGCTGCTGATTCAGCTTCTCACCCGGCTGTATAGAGCTGCTCAAAACTGGGTTACCAATGAGCCGTGGAGTACAGCCAAGAACCATCTCAGTAATACAGAATCCAGGCAGGCAATCAGATTCCCCCAGGGCCTGCAAAGCCTACAATACTCTCACACCCCATGAGCACCCCTTCACAACACAATGTAAAGCAGCCATGGACCCTGTAGTACTGTGTGCACCCATGCACTATCAGAGTAATTTTGTAAGAGTGCATATTCTACATATTGCATTCATACAGTATGTACAATGAAGCGTGTGAAGTGCAGAAGAACAAGACAGCAGAAAATATTGCACATCGAGAACAGAGTGAATGGTTTTGTTTGAGCGTAACATGGCCTAATGATTTGTTCAGAAGATATCAAATTGTATCATGTTCAAAGAACTATTAATTTATCTTACAATAATATACTTCCCTTTGAGGATTTTCTGTTTGTAGCCTCTTAAAATATAATTTTGGACATTAGAGGAGATAGGAATTACAAACAACTCACACCCTCACCACCACCCTGAATTTCTGTGTGGCCTTTGAAACATGCTCTATATCCAAACAGACAAAAGCATGGGTTCTGAGTTTAAGAGAGCCAAAGGATTCCAGGTGTAACAGGAACCTGTCCT
The DNA here is from genome assembly GCF_059453375.1 of Lepisosteus platostomus. Classification (NCBI taxonomy): domain Eukaryota; kingdom Metazoa; phylum Chordata; class Actinopteri; order Semionotiformes; family Lepisosteidae; genus Lepisosteus; species Lepisosteus platostomus. The sequence goes on along the minus strand of NC_142619.1, from coordinate 28,956,350 downwards.
GACTCCCATGAAGTGCGTAGTTTAGGACCCTGTGTAGACGGTATAATCCGGAAGTGACTGGAGAAGGGCTACAGGGAAAACATGCTGAGGAATGGAAGGGATGGTGGACAGGAGGCGGTGCCAACAGTGATCCAGATGCAACGGGGAACGCAGGCAAACTAGTAAAAAAAAACTAGTAAAAACAGGAACAGGGACGTGGAACTAGGAAATTAAAAACGGAGTGACGAGGTCAGGCGCTCCGAGCCCCGGACTCAGCTTGGTCAGGACGCCGTTCAGAAGTCTATGCCTTCAAGCCGCGGACGTAGGGTGACTTGATGCTAGGCGGGCCTCCTGGCGTCTGTCTTCCAATGCAGAGCCCTGAACTTCAGAGGCACAAGATTTAAATAACGGTGAATCCGGGACAGGTGTACATGATAATGAAACTAAAACACAAAAAGGTTGGAGCGCCCTCTAGAGGAGGGATGACGATCGTGACACCAGGTTTTCCTTATCACGATTATTATAATGCAAGAAAAATAGAAATGCGTCCTAAATGAGCTCTACCCAGAGAATACAGTGAAAAGGTCCAGATAATTGCAATAGGGGCTCAAGGAGAGTGCCAATCTGTGCCATGTGGCTGCCCGTTCAGACAGGTTATTGTCAGTTTTGCCTCTCAGCTGCTATGTATATACTTGCTATGAACAACACAGATGGGCCCAGATGGCACTAAAGTGAGGGGAAATGTGTCAGACCAGGCATGTTTTAATACTTCCTTAATTTTCTCTTCAGCTCTTCTGTCTATGATTAAGATCACGTGAAGTATTGAACATTGTAAGGACTTTTTTATTAGGGAAAGGCACCTGTCCAATAGATATAGCCAGGAGTTTTGAATTACCTTCCTATTGTGGGTAATACAAAATGGATAAATAAACGTGGCTGTCCCATTTAATCTTGCATAGAAGAACAAGCCATAGATATAGATAACAGAAAATTAAAGACATTGTTAGAATGTAGGATGTATTATCCATTATCCAGCTGTATTAAAAAACAATTAGACAAAAAAGAAGGGGTAGGGAACAAGCTAAACAAAACAACATCTATGCTAAGAAAATAAACTCCCGTATATGTTTGTGTGTGGGGGCGTCTACATATGAGCTAGACTGGAACTGAGGTTCATTTACAATTACCGAGGATGTAAACACTAACAAAATAAGATCAGTAACATAATGTGCTTTATACAGTTGCCTTAATATTTATATCATACTAAGCTGCCAAATAATTTTGCTGGCCACCGTTTGACTCTTTAAACCTTTAAAACTAAGTTAATAGAGGCAGTAAGTTCACAGAGGCTGGAATTTTAAGTATGTCTTATTTTTCAAAATGGTCCTCCATGAATTCAAGGTACTTAATCTGTTTCTTCATCCAGCTACCTATGACAGAGTTATAATACGGTTCATGGTGCTTCAATGCTGCATTCTGCAAACTCTTGCCAAGAAGCTGAGCTTTCAAACAGTTAGACCCAGAGCTGTAGGGTGGGTGATCCAACTGATGGAAGCTGCATTTGTTTCTGGAAGCCTGTTACATAGGAGTTACAGAGGTGCATTGCTATGAAGCACCTGAACACCTTTGGGGAACATTTGGCCTGAAAGCTTTCCTTAATTGCGTTGGTAGAATACTCCTCTGCCACAGTATTTACAGTATAAGTGGAGTCCGGGAAAAATCTTACGATCTTGCCTCTTGATGGAAACAGCCCAGTGTGAAACTTATTTGGTAGTGGAGACAGCTCGTACTTTCACTCCAAGGACTGTTCTTTGGATACAGGGCTGAAGGGGTGAATCCATCTCTCATCACATATATGTGGAAAAGAGGGGTTTTCATTCCAGCTCAGTTCATAACAAGACAAACCAGCTTGCTACTGAATTAAATTGACCAATTTACCTGCCTCTGCTAATTCTTCAGATGCTGCTTTAAAGATACAGACACACTGACCCTTCAGAACCAGGTTAGGACACCCGAGGTCTAGAGCAACATGGAGGTGAATTGGATCATCAACAAAGATTTCTACAGCTTCATATTTTTTGGTTGTCTACGAAAGTTCTTGAGAACCGAGATTTCAGGGCATACGTCTTGTGAACATACCGAAATGCTTGTGGATAATCCTGGGAATTCCACTTCCACAGGGAATGCCAACATCTGCTGCCTTCTATTATTTGATCATAAATTGTAACATAACGTGGAGAACTGCCATACTCCTGTAACATTACATGAATGTAGCTTTAAGATTATGTCTACTGTATATAGGACTCCACATGCTTGGATGTTTATATCTGTATTACAATTATTAGATTAGTGTTGTAGAAGTAATAGTAATATTACAATAATAGTAACAGTAGTACTACAGAAATATAATAGTAGTAAGAAGAAAACATTACACTTTACTTTAATCTTCCCTTGACCAGAAAACACTGGAGGACATCTTCTATCACCAAACCTCTGTCTATGGACATGTTGTATATGGAAAAGTAGTAGCCTCTAAATGCACCACAGCTGGCTGCCAGTGATATGCTGAGACAGAAATATGATACTGCTTTAGCTCACAAAGGAATTGTTTTTGCAATTGTTTTTGTTCCTGTCCTGACTAAAGAGCAGCATATGCAAGATTTGTGAAGACAAAAGAGAAACTAAAGGTCGTTGAAAACACACATTGTTTGGATATTGACATAAGAAATGCTTGTTTTGACTCAGGAAAAAAATGGGTCAGCTGTGTGACAGCAATATTTATGGAACTGTACAAATCTACTGTATGAAAGGAACGCCAAAGATAGAGATGGTTCTTTTGTTGCTGTTTTGGTTTGTCAGCTAATCCTTTCATGGAGAATGCAATTTAATAATGAAACAGACAGTGTGTTGTTTAAAATAACTCAATTTTAGCAAGAGTGCTATGTTCCACATTCTGTGGTGAAATCACCCACAGAAGCCATTTGTTAAAGCAGGATACAGTGCAGTTTTGAGATAATTGTAAATAACAAATTGAGAGATAAAATATAAATATATTCACAGGATCAACACTACCCAAAAAATACATGTATTAAAAACATTTATTGAGTGATTTAGTCATAGTAAATCTGGCTTAACCTACTTGGCTGAGACCCAACCTCCTGGCCACAGAGAGGTTGCAGAGAGAGGAGTGACCAAGGGGCAAAGGTGAAGATGGAGTGAAGGAGGAATGCAAAAGATGAATGTGAAGGAGAGAATGGCCTTAAGTACAGCATTTATGATTTTTTCCTATGAAGAAATGACAACAGGGTTGATTACATATTGGGACAGCTGAAGTCAATTGAGGTTGGCTGTTGTCATCCCTCCCGAATTTTAGTTATCAGGTCCATATAATGCATATACTCAGAGAGGAATTAAAATGGATCAAATGCTACTGGTCCCAGTAATAATTTGTTCTGTTTTGAATGCCTGTCAGTATACTGTATATAATGAGAATAAAAAGAAACTTATCACTCAAGTTAGTACCCTGGCTTCTTGCATGAAACAGCTGGATGTCAACAGATGAGGTGACATAACTGAAATTGAATCAGTCTAAAACTTAGACTAAATTCCATCCATACATTTTCTAACTGCTTTATCCAATACAAGGTGGCAAGGGAGCCAGAGACTATCCCAGCAAGCAACAAATGCAAAGCAAGAAACACCCTGGACTAGACACCAGTCCATTGCAGGGTGAACATACACATAGACATGCACACACCAGGGCCAGTTTTCCCAGAAGCCACTTAACTTGGCAGTATATCTTTGGACTGTGACAGTGCCTAACGTGTACATTTCCTATAAGGGAAAGTAGTGAAAGAGAGGAGTTAAACTTTCACTCGATCCACCATGACAGTGAACTTTACCTTTCTTACCACTCATGTCAGGGGGCTCAGAGACCCAGTGAAAAGACGGGCAGTCTTTCACTACCTGGCCTCCATGCCGTTCTCAGTGTGTTTCTTACAGGAAATCAACCTGAGGGATGAATGTGACAAGCAGACGTTCTCCAGAGAATGGACCAAGGGGGGAATCATGCTGGAGCGTAGGAGGGGTCCACACTTCCAGGATGGGAATCCTCCTCAGAAACCCAGAGATGAAGCTGAGTGCCTCCCTCTCCATGGTGCAAGGCCGGATCCTGGTCGCGGACATCGACTGGAAGGGGCAGAAGTTGAGAGCGATCAATGTCTACGCTCCAACTGGACCCACGGTCTGGAAGGAAGTTCGGCAGAGCTGAAGTCACAGCTTAAGTAACTCTCCCTGGTCTCGAGGAGACTCAGTAGCACTTGTTCTGGAGCTGCCTCTTTGCCAAAGCGGTATGGGGCAGAATGGACAAAATTATGCAACTCCTGGGAGCGGGAGAGGTTGCTCAGTTACCAGTGCACCCTGCTGGGGCTGGCACCAACCGGATGGGACAAAGGGACACAGTTCCTGCTGTGGCTGCTGTTGTCCCTAACAAAACAAGGACTGTGGAACGCAAGGAACACTCTCATCCAGCACAACACAGAGTGGGGAGCGAGGGAGCTGGAGGAGAGGATCCTTGCGGACCTCAGAAGGAGGATGAAGCGCGACGTCGCCGAACGGGGTTTCTCCACGGCGAGAGAGCAATGGACAAAACCAAGAGGTAGGGCTTGGAGAGACTCTTAAATTGTGCAAATCTGCCCCCATCATCCACAGATTGCATTGATTGAAAATGGATAATCACCTCTTTTGGAAAGTTTTCTTATTGCAGCGATAGTGTGAATAATTGTTAGAATGTTTACTGATTGTGAGAATGTTTTCTATTTTGTTGTTTTGGAAATAAAGTTTATCTTGATAGAAACAGAATATATTGGACTGTGGGAGGAAACCCACACAAACACAGGGAAAACATACAAACTCCACCCCAGAACTGAACCCAGGATCCCAGCACAGCAAGGCAGCAATGCTAACCACTGCCTCACCATTATACCCAAATTGTTAATAAATAAAACAGAAGGTTACAATGTTTTAAATACAAAAGGTACATTTTTAGGCATGAAAAACACCATTAACAATGTAGGTTGTGTCTGAATATCTGTGAAATCCAAAAGTAATTGTCTGCTGAAGAAAAAGTATATGCAAAAACAGGTTTAGTTAGTTTTTCATTCTTTTCAACTGGTGCAAATGTCAACATTTTTAATTTTTTGATATGATTAACTGGCACTCAGTCACGTCTGATTATATAATTCAGTAATTCAGGCTTTTTATATGTAAAGACCACAAATGTTTTGCAGAGAGTATAGGGTAGTATCTTGCCTAAATATCTTACCTATCTTTCCTTTTCCATCCATCCATGTGAGAGTAATACATAATACAACATACTCATTTTAAACATTAATAAATTAATTTCTGTCTTTTTTTTTAATTTTGTCTTTTTAGCGTGTTTTTCATCAATATAAGAAATTACTTAGATGGTTTCCTGGCTCTTGCTCGACTTCTTCCCCGGAATATTTTGCAGTTGCTATGGGAGACACTTAGATTGATGTTTAACCTGTAACACTACTATAAAAAGAAATGCAATACAAAAATAATGCAAACTTATCACTGACCTCTAGTCAACCCCAATCTTAAGTGTAATAAAAATAAAGGATAATAGATGACTACCTTTTGAACAGGAACTTGTGATGCATGTATTGATTTTTCCATCCCTCTTCAAGGGGGAGAAACTGGCGTCAGAGTGATATGAAATTACAGTATCTCTTGCCTTCTAAAAGGGTTCTTTCTACAAGATGGTATCAGTGATGGAGATTGGCTTGGTTAACAGAACAGATGCCATAAGCTGAAAAAGTTGGAAGGAAACATTGAATTTAGAAATATTTGTCCAGATTCCGGATATGATCACTACAAGAGCTGGGAGTTTCTTGTGACACATTTCTAAATGGAGAAATCATACCTTACCCCTGTTTTATTTCCAGTACTCAAATTGATACATTTGTACTGTTTAACTCACACCCAAAGTGTCATTCTGTTTGTAGAGCCCAGAGAGCTCAGTCCATAAATATGTTCATTTGGGACACAGTCTGAGCACAACGAAGCCTGGATAATGCTATTCATGAAGAGGTAGGCATGCTTAGTCCTTCCTGTTCTACAAAAGGTACTAGAGGTAGACCTAAGTCAATGACCACAGGAGATGGAGAGGGAGGTGGCATAAAAATAGAAGTATAGTAGGTGAGTTCTAATATTCTACAACTGGAATAACTGAGCTATGCTGACATTTTTCTCTTTTGATATTTCTCATTCTCCTGGTATTCGTCAATGTTCCCTCACCACATTTCAGATTGACAAAGGTATTAATTTAAAACACTGTCCTTTGGAAAGTCTGTATCATGAAGAGGGCTTGCAGAGCTGCAGCATGTTTGGGATATAACTTTTGCTTCAGTTTTTGACCACATATTTTATAAATTAATATTTATATGTAGTATGTAATAAAATCTTGTGTGCCAGCTTTTTGCCTGTTCTATCACATAAGCTTGTAGTTTCTTCAGTGTTCAGATAATATGAAGCATGCATACTCATTTCATTTTCAGCATTGTCTGTAATTAGTATACAGTATGTGTGTTTAAGAGGTTTTCCACAGGTAAAAGCTGAAAGAAATGCATTCCATACTATAGTATTGTACAAATTAAAAAGAAAATTAGAAAATACATTGGACATGTGAATATTATGATATTTAAGATACATAAGTTCATGATATGGTAATGTTAATATTTACATTGTAAAAAACTCAATATATTAATATTGTACCAAGCGTCAGCAATGGACTTATAACACTATGTATAGCATTTCTTCTTTCTTTCTTTGCTACTGTGTCTTTAAGGGTAAGAATCCTGAAGGTGGAGTGACTATGGTCTTTATTTTTATGTCGGTATACTGCCCACTCCATGGTAAATGAAGTAGATTGACAATTTGCCCACAGAGAAGATTGGGTCCTTTGTCCTTCACTAAAGCCAAATTGCAGGGAATGTACTGACCTATAGTTAATGTGCCATGTGGACAATTTTCTTTAAGTAAGAATCTGCCTACATCAGTCAAAGTGTCAGGAAACCCTCAATACATTTAAGGCTAGAAAAATGAAAAAATAATTTCTCCTAGATTTGATGGTATTTATTCAGAAGATCAACACCATAGAAGGGTTTGAAACCTCCTAACTTTCACTGAAAGAGGTTTCAAGTAGAGTTGTAAAAATCCTTTATCAACACCCATGAAAACCTTTATAGCACTGAGTAATCTGCTGAAAGATTAGAAAACCAACCGGAAATAATATCTGAAATGACACCAGTGTTTTGCACTGGTACAATGAAAAGACTCCAGCTTTTATTCCAACATCTCTGGGGAAAATGTAAACGTTAGTTGTGCAATTAATCTAAAGCCTCCTTTATCCTTCCAAGGGATGTTTGACGTCTTTTCCAAATACACACTTCCTTTATTAGTGTGTAACAGGCATAACTGCGATTCTTTGGCTGTATTCTCTTGTTCAAATAAGACATCACTTTATAAACCTAAGAACATGTGTATAATTAGAGATCCCAGGAAATATTTTCAGAAAGTCAATAAATACATTATTTTGTTTTTGCGATACCATCATCAAATCTCAGTCAAAATGCACCTGAATTTAAAATAAATCTGGGCCATATTTATACAGTACATGTCAGATTTTATACATTTAAATTGCAGTATTTTTCCATTCATGGTCTTTCTATACAAATACAATCAAATCCATGTACACATGCCTGGGATCAAGATTTATGACCAGAATCGGACAACAAACAGACAATAGTGAGCCTTGGAAACAGAGGAGAGAGTTCTGTACAATACGTCTGGGTTCCCCTTCCTGACTCCCTGAACATACTGTAGGAAGGGAAGTGGGGAGAGAGAAGCTTGAAGCTTAAGCTCATTGGCCCACCTGGGGGCTTACTCCAGTCGGCCCATTGCGCCTACAGAACTCACGTTGCATGCCCAGGTTGCCCCAGAGTAACATACAGAACCACGTACAGCATACTGCTTGGCCACACCCCCTTTACCCATACTGCCACAGAATCAGGGGGTCAAAGGAACATAGGAAATATAAACAATGAGGGAACTATTCACACAAGTCCTTTTTAAGTTGGTGGGCTCTTGACCAATGCTGTATTATACATGTTAGACATTGTTGGTTAGACAAGGACATTTATTCTGTATATGTACTATATATATATTGCATTTGTCCCCCATGTACAGTATTTCAGGTCCTGTTCCAGCTAAACAACACAATCTCTTCTCACAGCTTGCTCCAAAGGTATGAGTGGATTGTTGCTCTTCACTTAGCAGTGGTACATTAACTCAGTTAATGAGATAATTCTCTAGGTTCCAGGTTTCTTTCATGCTTTTAAAATGATCTGAATAATTCATGTAACTATTGACTATATTTTCCAAAATGCTGAATATCTGATGCAGCACTATAAGTCTGTGTAATTAGTTTCTGCTTCATAGATCCTTCTGTGCTCTGATAAGATCAGAGACAGTACTGAATATATTGGATACATATTATATAATTTGGTATTCATGTCAATGTAAATTGTGACACACCCAGAGGCAGGATGCTGTAACGGTTTGTTTAAAAAGTCAGGTCTCAAGAAAAACCAACACATAAAAACAGCTTTAAGATTAAAAAACAATGCTCTTTACTTGTAACACAGGGAAAACAATATTCGAACCCAGAAAATAAAAAGCTAGCTCTTCTTTTGATCTCTGACTAAACATCTTTGTATCTCCTGTCTATAAACACACTGGGCATCTAAACTGCTTACCAGCGTCCAAAAGCAAGTCCCTCACCAAGACTAAAGTCTGTCTCCAAAACCTTTCCAACTTCCCACAATAAAAACTCAGCAATTAGTCATATGCTTCCTTCCCTTCTTCCCCGACCAGCGCAACCCAGAGACTCCAATGCCTATTCCAGACATCAGATGTAGACCAACCCTTGGAAGCATATGCTTTCTGGTTTTAAATGTCACCCAACCAATTGTGTTTGACCAACTAGTCAGGTGATCAAGGTCAGCAGGTCATTCCTCACAGGTTTCTGGAAACATGTATTTTAGTCAAGAGCTGCTGTGTTGTCTGAACCTGCCATTGTATCACAAAGTACATTCCTTACAGTTACACAGTATTTACAATATAAGAAGGGTTGGTTTCCATTGTATGTAGTGGAAAATTAGCCCTGTCATCAAAGATGATGATAATTTCATTGCAAGCTTCATTTGATTAAACACCAAATAATTGGTTTCATACATCAGTATTTATTTTTAAAAAAACTTGACTATTTCTTTCACACTCCCCAAGACTGAACTTAGACTCATTGACATGGAAAAATATATATTGACACTCAAATAGATTTAAATTGTGATTGATATTTATTCCTCAAAATCATATTGTTAAGCTAAAATACATTTTTCTTTAAAGTAATCAAAACACATTGTAATCACATTCCCGGAACTGAGATAACCATAACCAACAATTTTAACTGTGGTTTTAAAAACAATACAACTAAAACATTCCCAAATGTTTTAAAACATTAAACCTATTCAAATTAGACATCACATTAAACAATTTTAAAACTGTTTTTATTGACTTTTTATTTTGGAAGTTGCACTCTTTACTCTTTACAGTTTCTATCTGCTGACAGAAACTGTGGTCAGACACATCAATTCTAAATGCAACAACAGATGCCATTTCCACCTCTCAAAGGACATTTTAATCTCTACCATTCCACTTGCCTCTTTTAAGCAACAAAAACATCTTCATTGTAAACCCTCCTGTTGCCTGTTACACCGACTGCCGCAGAATTATATTAAGAGTGTAATTCCTCTTGAGAATGTGTTTTTTAACTACCTGTGGCTGTTAGGTATTAACCCTCACATCTTTCATAAGTGACCCTGGCTCTTACTTGTTCTGGGTAACAACAGATGAAGTGTGGAAATAAAATCAACCTGTAGATAATATTGAAAACCAATGTACTATAAATTCATATCCTAGAGGTAGATTTAGCCATTTGGCCACACACAAATCTACAGAATTACTTTTAAATCCCAGCAGGGATGCCAATGTCACCGAGATAGAAAGAACTGTAAAATTAAACTAATTGGGTGGAACATCCTAGTGTGCCCGTGCCCTACGATGGACTGGCGTCCTGTCGAGGGTGTATCCCACCTTGCGCCCATTGCCTGCTGGGATAGGCTCTGACTCCCCCATGACCCTAAATTGGATGAAGTGGCTTGAAAATGGATGGATGGAATTTAAGGTTGCACATTCAAAACTATTCTGTCATTGATCACCGTTTCATTTTTGTTTAGTTTAAGAATAGAAGTGAACAGGAACACAATGTGAAATTGCTTCATAAACGAAGACAAAGAAAGCCCTCGCCATATTCAGACGTATAAGAGGCTAATAGGAGCAGGTTGTAAAGTTTATGACTCAGAATTATCACAGGTGAAGAAACATCTCTGACCAGTCAGCATTTGATCATGGGACAGCCTGCTTCCTTTTCATTAACATACAGTAAAGCATCAGGCTTGCAATAATACAAAAAGCAAGGTATTTCTGCCAGAGTTTTAGGCAGAGGTAAATCAACATGGGGGAATTCTAAATAGTGCTGGAAGGGGTGTGGTTTCAAACAAACAGTTCCACAATTCAACCAGTCTGCTGCAGGACCAAAACACATGAGACAATCAGAATGGTACTGGTTTACACCCATCACATTAGGTTTACCCAGTTTTACATTCAACAGATGGAAGCACTGAAGAACTTTGAAATGAACCTAACTATGGTGGACACAAAAGGAAAAGGTTAAAAGTTAAAGTCCTCTTCCCAGACAGAGCTGAGCACAGACAATGATGAACAATGCAAGAAAGAAATTTGATTATATAAATTTGACATTATTCCTTCAAAATGAATGTCTGGCAAAAATGATGGCAGGTTGAAGAGATGGGCTCTGCAAGCTGAAGTATTAAAAATAATCTTTATATCAGTTTTAAGAAAAAACCCAAGCAGGATGAACTGCATTCAGATGTAACCTTATTCATTCAGCAGTAATAAAGAGATACAATGATAAAATGTTGAAAGAAAAGATTTAATTAATCCAGAAAAACAGAGAGAGCAGAGCTGATAATTTCTTATAAAATCTGAGCAAGAATTCATTGAGTCCAGAGGTTTATCCACTTCAAATACAATTAATACCTCTTTCATCTGCACATTTGAAATTTTAAGATTGTGGAAGAAAGTATCCAGGGGTAACAGTAAGAGGAACAGTAACAGTAGTAACATAAGGACCTAGTCAGTAACTGAGTCATGGGGAAATATAATCAATACTCCAGTAATCAAATCAGAATCGAAGGACTGATGTAATTAATGAGCTTGATGTTTGCTGGACGTTTCACCAAGATCACATGTAAACAAAGGAAATTCGTCTATTGTTTTTCTGCTTGTTGAGCAGTGAGAATATACATTTCTTTAATAACTTCTAAAGAAAAAATGAATCTTCTATCTGAATTGTCAAATAAAAAAAAATCACAATCCTGGACTCTGAGCCTATTGCGATAAATATCTGGAGCCTGATCAGGGACAAATATCTCCAGAAATAAAGGAGCATGTTCAGAAATAACTATAAGGTTATTATAACTATATAGGTTGAAGAACAAAGAAATTAAATTAATGTATTAACTATAAAAAAGAAACTTACACATGATTTTGAAAGACTGATATGAGACAAAAACTCTAACTATAAAATAGTTTATTTTTTAAAGCAAGAAATCAATAATCGTGTTGGTATTCTAACACTAATGTACAGGAATGATGGCATGCCTAAGGTTTAGAAATATACATGAACACATCTTCACCTTCAGAGATGTGAAACCTTAATCAGACACATTATTAAACCTGTTTTTCCTATATAAATATACTACGAAACTAGTTTCCAAAACCAAGTCCTCTAATTCTGTAATCAGTGAACACTGAGACCATGCAATGTCAGTTCTCATTCATTATTCAATCCAATGTGATAAGGAAACAGTATTTCCGGATGCTTCTGTGATGATCAAAGGCAATTTGTGAATGATTTGGCTTTGACATCGCAGGTGCAGCATATCCTTTGCAAAAAGAAAAAAAATACAATCCTTCTGCAGGCTGCAGGAAACCTCTGCAGCACATGTACAGTACACCACAGCATAATGACACCAATTACATATTTCAAAAGTGGTGCTGGCATAAATTGCTCAAGCAAAGCAATGCTTATACAGACATTTGGTCTACCAATAAACTGCAACATCAGAAGTAAGCTATGATTTGTTAGGGCCACATACGGTTGAAACTGGATAAAATCTTAAAAGGGTCTGGCTAATAGCTTTCCCATGATTTAAAATTCATACAATGCATTTTTTAATTATAATCAACAGGCATTCCACTTACAGATGTTTAACTACATTAACTGCAGACTGATCCTTCCTCTTGCTTACTAATGAATGTTAAAGTGACTTGAATCTGCGTAAGAACAACTCTCTGCCTCTAGGTGTGTAGTCTCTAGCATCCCCATTTCATAACCTCTTATACTGTAGGCATGAAATAGAAGAAGCTCCTAAAAATGCCAACAGCAAGTATCACCAGACATGTTTTGTAGTATTATTTGTATCGATTCAAATAATGACTCATATCCTTGATCCAACAGAGGTGAAGATCAAAATTCTGTTCCCATGTAGCTGCTTTAAATACATGGCAGTTTTCCATTGAGAAAGAGTGAATATTCATCTTTCATTCAGTCACAGCTGCTGGTTAATATGACCTTGTACTTCAGTTGCTGGTCATTAATGGGCCACTTGTGTTTTGGCAAACAGAGCGGCACTATGGTCACATCATCTGTCTTTTGAGTAGCTGTGGACAAATACAGGAGTTCTAAAAAAGACGTGTGAGCTGAGGATTAGCATCTCTGAATAATCTCCTCTACTGTCTCTGAGCTACAATGTATTTTACTAACACATATAAGTGATACATTCTTTGAAAATATGCTTTAATATGTACTGTATGTATTTATCATTTTTTCTGTATAAATATATAATTATTAAGTGACAAAAGATTAGTAAGAAATTTGTATTTTGCAGCTGTCATGATGGTGCAGTGATTAGCATTGTTTTCTTGCTGCACTAGGGCCTTGGGCTCAATTCCTGGGGTGCTATCTGTGTGGAGTTTGTATGTCCTGTGCGTGTTTGTTTGGATTTCCTTCTGGTTCCCTGGTTTCCTCCTCAACTTGAAAGACACACTGGTAGGTTAATTGGGTTCTAGGAAACCTGGCCCTTGGTGTGATTATGTACATAAAAGACTGTGTTTGTGTCTGTCTGCCCTGCAATGGACTGGCATCCTGTCCAAGGTGTACCCCGTCTTGTGCCCGTTGCTTGCTGGGATAGTTTCCGACTCCCCAGCAAAACCTAATTGAAAGAAATGGTTAGAAAACAGATGAAGAGAATTTTTATTTTGCTTCTATACTTTTTCCTCCATAACAGCTATAATTATCTTGAAACATTGGGCATATGCTTATTGTCATCTTCACTTAAATGCTTAAGCTTTTGTACACAATATATAGCACATGTGGTTAAAACACAGTTCAAACACTAATATGGAAATGTCATATACTACTGTGATGCCAGTCTATGTGCATAAAACCCACACATCTGAGTCGTTTAAATACGATTAAACACATTTTCTGTATATTATTTTGAAACAAAAAATGTGTTAACATATAGGTGATAAACTGATGTAAAAGAAGTTAGATTATTGCTGGCATTTACTGTAATGTAAGTGAAAGTATTTGTAAGAAAAGATGTAAAAATGATCAAATTGATGGTATCACAATAGAGATGTGTTTGGTTTTCTGCAGACTGTTGAATAATTGATTGGAAAATGTGCTGTACAGTACCTTAACAGGCTCTTTAAAGTTTGAAGGAAAAATTTGACTACAGCATATTTTTTTTCTTTGTTTACATTTTTATTAAAAGCTACTGTATAATACATCTTGTACCACTGCTTGTAAGCACAAATTAATCTATGTGCCATTCTTCTTGATGTGACTTCAATTGTTGCCTGAGGCTAAACCAGATTGCTGGTATGAATCACATTCTTACATTAAGAACTCCACTTGCAATCTCCACTCAGCGTATTTTTCAGGACTGGAATTCAGTGTAAGCAAAATGTGTCTGAGTATGTTATACTTATCCCTTTGCCTCAGGCTAGTTAGCGCTGATGGTCATTATCAAATGATGGTTTGTAATTTCTAAGACATACAAAATAATAAGGATATTTCACTTGTGTGTTTTCAATGTGAAAGATGACTACATTTATTTCTGGTGCAAGTGAATCTATCCCTTGGTAGTGCAGTGCATTGCCTTGAAGCTATTTCAAACATTCTAGGATTTTAATATTCTTAGAAATGTTGCATCTAAACAACTCTTGAAAGGTAAAATAAATAGCATGGGACAGAACTGTGCCCACTTTGACTGGAAAGAGTGGAAAATGCACGATATAAGAATACTGTCCTCCATGCATTTATAAGGTGTGAGATTTTTCCATGTAACATTTTGCTTCAAATTAAATCTGCCAAAAGGACTCAAAAATAGAATCTGTAACTGGAATCTTCACCTGATTTCTGTTCAAGGGGCCAGGTATGTCAGGTGATTTGTGATTAAAGTGGCTAAGCTACTAGTGTAATATGTTGCTTACTCCATGTTGTATTCAACGGATGAAGAAATTCATCCATCTTGTCTTCTTTTTTAATTCACTAGCACCTAGTAAGGGAGACATCCACATTTTATTGATCATGCCAAAAGAGACAGAACGGTGTAATATCCATCTTCATTTTGGTGGCACCCAGATCACACCATATCATTAACAAAAATAGCTTTAAATTACTGAATTGCTTCTATTACATTTTTTAACCAATTTCTACTTGATAAGAAATTCAACACAAACAAGTATTTTCAGTATTTTCCTTAGATGGCTTACTAAGATAAGATCACCAAACAGCCATGATTGTAATCATCCATACACGAATACAATGATCTGTCCTTCACTTTCCCAAATCTCATGACATCAGCAACGTCATCCTAAATTGATAATCTAGTGAAACTGCTGGGTTACACCTAAACTAGATAAATGACAACTGACCAACTGCCCTGTGTAGTGATTTGGTGGTTTGAAGTGACTGTAACATTACTGTAATTTCAAGGTGTACTTAGTGGCTGCTCAGTGAGTCAGAATTAACAATAACACAACGATTCAAAGAATACAATATGTAATTCTATCAACAAAAAATAAAACAAGCCAAATAAACCCATACAAGAGGAAATATATATACAGTATATGAATCAATCATAGAAATGGATGATCAAATCACATTTGTTTTTCTTTTATTTTCTAACACTAACATGTGTTGTTGCAATTGTGTGGATTTATAACACACACTTTGGTAGTTTTCTGCTATTCTTCTTCTGCTGAACACTGAACTATAATTTCTAATTCCAGCTATTTTTTAACTTAAAGGGGGTGTACAGCTGAAGTGTGATCTTTTCTTTGTACTGGCATTTGTATTTATGCTATTAACAGATATGTAAAAATAATACAGTATGTAAAGATAAATAAGGGCAAATGTTGTACATTTTGTATTCTTGTTGCAGCCTTTAATCTCAATTAATGCTCAGCAGTTTCAAAAATACTGATTTTTATAGTCATTACAGTACCAATGAAGTACAATTTAGGGTATACTGTAGATCAGAACCACACTGGCTCATTGGGCCAGAGTTCATCCTGGATTTTTTACCGCAAAGCAGACTAGAGAGAGGTGATGGATGGTACACAAGCCCAGTTTAGGGATTAACCCCTCAGCCATGCCAGGACCTGTATTACATCTTTGAGTATTAATATTTTTAAGAATTATTAAGTTCACCTTTTCTGCCATTAGGATGAAACTTAAGTGCATTCTTAAGAACTGGATACAAAGAGATCTGGGGGTAGAATTTGTTAACTTACGTAGAAGACACATCTCTTTCTGCATATGCTGCCCTTTCAACATTTGTTCCTGATCCTACTTGTAAAGAAAGAAACAGACTGCTTTTCAGTTTTATGTGGAAAAATAGACATCAACAAACTCCTCACCCACAGTAAATCAAAAGGCATTCTTGAGGCATTAGATTTTGTCTATAGTAATGCATTCAATGTAAATTAGTACGTCGTAACACCAAGTAAATTAGAACATTAATACCGGTGCTGTGAAGTATAAGAATATGCCAGTGGAGGCTGAGAACATTTTTAAATGCCAACTGCCAGTTGAGTTTTAGTTCATTCATTTATTTCATGCCATCAGTTTAAAGCATACATAATCCATTCAAGTCTCACTCAGGCATGAGTTTTGTTTTGAAGGGATCCGTTTTTAGGCTGCAATGCCTTTGGTTTTTTATTTTGCCGTTTGCCTTTGCTGGCACACCTCCTGTTCAAGAATGTTGACTTTATTTTAGTTGTGAGGAAATGAGACGTTTTTACGCTCGTTGTTGTGGATGAATCACTTTAATGTGATACAAGGCTACGTCAGCGTCTCTACATTACCCTACAACATCAAAATTGTCAAACACGATTACCTTTATGGTTTTTATAGTAGATAAATTAACATTTACAGTTTCTATAATTATTTTGTGAACTATTATTACACTTTATGCATTCATTTTATATATGTAGCATTAATTTGTTGCCACTACTGGGACAATATTGTAAAGTTCATTTTAAATGTATCCTAAAATATATTTATTCCCATGATGTTAGAAACTTTTAGGGTTTATTTAATTTACTATAGGTGCCCTACATGTACAGCCTTGAGCAAGATGTTGCAGCAGGGATCAAGGACAGACAGTCCCCAACACACACAATGACAGGTTTCTCAGCACTAAAAAATGTTCCTGGCACTATTTCCTTTTTTCTGTGTCCGAACCTATACTGTCTAATCTTGTGTCCCCATTTCAGAGTTCAAAATAAAACCCCTGCTATGGGTGTAAAGTGAATAGTCAGGGCTCATTTAAATTGTTGACAGAAGAAATCAGCCTGTGGATAAAATATTAATTTAGCTATGGATTAGATTTTATAGCTTGCAACCTTATCTTATCAGTCACTCTACAGCACTCTATGACAAATCCAACAGAATGGCTACTGAAACTTCCTTTTCAAACTGTTTTTTAATTTTTTTTTCTTCAAAACTATGAGGAAGTCAGAAGGGCAGCTATAATCATAGTCTGCTCTTTTGTTTTACACCAGTTGTGTCAAATTACGCTTAACAGGCAATGGGAACTCCCCGCCACCACCACCAATCTGCTGCATCCACCTGGATGATGCGACGGCAGCCATAGTGCGCCAGAACGCTCACCACACATCAGCTATCAGTGGGGAGGAGAACAGAGTGATGAAGCCAATTCATAGATGGGGATTATTAGGAGGCCATTATTGGTAACGGCCAATGGGACATTTGACCAGGATGCCAGGGTAACACTCCTACTCTTTTGGAGAAATACTAGGATTTTTAATGACCACAGAAAATCAGAACCTCAGTTTTACATATCAACTGAAGGACAGTGCCTTTTTTACAGTATAGTGTCCCCATCACTATATTGGAGCATTAGCACTCACACAGACTGCAGGGTGAGTGACCTCTGCTGGTCCCAATAACACCTCTTCCAGCAGCAACCTTAGTTTTTCCCAGGAGATCTCCCATCCAGGTACTGACCAGGCTCACACCTGCTTAGCTTCAGTGGGTTGCCAGTTGTGAGTTATAAGGTGATATAGCTACTGGCTATACTGTAAGTAGTACTCAGCCATCATTTAAAATACAGGGAAGATAATAAAAAAATTGATTGTATAGATACATGAATAAAATGTATTTAATTACATTATTTACTTTTAAAAGATTGCAATTGAGTGTTTGGAATTCTGCATCACATACATTGAAACCAAATTGCAGCCTTACATCTGTATTGCAGTGTAATGATCAAAAGGAAACAAAGACCATCTTTATATTAAAAGATAAGTACAGTGCGTGTAACTTTGTCTGTATGCTTCGGCACAGGGATATTTATATAAGGTAAGGTAAGCAATCCAATTGATTACTTAGACTTTACATGTACAGTGCCTTGCGAAAGTATTCGGCCCCCTTGAACTTTTCAACCTTTTGCCACATTTCAGGCTTCAAACATAAAGATATAAATTTTTTATTTTATGTGAAGAATCACCAACAAGTGGGACACAATTGTGAAGTGGAACGAAATCTATTGGATTTTTGAAACTTTTTTAACTAATAAAAAAATGAAAAGTGGGGCGTGCAAAATTATTCGGCCCCTTTACTTTCAGTGCAGCAAACTCACTCCAGAAGTTCAGCGAGGATCTCTGAATGATCCAATGTTGTCCTAAATGACTGATGGTGATAAATAGAATCCACCTGTGTGTAATCAAGTCTCTGTATAAATGCACCTGCTCTGTGATAGTCTCAAGGTTCTGTTGAAAGCGCAGAGAGCATCATGAAGACCAAGGAACACACCAGGCAGGTCCGTAATACTGTTGTGGAGAAGTTTAAAGCCGGATTTGGATACAAAAAGATTTCCCAAGCTTCAAACATCCCAAGGAGCACTGTGCAAGCGATCACCTTGAAATGGAAGGAGTATCAGACCACTGCAAATCTACCAAGACCTGGCCGTCCCTCTAAACTTTCAGCTCAGACAAGGAGAAGACTGATCAGAGATGCAGCCAAGAGGCCCATGATCACTCTGGATGAACTGCAGAGAACTACAGCTGAGGTGGGAGAGTCTGTCCATAGGACAACAATCAGTCTTACACTGCACAAATCTGGCCTTTATGGAAGAGTGGCAAGAAGAAAGCCATTTCTCAAAGATATCCATAAAAAGTCTCGTCTAAATTTTGCCACAAGCCACCTGGGAGACACCCCAAACATGTGGAAGAAGGTGCTCTGGTCAGATGAAACCAAAATCTAACTTTTTGCCCACAATGCAAAACGATATGTTTGGCGTAAAAGCAACACAGCTCATCACCCTCAACACACCATCCCCACTGTCAAACATGGTGGTGGCAGCATCATGGTTTGGGCCTGCTTTTCTTCAGCAGGGACAGGGAAGATGGTTAAAATTGAGGGGAAGATGGATGCAGCCAAATACAGGACCATTCTGGATGAAAACCTGTTGGAGTCTGCAAAAGACCTGAAACTGGGACGGAGATTTATCTTCCAACAAGACAATGATCCCAAACATACAGCAAAATCTACAAAGGAATGGTTCACAAATAAACGTATCCAGGTGTTTGAATGGCCAAGTCAAAGTCCAGACCTGAATCCAATCGAGAATCTGTGGAAAGAGCTGAAAACTGCTGTTCACAAACGCTCTCCATCCAACCTCACTGAGCTCGAGCTGTTTTGCAAGGAAGAATGGGCAAGAATTTCAGTCTCTCGATGTGCAAAACTGATAGAGACATACCCCAAGTGACTTGCAGCTGTAATCGCAGCAAAAGGTGGCTCTACAAAGTATTAACGCAAGGGGGCCGAATAATTTTGCACGCCCCACTTTTCATTTTTTTATTAGTTAAAAAAGTTTCAAAAATCCAATAGATTTCGTTCCACTTCACAATTGTGTCCCACTTGTTGGTGATTCTTCACATAAAATAAAAAATTTATATCTTTATGTTTGAAGCCTGAAATGTGGCAAAAGGTTGAAAAGTTCAAGGGGGCCGAATACTTTCGCAAGGCACTGTAGCTAAATCAAGCGGCTGTTGTAAGAAAAACTACTTTGATGACAGGGAATAAAAGAGCTGTGAATGTAGTCCAAAACCTTGCCTTAACCTTGATCTAATTACAAAATACCTCAAATCCTAAATTTATCACTAACCCTAATCTAACTTTAGCCCTAGTCCAAGTCCAACCTTAACTCAAACCTTTTATATAACCCTTGTACTAGGTTTGTTCCTACTGTAGGTTTAAGCCTAATCCTAATTCTAGACTTAAACATGACCTAACCCTGCTTCTTCTCTAACACTAACCTTAAACTTAACACATATCTGAGCACTTTCATTGAGAGGAGCACCCAAACTGGTCATACTATATTAAGTTTTTAAATGGGGTGACTTAGTGAGCTCTAGGTTGCTTCAAATAGTGAAAATGTCAAGCCTTCAGCTTTGATAACGTCTCCTCCCTATGCTTGTTATGTGAAGCCGTGAAAACCTCTGAAATAGAATTTATTATAGTACTCCCCCAACAGAATAGCTGACAAGCAAGGAGAAATGTCAAGCTACTTCAACTTGGACTATTTTAGACTATTGAATAGCAAGCTGACTTAACATATGGAGAGATGCATATAATGTAATTCGGCTGTTATTAAAGAGATTAAGAGCATGCCAGAGCATGTGTAGGAGGCAATCCCATTCAAAAAGGACTTGTCAAGGATCTGCTCAGTGTTCAGTTCAATACTTCTGCAAAGACAACTTAACAAATGCAATACAGAAAGAATGAGACATTCTTTTCTATAAGTACACAATTATAACGCACAGCTAGGTGCAATATATTGAGTGAACTACCAATAATGTTGAAAAAACAACAAGCAAGACAAGCTGAAAGCTCCTGTTTTATTGGTATTATTTTGCTATATTGTTATTCTTTTATGTGATAAATCCTCTTTTTAGATTCATGCTGTAGACAACACAATCTAGGTTTGACTTGAGACTGACTGCTCTACATCCCCTTTCATAAAGCATCTCTGTGATGGTCCATTACATCCTTTTTTAATTTCTTTAATAAATCACTGATGGCACAATAAAACAGCAGACAGCACGGTGAGTACAAGAATACAATGAATGAACTAGCATGTTAAACCTTTTAGCAAATGTTTTCATTTTTTTTCCTGCCTTGCAAAGCTCAGACGGTTGTGGGACATGAGCATGATTGCTTCTGCTTTTTCATTCTTTCTTGTCCTCAGCAGATTGTTGGTGCGGCAGTGAATCCCATGTTGCCAGGCAACCGTGACATGATAAACACACACTACAGACTCTGACAGTTATACTCTTTAGGGTAGTAAAAAAAAAATACTTCCAGAGTTGAAAAGTATACAAATCAAACAAAATGTGGTAAAGCTAGAAAAAAACGTAATATCTTTAAAAAAGGAAAATTAAATGTGATGGTCATAAAACTTTATTTTACGCAAGAGAGTAGTTGACTGTGCTGCAAAGGGACTGAATTCTAATGCAGTGTATTTGAGATTTGTTCTATAGGATTGTAGGGCGTTTTCATTTAATCTATACAAAATGTATACATTTTCAGAGCATTACCATGATGCGACATACTTTCAGGAAAACAGGAGGTTGTAAAGGCAGATAGATACCTGAAAACATCTCAGCAACCTTAGCTCAAGGAAGATAAAGTACTGAATCATCCAAATAATCCCTGGATGTCATATCCCATCATGTCCCATTCCTATCTGTAAAGTCATCAAAGTTTATTCACCACATCCCACATCTTGATGGTCATCAAAAACAGAGACTGGCAAAGGCCCTTTTCATTCTTTTCCTGAAAGTCCAAGGTAATATCATATTCCTGTGATTTAAGGGTTCATAGAAATGAAGAAAAAAAAATCATTCCATGTTTTCAACTATCGGTGGATGAGCTAAAAGGCAGATAAAACGTTTTTTTTTCTTTCACAAATTACTCTTGTCAATCATAATAAGGGATAAACATTTGGCACACAGAACCCCGGGATAAAAAGACAGAGAAGTACAGGGAGAGAGAGACAAAACAGATGAAAGATGAAGGAACCAGAAGACAAAAGTGAAAAAGAAAAAACAATATAATCATACTTCTCTTCCTCTAAGCTTGTGCTAGGTGAGAAGACCTTGTTCTGCTCAGTCTTGGAGACCAAATTTTAATAAAGTAATTTGAATCCTGTTTTGGAGAGCTTCCTGGCCTGTTTATTTGAATAAATTTCCTTTATTGTAGAATACTCAAGGAAATGTTTGGTAATGCTCTTTAAAATAGGATGACTGATTCCCAGTTGTTTTTGGGCATCCAGTTTACATGAAGGGAGACCTAGTGCTAGTTTACATTGTTTTATTTTGAATGCAAAGTACATCTCTTGTTGACTATGTCAAGGCATTGTACAGTAACTCTCTCATAATGCAGTTTCCCCACTCACAGTTTGGCTATAACAGCTGAAAATAAATTTGACCAAAACTCTCCCAAGCATAGGTTTTGCTATGTGGGTTGATCCATGAACTGACTTCATCCATTCAGACTTTGAGAGCCGTATAAAAATATATGTAGGGTGTTGAAAGTTCCAGGATCACCGTCAGGTCCATTATTAGGAGGGTCAAGAAGGTCACAGAAGTGACCAAGAATCTAATGACCATCCTGACAGCACTACAGAGTTCCATGGCAGAGAGATCAGAGGACAATAATCTCTTCATCTTTGGATTTGGCCTTTGTGGGAGAGTGGCTAGATGGAAGCTAATACAACACCTGGAGACATGGCAGACCCTGAGACCACGGGGCAAATGAGTCTCTGCTCTAAGGAGACAGAATCGGAACTCTTTGTCCTGAATGCAAAGCACTATGTCTGGTGCAAACTGAACACAGCTCATTACCTGTGTAACACCATCCCTTACCATGAAGCATTGTGGCTGCGGCATCATCTTAAGGGGATGCTTTTCAGCGGCAGTAACTGGGGCACTTGTCAGGATCATCAACGAATGAAGACAAATACGGGCAAATCCTTGTGGAGAACCTGCTTCAGTCAGCAAAAGACCTTAAGGGCTTTCACACAGGATAACAACCCCAGGCATACAGCCAAACCTACACTGGAGTGGCTTCAGAACAAAAAGATAAATGTCCTTGAGTGGCCCAGCCAAAGCCCAGGCTTGTGTCCCACTGAGTCTCTGTGTAAGGGTTGAAGATTGCAGTTTACTGACACTCCCCATCCAATTTAACAGAGCTTGAGCTAATCTGCAAGAATGGGCAAAAATCCCAAAAGCCAGATGTGCAAAGCTTATTCAGACATACCCAAGAACACTCAAAGCTCTAACTGCTGCAAAAGATGTTTCTACAAATCATTGACTCCGGGTAAATACTTCAGTAAAGAAAATATTCCTGTTTTTCATTTTTCATAAATTGTTACACAATAAAATTTCCCCCTTTAAATTATTGAGCATGTTGTATCACTCAAAAGAAAAAAGAATTCAAATGCATTGAAACATGATACTTTCCTTTCTTAAGCACACAGATTCAAATGACATCTTTTGTTTTATTTTCCATTACTGTATGTGTGCTATTTAAATGTCCTAGATATTACAGTATGTGCATCTACCATCTAAGAATTGTTTAAGATCACTTTCTTGGCCACATACAATTTCTTGTATTAGGAATTTGTCTTTTCACATACCCCAGCTTACTCTCAATGAGACACACAGACAGGGAGAGAAGCTTGGGTCAGCGATTTATACAGCAGCCCTGGAGCAGTTGGGGTTAAGGCCCTTAAGTTGGGGTTAAGGGCCTTGCTCAGGGGCCCAACAGAGTAAGATTGTGTGGCTAAGCATCTGCGCCTGTGGCTGGAAGGGTGCCGGTTCATATCCCGTGGCCGGCAGAGGAATCCTACTCCGGTGGGCCCCTGAGCAAGGCCCTTAACCCCAACTGCTCCAGGGGTGCCATATAAATGGCTGACCCTGTGCTTTGACCCCAAGCTTCTCTCCCTGTCTGTGCGTCTGTGTCTCATGGAGAGCAAGCTGGGGTATGCAAAAATACTAATTCCTAATGCAAGAAACTGTATATGGCTAATAAAGTTAAGATTAAAAAAAAACAGAGTAAGATTCCACCACTGGCCACAGGATTTGAACTGGCAACCTTCTAGCTACAAGCACAGATCCTTAGCCACAGAGCCACCACACTTCACCCAACCACCCATTTGTTCCTTTAGTGTTATGTTAATACCCTTTGTTCTCTGAGGGCCCAGTCTATAACTCCTTTCGTCTGATCTTGGGTGCAATTATGCAAATGTCAGTTAACCCTACACAGCAATACATGATTAGTGTCTATTAAAATTTAATTAGAGAGTAAAATCTTGCGTCTCTCAGCCAGATTTACAAACCTGAACAAATTTAATTAACAGAAATTATAATAATCACTGACATCGCTGACGGTGTAGAGAGGATTAATCAATCAATTGCAGGATAATTGGTACTCCTGTAACAAATGTAAGATGTATTCTTTCCAGGAAAACATAACTTTCCATGTGGTTCACAGCACAGAACACAGTATCCAGAGGAAACGTTGTATCCAAATGGAATCCTGAAGCAATGGTATGATCCATTAGCAGTCAAAGAAAATATACTGGGGTCCCTGCACATACATCTAATATACTTCATATGGAAGTGTGTACTTTCACATTGACAATATTATGTGCAGAACAGAAGTCAAGACATTCAATATAATTTTATTAACCACAGTGTTTTTGTAGTCAGGTGATGTCTAAATCATTTTAAATCCCCTTTAAGAATAATTCCTTATACTGTACCTGTTTTGTGTTTTACATTCAGTGCCCCTTACTGCACTGACATAGTCACCCTTCCGCACAAGGGGCTCACTTCACTGCAGAAGACTGAAAATCCACTTTGTTATAAAATCTAATGGACAAGGATGGGCAATCCTGACGAGGTATTTAGCTAAGACACCAAGGTTACTACCTTTTCTCTTATTGAAAGTGCCATGAGTCTTTAAACCTGTTTTCCTCCTGTAAATCGCCTGTCACTTGATTTGTCCACTCACAGATGACTTAAAACTGGATTTGGCTCATTGAAACCTGGCTACCCTAGCCCTGGCCCTAATCCTCACCCTGGAAAGATGACATAGACATGGATTCCAAGAATCTGATTTTCCTGAAATACCTGTTCCAATGTGAATTACAAAGACAGGCCACTGTAAGGAGAGCAGAGGGTCTACAAAAGCATACCATGCTTCACACAAAATGGTAAGCATAGTGGATAGTAAAAGACATCTCATCATTATTACAGCATGCAGCATGAGCACATGGTATTCTGGTTTTAAGAGCTTTCAGGAACGTAGATTTCTAAGAGATATTAAAACCTGATCAGTACTGGGATGGGAGAATCTTTGTTGCTCTGGCTACCTTGTAACAATCTGATATTTCTGAATTTCCTTTTTCCGTTTAAATTGGTGAAATATTTCCTCACGTCTCCACCTGATCAGTGAGCTGATAGAGGGCCTGCTGGTAATTAAAGACTGCCACAAGACCCTCGCTGTGCTTGAGTGCTCGTTGAAGTGGGACCCCATCTGCACAACAAGGTCTTTGGAACCTCTGAGATGAAAAACCTGGTACAAATGCGAGCAATGAATGAAATTAAAGATCATCTTACATTACTGTATCTGCTGTCTACACAACTTCAAACACATTTTCCTCTGTTTTGAGGTATCCTAATAGGACAATGTACTGTACTGTTCTTACTGACTGAAACCAAAATCGCAAGATATGTCTACTGCTTGAATGAGTTAGCTGTTTTAAGTGGTATTATTACTGCACTCCTGTATTGGATAAAGGGTTAGAAAATGGGTGGATATACAGTATCACGAGACTTATTAAGTGTGAGCTTGAAGCAGTGAAATAACCTGATGGTATTAGAATACTCAATAATACTTAATTCTTTTATGGCAGAGGTTTTAAGTTGTTTTTTCATACCAGTATCTGGGAGACCACACTAGCACATTACAGAAAAAGATAATTAAAGGGGCCTCTATTAGTTTTGGTGGGTGCTGTAAATATACTGACAGACAAGAGCTGCTCTGGAATACCCAAAGCAGAGGCAGGAGATTTGTATTTCGAAAGGTCTGATGTTGTAAAAGCACCATATCACCCTGCAACTCACAACTGGCAGCCCACTGAAGCTCAGCAGGTGTGAGCCTGGTCATTACCTGGATGAGTGACCTCCTAGGAAAAACTAAGGTTGCTGCTTGAAGAGGTGTTAGAGGGACCAGTAGGGGGTTCTCACTATATGGGATGTCCCTAGTGTGATGGGAACACTATACTGTAAAAAGGGGCACTGTCTGTCAGATGAGATATACAAACAAATACCTGACTCTCTGTGGCCATTTAAAATCCCAGGGTGTTTCTTGAAAAGAGTAGGGGTGTTACCCTGGTGTCCTGGCCAAATTTCCCATTGGCCCTTACCAATCATGGCCTCCTAATAATCCCCATCTATGAACTGGCTTCATTACTCTGCTCTCCTCCCCACTGATAGCTGATGTGTGGTGAGTGTTCTTGCGCACTATGGCTGCCATTGCATCATCCAGGTGGATGCTGCAAATTGATGGTGGTGGAGGGGAGTCCCCATTACCTGTATAGTATTTTGAGCGGAGTGTCCAGAAAAGCACTATATAAGTGTAAGCAATTATTATTATTATTGATGAGGACAGTAGGTTTCACTCCCACATTTTTTTCTGTATCTTTCTTCCTAACAGTGGAAGACTACAACACTTTAAAAAAATGGAGATTTCAACTGTATGAAACTATACTGCAGTCTTGAGCAACAAAAAAGTTGAATCCCCACGGGTTTCAATATAATTTTACTCAGTCACATAAGGGTTTCTGTGGAGTTTTAAAGGCCACAAGCGCAGTGGTTCCTGAATATGCTCATTGTTAAATCTTTTAAAGCTTAATGAGGTGGTGAATCTTTTACCCTGTCATTATTATCACCACATTGTAAAGGAACCTACGGTCATTATTCTTCTAGGAGTATCTGTTACGTAAACTGTAATCATATCACTACAATTAGTTCAATATCTTGTCTACTGCTTTTCAACTTAAAAATAGAATTGTCAAAATGTGAGTGAAATATTATAATGCTGCAAGCTCTCATTGAGCTCCTCCTGACAATAGTCTTTCAGTGTGTCGAGAAACAAGACAAACAAAGAAATGTGATAGTGAAACTCACTGAATAAATATAGAAACAGTCCCTGAAGATATACAGTACAGTATGTAAAACCAGTTGTCTATATGGGCTTCTATTCCCACTGCTGTGTCCTGCTTGTGCGCTCCTAGATGGTTGTGATGATTTATGGCTTTGTATTGTATTAGAATTACAATGGATTTGTTAAGTATTAAAGCTGACTGTGTCTCTTATTAAAGCTTGAAATCCTATCATCCCAGCCCTTTTCTGCTCAGAGGATGGGATATAAGAGCTCCAAACAGGCAGGTGTCTGTTGTGTTCCTTGACTTGCTGCAGCACCACAATCCAGAGTACACAATACATTCTGAAAGAGGAAAGAGGCCTAATTGTGTCTTCTTGTTTAAAGTTGCTTTATCCCTACTGTGTAGATCACTAACACAGTGATGTGAATTATGTTTTAGCTTTTTACAATCAAGTCAAAGCATTCTAACAAGATACTGCACCTTTAGTCATATGATACTCATTTGGAATACAGTGTAAACAAACAATTGAAGTTCTATGCTAAGAAAATAATCAAGAATGCTGTTGTACAATTAGGAACAAATTTACCAGATACAAACGATTTTTGGAAATACGTTATTCTTGGGAATACTATCATAATTTTAAGTCAAGGTTCCAGATTGTTCATCATTTTTGTTTCAGATGACAAAAAGCATTCATCAAGGTGAGATTGGATATACTTTGAATCCAACGTGTTAGTTAATATACACATACAGAACATTTCTGAGTTTCAAGATGTTCTATTGATTCATATCTAATAAATTACTTAATCTGAGCACATTGTGTTCATTATAAAAATATTACACTCCTCCATCATGCCCTAGGAAGTTATTGTGGTATTATTCTTGGTTTCTGGTGTTATCATTAGGTCTTCTATAGGAATACTATTGGTGTAAGGTTACTGCTAACCTGGAATTCTGCTTATCTAGCATTAAACCTGAATATTTATGTTGTCTTTAAAACCAGATGATAATCTCTACTGTAACAGCTGCTTGGATCATCCACAGTCAACATAAGACATTTTAAAATTTTGTGTGGCTATAATTAATGTATAACATTGTAATTTGCTCCATCCAAAAACAAAGCAATGGCATGTGTCTGTAGGATGTAAGATTATATTATAACCCTGTGCTTATTTCTTTCATTTCAGATCCTGGAGAAACTTTACTACCACTGTAAATCCAAATTCATATAAGGAGATAATTTCCTAATGAGCAATAGTATAATCAGAAATCTGAATTAATCAGTTAGGGAAATGGCTTTGCTTTTCTGAAGTTTACAGCATAAGAAAATAAGTAGTTTTTCTATGTGATTCCCTTTGATGAAATCCAAGGTTTAATAGGATTTACCATGAGTAACAAGTATCTTAGATAAGATCTTATCTAAGTAGACATGCATTCTGACGATTTTATTTTCTTTTCCACTTAGGAATATTGTAAGACAATAGCGTTTGTTATACAGTTAAGTCAAAGCGAGTATACCTCAATTAACTACATAATCCACAAACTAAAAAAATAATTTATGTGAATGTTGTAGTGTCTATGGTAATCAGAATCCAAACCAAGTATTTGTTTAAAATTAAAAGGCTCTGAAACTTTAAAAAAGCAACTGTCTGCTCCTCACACAAGTCTTCTATATATAAGTGATAAGTGATTCTATATATTAGCCTACACATGCAATAAAGTGAGTGTGAATTAGTGGTAAGCAGGTTTCAGTTCCTCTTTAACTGTTCTTTGTGTTGTTTAATTAGGATTCTTTTTAACATGAACTGTGCAATTCAACCAACCTAGGCTTACACTGGACATGAAACGAAACTGAAAAAAAGCCATGAAGCAACAAGGAAATGGAACAGACATCATGAAGCAAAAACTTCCACAAGCCCAGTAAGCAAAACACCAGATGAAGTCAGAGCGTCTGGATGCGGTAGGACACCCTCTTGTGGTGTTTAAATAACAGCTTCATCAGCTCAATTTGTCTTCTTTGCTGTACCGAGATAAAAGGTTGAAAAGGGATCTCCAGGCCCACATCTAAATTAATAATCAATAAAGCAGGACGTTTAATTTATATCATGAATCCTCACCTGTACAGTATATGGATACTTTTCCACATCCACCATGCTTCATTATCACATTATCACCTACAGTCAAAATCATGACATGTTACAGAAGAGACATTTCCTCCTAGAAACCTACAATGTAGAATTCCCAAGTGGAGAAGTCCTGGTCTTTCAGTGTACTGGAATTCCCTGCTGTCTAGGGAGTGAACCTGTGAAATCTGTGAGCCTGTGATCAAACCTTGACACTTCTCAGACAACACTGTTTCTCTTGAGAAGGTTGAGGAGTTTTGATGTGAGCAAACACATCCTAGAGGTGGCCTACACCAGTCTGGCAGAGAGATGAGATGGTGTGTGGTAGAGAATAGAGTGTACTCTCCAGGTAGAGAGTGTGCTTTCTGTTAACACCTCCACTTGGTGTGGGAAACTTGGTGTCAGGAGGAGAGCAAAGCTTTCAAGGATTTGAAACATAGGCAGCACAAGTACTGCTCAGTAACAGACCCAGTTGCACCACATCTGTGTTTACAGGAAAGAAGTGCTAATAGTAAATAAAGCCTCGCATCCACTACACTCCCAGTTTTGAAAAATTACCACCTGGATGACATTTCAGAGTACCAAAGATTATTAAAAAAAAACATTTTTAAGAAGTCATTCATTCCAAGTGCCATTACTACTGTATGTATGAGCTCCTTCACAGAACTGCATGCAGCTCACACTTGACTCTTATTTTCTTTGTACTGCTTCATATTGTTATTTATATTACAATAAATGCATACATCTGTAAAATGTACTGGATGTTTTATGTACTCTGTAAATATACTGCTTCTATTGTTGACTCACTGAGGCCAAGGGAACACGTCCACTGTATTTGGACAATAGATTCTGATTCCAGTTCAATCAGTGTAGTAATTTCTTACTCCTCCAGCTGAACGGCTGCTGCATTTAAATGGAGGGTGAAGCGTGTCCCATCATATACAAGCTGTGAAGTGCAATAATAATGTAAAGAATTATTATTATAAAATACTCATGTAGGAAAAATGATATGTTATGACAAAAAACAAGAATTTGTGCTGTTTTCTACATTTTCGATGTTACAATTTTTCTGAAGTATCTATACAAGTTGCTATGTTAATAATTACTTTACGTGCATTATACATGTACATTAAACCATGTGCACTACAATGTATTTTATCTTTAATTCTCACTTATTCCTTATTTAAAGCCTAAAGTAACAGCGAATTTTCTTTAAACCTTTCATGAATACCATTTCAAACATAATTTAATTAGCAGTTCTCTTGCGTGACGCCAGTAGTTTACTGCAAAACTGTAAATGACCAATTGTATTTTAGGGTATATTTTCAGAATTCAACGGCCTAACTTTTTTTTTAAAAAAAGGCTGCTTCTAATTGTGATTTAGAGAAGACTGGCATTTTTCTAAGCGTCAACCAATGAAAGGAAAAGTGCATTTGTGCAAAAACAGACACTCAATGTAGACTGACATATTTATAAGGTAATAGTTTCTGCTTTCAGTCCACAGGTGCAGTGCTCAAAATTAATATTTTTCGGAAGTAGTTAAAAAAACAGTTGAAAAGGTAAGGCGTTTTAAATTTGTACTTTTGCCAATTGTTTGAAGACTAACAACACAGAAACACGGGAGCGGAGTTTTTATATCATGTTCAGATAACCAAGATAACCAAGGTTTACAGTGGTATTGCTAGTTTTCCCTTTAAAGCAAATATTTAATTGCACACTAAACACACTGCCTCAAATATTTATTTTGAACATAACACAGGGAGGGACCAGCGCTGAAAATAGCTGGATTTGGATATATAGATTGGCATTCCAGTCTGCTTTTATACATTCAGTGACTCAAACTGTACGATTGGGGTTTCCTTTCGGGGAGGCGTTTTGAAATGTTTACTGTAGATTTTTTCCCGTGTGTCTGGAGTGAGTCTGGTGGGGGAATGCACGCCCACGACCATAAGCTTTAACCAAACGCCCTTGGGCTGTGCGTGTATCGTGAGCTCGGCCGGAGTACAGTAACTGATGTTCAGAGTAATAATGGGTGGGTTCTTTTCTTTCAGTCTAGGGCTGTGGAAACCACAATATTACCCTCCCGGATCCTCACTGTCTTTGTTGTGCGTCTGGAGAGTTTAGTTTCACTTAGCAACCGAAGCACCCATACTTACACGTACGTTACCGAGCGAAAGTGAGAGAGGCAGGGAAGAGCAAGGGCTGGAGATAAGCACGGTTTTATCCCTGGGTGTATGCCGGACCGTGTGAGTGTGAAAGTAAGCCTACTGCTTGCTACCTTCACCACTCGCAGGGGTGCAGCCGCTAAACCGCTGGAGCTCTTCGCGTCCCGGATTCAGCCTACTGGAGGGACTGTTTCGCTGGTGGCGTTGGTGACCGAACGATGGTAGCAGCGAGATTTCGGGTGTCGGTGTTCGTGGAAGCTGTCCCGGGGTGTGCGGCGCAGGTTGAGAATGCAAGTCTGGATGTAGCTGATTGGAGTAACAGAGTTGGTGATCAGAGAGTGGAGGGGGAGGAGGGGAAAAACTGAAGTGGGTTTTGTGTGTGACTCTCCAGCGGCCATGTTAACCAAGAAACCCTCCGCTGCCGTCTACCCAACTGGTAAGGAGCAAGAATCCAGGAGCTAAGAGGGCATAGAAAACCCTTTTAAACTACAGTTTTTTTTCCAAATCGATTTGATTTACAAATGGATTTGACGTCAGTCTGTTATCTGCTGGGTCTTAAGCTATCTTGCGTTTATTATTTTTAAAATGATTGTTGATTAAAATAGATTTAAAATGAGAGTAGGGAATGTTTTTTTTTTGGTTGGCAGTTTTTTTCAATGGCGATCCATTTTGCCATTTGTTTTCCTTTAGGAGAAAGGGGCTAAGTGATTTGCATGCTTCTGTGACAAACAGGTTTCTGTTGGAAGCCACTTGCTTTACCTACAGTATCTACAAGCTTTATGGAATTGAATACGCGGACTGTTTTATGCTGCTTTTTTTTTACAAAACCAATAAAGGCATTACATTCACGTTTTCAGTTCCATTAATGAAGGCGGGGATTGATGTTGAGATAAACGAAATGCAACTTGATACTTAGAGAAAGCATTGCGGTAGATTTCCTAGGATTTACACCTAAAATGACCCCACTCCCCAGCGCATTTTTTAGAGCACCGGGTTATTTTACGTGCTTACGACAGATCAGTACCGAGCTAATGAAGACAGTGGTGTATAACCAAATGCAAATCTAATGCGTTCATATTACATGTGTTATTTGTTTGTTTGTTTTTTACACCTTAGGCAAAGGGGGTGAGGGTGTCTGCCAGCTGCAGTCTTCCCCCGGGATCGGCGCTGGGGGTCTCCGGGCCGGAGCAGGAGCCGACCCGTCATCGCCAGCGGGACTACCGCCCCTCAGGCACCCCAATTCTAACACGGTATGCAGTGCAGACGTTCTGCTTGTTGCGATGATTGCTGCACTCTTTTATGTGCTCCAAAACGTGTTCAGAAGCATTGAGAGAACATCGGATTAAGTGCCGGGACTCTCTTTTTAATTTACATCCCGTTTGACGGTGGGAAAGCATAAACATAAAATATCCTGTAAATGCTGTGCAGTGATATTGTTGATAGATACATTTATATCGCGAGGCGATACCCCTTAAGGTACATACTGACATAATGGTTCTTTTGTTTCAAACTGTTTTTTTTTTACTTGCACTGTAAGTGTGACAGTTACTAGAGCTACAAGGTCACATGAGAAAGAAAAAAGGGCCCCGGAGTTTTGAGAGAAAAAAAGGAAAAACATGAAGAAATTAACAGTGATATCTTGATATCTGACTATGTTGCAATGACATATATTGTAATATTAGTTGTCTATGAAAAGTGTAAAATACCATACTAGTTAATTGCGTTCATGCAATGCGTGTATTTTAAATAGAATCGTTCCGATTTTAAAACGGGTTCAAGCTAAACTTTGTTTTTTATATTGTATTTTTTAACTAACTTTTTTAAGGACGTGACATGTACAGTCAAAATACATTATTTTTTTAAAATGACACTCTTACAAGTTTCGTTTGATACCTGTAAAGAAAGGACATTTCTATAAGTGTATTTGGCTGATGCATGTGTCAGTGGAGATAGCGCTTAACGTAATGTCCATTTGGCAAACCCGGCAGGCCCATGTTAATGTGTTATGTTTATAGGGTGACAGGCATGGGGGATGGGAGTCTGTGGATATATCACACAGATGTATCAGCTGTCATTTTGAGCATTTAAAGAAACATGCACAGAAAAAACGTTTTAAAAACACGAAGACGTTTTTTTTTCCAATATGATTGCACTAACCACTTAACAATATATAACGAGAGACCGTAAACACACGCTAAATCCTGTTGGTTTAACACTAATGTATTGCATTTTAATGCTTCTCGTTACACATTGCATTTTCTCCGATATCCAATTGAAATAAGGGAATTGTTTCAAAACGAACAGCCTAGTATTATTTTGTCCAAACACCAGTACATGCGTATAATTCAGATAATATTACAACAAGTTGAATGCTGTATATAGACCACCCGGTCTTTATTTTACAACCAGTTTATTCTATCTCTATTTTATATGATGCAAAAAAACAATTGCTCAAGCTTTGGCCTAATTTAGTTTTTTTAAATACCTGTATGTGTGAGTTTACTGAGAATGTAGGTCTACACATGCAAATTCACATTATGTAAGCTTTAACGATGACATGGATCAGTGCCTTCAAACTTAAAGATTACGCCTAATACTGGAAGATGAGTAAGCTTTATTCTTCTCGCAGCTGTCCAGACAAAGCCTTAAATACTTTCTTTAAATAGCCACACCTCTATATATAATGACTGTCTAAAAATACTATCCACCGGTTTCCAGTTTACCTATTTTGGTTCTTTTTTTATAAGAAGTATTGGTTATTTCTGAAAAATATAATGGTGTGTGAACTCACAAGGAAGTGGGCATGGGAGAAGAAAACTGGTAAGGGATTAGCTTTGTGTGTTTTTCGGTGATGGCATAATGGTATGGGGTGTTTTGTAAACACAGTAGATGACATTAAGGGATATCATGCTTCCATTGTGAACTCTACGTAATGCACTGATCGAAGAGGCCTCTATCCTTCCAACAGTCGGGCTGGTCGTTGTTCTTTTTCAACAGAAATCAATATTTTATTTCTCCAGTGCTTTGCTGCACAGATCAGTCTCTTGGCGCCACTGTATTTTTTTGTTTAGAATGTAAAAAATGTAAAGGCATATTGTAGATGTGTAATGAATTTGCTGTACTTCTGGTTTTTTTTTCATTAAGAAAACCTGCTTCTTTGGCCAAATCTTTCAGCAGCGTAAAGAGCTTCCTCAAAGCTAAGCAAAAGCACATGACATCAGGAGATATATCATGGTTGTTTATAAGTCATGGGTTCACCCATTGGGCTTCACAAGAATGTGCACTATTGGACACACCTCACCAGTTTTATCAGTTGTTTTAGCATTGGAGTTTTTTTTAGATTGAACAATCCTGCCTGGTCTATCCAAACATAAGTCCTCAAATAATCACAGTAGACATTAGAGAACTGGCAACAAAAGAGGAATGTGAAATAGTTGTAGGAAAATTTACACTGCTGCTTCTGTAATTATCTGTATTTGAATGGTTGATCTCTGTGTTGTTGTTAGGAACAAATTTAATACATACAATGACTGGAAGCCTCTTGTTTCACTAATACAGCCAGTATGATATCAAGTCAAAGACTTCATATCACCTTTGAAGCCTTTAACAAACATTGGCATGAGGTTGGTTCACCCCTAATTTACAATGAGTCAAGTCTGTTCCACAATGAGTGCATTAATGATTAAAGTTGCAATTGGTATATGATGTTTAAGTTGGAAGTAGGTAGGATGAAAATAATAACTGCCTCTGTCCATCCACAAAGTAAGCATTAATGCTCTAATTCTGTTTACTATGTGCCTTAAGATTAACGAGCTGCTTGTTTTGTCTGCTATTGATTAGGCAGTTGGAGGTTTCATAGAAATTTCTGAATGCTCACTGATGTATTTGAAATGTAGGTTTATCCAAAACTCCTCCTGTTCTTCTGCAAACAGAAGACGTTTCATTGATGCATAGGATGACTGGAAGGGTAAACCTGGTGGAAAGATCATAGCAAATGCAGATGTTGGGATAGATCATGTTTGAAACATGAACTGAAGGGGGTTTGTCACCTTGTCTTGACTCTTCTACCCCCAGTGCTGGGATCTGTTTGGGGGCTGCAGATGCTTGTCTTCACAAGAAGGGGTGAAAATTAAATCCACTTTTCATCATGCAAGTTGTTTTGTCTTCTGGGTTTTAATGAGATTAGATGGTTTAGCCTGTTACCCTTTTTTAACCTCTATAGTACCAATTTATTGCCTTTAATCCTCATTTTGATGAATACTATATTCAAACATGCCGATGAATTGAAAAATATGAAGTCTCTGCAAATCATTTGTTTTGCACTGGAAAGGTATTTCATTCAACGAGAACAAAAAGTAAGCATGCCACTAGAGGGAAACAAAATCAAAGTGCGATGTTTTAGAAGTGCCACGATGCCAGGTCGTGCTTTTGTTGTTCCCCTCTAGCCATTTCCTTGAGATTTCTGTGAGATTCTTCTTCCATGACAGGCAGGAATGTGCAAACTCCTTGGAGACAAAATAAGGAACAGGTTTTATATTACTCTTGCTGCTGCTTCCTAGTCTCCACAGCACTTCTCTTTGCAAAGGAATCTAGCTCAAACCAACAGGGGGGGAAAAAAAGGTGTTTTAGATTTCCCAAAGGAACCTACATTGTAACTGTTTCCTCTGATTTTGACTTCTTTTTACAAACTGAAAATCTGATACAGATATGCACATTTGTAATGTAAGTATGGCTTCTTAAAATAGAATACTGTACTTCTGGATTTGAGTTCTGAATGTACTGTTCTCTTTGTGTACATATGGAGAGGACTATGTTAAAAATGCTTTGCAGATTTATGGTTGCTCTTTTATTGTAGTCCATTAAACACATTAGATTTTATTGGATGTAATTAAAAAAGTGCAAAAACAAAATGGCGTGCGTACAAGGTTATCTTGGTACATGAGAGTGGAGAAAAAGACATTGCTATTCTGAGCTTGTAGGTAAGGATGTTAGTAAAAATAATTATGTCAAATCTGTCCACCTACCTCCTCCCCCACTCTGGATATACCCAGGTTCTGTGTGTAGTGCAAATTCTTCAGATAGTATGGACTATTGGTCCCTTCTCTCAAACAGAAACAACAGGTATTGTTGTTGACAGAGAATTGGCAGTTTCACGTTTGAGTTTAACAAAAGTGTGTCGCTGAAGCAGGAGAACATAACCAGGCATCTGTATGTGCTTTCCACATACCAGTCTAAACATTGTTCCCAGTATGGGACAGCATTCATGGGCATGTAACCGCAAGCAGCATTAATGAAACAGGTGGCGTCCAGTCAATGTATGTGTGAAATTCAAGATGCCTGAAGTCTTTCCACTTCAAAATAAGCCCTTAGAAAAGTTTAGGGAACAGCCAGATTTTTGTGATAATCTGCCTGGAACACATTTCTTAATATTGTAATGCTTTGAAAACTTCAGTTCCCTATTTAATTACTTTGATTAACAGTTTTTAGTAAGAAACTTTGAATTTCAGAATCCCTGTATTTGAAGCAAATAATATCAGTGTGATTATTTTTGGTTATTACTGTCGTAAAGTTGGACCGACATATTAGTTTTGTTTGCAAATCTTTATCAAAATGCAGGGATAATCCCTCCAAATTTAAATGTATTTTTGTTGCGTTTCAATCTTACTTAACTTATACAAACGTGTACCAGGATTCTTCTAAAATCTATATAAAGTTCTATAAAATATATATAAAAGCTAGGTTTGGTTTAAAAGAGAATTCACCTAAATTATTTTTATAATAATATTTTGAAGTACACAATGTCTGTCAGTGCTTTGCTGCTATAACTGATTTTATGAGGGTGAATGTGGAAAAGACAAATCTCTTACAAAAGCTGAATTCAATTTTGTTTTCTGTTAGTATTACTTTAAACTTACCATACGTTCTTTTTAGCATTGTTTTCTTGATAAACATGGCATATTGGTGCCTTTCTGTGGTGTTTTAATTATTCACCACTTCTTTAATTAGAATTGTGATTAGGTACAGTTGATGAAGTGATTTAGTGATAATACAACAGACACTCAGTTGTATCAGTCATGAATGTTAAACAACAAAAAGACCCCACAAATGTTTTATAATCTCCAAAATATAATCTTTACTTTTCAAAAACATGCGTAACTGGGGAGATTAGTTTCATTTGATGCTTAGTGTACCTTCTGTATACACTGCATTTGAATGAGACTAATCTACTAATACCAGGTCAAAGAGAGCATGGTAGCTGAAGCTTAACATGACATTCATCATTTATTTCTTGAGAGAGAAAACATTCACACCTAGATTTGTCAAACAACTTTCCTTAGCAAAGGTCATTCATTTTTCCTTGAATTTAGAATTACTTAATCCAATTCAGGATATTGTGTGACTAGTTAAAAGACTGTAGTCAGTGTTTATTTTTAAAACAAATTATTCTCTAAGAACACAACACATTCTTAGCTATGTTGAAATGACAACATAGTTCACTAGAACAGTGTTAGCCTGCAGCCAGAAACAGTAATGTGCTGTAAATGACCGTTACCGCTGGCAAAATGTGCAGTGATGCCAAGATTAGCGTGGAAAGGAGTAAGGAATATTCAGATGTAGATTTGCAGTCCGCCCTGTGCTGTAGTTTTTTCATGATCTGGCCGCAGTAGTGGCTAGGGGCTCTTCTGAAATGAATATGTGAAGTTTTGGAAATGGATTCAGCAATGTTCATAATGCAACATGATAACTTAAGAATGGGGACAGCGTACACACAGCGGTACTGATAGAGAGCATGTGTTGACACAGCGAAACAGCAGCTGTGCTCTGACCTCCCTCCCTTTTACTTCAAAGTTTGGAGGGTTTTGGAATGAAAATATTTGGGCAAAACAGTAGCTCAGATAGTACAGATTAACCAACAGAATAAGCTCATTATTTACTGTAGGTACACATTTGAAAACGGTATCAATGGTGGGGGGGAAAAAAGGGCCAATGTGTGGTTACCTGGTTCTCGTGCAGTATAATCATTTCTAAAATAGATGATAAAAACACAATCTATAAACAATTAGAATAATGAATTGGTACAGACTTAAAAACAGTGAGAATAAAACACTTGGGTGTGAAGATCAAATAAGAAGGGATAAAAGAGGAGGGAACTTTGGGTTAAATACAATCCTAGTTGTTTAAGGAAGCAATTTCCAACAGCTCTGTGATTGTGAGGTGCTGAAAGGGTAACAATATCTGACATGACAACATAATTCATCTTGATGAGGAGGGCATTCTGTTTTATTCCATGCACAACATATTATTTAGGAACATGCGTGAATTTCTATCTGTAAGAGGAATGAACAGTGACAACATGCATAAGGAACCCTCTAGATTAGAATTAGAAGACGTGTTAAAGTGCAAGACATTTAACCCTAAGCATTTGATTAAACGGTAAAGGGTTCCTTTTAATGCAATACAATTTTAGTTTTGCCAGTAAACGTTAATTTACATTGCTGACTTACATTATTCCAAGTATGAAACTGAAGTCTGCAATCTGTAACAGTATTAATTTTATTGTCTTCAATGATAGTCTCACTAGTAGATATGGGGCATGCTGGACTGATGACAAATTTACATTTTGAAGGAGGTTCATAAAAAGGAATTTATGAAGCTTGACAACAAATAAGTTTTTCTAAGCCTTTTCAATGTTTGCTTTTTTACTAAGTGCCCTTGTGAAATGTCAGTTACACATTCATAAACTCTGAATGTAAAGTGATACATTAGTTTCAGTGGAATTTTCTGTAATTTTAATGTTTGAATGCCGTGTTGTAAACTACACCTTGCTTGGCTATTGCAGTGTTTTTAAAGTCAATGGGTGGTGGACCTGTGAAATTATTGTTTAGTGGTTTATATAAACCATAAAATGCCATCCTAAGGTAGCTCAGAGCCATCATAAAATGTCATATATTTGCTGGTATAGGCAATTTCTTCAACCCAGCATGCCGCCTCATTGCCTCAGCTATAATAACTTGTGTGAAAAGAGCTTAGGTTGTAAGTCTGCTTTCTTAAAGAGGCCAATCAGTGTTCATATCTGATGTTTAAATCAAAGCCCAATTCTTGTGACGCACTATTAGTCATGTCTAAAAATCCTGCTTGTTTTAGATGATCCATGTGCATTGTCCATGGTAGTTCACGGTTTTACAAATCCTTAGCTGCTCCAGTTCTAGTTTGTTGTCTTAAAAGACACAGTGATGGTCACACAGATTAGATAATAGACTAGTGACATCTTTCCAATCAAGCTCAGGAATAGATTAAACACATTAATTTGCTCACTGCTCTGCTATTCTGTTACTTATTCATTGACCTGAGGAGTAGAAGTAAAAAATGGTTAGAATAACACAACTATATTACCATTTTGTGCTGGTGTTTCATTGAACAACCACACCTTTGTTCAAGGTTCTTACTGATTGTGAACAAGGGTTCTACCTTATAAACACATACAAAGGCTACTCAGGCACAAGAATGGCTTGGTCTTTGTACCCATGCTACCCTGCATATACTGTAGACCAGTGGTTCTCAAACTTTTTGGACCAAGTACCATCCCTAATCCAACCAAAGCATCCAAGTACCACCTACAAGTCATCATCTCATAGAAACCCCAGAAATTCTCAATGACCAACATGAGCGCATGTGCACACACACTCACACATACATATAATAAATATTATAATAATAAACTTTGTTTGATATATTAAAATGTGGCTTCTCAAAGTGTTTTACAGAAAAAAAAACAACACAAATAAAATAAAAATAAAAAAGCACCATTTCAGTGAGAAGGGTGAACCTGTTTAGTCTAGCAAAGCAGATGTGAATTAATTTTTCAAGCCTTGATACAATTCACAACAGTCTAACAGATTTTAAATCGTCAGGCATTTTCTTGACTGCAAAGGTCTCGCGGTGGATGTTGCAATGAAACCATTAATTTCTGGAGCAACCTCTCTAATTCGTGCAACTACACCGCTGTGTCGGCTTGTCATTGCTCTAGCACCGTCTGTACAAACTCCGACACATTTTATCCAGTCGATGCCATTCTCTTCGATAAATTCGTTCAGAAGCTGAAATACGTGCTCTCCTGTAGTTCCTGTTGGTAGTGGCTTACAGAACAGAAAGTCCTCACGGGACGTACCCTCAAACGTATCTAACGTAAACAAGCAAATTGGCCAAATCGACTACAGACTCATCTAATTGCAGTGATTAACATCTGCTCATCTTAACGCGCTCTGTCAGCGTACTTTTGATATAATCTTTCATTTCAATAATTCTATGAATGACTGTGTCTTTCGGGGGGGGCAGCCTTTTCTGCACACATAATAGTGTGGGGCTTACCTGCTTTAGCAATCCGCAAGCTTGCATTTTTCCACGTTTCCGTTTTTATTTCAGTGTTTATTTTAAGTATTTCATGCGCATGGGAGAGAAACACAGAGACGCTCTGTGTATTTTTCTCAAATTAACTTAGAACAGTTCTTAAATATTTTTCTGTTATTTTTCACGCTTTCCTGTGCTCACAGGATTACCAGCGTTCGTGGCACGCATTTCTATGCATTCCTGTGTTTACAACGTTGGCACATTCTCCTTTCTCCCTATTTGCTGGAGATACAGTAGCTTTTTTTAAATACAATTGGTCACTTGTGTCCGTAGCACGCATTCCTATAGAGTGGTATAGAATTACAGAGTATCTCTTGTGTCCACTTAAGTATTAGCGCGCACTGTATCGTAGTACGTAGGCTGCGTATTCGACACGTATAAAAATACAAAATATGAAAACCCGTCCCGATTTTTTCAGCGCACACAACACAGTTTCAGGGTCATTTGGCGTACCGCCTGGCGGCACACCACGTACCACTACCGGTACACGTACCACAGTTTGAGAACCACTGCTGTAGACTAACTGCAAGCCATGTGTGGAAGGCAGTCAACTTCCTGCTTGTAGTTTTGGTGGCATTTTTATGCACAACCAAGAAAGGACTTTGAGGTATCACTGATAAATTGTCTGAGATAGCAAACATGGCCAGAAAATAAAGAATCGTATCAGTTTCTGTTTTACCAGGCAGCATTTCCAATCATACATGCTTTATATATCATAGACACAGCCAGGAGTTACAGCTTATTGTATTTTACTCATAGCCGCCATTAGTGTTTTCTAACATTATAACAACTTTGACAGGTGTGGGTGCAGCTTAGTTTGATTGAGAAGAAAGTAAGCTTTAACATTAACAGTTATCATAATCTTCAAAAACATGATCACACCAACAGTTCAAGCTAAACTACACATGATTTGCTGACATGCGACGGGTTAGCCATTACATCAACTCATTTGCCTATCAAATTTATTGTTACATGTTCTTCATCATTAACATGGTTTGGTCCTAACATTTAGGTGGTGGGATTATCTTAGAATTCTGCATGAAGAAGGAAAGCTTTGAATAAAAAGCAGAAAATGTGAATTGTCTTGAGTTTTACACAATAGTGTATATAGTTGTTTTAAGATCGCTGATTGACTACCATTAATTTGTATTGATGAGTTTTAGTAAAAAAATACTTTGCTTATTCTTTTCAGGTTGGAGGCAATAAGAACACCATGAATGACCACTTGCACATCGGTAACCACCAGCAAATCCACGTTCAGCAGCTGTTTGAAGACAACAGCAACAAACGGACAGTTCTGACAGCGCAGCCCAATGGTCTTACCCCAGTGGGTAAGGCAAGCCTGCCTTCTGTACAGGAGAGACAGTTAGACAGCGCCCATCGTCGCCAGGGCAGTTCCAGCTCGTTGAAGTCCTCCGATGGGACAGGGAAGTCCAAACCCACCCCCATGACACCTGAGCAAGCCATGAAGCAATACATGCCCAAGCTGACAGCATTCGAGCATCATGAGGTCTTCAATTACCCAGAAATCTACTTCGTGGGTCCAAATGCCAAGAAGAGGCAGGGTGTCATTGGGGGCTCCAACAATGGTGGCTACGACGATGACCAGGGCTCTTACATCCATGTGCCCCATGACCACATTGCCTACCGGTATGAAGTTCTCAAGGTCATCGGCAAAGGAAGCTTTGGCCAGGTGGTAAAGGCCTTTGACCACAAGACTCACCAGCACGTGGCACTTAAGATGGTGCGGAATGAAAAACGCTTCCACAGACAGGCCGCTGAGGAGATACGCATCCTGGAGCACCTTCGGAAGCAGGACAAGGACACCACCATGAATGTCATCCACATGTTGGAGAACTTCACATTCCGCAACCACATCTGCATGACGTTCGAGCTGCTCAGTATGAACCTCTATGAGCTGATCAAGAAGAATAAGTTTCAGGGCTTCAGCCTACCGCTGGTGCGCAAGTTTGCGCACTCTATACTGCAGTGCTTGGATGCTTTGCACAAGAACCGAATCATCCACTGTGACCTTAAACCAGAGAACATTCTGTTAAAGCAGCAGGGCCGGAGCGGGATTAAGGTTATTGACTTTGGTTCTAGCTGCTATGAGCACCAGCGGGTCTATACCTACATACAATCGCGTTTCTACAGAGCACCCGAGGTTATACTGGGGTCACGGTATGGGATGCCCATTGATATGTGGAGCCTGGGTTGTATATTGGCGGAGCTGCTGACCGGTTATCCTCTCTTACCCGGGGAAGACGAAGGGGACCAACTGGCGTGTATGATAGAGTTGCTTGGCATGCCCTCGCAAAAGCTGTTGGATTCATCCAAAAGAGCCAAAAATTTTGTCAGCTCCAAGGGTTACCCCCGCTAC
The DNA here is from genome assembly GCF_059453375.1 of Lepisosteus platostomus. Taxonomy (NCBI): domain Eukaryota; kingdom Metazoa; phylum Chordata; class Actinopteri; order Semionotiformes; family Lepisosteidae; genus Lepisosteus; species Lepisosteus platostomus. The sequence goes on along the minus strand of NC_142619.1, from coordinate 28,913,233 downwards.
TGCACGGTTACGACTCTGCCGGACGGCTCGGTGGTTTTGAACGGTGGGCGGTCACGCAGGGGGAAGCTGAGGGGGCCGCCGGGGAGTAAAGAGTGGGTGACTGCTCTGAAGGGCTGTGATGACCCGCTCTTCCTGGACTTCTTGAAACAGTGTTTGGAGTGGGATCCCTCACTACGCATGACCCCCAGTCAGGCTTTGCGCCACCCCTGGCTCCGGAGACGCTTGCCAAAACCCCCTACTGGGGAAAAAACCTCTCTTAAGCGGATCACCGAGAGCTCTGGTGCTATTACGTCAATTTCCAAATTACCTCCAACTTCAGGGTCGGCCTCAAAGTTAAGGACTAATTTGGCACAGATGACTGATGCCAATGGGAATATTCAACAAAGGACAGTATTGCCAAAATTAGTCAGTTGAACTTGAATCTGTTTAGCTTGGTCAGTTTTGAAAGGGAGCTGATAAGTAATATTTAGATAGGGGGGGGAATCGCACTGCCGAGCCTTATTCAAGTTCAAATTTGAAAGTTTTAGATTTTTGATTTGCAAAATCACTATAAATGTAATTGTTGGCTTTGTAGCACTTTTGTCTGGAAAATGTTTTAAGATATTTATTGAGAAGGTAAAACAGGGGACAGTGCTTTTAAGTTTTTGACTAAGGATGGTGTGTAATGTTGCAGGTTGCCAACATTCATACACTCATGCCTAATATATTATCAAGCCCGTATCAGCTTCGAGGTTTCTATATTGTAGCAGTAGGGACAAGTGGAGTGGCTGGCCACTGTTGTATCACAAGCTAGTATGGTTTTTAAGGATAAGAAAGCAAGTCTTTATCCTCAGAAAATTTCCGTTGTATCACATCAAGTGAAGATGGTTTACTTTTGTCTCACTTTGTGGCATACAATGAGAAAAACTAAAAGTTCTACAGCTGATTAAGTGTAAAAGATTTTCTGTGCCTCGTTAATATTATAGTTTACACAGCATGTAAATGTGGGAGTCAAGAGTTTATTTCCCTATCGATTAGGGAAAAGATTTACAAGGAAAGAGGATGTGAGAGTAAATGCTAGTCGGACAGGTTGAAGAATGAGGGAAATAGAGAGAAACATGCAAAAAAGAAGTTTTACAAGATGGACAGTGTACGTGCCTAAAACTCTTAACATTCCTTTGCAATGAAACATGAGGAAAAGGTATCTTTTATTTGCATGATGAGATTAAGATCAGCTGCATATTTGCTTCACAGAAGAGAACAGTATTGACTACGCAAATCAGAGTAAGTCTCCCTTGGCTGTCAATCATTTTCTGCCCTTTGGAGATGTAACTGCAGAAAACAATGGTGTGTTTCTAACATAAGAATAAACAAATGGTGCTTTACCTTTTTTTTAAGGTATTTTTATTGAGAAAACCTATATCTGTTTTACACACGAGAATTGTTACACTCTCAAATTATCGGGTTTGTATGCTAACAATGCAATAGAATGTTCTTCTAAACTGCAGTGTTCCCAAGTAGTTCTTTACTGGACTCCTGTGGACCTGATGGGAGATTTTGAAATTGGTGTGTGGAAGTCTTGGGGAAATTTGAGTCTTACATCTACAAAGCACAGGGAGCCTTTTAAGCTTGTGATGTAAGATTTTTTTTACGTTCCTTTTAAGAGCATTGGCTATACTTGTGTTTAGTATCTCATTAGGGTAAAAGAGGAGATTTTAAAGGTTGTGGACTTTAACTTAGTGGACCTTCTTAATATTAGAAAGTTACAAAACGCTGGTGAATGGTGCATTATGAATTACATTCATGGCTGCATCTACGACTGTGGAATAATAGCATTCACATTTCATGTGTACTAGAGCAATACTTTTATGGATTTTGAATGGGCTTGTAAGTATTTGGCAAGGAGCTGCAACACTTAAGAGCATGTTCCCTTGTAAGGCCAAAAAGATTGTCTCCAGTAATGTACTTTTTATTAGAAAGGATTTTAGTTTCCCAAATTTAAAAATCTCAAAACCATTATACAAAGGTTTTAATTAAATGGAGGATCAATACTGTAAAATAACACTTACCAAAATTATTGCATGACTAATTAATGGGTCCATCTTTATTGAGAAGACATCATTTCAGTGATCAGAAAGGCACTTTTGGCTACCTGTGAGATAAAAGACAAAACAGAGAAAATCTAGGAAATTGCTCTATGTTATTCACAAAGATTCCTCAGAACCTTCAGTGAAATCACCTGTACTGTTGGTGGTAGGATTTTTGTACAGCCTCTTTTTAAAATGATTTTACTTGCACATTTTTAAAACCTTTTTTTTAGTATCAAACAGCTAACCTATACGCTACTGGAAACAGTCAGGAGGCCTGAATGTGTCTAAGAAGGTTGGAAGTTATGGAGCGTCTTGTGTTTTTTTAAAGTGTAATATGGAAGAATGTATCTCCTTCCTGTCTATTATTTTAAAAGAAAAGGTTTAAGTCATACTATTTCTAGGGAGTTACCATGAATGGCAGTGGCTCTGAGATGTACCTTCTGAATCAGCTGACGAGGAGTGTGAAAGTGTTATTAGCATTCCTCTGGGGCAAAGTTCCTGCCCAGCCATCTGAAACACCATGCTGCCACTCTGGAAATGAATGAAGGAGCTCAAGTGTGAGACTGTTTGGACTAACGGTAGTGGAAAATTGTGCCCTTAGTTTTAAAATTGTGCCTTTTGTTATAAATGCCATTTTATGGACATTTCTTTTCCTTCATCCATGTTCCCTTTGACCCTTTGAAGAATTGATGCACATGTACATAGCATATGTGCTAAAGAACACCAAATCTCTCCAACCCTTGGAACTGCCTCTGTAATGAGGAAGCAAAATGTATTAAAATGGGTGAAGCTCCTTTTATATCTAGAGTGGACTAAATCTCTCTGTGTCAAATCATAGACAAGTCTCAGACAGGTTTAATAGAAGGAGAAAATTTGATTCTTCACTGTACTATTTGCTTTTGTCTTAACATCAGACTTTTTAATAGGTAACATCTTGCTTTATGCTATGATAATTCTTGGGGAAAAAATCATCCATACTTTTTTAAAGTTTTACCTCAGACTGTTATGATTTATTCTATTGTGATTAAACCCAGGGCATTTGGTACATACCAAAGTGCATTCCTTTGTACATTTCTGGCTATAATAAAAAGGCCAGTGGATTTAATTTTTCAAGTTTGGGTGAAAGGCACTTCAGCCACTTTTTGTCACTCAAGGGGTATGTTGGGAGCATCTTTTTTGCTTGGCTCCATTTAAGAAAAATCTTTTTGACAACTTGAGACTTCGGCAATTTTACTTGTGAATCTATTACAGAATAAATTAATAATGTAGCACACATCGGACATCAGTTCCTTGAAATGGTTTAGATTTATCCAGTGTAACTATCTTGCCACAGATCACTAAGCTCTGCATTGGTAGCAAATTTCTGATAGAACAAATTAGGTCAGTTAAATTTGCTACATTGAAGTACATTTTGCTACTTACTATCAAAACATAGTCCTGGATCCCAAATTCAGCTGCTGTAGAAAAAACACCCATAGCTGTGGCTTGAGTCCTTTTCTTTTTAAAACCGAGCAACATATTAGACACGTGTTTTTATTATGCTGCAAAAATGTGTACTGTATATATGTGAATTTACTATGGATTGAATGTGGATGTGTACATATGTATTTTTGTGAAATGCTGCTGAAACCACTACACATGCTGTAGTGAATTTTAATCTTAGCGGCCAGTTTTATGATACTGTATGTATTGTACAGCTGATGACAGAAGTCTAAACTTTTTCTAGTGATCATTTGTTAAATTTTATTGTTGTGGCCAGAAAATAATTTCAGAAAATTAATAATAAAAAGGTTTTAATGTCCATCTTTAGAAATAGTGTTTTGGAGTCATTTTTACAGTCAGGAATGTTTGAGGTTGAGAAAATTCGTAGCAACCAGTGGTGCTGAGTCTATAATCATTAAACACATTATTATGTTCAAGGTTCAGTTTGCTCAGTATAAAAGACTGGGGAACTACTGGCATGGGAATACAGGTGTGTGCTTCCTTGAGAAAGTCTCAACAGCAAATAACATTTTAAGTCTTTGACCTCAACCATAGAAATGTTCCTTTGGGGAATCTTGATACAGTTCCCCTTCAGAATTAGTGGTTAAAGTTACACCTGTGTGTCTGCAATGCAACTGTTCTTTTAGATTTTCATCAAGGCTTTTAAAACCCATGTGAAACATACATCTTCTGCTGTGTTATACGTTTTTCATGGGATCAGCTTACAGAAACCTGACATCTCTATTCGTTCTCTAGACACATTGCTGGCATACCAGCACCTTAAGGGGCTTTAAAACACAAAGTGAAAGAAGATATTTTATTTCAATGACTGTATTAGGCGGAGTCTTTTAACTAGAAAGCCTTCCTTTGATAAGTTGGAAGAATTTGGGCAAATGAATGATTAACGTTATTCAAACTACGGGTAATCAAAAACAAAAAAGCAAATATTTTTAATATAGAAATGCAAACTAGATTTATCTCTGGTTATGGTTCTGGTTAAGCTGTTAACAGTGCTTAACACTTATGAAGGCAATTTATTTTCCTCATCTATATCCATTCATCCATTTTCTAATCACTTTGCTCCAATTCAGGATCATATGGGTGCTGGAGCCTATCCTGGCAAGCAATGGGCACAAGGCATGGTATGTCCTGGACAGGAAACCAGTCCATTGCAGGCACACACAGACACCCACTCACACCAGGCCCAGTTTTACCAGAAGCCAATTGACCTACCACAATGTCTTTGGACTGTGGGAGGAAGTTGGAGCACCAGGAGGAAACCAACACAAACTTTGGGAGAACATGAAAGTTCCAGATCCAGAATTGAACCAAGGGCCCTAGTGCTGCAAGGCAGCAATGCAAACCAGTGTGCTGCATATTCCTCATCTATTTAATTGTTGGAAAATTAATGTAATATTTCTTTTTTGAAGCAATCGGGAACCAAAACCAGTCTATTGCATTCATAATCTTGACTGCTCTTTAAAAGCGCTGTTTGCTCTAATTTGCCTTAAAAGTAATGACATTATTTATTGGCATGTGAAAATGTGTCAAGACACAGAGTTCATAAGTGAAGTTGAGGAAGGATGACAAATAAGCTACTCTTCATCTCTGTTGTTTTCAATTAAAATCAATCCTGCCATCATGTCTCAGAACTGATATATGTATACTGATGGATACAAAAAACACAACATTTTCTGGAATGAGAATAGTATATTACTATAGTTGTAGCTTATGTACTTTCACAAAAAGTTGTCAATTAGTTTTTTAGCCCTCTGACTAGCAATACAGCTTGTGCAGTGAGGCATTGCAAATTGCCAATCACACGAAAGCTCGTTGGGTGCGCTTTTACCAGGTGAGGTCCAGGTGGAACAACGTCTGATCAGGTCACTTCAAAAAGGCCTTAATTCAAAACTTAGGTTACTGCAAGGAAAAGGCCACACTAAGTTTTCTGTGCATTCCATAATGCCTCGAATATCACCAGAAGCAAGGGAGAGGGCCATTGGCATGCTGCGGGCAGGCATGTCATGTGCCAGCGTTGCCAGACACTATGGAGTAAGTCGCTCTACTGTGTCCTGACTGCAGAGAAGGTTTCAGCAGACTGGCAGGACAGATGACCGTCCAAGATCCGGTCGCCCTCGAGTGACCACACCAGAGCAGGACCGACACATCAGACTGGTCCATCTGAGAGATCTGCCACCCGTACTGCTGCTGAAACTGCCGGCAGACACAATGCCCACATCAGTGAGGCTCCATGCTGCTGGCCTTAGAGCAAGGCAACCTGTCAGTGGCCCTCTGCTCACACCTCCTAGACGTCACACCCGACTGGTTTGGGCCAGACAGAGGCTGTGATGGACTCGTCAACAGTGGCATCAGGTCCGCTTCATGGATGAATCACTCTTCAGCCTGTTCCACGCAGACGGGAGGACCAGAGTGTGGAGGAGGAAGTGTTGCATTTCTTTTTTGTATATATGAAACACAAACTCTTCTATTCACATTTCGTCTTCTACATCCCTCTTCCACCCCATTGTCACCTTCACAGCTGCCCCTTCGTCAGTCCGCATTGTTGTTTTATGGCCAGGAGGATGGCCCTCAGTCAAGTGCTCTTCTTACAATGCTCAATCAACATCCTGAAGTGCATCTAAGTCTTGACTGTTATTATTGTTTGAGAACTTTATTCTAAAAAAATAAAACAATCCTGTCTGTTTTTGATGGCACAAACGTGCAGAGATGAAAAAAGTCTGTTTACTTCCTGTTTCCCTGGTGATGAGGAATGTTGAGTGGTCACCTGTAATTATCAGCCATTGTCAAGAAGTCACTTTTTGAAAATGTATTCAGTGGAGAGTTTGAGAGGGTGGTGGTTTTTCAGAGCACCTTCTATGACATTCTCTCATTGCCCCCTCATCCCTTGGCAACCATAAAACAAAGTTTAGGGTATTGAATTTCACTTTAGGGGTACAAAATGAAGTGTTCCTTTGTCCACTGCCAGGTGTCCCTAGAAGTATAAGATTTAATGTTTGTAAACATCTACAGTATGTTGAATGGCAACAGCTTTTAGTGATTAAATGCTTTTTGTGTTTGTTTTAGGGTGATTGTAGTTGCTTAGTCTCTGAACGTCTGAGCTATTTAGATTAAAGGGTTCATGCCTGAGACCTCTCACTGTCAATAAGCTTTGCATAAGCAAATGCCTGAATAGAAAAAAATTCAAATGTGTCATGAATTTACAGAGTAGGCAAAGGTGCAGTACAATCATCTGGGTAATTAAGATAAATGTTTTGATAAATAAACAATGCCTTCTAGATTTAAGATGGGTCAAGATGTAAGAATAACATTTATTGATATATATATATAGTGTGGGGGACAGAATTACATACAGTGCCTTGCGAAAGTATTCGGCCCCCTTGAACTTTTCAACCTTTTGCCACATTTCAGGCTTCAAACATAAAGATATAAATTTTTTATTTTATGTGAAGAATCACCAACAAGTGGGACACAATTGTGAAGTGGAATGAAATCTATTGGATTTTTGAAACTTTTTTAACTAATAAAAAATGAAAAGTGGGGCGTGCAAAATTATTCGGCCCCCTTGCGTTAATACTTTGTAGAGCCACCTTTTGCTGCGATTACAGCTGCAAGTCGCTTGGGGTATGTCTCTATCAGTTTTGCACATCGAGAGACTGAAATTCTTGCCCATTCTTCCTTGCAAAACAGCTCGAGCTCAGTGAGGTTGGATGGAGAGCGTTTGTGAACAGCAGTTTTCAGCTCTTTCCACAGATTCTCGATTGGATTCAGGTCTGGACTTTGACTTGGCCATTCAAACACCTGGATACGTTTATTTGTGAACCATTCCTTTGTAGATTTTGCTGTATGTTTGGGATCATTGTCTTGTTGGAAGATAAATCTCCGTCCCAGTTTCAGGTCTTTTGCAGACTCCAACAGGTTTTCATCCAGAATGGTCCTGTATTTGGCTGCATCCATCTTCCCCTCAATTTTAACCATCTTCCCTGTCCCTGCTGAAGAAAAGCAGGCCCAAACCATGATGCTGCCACCACCATGTTTGACAGTGGGGATGGTGTGTTGAGGGTGATGAGCTGTGTTGCTTTTACGCCAAACATATCGTTTTGCATTGTGGGCAAAAAGTTCGATTTTGGTTTCATCTGACCAGAGCACCTTCTTCCACATGTTTGGGGTGTCTCCCAGGTGGCTTGTGGCAAACTTTAGACGAGACTTTTTATGGATATCTTTGAGAAATGGCTTTCTTCTTGCCACTCTTCCATAAAGGCCAGATTTGTGCAGTGTAAGACTGATTGTTGTCCTATGGACAGACTCTCCCACCTCAGCTGTAGTTCTCTGCAGTTCATCCAGAGTGATCATGGGCCTCTTGGCTGCATCTCTGATCAGTCTTCTCCTTGTCTGAGCTGAAAGTTTAGAGGGACGGCCAGGTCTTGGTAGATTTGCAGTGGTCTGATACTCCTTCCATTTCAAGATGATCGCTTGCACAGTGCTCCTTGGGATGTTTGAAGCTTGGGAAATCTTTTTGTATCCAAATCCGGCTTTAAACTTCTCCACAACAGTATTACGGAACTGCCTGGTGTGTTCCTTGGTCTTCATGATGCTCTCTGCGCTTTCAACAGAACCTTGAGACTATCACAGAGCAGGTGCATTTATACAGAGACTTGATTACACACAGGTGGATTCTATTTATCACCATCAGTCATTTAGGACAACATTGGATCATTCAGAGATCCTCGCTGAACTTCTGGAGTGAGTTTGCTGCACTGAAAGTAAAGGGGCCGAATAATTTTGCACGCCCCACTTTTCATTTTTTTATTAGTTAAAAAAGTTTCAAAAATCCAATAGATTTCGTTCCACTTCACAATTGTGTCCCACTTGTTGGTGATTCTTCACATAAAATAAAAAATTTATATCTTTATGTTTGAAGCCTGAAATGTGGCAAAAGGTTGAAAAGTTCAAGGGGGCCGAATACTTTCGCAAGGCACTGTTTATATGGTAGCTATCCATTCTTCTTCAGTCCATTTGTCCTGGAGAGAATGACAGCAGTTTCATGTGCATACAGTATGTACTGGAAATGTCTGATAAGCTGATAATGATTCATCAATCTGATATATGAAGTAAGAGTGATTCTACATTGATTATGTACATTCACCTTTATATATTATTTCCCATCATCATGGCTCTATTGCTTATGACATTAATAGTTATCAAGGATATGTTATGTTTGGTAGTTTGCAATATAATGACCAATTATGGTGGTCAGATTTCTTGGTTCCATCACTTCTTCAGAGTTGACTGAAAAAGCCTTGCATGCAGTGTATATTATAAAAGCTATTTCATACATATCAAATTTGATAGCCTACCAGTTTTATTTTAGGATAATTTTATAATCCCTGTATGTCAGGGATGATGGGCTGTGGCTGTTACTACATGGTTTGAGGCTTTGATGGAAGACACCTGTCCTTCATGGTGCACAACAAACTGGACAAAAACTCACATTGGCAAAAAATCAGACAGACTAGATTTCTTTTTCATAGTATGTATTATTGTTGGTTTAACTTCCTGTACTGGAACTGGTGACATGATCAATGTCATGCTCATACAGTGAATGGATCCTCTTTCTTGAGATTTCATCTCCTGCACAGCACCTCATCTAAAACCAGGGCAAGACCTAGTCTTTGTGTTCTAAGTCAAGCACAATGAAGACGAATCTGAATTTATGTACCTTAGTAAATACAGTATAAATACTAATTGGTATATGCTAATTGGCTGTCTTGCAGTAGGCTAAGCTCAGTGTTAAGAAGGGTGTTGTGTTTTTTAATATCCATGATATCCATGTTGGATTCTAGAGAAATTCTAGAGAAATATTTTATGTTGCTAGCTTAGTCATACACAATTATTGTACATTTTTTAATCTATCATATGAACTCACCTAAAAGCAAAATGAAAGCCATAAAAATTAAGCTGTGGCTCCATGTTCCACTGTGTTTCTTGTGTCACTGGTTTGAAGTTCTTCACAAAACGAAGAATGAATTAGATCTCACAGGTAATAGTTCATAATAACTACCCTAACTGGTTTTTCCATTTGACCTAGCATACCATTTGTAATAAGATGAGGTAGTCAGAGAACAAGATCTGTGGCAGACGATATCGCTACCTTTTTCTAAAGATCACATATATCACAAAATCGAAAATCAGACCTCTTTATCAAATTGCAGACACAAAGCTATAAATCATATTGCCTTTTGGATGTATTTAGCATGAAACAAATAGAAAAACCCTAAATTATTTCCCGCAAAGATCCAAACCTAGATGGTTCAAAGTAATCCTGTGGAAAATGTTTAGCAGGCACGCCACACAATTTGATGGACATTGGAAACCTTTCTTAATTTTCTGGATAGAAAATGTTAAACTCTGCCTCTGAGTGAGCTTTGTTTCAAAGTGACAGCAGTATTTGCTCCCATTATTATGTGAAATGAATGGGTTGGCTGCTGATTCATACATGACAGCTAAAAAAAGGCATTGTGTTAAGCACACACACAAACTACTAATGTCCCTGAAAAGGTTATCATCTCAAGTCAAATAAAATCTGATCTTTTCAAAGACTGAAGCTGTTGATGCCAATCACAATATACAGTTGTATTTTTAAAAGGATTTCCGGTACTGTTTTCATTGTCTCAGCAATATCTTTATTTATAAACCTTCTTTTAGGGAACACCAGTACCTAACAACACCCCTTTTCACATAGCTGCAGCATGTAGATTTAATGTCCAGGTGTGAATTCTCCCTCCTTGTAAGTGAACTGGTTAAGCAATATTTTAATTCCGCTCCTGAGCTGCTATGTAGAGGCACATAATGGTTGCCACATGTTGCCAAAGTAGATACCTCACTTCAGTAGTGGATGAAGTAGTTCCTCTTCTATACTGTATGTAAACTGCTATACAAATGGAATGAAATAGACATATATATATAAATACTTTATTTATATAAATTAATTTTGAGATTGGTGGAGATTATACCATTAAAATATGTCTTATGTATTAATCTATTTTATGAGTAGGAAATAGACAATGTCAGCTTTGCAGTGTGGACATCAGAATAATGCTAATTGAAGTCACTAGGATTTTCTGAGCCTTTAAATTACAGTTATGAAATAATCTGACTAGGGCTATAATAAATCTAATCTAAACCCAGTATTTCATAGCAGGTTTCTATTTGTTGGACACAAGAAATGTCACTCAGCAGAAAGTTCCAAAGGCAGAATTGGAAATCATGATTGATTGTCCTGTGGGGCTGAGTTTCTATTTGATGTGGGTCAATGCTTGACTTGAGCAATGACCTTAGTGTGACTCATTGTGGTGTCTAGAGAATTTTGTGAAGTTCATGACTCTTGACATCTAAATTCTTAGATTTCACGTTACATTGAGGTTTTCAGGAATATTATAAGGTCTTAAACTGGCTACAAGAATCTGAATACCTGTAAATATTAACCTAAGGTCTGCAGAATGAGCAACAATTTATTTAATGCAGTTGAAGAGTTTTGGGTTCTGTGATCAGTTCTGGCCTCTGGTGTCCACACATACAATATTAACACTGGAAAAATGTGAATGTGTCCCTGAAATGCATTTAATATTTGGATTTAGATCCAGGTAATAGTTGGATTTGATTCCAAATGTCACAATATGTTTTGCATGAGTTTTTTTCCACTATACTTTATTACTATATATCACAACATACTTACTGAAATATACTTTCACAATGTGTATGCTTCGCTTCTTAATGTACACAGGTAAGTTTATATCACTTGTGAAAAAGCCCAGTAAAACACATCTACAGTATATTCTGTGTCATCTATGCAGAATTACCAGACATACTGCATTTAATTTGGTCTCAATGTCCATTACAGAAGGAGACACTTTCTAATGATAAGATCTTCTCAAACCATTCTTTGCTCTGTGTTGTAGAGGACAACCCCTCTGGTACTGTATGAACATAACTATTCAAACATCTTCTGAATGATACCAATTGGATGTCTGTGCAAGGAGACCTCAGTGGAAGTTATTCAGTGTGTAAGTGCTGTGCGTTTTTGTTCTGATTTCTGGAGGGGTTTTTTGGTTTTAAAGCCCACTGAACATTTGTTCTTCTTCTGTTCCCAACACATTTTCCTTTCCAGGACCCAGAAATCAAAGCTCCTAAACCATGGGTACTTCCAGGAGCAGACTTTCACGCATTTTTCTGCACATCTTGGGAAGTGCGAACAATTCATAGCACCCATCCAACAGACTTTGGAGCTAATGCTCCATTAATTATGTTAGATTTAACTTCTGCCACTTGACAGTCTAAGTGAGGAGAAGTGATTTTGTAGATAAGAAAGGTAACAAACAATAACAGGCTATTGGGCCCTTCTAGCATAGCATTTGTGACAAGCAGATGGGCTAGGATGCTGGGTAGTCCAGTCAATCTCTAGTGCTAGGAAAGAGTTCTCAAGATTTGTTTTAATATGAAGAAAGGTAAAATATATTTTAAAAAATTAAATTAAACACTAAAAGTGTTTGTTTTCTTGCCAGCAAATTTAGAATGCTCAATTCCTGTTACAGTTGTTCACTTTTTCTGACAAAACTTTAAAAATAGTGAGCAAAAGCACAAAACTGGTCACAATGAAAGTCAGAAAAAAAATAAATGTTTTTCAAAAACTATTCATGTAAAATAAAAAAAAGAAGCAAAACCTGAGGAAGTCCCTGAATTATTTTCTCTCTCTGACAATATTTGCAAAATATCAATGTACAAACAAAAGATTTTAATGAGCTACTTCAATTTAGAAAAAAAATGGAGCCTGTCTTAACTGCAGTTCCATCACTCCATCAGCTTTAGCCGACGTCTGGAGAGTTTCTGGACTAATGTGAGGTGGCATGTTCTCTCAAGCAGATTAGCATTCTGGTCTTTTGGAACACTCAAAATAAAGAGTGAATGTGTCCTAGGAAATCTGAATTGCAAGGAGCCTATGAAAAACAAATGCTATATCTAAACTTGTGATGACTTATGCGCTCAGCTAATCAATATTTGGAAGATAATTCACAAATTAAAAAGACAACAAATGTTCATCTGGAAAGTGCAAAAATATAACAGCGCTTTTCAAAGTAAGCTCAAAATACTAGTGGTTTCTGACAACAAAATGGGGTCACATGCTAAGCCCAGTTTCCCAGCAGACAGCACTGGATAATAACATCTGCTCACAGTGTTTCCAGCCTTTCATCTGCGCTGTACCATAGGTATTATTTTGGCAGGTTATGCTGCTAACAGCTTGGGTCTGTGAAAGAACACTTGTGATTAAGTTTACTCAGCAGGTTTGACAGGATTAAGATATTTTAGGTCCAGTGTGTTGTGTGGATTTCATTGGCACATTGTCGAACAGTTAGGGCGGGGGAGGAGGGGGGCAGCTGTTATGTGTTTCACCAAAGTAGCACATGCTCACAGGTCTGGCCACGACCTAGGATAGCTAATGTAACACAGGCCTGGGAGAGAAAATCATGAAACCTGCACAGATGCCACAGCTTTCACCAGGAAATCGGACAGAAAATTGACAGAAACTGTATAAGCACTGAATATTTGGGGAGATTCTCTTTGTGTCCTCTCACATTTGTGCATATTACATTTGATATATTACAGAGTTATCTTCTTCCTATAAATTAATTAATACCTGAGACGTAGCCATCCAAGTAAAGTATTTAATTTCCATACTGTAACTGATGTCTGAAGGATTTGGTATGTTCTAGAACACATATCTTTACTTGGAGACTGTAAGGATAATCTTTCAACACTAAATTATTCATTTTAGCTGTTTAATTGTTTGTAATGAAGCAGAAAGATTTTCCTGGTAACAATGCATTCCATCCATCTGCACAGACAACAACAACCCTAAAATAATTTCACCATCTTGGCAGGTGCATATATACTTAATTATTGGAACTGCTAGAATAAAAAAAAATAATAATTACAAGAAACAGCTTAACATGGTTTATAAAGAGGAATGTTAACATTATCTTTTCCATCTGATCCAATGGTTTTAACTAATCTCATGGTGTTTAGTATTTCAACTTTGTCCATTTACTTTAAAAAAAAAGAACTAATTCTTCAATGTGATATAATTTCAGTGCCTATGATAATGAAAATGCTGCTGTATGGCCAGGATGGTTACCAGTGGATGTAGAGAGACGGGAGAGATCCACACCACATGGAATTTTAATTCAAACCTACGAAACCTACAAACCCCCCCCACCATCCAACAAGCACATGTTTAGATGAAAGTTAATTGGAAAATAGATGTGCCATAGAATGTTACTCTTTCTAGACTGTTTTTTTTAAACTTAAAAAACACTGCTTTCTTTTTCTGTGGGAAAAGAAGAGGACACATAGTACGGTATTCTTATTTAAAACTCGAGTGAGTGTTCATTTAAAATGTGTTTTATTTTAACAATGAACTTCATATTTAACCATTCATCCTTTATGCATGATAAGCAACTGCATGAGTTTTGGCAGGAGAGGCAAGGCTGAATTGCAATGCAGCATCCTGGGGAAGTACACCCAATGTGCCATTAGAAGCAATTTGCATACAGTTCTAAAAACTATTCAAATTGTTAGGGATTTCCCCCATGTACTGTAACTTACCAAATTATTATCCATTAACAAAGGAGGTGCCTTAGAATGGCAAACGTTACCAGGGCTTTCTTATCCAAGATTTTGTGATGGGATTGTACTTGGAAGGAAACCCACAAGGAATACCCACACCTACAATTTTTCAGTTTCAAAATCATTCAAGGGCAATCAAGTCGGATGTCTGAAAAAAAAAACTGACCTGACAAAGGTGATTTCATAAGAAGGTTACAGTTTGTTCTTATTCCCATTGAAGAAATGTTCCTGGTTTAGTTATTTTGTGAAGTAAAAATCTTCACCGAGAAACATTTTCTGCTTTCAGTTTTTTTTTTCCGCAACTTAACAGCTGCATATCCAAGAATAAATGTGTCTAGTCACACAGTGAATGTGTGATATTCTTCAGATCCTTAAAAAAGCAAAGATGGCACATTTTACAAATATCAGAAATAGCTGCATGAAAACCCTTTCTCCTGATTCAGCTCTCTGATAAATGGTTAATGAGCAGTGAGCAGGGTAAATCACTGTGCATCTGAAATTCCTGCCTCAGGTAAACATTTTTCAGGTCAGAAGTGAACTGGGGGTTGTTGCTCTAGGAGTAGTCTCAGTTTAGATTACAACACTCACATGACAAACTGATATTCACTCGTATCCATACTCAAAAAAATAGAAATGACAACCTGGAGAATGAACGACAAAATCTAGAATAATATACTGTACACACCCTGGGCAAAGAGGGGAGATCTTAGTACATTTTATTGCTACTGTATTGGATTGTATTTTATTGTTGTGTTTATTTAAACTTCATAATAACAAATACTTGGTGAACTTTCAAGTTAATATTCTTACACTGTACACATACTGGCTCTACTCTTTAGTCTTTAGATTTTTCTAAAACTCTCGATGTTTCACACACTTACTATTTCTATTTTAGCTATTGCAGTTCTTCTAAGCTTAACTGTAACCAGATGAGTACATCGCATAGCAATTATTAACAGGTGTAGCTGGGACCTGTGTGGCACACAGGATTGTGTAGATTTGAGATGAGTAGGAAAAGCAATAATTAAATAAGGTGGCAATAAAGGTACCATGAGTTTACAAGACGGTTCTGACCACACAGACACCATATCTATGTGTAGGACTAGGATGTACTGTAGTATTTCGGATGATATCCATTTTTTCTTGCGCTATTTATTGTATAATTATAGTTTTCCTGTGGAGTAAATATATTATTTGGCATTGTCTGAAATCCAGTGGACTGAGTTACATTTACTCAACTTACTTGGATGGAAGTAAACCTGAAAGTTGTTATAGTCATAAAGGTGGACATTTTGTTCAGTTGATCAAACTTTGCAACTATTAGGAAAAGTAAATCACCCTTAATTCCTTACCAGCTCTGAAGTGAGTGTGTTTATTGTTTTATCTTTGTGCTTTTGCTATTTTTGAACATGATTTCTGTTGACAAATATTTCTTCGGTATAAACTAGCCATGTGTGCAGTTTGCAGAACACAAGTGCTAAGTTTAAATGTTTAATGATTTGCAGATCACAAAACATGGCTTTAAAAACTCTTCTTAAAATAATATTAATTAATTAAATAATATAGTATTACCTTAATAAATTTAGGTTTATATGGAGCAGCGTTGGTGTTGTCAATTAAATTCTCCTTAAGGTAAAGATCTGAGTGAGTGCTGTAGTCAGCGATTAGAGATTCTTGGTAAATCCACTTAAATGCAATGACTCTGATTTTCAAGGTGAACTGAGAATGCCGGAGTAGTGGCTATTGTGTGTTAGAGTGGAATACGATTTAAATCTATCCCTCTCCTCAATGCTTTATAGACCCTCAAAGAGTCATATTTCCTTGCACAATTAATAGTGTGTATAATAATGTAATTTACTGCTATCTAGGGATTTAATTTCAAATATGTGTGTAATATGGACCAGTGGTCTTATCTCATGAGAGCACAGAAAAATGGTTTACTTTGTAACCATGGTTTAGGTTGTTTGATCTTAATGTTTCTGTACCTAAAAGTGTGTGTTTTGTCTTTTCAAACTGTGTGTAAGAGAGAGAAAAGGAGACAGAGAGGTACAGTACTATACAATCCAAATATGATTAAGTGAGGAAAAATATGTGGTCATAGGATAAAGTAAATATACTGATAGGATGGATCACATATTTTGGGTAAAGCAATTACTTTAATGCCTTGGGGTATTTACTTAAAATATGTACTTTTAAAATATTTTTTTTAAATGTGCATATGTCAAATTCTTGAAATTCTGATATCTGACACTTGAGTCATACCCTTGTTCCGTTGAATAGTGTAAACCTATTCACAAACACATTTTATTTTTAGTGTCTCTTTTAGACATGATTTATCATGTCTATCCTGTAATTGGTTTTTTAGATGTTTTTTTCTTTTATATTATGATTTCCTCTTTCTTAGAAGACATTTATCTAACTATTGCTTGATTGTGTTATTCAAGATGCAATATCAAGTTAAATGGAAGTTCAGGAAGAAATCATAAGAGTCTTATGTGTAACTATTGCCTGATGAGCACCCTTTCTTGCATCTATTCTAGCACCTTTTCTCCATTCCATCTTTACTCTTGTAGCGGCCTCCCTGGTTAATTCCTTACAAGTGTCAAGGGCAGAGTTAAAGTCAAACATTCAAAAATTAAGTATGCAGCCCCTTCAGATTCTTCATTTTGTTGTGTTAATTAGAATGTGATTGAACAAAAGAATAAATTTGCTATACAGTAAATAATTGCATGCATCCTACAGAGATTTTTAGAACCATTTTAAGTACAACTTCAGTTTCTTTCCTTTTATCATTATCGGTTTTGACCTTCAAATGTTGAATGTCCATTAAACAGTCCATAACTGAAGAAAAAAAGATAAATAACTTTTTTGATTTTTCAAACTTTATATTGTTAATTTGGTCATTTTTAAATTGTTAATTCCCATTGGCCTTTACCAATCATGGCCTCCTAATAATCCCCATCTATGAATTGACTTAATTACTCTGCTCTCCTCCCCACTGATAGCTGGTATGTGGTGAGCATTCTGGTGCATTATGGCTGCCGTTGCATCATCCAGGTGGGGCTGCACATTGGTGGTGGTGGAGGGGAGTCCCCATTACCTGTAAAGTGCTTTGAGTGGAGTGTCACGATGCGCGATGATGTAGCCAATTACCCCCGGTACATGTCTGTGCCGCACCCTTTGAATGGCTGCATCTGTATATAAGTGTAAGCAATTATTTTATTATTAATTTGTATATCCTTTTCTTATTTCCTCTTCTTTATATTACAAGAATAGTTTTATGCAAAATAATGTCTGCCTTCTCCCCTTGTCTGATTCATGAGATCTGGCCTCATTCAGTAAACAAAAGTGTAGATATTTTTTCCTTAACTTTGCTCATTCAATGCATCCCTAAACAACATCAGTTTATCTTGATTGAATTTAAGAAACTGATGCCATGTACTCCATCTGAAAAATAATGTAATATGATGTCACAGTAAGTTTGGCTCTACTATATTGAACAGGCATGTGCTATTTGCTTGGTTTCCCACAGGGACTTTCAAGAAAATGGTTAATGCTCAGTTCATCCACCCAGGCAAACAAACATAACTGCTGTTAAAAGAACACAGGAATTCCAGGGTCTATAGATGTGGGTTTTAAAAGCCTGATTCATTCAGTCAGGCAAGGTAAAAGCCACACTGTATACTGAAACTGATTAATTCAGTCAGTTCAGAGGTTAAGAGTTTGCCTTACTATCACAATTTCATACAGCTAATAATGACTGAGAGCTGGTGAGCTTAATTTGTCTGGAGTGCATATAAAAAATGACCAAATTGTCTTTAAATTATAAACTTCACTGCAGAACTGTGGATCCCTAAATAACTTGCAGAAATACAGTAAATATTCACAATTTTTATTTAATGTTCTAAAGCGTAACTGTCTCTAGACAGAAATAGAAAATACCATATATCATTCTCACACAAGTGTACTGTAACAAACAGTATTGTACTTATTGAATCATTCAATTACATGACTGTAAAAGAAGAGTATTCATGTCTATTGGAACATATTCAGAACCTGCAAATACTTGCAAATACATTAATACTGTAAGTGAGAGGTAACAAACAGCTGATATAGTGTGAACAGGAATGGCATTCACACAACAGAGGCCCTAACAGCTGTAAATCTAAGCAAGTTTAGTGCTGTGTTCTGTGTCTGGACACACTCCTTGACAATAAATCTTCATTCTTTACACAAATAATGTCTATCTTATTGAAAACTAATCAAAGTAATTCCTTTGCAATTTCCTGTGTAACATAAAAAAGAAATATCTGGCAGAGGTAATTTAGATTTAACTAGCGGAACGCAGAAAACAGTATATTGATTTTTTTATACTCTATCTGCAATCTTGCTGCTCCTCTCTTAGAATCGATAATTATTGAGTTATGCTAATGACTATGGAATTTTTCAGATATAAGATAAGAAATCTAAGTACCAAAAAAACTATTTCTAAGAATGAAGGGCCAGGAGTTACAACAGTACAGTAACTCGCTTTTATCATACTCTACTTAATGCCCTTTTCACTTTGAAAGACACTGCTAGTTTCTGCCCGTTACAAGACAATTTAATAGGGGATTGCAACATTCTCTACCATCAAAAAGGGCAGTCCCAAGGGTCTGCATGCACAGAAATTTGCCAGAATTCAAGATTAGGAGGTTTCATTGGATACCTTTTCTGGAAAAGAATAACCACTCCCAACCACCACTAGCATTGTGTAGACCCTTTATATACCAAACAAAAGCCTAACGACTCCCACGTGAAAATATTAAATTCTCAACCTTAGCCAATAATTAAGTAACACCCACTGTGGCTATTTACAAATATAAGAGGCTGAGGACAGCTCTCTAGTGGCAGGTCAGCTGCACCTGAAGCCTTTTTAAGCTTGCCTGCTACAGAGTTCTTTGCACTTTGTACATTTTATCTATCCATTTTCTAACCACTTCTTTCAATTCAAGGTCATAAGGGAGCCAGAATCTATCCCAGCAAACAACAGGCACAAGGCAGTGTGCCTATTGGATGGGGGTGGGATGGATGGATACATCTTGGATGGGGATGGGATGGAGGATTCTAGTATCCGACTAACACCGTAGTAGCTAATCTCTATTTGTTACCTTGCCAGGGAGAGCAACTCTTCAATTATGAAGCAGTGGCTTCCTAGTTTGTCATCCCTCTAGTTTAAAGGCCAGGGGACACGTTGGTGGAGGGTTTGATTGAGCTGCATAGTACCAACTGCAATCGCAGCTCTGGTCTTTCCTTCCTTTGGACCTACACTCCACACTGTTTATGGTGGAGGACATAGGACTACAGAGTCTGGCACTGACTTTAGCCACACTTTCTTCAGGATAGTATTGCTCCAGCCAGATTATTTCTTTTAGGGACTGTAGCATGTACTATACTTGTCTCTATTCAACTCTTTTTGCCTGAAGCACCCAAGAGTCTGCAGTCCAAGTTTGCTGGGCGAGTAGAATATTATGTGCTTCCCAAAGTAGCTCCTCTTCATCCAGAATTTTCGGATGATGTTCACAACTCTGGCCCACCTTGCTAATTTTATAGCTAGTAGATAATTGATGTGAGGATTTCAGGGGATCAGGCTAATTGTATCTTGTTGACCACAACTTCTTATATGAAAATTTCCTATTCTCAGTTTTATATGTACTTAGTTTTCATTTGTGTCCTCTGGTTCATGTTTCACTTTTGATTCTGAAGCAGTCCAAAGGTCTGACTATCATCCCCTTTTCTGTTCACGTAATGGTTACTCTGCTCTGGACTGATTCCAGAACAGCAATATCTTTTTTTGTGGCATGGTGACTGGGAGTTTGTGGTGTTTTGTACTTTTCTAGTTTTGCTCTTTTTCTGAGAAATTAAGAAATATTAATTAAACTGAATCATAAAACACGTTGAACGCATTGGAAAGGGAAGCTTTGATTAAAATTCTAAAAAAAGATAAGTAAAACTGTACCCAATATTCTAAGCAAAGACTTTCTAGTACATTGTGCAATAATAAAATAATAAAACTCCCTCAATTCAAATTTTGCTGTTTAACTATATACAGTATATTCTAAGATTATTTTGCCCTCCTTATTTCTTCATTGATGGCTTAGATGAAATTGGTATGCGCCAACATAAACACCTCAGTCTTTTTCATAGATTTATTGATTTATCTTGCTGCAGCCCAATACAACTTTCTTGTCAAATACTGCTTCAAACACTGCTCTGTCTTAATTGTCCAATTAGTATTGCTAGTGTTCTGCCCTCTGGATCTGGATCTGGACAAGATCTGTATTACATCAATATGAGCTTCACTCTGTACATTTTCCAGGTTCTATAGCCTCAATGTGATGGGTTCTCTGTGCCCATCGATTGGTGCTCAAGTGGTAGTGGCACTGCCGAGCTTTACTGACTGAGTCTCTTTTTCTATGCCATCGACATGACTTTGATGTCAATCTTCTGATATCGATGTCTATCTTTATTGGTAATAATGCATCCTAATCTTGAAAGGGAATATTAGATTGTCTTCACACCCCTATTTTTACTGAAGAGGAATGTTTTCTGCATGACTGCCTGCCAGCCTTCTGTTCTTGCTAAATGCTAGCATAGACTAGTCCATGTCACCTCAGAATGTAAGTGAAGAAAGGTGGGCACTACATACAAGGGCTGTGAAGGCAGCCTAATGCTTTCATCATAATTTTCTCTACAGCAGTAACATTTGAAGAGAAAGGAAGCCTTTCCATGTTTAAAATGCCTAAGGATGCGCTACAATTGAATAATCTTGTTGTATGAAATGAACTAAGCAGCACTGTGTAACAGGCAGCATACAGTACATGCTTGTAATAATGGTCACCTTAAAAAAAATTTGGTCTGTCTGCAAATGTATGAATGCTCCTAAAATAGCTCAGAGAAGATTTATATGTGAAGTTCAACATATGTGCAATGTGCGTAAAATGTCACAAGGTCAAAGAGTGCACAGATAAAGCTGCTATGTAGTCATGACAACAATAAATTAGCTCTTGCGAATAAAGGCAACAGGGACACTGGCTGATATAATAAAGAAGTTTGAAGTCATCCAGCCACAGCTGTTTTCACTGCACAAATGCTGATCGGCGCTGGTTCCACATTTTCTGGACTTTTTTAGCATTTGAGAGATCTTGAAAAAATGCAATAATAAAATTACAGATTCTATTTACAGTATGCACTGCAGATCAGTCTCTGATCTTGAGCGAGATTAGCTTCAAGAGAACTTGCATTTCCAGTAGTGTGTTTTGTTCAGGCCAGTTCTCCTAAGTAAGATATAAATAGGCATGTTATCACAGAAACTGTAGACAAAGATGGAATAATACATACAGTATTTTTCTCCAGTCTAAGATACACATTATCAATCTTCATGCAAAATGTCTTTGTAACAGAACTCTATATCGAATTTTGAAAAATGCATGCACATTGAGTAATGAATCAAGTATAAATCGATTAGAATCACTAGAGTGCACCCCAGTACACCCCAATGTTTAACGCACCTTAGCCCATAACCCCGATTATTGTGCGGATACAGTAGATCCCATTTCAGATACATAACCCAGATCCCTAAAAACATATCCATCCTTTGTCATTATATTTTAAAACAATATTCAGACAATTGCAATATGAATGTTCAGCTCCTTAGCTAGTTTTAATGTGTTCCAGGGGTCTGCCCAATACAAAATAGCAGTTGCATCTCAATGCACTTCAGTGAGCCCTTGTTGACTTACAGCAGCTGGGAAGTGGTTAGGAAGCATTGGATCCAATATCTTTAGCTGTGAGAAAATGTGCTGTTATTATTACTGTAGGCTGTTTTATCACTAACTCTTCCTTGATATATTTGATATGTTCTTTCTAATTTTAATTCAATTATAGGATCTACCTTAAGCTTGCAGCCCCAGAGGTTGCCTATTAGTTACATGTGTTTCGCCTTTGAGAAAAGATTAACTGTGTGTCTGTGCCTGGCCTTAATTCCTGGGAGAGGAAAAGACATTTTCAGCATTTTATGTACATCTGTGGCTGTCAATCCATTGCAGCTTGTCATGCGTGTTCAAGCTTTCTAAGAAGTCTCAAGTTCAAGGTTTCTGATGAGGTGTAGCAGAATGTATTCCACCCTATCCAGCTGAAGCCAGACAAGAGCCCTTACACATCTAAACAAGGCAGCAAGGCATGGTCAGATAACACCTGATACTCTGGGTTCGAAGTCAAACACGGCATCCAGCCTTGTTGTTCCAGATGGGCTGATCCTGCAGGAAAGTTCTAGTATCACTCGACAGACAGTACTCTCTCTGGGAACAGCAGCAAAGCTGGGATCTGCGCAATCCTGGAATCACTAAAACACGCTTCAACTGTAATGATAGAGGATTGTCTTAAAAAAATTGTATTATTGTACTGGACACATGGTATAGCATTAGAATAAAGGGATTGTCAAAAAAAGGGTAGCATGGTGGCACAGTGGTTAGTTTTGCTGCCATGCAGCACTTTTGCCCTGGGTTCAATTCTTTGAGTGCAGTCTGGTGAAGTTTGTATGTCCTTCCCATGTTCGTGTGGGTTTCCTCTGGGCGCTCTAGTTTCCTCCCACAGTCCAAAGACATGCTGGTAGGTTAGTTGAGTTTTGGGAAAGCTGGCCCTGGTGAGAGAGTGTGCCCTGTGATGACCTGGCATCCCATCCACGGTGTATCTTGACATGGACGAAAAATGAATGGATGGTTTTGAAAACAGAATATGCCAATCAACATGTTTTTTTAAAACGCTTGGAAAGAAAGTCATTCAAGGCCCTCACAGAATAAATTTGACTAAGTAATGGAACTGGATTTGGATTTCCATATGTTGGTAATTATCTTACAGGTATTTTTTTACAGGCCATTTGGTAGATTCCTACAATCATGTTAAACAGAGAATTCTCTTGCATTCATGTCAGCAACACTGCTACAGTATGACAAATAAACTAAATACTATTATAAGAAGTTATTATGTACAGTATGTTACACTGTATATGTATTTAAACTAAAGGGAGAATATACTTTATGCATGTCAAATCTGCAATCACCTGTAAATACACATTTCATTACTGATGTTTTTATCATTCATTTATTTGTGAAGCAGGCACCCTTAGAAGCTTTGATTATGGTACAGGTAGTACAAACCTTTCTAATGTTTAACCAAATGTTCAAACAGATTTTAATAGCTAGAACTGACGTTTTCAATGCCAGGAGGCAGAATATAACAGCATACTCTTGGATAGTTATTCAAAATAACAGGAGAGTTCACAATGTACAGATCCACAGTTCAGATAATAATGATGTAATTACAGTGTTTATTTACTGGTACGTCAACATTAGATGCAAAAAAAAAACACTGCATATCATTTTAACCATATAAATACCATTCTTCAAGGATTTTCTTGAAAAAACTAAATAGGGTTCATTCATGGTAAAAGCTAGACCTGCAGAATATGCAAGGCATTTTCAGCTACACATCAACTTATTAATTTACAATTTGCAGTGGTCTCTGAGTGCGAGCGAACACATTGAATTATGTCAAAATAGAGTCATGGCAGGAGCCAAGGAATATTGTACTATAAGCTGCTTTCCAGATGAATCACAGATGAATCACAATCCATCTGTACCACTACAGAATGGAAGCTGAATATGTATTTGCTTGGCATGTGTCGTGCTCCTCTCCACTTCTCTCCTGCTCCTAGTTCCCTGTGATTATTCAAGTCTTTCCAGTGTGTCCTGTATTGTTGCCTATTTACCTCCTGTGTCTCCTCTGCTCCTTGCTCAGCATTGAGGGTACGGATGTCGTGAGACCTGCCTCGTTTCCAGGTTGACCCATGTCCGTGTCCTCAGGGCATTGGTTTCTTTCCCGACATCGACCGACCCCCTGAGCTGAGTGCTACGTATTGCCCCTTTTTGCTGCTACCCATAGGGTCTCAACTGCTCTCCTGTCCATTCCACAGCATGCCCCTCCGGCATCAGTGATAGCATGGAGGTATTTAGAGTGCAACATGTCTGTAATTCTTGTCTTCAAATCCAGATAAACCTGTCTTCCAATATAGTGCTGCTACTACTGATTATGTCAATACAGAGATAACCTGATAAACAGCAGAAATGGTGGTAAACTGACTAAGTCACATCAGGTTTCCTCTGATCCCTGAAATGGCACATTTTGTAGTTTGAGCAAATACTATGATGAAATAAGTGGATGAATATGAATATGAAGGGATAGCCAACTTAATACTGTGGCTCTAACTCACCTGGCTGAAGAAATGACAGTGCTGGTTGGAGATCAGCAGTGTCACATACCCCCAAAAGGGTCCCCAAAACACTGATGTATTTTGAACACTGAGCTAAGGGTGAGTTTGGTCAGAGCAAAAAGTTCATGTGTGTATCTCATAGAAAGCATGAGAAGTGCATGGCTTGTCTGAATAATGAAATGAATAATGAAATGAATGAGAAGCATGCATGATGCAGGTGATAGAACTAAAGTCAGAGAATAGGTGGCAGCATTGGCGATTAGCTTGAGATTGGAACTCTGTGGAGGGCAGTGGAAGATGCTGGGCTGACCTGGGACAGAAGCCTGAAACAGGAGCAGGAAGAGAGCAAGACAGAATACAGTAGAACGCATTATGAGCAAAAACCCCACAAGATGAAGATACATCTGTAGCTGGAAGTAATGTTGGGAGGGGCAAGAGTCAAGGACTGATTTTATTTTCTATCAAAATAAACTTTATTTCAAAGAAAACATCTCACAATAAGTATACATTCTAGCAATACATTACACACGAATCAACTAAAAACTTTCTTAATCGGATGATTGATCCTTTACCAATCAATCAGCGCAAGTGGATGATGGGGTTGGATTTGCACAATGAAGGAGTTCCTCCAAGCCCTACCACTCGCTTTTGTCCATGCCATTTCCTTGTCCCAGCTCTGGAACTGTGGTTGTCCAGTCCTCCGCAGTAGCTCAGGAAAGAGACAAGGGCTGATACTGCACCAACTGGACGCCAACACAAGAGGAGGGTAAATGAAGGTGAGGAACCCATTGCTATAGCAGCCTATAGCTGCTGTGAGTAGAAATCAACAATCAGAGACTCCTAAGGGGATGGAGAATAGAAGAATTGGGAAGAGGAGAGAGGTAAAACTACATATATAGCTGTGGCCATAGGTGTGGTGGGTTGTATGCTACGCTAATGTGATGAATGCTAATGTGTCATTCCAGCCCTTGATATACTGTAAACCCATTCCTTCATTAAAGATAGCTTTGAAAAGTACATTAAAAATGCTGCTGATTTACATTGATTTAGTAGCAAAATATGTATAGCAAACATCTTGAAAATACACAAAATACTGTTCCCTAGAGGTCTTCCTTCCAGCACTGACCAGGCTCAGCCTTGCCTAGGTTTTGAGATCTGACAAGATCGGACTACAAGGTGGTAATGCTGCTGTCAAAGAAGTGTTGCCTGTATTAAGAAAATTAGATCGATGACTGAAACTGACAGACTAGTGTTGGATGAGGTCTGGACCAGATTCAAGATCAGCAGGTGATCATCATAAGTTATGGGGGATCAGTTGACTTCCCTCTGCCAGAAGGAGCAGCCAGGTCTGTAAGTGGTGGATAACTTTGATATCGCAGGTGTCTGAGAACCACAGGGCACCACCAGCATCAGAAAAATGTGCCCTTTTAATAATTCCACCATCTTTCAAACAAAGCAAGGCATCTTAAAAATCCACTGCCACGCTAATGTTTCTCCAACTGTCTTTCAATGTCATTCAATGTCTTCAGAACCACCTTTGAGTGTAAACATTCAAGGTGAGATTTTACTGATGAAAAAAACAGTGGCTTGTGTTAGAGGTCACTATGAGGAGTCTAATAATAACGATTCCTGCCCAGAGGAAATAGTTCAGTTAATTCTGTACCAGAAAGCTGTACTCCAGGAAGATCTTAGCAGTATAATTAAATTATTCGCAGTGATGTTATCGGAAGAGAACAGGCCTGCCTTCAGCTTTCAGTACCAATCAGTACTAGTAAGTAGTGCTGCTTACATTAAGATGTTTCCTTTACTGTTCAACATGTTTTCAAGCCTGAAACTGATGTACTGTAGTATTTCAAAGCAAACCTCTTTCCCATAACCTGTTCAGGTTCATTCCAGACATACTGTGCTTTTTGAGTAATAGAGACAGTAGGAATGACACAAGCATGAGGAAGAGTGTTTTAGCATGTGAATATCCTCAAGGGGGCTGCTGTGTAAGCGTGTATTATTATTATCCATCCATTTACTGTCACGATTGTAATCCCTCCTCTTAAGGGCTCTCTGGCTCTTTCACATTTTACTTGATCACCTTATTTAAGCCAGATGCTCTGGCTACTCCCTGCTCTGCATTGGAAGACGGACGTCCAGAGGCCCGCCTACCACCAAGTCGCCCTACGTCCACGGCTTGAGAGCATAGGTCTCCTATTGGCATCCTGACCTAGCTGAGTGCGGGGCTCAGAGTGCCTGGCCTCATCATCCCATTTTTATTCCTTCTCCCTGCAACGGATCCTGTTCCGGTTTTTAACGTTGTCTTGTCTTGGATGGATAACCTGGCTCTGGACTTTTGGACTTTGCCCTGGATTTTCCCTTGGACTCCTTTGGACTTGTACGCCAGGACCACGCTCCCCCCGAGCACCAATGCACAGTCTTCACGCCCTACTGTTCGTCAACCTGCCCAGTTCCTCATCGTCTCCTCTCCATGTCCGTTTCACATACTTCCGGATTATACTGTCTGCATAGGGTCCTGACCAACGCTGCATAACATTCACTTTCTATCTGCTTTATCAGTACAGGGTTGCAGGGCCTATCCCAACAAGCAACAAGCATAAGGGAGGATATACCCTGGATAGGATGACAATCCATCGAGGGGCAAACACAAACACTCACACCAGGGCCAGTTTTACAGAAGCCAATTAACCTACCAGTATTTCTTTGGGCTGTGGGAGGAAATGCAAGTGAACACAGAGAGAACATTCAAACTTCATGTACATAGCATCCCAGGTCTGGAATTGCACTCATTAGTAGTACTATTTATTATTATACCCTAAAGATAGGTACCTAGATGCTTACTGGTATATATTTTTATATACCATCAACACTGTTTTCAAACTTTTTTTAACTTAATCATATGTTGACATATCAAAAAACAAAACAGATATACTGTAGCTAAAACAAAAGCAAGTAAAACTACTGTACATGCAATGAATATGTCTCAATCTGCAGCAACACGTAAAAATCTTATATACTTTCAACATTTCAACATTAGTCATGAGTTTGGATTTGCAAGCATAATGAAACATTGCAAAGCTAATGTTTTGATCATGGTTCTTTCGATTTTTGTTTATTAAAATGCTTTTTGGAGGGCTGAATTTGCTCTCTATACAGTATAACTTGGAGGAAGGTGATTGGACATGCCAGTATACCAAAATAGGAGCGTGTGAGCGTAGAGCTAGTGCACACTGCTGGAAGTGCTAAGTCAGTCAAGTAGAGAGCTGGCTATTTTTAGAAATATACACATGAGAGCTACAGCTGTTATTCCAGGGCTTGGAGCATATGGCAAATGTATAGAGCCTCTTGACCTACAAAAAGGAGCCTGGAATAAGAACACTGGATATCCTGCTGAGTGTTTTCATTACGTGTTTCCCTTTTTTTTAAAAAAAAAAGGCATTCAACAGAACAGTAACTAAGGCAGTGAAAAGGACGTTTAGCTGTAAGAACAATTGAGCAAAACAAGCGCAGACGAACATTAGTGCCGCACTGCCAGTGACTTGCATTTCCCCCCGGTTTCCTTCCCGAAATAGATTCTCCTGTTTCATGGGCTTTATGCCAGCCTATAGCATTACATTTAAAAGTTGTGCTTCTTTTGTAGTCCCCTCAGTTTACAGCTGTTTATGTCCAGGACTGGCAATAATAAATCAAAGACCATAAAAGATCCAGCACTGGTTTCAAAAATGGCCCGGCTACGTTCCTGTAGGATTTTGACTCTGTCCAATCCAATGGACTTGACACACATACAAACACAGTTATTTTAAGTGGGACTTCTTACGAGACCACATGGCCTTCTCTTTGAAAACCTTCTCATGTTCTTATTGCTGCCATTGCACAGTACAATGGAGATTTGCGACCTACCAAGTACATAGACATAGATTCTAACTGAGACTGACCTTCCTTGGTAGGGCGTGCATGTGTCTCGGTACCTTATGAGCTCTTTGCCCACACGCTATTTTCCAGGTACTACAGCTCTCTGAACCACACTATGACAGTAACACAGGGTTAGTCTGAGACCACAGCAGGCTGCATATAGATATAGCTAAATATTTAAACAATTTAAACACTATACAAGTATATTTATCTTTTTTAAGATGTCTTCAATTAGTTTTGATATCTGTAAATCGTTTTGCCATATCTTGAAATCGGTCCCTTTTTTCACCTTGCGCCTATCACCATAGCATAGGAGCCATTTTGAGATGTCTCAGGAGGGCTTACGGACATCTTATAGTGACAAAAAAGGTCATTTGAATGCATCTTAAGGTGAAGAGAAACTGGTTCAGAAGTTATTTATATGATTTATGAATTAATGAGGTCTTAAATGAACAGGAGATAATCTGGAGATATATTGAATGTAGTGATTATTTATATTTTAATTGGGAGTCGTCTTGCAATCAAATTGATATATTTTCAAAAAAAGATTTAGTTAAGCTGATTTTCATAAATCACTTCTAAAACGTTGTGACACTTCTGAGGGGGCGGTGTGCTGTTACAAGCTGTCTTTTAATAAGTGGGGCTCAGGAACATAGACACAAATGCAGCTGTAAGGTACAAGACTAGTGCTCTTTTATTTACAAGGGGGGAAATAAATCAAACCACCAAAAACGCATGATGACAGCTTAGCTCCTTTTTGAACTACTAACTGATAAAACTTTGTTTCTGAAATCCCTCTCCAATAACACCAGGCTAAGATAAGCTGCTTGCAGGCTTCAAAATATACCCTCAAAATGAAAACAAAAATCTTCCAGTCTGACACAGGGTCCTTTGTCAGGATCCCAGCAGCCTGCTGGCTGTTGGCTGTGTGCTGTTGGCTCACTAATCTTGTCTCTTCTTCTACTCTCTTATGGTCTCCTTTGGAAGTCAATTCAATTCAAAGTGCTTTATTAGCATGACCGATGGGTACAATCAGTGTTGCCAGAGCAAATAAAATAAAATAAAAACAAAAAACAAAAATAAAATCTACAGACATATTACAGACATTTACAACAAAGACATATCACAAAATATTTACATATACTGTAAACATATTGAGCATTATTGGGAGACAGACTCACTGTTCCTGGGACTGTGACAGGAGATCACATATTGGGCTGCCAGTTCAACTGAGTTCCCTCCTGCCTCTCCCAGTAGGATTGGGACCCATTGTAATTCTGGCAGGTGTGGGAACTCTGGGATTAGATTTCTGAATTTAGGGAAGAATGTTTCTCTAATCCCAGAATATCTGTCACAGTCTGTGAGTCCTGTTTTTTAAGGCATCATCACCTGACCAATTGTCTTCTATTAAGTGGTAAGGTGACTGAGGGTGGCAGGACATTCCCCACAGCTTTCTGGGAAATGGATTTCAGGCTAGAGTTGCCATCTTGTCTATCATGGACCATATTACAGACATCCCAAGTCTCCCGGAAATCAGCGTCTCCTCCCTGACTCTCGCAAATTATCCATAATCTCCCAGAAATTGCTCCCCGCTCCCTATTCAACTGGACTATTGAGTTATAGTATTTATAGTGTATTGCATATATATAAGTGAATAATTTAATTATATAGCTGTGATTTTTTTTCACAGGAAGGACAAATCCGAAATCCACCCCCCACTCCCTGAAATCAGTTTTTCAAACTTGGGATGTCTGATATTAGAATAACTCATTTAGTGAAAATAGTGAAAATAAAGTGATTACAAAGAACTTTAGTTGTATACAGTTATTTTGTATCTTTTAGTAACAAATGTTACAAAATGGCATTTATATAAGGAATGTAATATTTTATTACATTCTGATGGTAATTTCTTGTTGCTTTCCCTGATACTATAATCACTACTATTTCTTTTCTTAATATATTAATGGCTATTCTCATAATCATGCAACATATAAACTGCAACAAAGAAGCCCCAAAAGGACTTGTAATTAGTAATGGCATTGATCTATTCACCAATGATTGTCACTTTAAAGTGGGCTACACTTCATAAGTGCGAGATCTTTTATAATATAGTCTTTGTTTAAGACTTTTGGTGAAATAGTACTTCCCAAACACTGTCATTATTACTTTTGCAGAAATAGAAAAGATCAGAAAAAGACTGTAGCGATAGATCAGATCAGCATACAGTATGAAAGGGCTTTGCTAAAACAGTACCTCAAAAAGCACTGGCAAGTAAAGTCAAAAGATGGTATAGATTTACTGTTAAATGTCCGGACTTTCAAAAACAGGATTACCATACTCAGAGGTACTGTATGTAGAGTAAGTAGTGATGACTTCAGAGGTCTTTTCAGAGTAAGAGCTGTTGTTAATGGCTTTGTTTCTTAATGAGACTGATGAGATTGATGAATGCAGTAGAAATGCAGAGAAGGAGGAGGTGTGTGGAAAAGAGAGGTAGGTGGTACTTCACAGGTATCTGAAGAGAATTTCTCCACAGGCCTACATCCAAGCTTTATTAATCTATTTCGTATTATATTTAGTGGAAATAAAATAAGGATAAGAAAATTCATTGTCCACTATCTTTTCAACTAAATCTTTTCTTTGTATCATGGTCAATAGCTACTGCCCTGAGGATTTAACAAGCACTAAAAGTCAAAGATTTACTTTCAAGCCATGAATCAAGCCTCTCATGTTCATTTTATTTTTATTTCGCATCCATGATGTTCTCTCCTCTGAGCAAAAAGAAAAAAGCTTCACAGACATATAAAGCATGAAACTAAATCCAACCAAATCTCTCTTGTGACAGGTGTGAGGTCATGGCATCGCTTCAACACTACTCAAAGTCCTGTCACTGCACGGTAAGTTAGAGGCAGCTTCTCAATACATATGAATTGTGAAAGACTCCCTTGAAGAAACAAAGGGCAGGTTTGTCCTGACTGATTTGCATCCAATTTGTTTGGTCTAACCAGAGTTACATAGGTGCCTTCATATGCTTAACACAGACCTCTGGGCAAATCATAGGAACAAATGTGGAGCCATATAATGACAAAACCTAATGGAAGAGTTTTACCAAAAAGCAATGCTAAGACTATTTCGCAACAACAATAATTCAAAACAAATCTAATGTGGTCAGTACTGGAGTGGAAATAAAGTGGCAGACATATTTTAAAAGCATTTTTGGGACTGCCCTGTGCTAACACAAAATTTAAAAGGCATTCAAGCCCTAAATTGTACATTTTTCCACAACTATATGTAAGTAATCTTAAATAATAAAAAGTACTTTGGATATTTGAAAATATTTTGGAATTCCTTGTAACTACATCCAAAAAAAATCTTTGAATTAAGAAATTAAAAATAACATACATACAGTGACTGATTTTTGGCACTGCAGCAAAACATCTAACATACGGTATGTTTACTCATTCTAATAATGCATAAATACAAAAAACATTAATGTGTTCATGTGTAAAACATAATCCAAGGTATTAAACTGTCTTAAAACAACAGCACTAATTGTGTATATTTAGGTGAAAGAAAAAGAGTTACAGTGACCACTGTTGCCTGTCTTGAATCAGTCTTGGTGTACAGTATCTGCTTGAGCCCAAAACAGAGCTGGAAAGAAAGGAAAGGAAGCCTCTGCAAACGTATGGTCTCTAGATCCCTCACAGTCTTTCAATTAATCTTGTTCAAAGTGACATTCAGCAGTGGGCAGCACTGAAAGTGAATTGACAATTCCCAACTGGGGTGTGAAATGGAAAATAAGTATTGGGAATTTCTTAATTTAATTGAAAAATTACAGGGCCTCTGGGTGGCACAACCAGTATTAAGATGTCTACTGAACTCAGGTTGAATCTCTGTGATCAGACTTCATTATTCATATCTGTGTCATGAGACAACTGTGACTTAGATTCTCCAAAAGTGTCCCCGCATCACTGGGAGTGAAGCTCAGATTAATCTGCTCATTGCTGGCTAAACAGTGACTCTGCTAGACTGATGATTAAAGACTATTTTATTTGCAAATAATCTCGGTTTTAGTAATCTAGGGGTCAATGATCTTTGTATTCTTTGCTTTCTTTCCCTCAGACTAAATATATTGACTCTTTCCCAGAGATTTTGTTTGCACTTCTCTATTGCACAATTTACTGTAATACTCTAACAATTGCCTTTCTTTGTTTTATATTCTTTGGTTTGAAAAACAAATTGTTTATGGATCTGATTTTGTTTGCCAAATGCAAAAGTGGTACTGGTCTTTTCATTCAAAATGCAAATCAACCAATTTAGAGAACAGACAGGCTTTAAAAAGGCACATTAGAGAAGTGACCTGATCACAAAGCAGACTAGGTTGGTT
Source organism: Lepisosteus platostomus (assembly GCF_059453375.1). Lineage (NCBI taxonomy): Eukaryota > Metazoa > Chordata > Actinopteri > Semionotiformes > Lepisosteidae > Lepisosteus > Lepisosteus platostomus. The sequence goes on along the minus strand of NC_142619.1, from coordinate 28,880,373 downwards.
ATATCACTAAGATACTGTAGACAGAAATTTTAAAATTACGTCTACCTGAATTGCATGAATTGCAAATAGTTTTTATATTCCTCATATGCATCATTGCTCAATTGAGTACTCTGCTTAATTACTTGGAAGTGAAAAATAATACCTAAAGCATAATATCCTTAATTCAATTTTCATGTATATATAATCATGGTTGGTATTTATTTTGTTGTTTTGTGTGTTTTATTTTGTTGGTGAACTAACCTTTAGCTTTTGGTAATAACCATAAAAACCTATTTTTCAATAACTGACAAATTAGCAATATTTTTCCCTTGGTCTAATGGATAGTAAAAATAGACAACTGATAAAGTATTTTAATTTGACTTTATTGATAATCTCCCATATTAAACTAAACAGAAGTGTATTTAGTTCAAGGACAGTTGTTTATTGTAAATAAATTTCATCCTGTCTCCCTGTGAACAAGAGTCATGTTATCACACTAAAGGAAAGTTTATTGGGGATTATTATATTAGTATTTTATGCCTTAGAAAGACATTGTAAATCCAGTACTACTGACTAATAATTTGATTGATGCTATGCAAGCACGTATCACCGTCATAGTGTTAACACATATTGATGGTCTTGCTCTATAATCTTTCTCAAAAGAATATAAATCATGCACTTGAAGTCCAAAAAGACTTTCAAGGACATGTTGAAAATAATGACACATTCTATATTCAAATTCACGTTCTACATTCAGTCAGTGCAGGTTTATTTGAAACTGCTGAAGCAAAGAAAACAGAATTCCCAGTCAGGATTTGGCCAGCTGACCCATTGAAGGCATCACCACAGTGCGGAACAGTATCAGCATGCTCACTGTGTCAATGGTTGATGGCCAACCACAGTCGCCATGGCAATTGTGTTTTGAAATTTGAAACAAATTTGTGTTTACCTGTTGTCAGGATAGACAGCCTGCAGCTGCTGTTACTAAGGACACCAATGTAAATACTGCTTTGTATTTTTAGCTTGTCTTACCAAACCCATTGTTTGAAATAGATAAGATGTACACTGCTATACAGATGCACAGAAGAAACGCAACACTGCAATCTAATGGATTTAATTAAATATTTATACATAGATATAACAATGAAATAGGGGTGTGAATAATTGAATACATTAGGTTAAAATCTAAGCAGATCAAAATCAATATCGGGTACTGATACCAGCTAACTATACAAGCAAATTAATAAACGGCAAACATTGTACACCCCCTATCATTAGGAAATACAGAAAGCAAAATGTCAAGTGTTTTGGTATTTCTGCAGCACAGCGTAATAACAAGTGATATCAAGACAGCAGATTTAAAAAAAAAATAATTATAATAATACACAAATAAAAATACAAACACAACACACAATATTTCACAGCTGTGTTTAATAATTTACAATGCTATGAGTCTCAGATTGAAAATGATGCATCAAAACAAAATGAAATGTTTACTTTACCCAGATGAATACCACAATAGGAAATATGCATTTCCACAAATATACATCAAAAGTCCATTACACAGAACCTGAAGTTGGTCTCATTAGTTAACAAATTACCTGGAAGTTCTGTAGTGCTGGACTATGAAGGAGGAAATTCTCACAGAGCTAATTGTTTCAGTTTGTGTTTTACTACCTTCTCTATCAACATTTCCCATTTCACAGTTTCTACAGTATATGCTCTTTCCTTTCTCAGGGTCTGCTTTGCCCATGTCTTGTCCCCCATGAAGGCTGTTGGGACTGCTAGATGATTTAACTGAAATGAGTTTAGTACTAATTCAAATTAGTATAAGTGTTAGATCACATGGAGCTACACAGAACCAGATTGACCATGTGCTGATCGACACGAGGCACGGATCTGACATACTGGATGACCGAAGTTATCATGGGGCCAATATAAATTCGGACCAATTTTTGGATAAGATCAAATACCGACAACAAATGTCCATCTTAAAGACGAAAATAGGAAGCAAGAACTGAAAGTACAATGGGCAAACACTGGCAAGAGATCCGACAAGAGCTGAAGAATATCAGAAAAGGGTGAAAGATCATCTTAATGAAGAGCGACAAAAGATACAAAACTCTAGTATCGAAGAAGAATGGGGCATAATTAAGAGAACGGTTCTGCGCACATCTGAGGAGGTAGTGGGGCATTGAGTAGTCAATAGGAGAGAGAAAGAAACGAAGCAAGGAAGAAAATGCTACAAAGACCTACGAGAACCAGCATGGCCGAGATCTCCAGAAAACGTACATTAGCCAAGAGGCTATGTAGAAGAGAGAATGGCAAAATCAAAAGTTACAGGACATTGAGGAGTTATACCATAACAAGGAGAAGAGACAAGTGAACCAGAAGATAAAGGGAAATAAAAATGGTCAAAGAAGGGAATTTGATCAGTAATGAAAGAAAGATACTAGAGCGATGGGCGGAGTACTTTGCAGACCTGTTGAATGACACCAGCGGGATGGATAAGACAGGAGAAGAAGAGGAAGCAGATGAAGATACCACTGAGAGAGAATACGAAGTTGGAACTCCACTTACTGTCTTCGAAGTCAAGGAAGCTATACGGAGCATGAAGAATAATAAAGCGCAAGGGGAAGACAAGATAACGGCTGAGATGCTGAAGTAGGGTGGAGAAGAACTGGCGAACAGCCTATACAAGCTAATAAGGAGGATATGGGTGGAAGAAGATATGCCGGACGAATGGGGCGTTACCCTTGTTTGCCCCATTCACAAAAAGGGGTCAAAACTAGACTGCTCAAGCTACCACGGGATCTCCCTGCTGAACGATGCATATAAGGTTTTCTCGAAAGTACTAGCCAGTCGCTTGGAGACTACCAGTGTGGGTTTCGATGTAACCAGTGAACGATGGATCATATATTCACTATCAGATGCATCTTAGAGAAGTGCTATGAATATAAGATTGATGTCCATAAACTATTCATAGATTACAAGCAAGCATATGATAGTGTTGATAGGGCATACTTGTACCAGACACTAGGACTGGAACTAGGGCTAGTAAAGATGACCATGGCCAAAACAAGTGGTAAGGTGAAGGTGCAGAACCAGGTATCGCGCGAGTTTCAGGTGAGACGAGGCCTTAGACAAGGAGATGTGCTCTTGTGTTTACTATTCAACTTGGTTCTAGAATCAGTGATACGGAACATCGATACCAACAGAGAAGGAACATTATTGAATAGATTGGGACAGTATTTTAGCCTATGTGGATTATGTCGATTTGTTGGGTAGGAACGTCTGGACACTTAAAGACCAGGGCTGGGCTGACCATCATTATGGCGAAGACCAAATACATGGTGATGACCAGGAAGGGCACCATCACCAGCAATGCACTGCTCGAAATCCAGGGCTACAAGTTCGATAAAAGTCAGTACTTTTAAATACCTGGGTTCACTGATCTCCGAGAGAAATTGAATCAGTTTGGAAATGAGAGAGAGAATCAATGCAGGAAATCAATGCTACTTTAGTGTGCAGGACCTGACGAAGACCAGACTTTTGTCGAGGAGGGTAAAGAAGATGATATTTCATACCGTTATCCGCCCTGTGGTTACCTACGCAGCGGAGACATGGGTGCTGACAAAGTGAGATGCGGAAATCTTTGATACGTGGGAGAGGAAGATCCTCCAAAAGATCTACGGGCCAGTCCAGGAAGCAGGAGAGTGGCAAATAAGAACCAACACCGAGCTCTACGATACCCCAATAACGGCGGAAGTAAGAGTGGCACGACTACGCTGGCTTCGGCATCTGGAACGGACAAACGATACCAGAGGGATACGGAGAGTAAGGAAGGCGGCTTCAAGGGCATCCCCACACGAGGTGGATGGACGATGTTGAAGGAGACCTCAGAAAGTTGAGAGTGAGAGAATGGCGAAGACTGGCTCAGGGCCAGTGGAAGAGGCCAGGGCTCTACAAGGGCCGTAGCAACACGAGGTTAGGTTAGGGTCAGATCACATGGACCTTTGGCCATTGTGGCTGTCTCAAAAGATAAAATTAGAAAAAGGGAGAGTTTGCACAAATATTCACACAGCTGCTCATTGTTTTACCTTACAGAATAGGGCAACTTTGATGGAAAATTAAGTTTTACCATCATCTTATTCTTAAGAGAAGCCCTTATCCAGGGAGAATTCTGTTATGGGTGAAAGTGCAAAGAACATTTATACATTAGTACAACAATGTGAATTTTTTTAAATTGATAAAATGACAATGGGACTAGCACAAACAAGATGAGCAGCACAACTACCAAGCACAGAAGTGAAATAGCAAGAATTAAAAGAGTACAGAAATAGTGTCTGTGTGTCCAAGGTCTCTATACCATCTGCAAATTTCTTTGCAGATCCATCTGCAAATAATTATACAGATGGGTCAAATGTATGTGACATTTCTGGGCAGATGTGACGTTCCTATTGTTTACAGAAATAAAACCCAATTCCTCTAAAGCTGAAATCGGGTTCCTCAGCGTAAATTATCTTAAATTTGGTGGATGATGATGAAGTAGAAAATGATTTCTTGCAAGTTCAGGAGTTAATATTTCTTCATCAGCTGTAAGATACATTTTAGCGCCAAATAGTCTCAATGGGAGTTTAGCAAAGAAAGCTTTGATGGAGAAATGAAACAAAAAGGATGAAACAAAGGTTCCCCCAGAATCTACTCACTCAATGTGTGAATTGTTGCTGATAATGAATCATCAAACAGTACTCGCAGCAGGATTATTCCCAAGATCTCGTCTTAATTTTCATTTATTGTTATATCATACTATAGAGAACATTTTACTTTTACACAAGCTCTTAATCTAATTTTCTTTATACTGTACGCCCACATTTGTATAGTGTCAATTTCCACATTGTCCCAGTGGCAGTTTTCAAATATTGTATCAGCAGCAGTCAAGTCCAAGCATTTCTACTACATTGTGAAAATCCATGTCTAAATGGATGCTGGGGGAAAATCTCTCCACCTGATAGTCAAAGGGAAGAAAAGTAATTAAAAAAGGTTTAACATGACTTCATCACTTATGTTTTGGGGACACTCATTTTATTAGGAACAAGTAATAGGTTTATTCCATGCTGAAAAGAGAAGAGAGAAAACACAACGTTTTGGCTGTGAAGCCTTCTTCAGGTGTGAGAAAGACAGGGCAGACAGCAAAGATTAAATAGCACAGAAGAACAGTAGCTGGGAGAGGAGAGGGGAGGAGGCAGGAGAGGCCACTCAGGAAGTGCAAAGTGGAGACGGGTGAAGAAAGGTGTGAAGTCAAAACCTGCATAAGAATAGAGAAGATTACATGAAAATAAGTCTGTCATTGAGAGAAGGGGGATGGTGCGAACCTAGTTTCCGAATGAGTTTTGTTTCTGTAGTTTTTCCGCTATGGGAGTTGAGAAACCCTTCTTTGAGAACAGAGACAGAGAGATCAGTGTGATCCCGGCCATTTGAGGTGAAATGAGGAACTATGGGCTTGGAGAAATCTTTAATCTTCACAGCTCTAACATGTTCTCTGAAGCAGTCTGCTAGTCTCTTTCTGGTTTCCCAAACATAGATAGCTGGGCATTTTTTGCAAGAGTTACAGTAAATGAGGTTGCTGGAGGTACAGGATGTTGCCTTGGTGATCTGGAATTGACCTGAGGGGCCCTGAATGAGTGTGTCGTTTGATATGTATTTGCAGGTGATGCAGTGAGTTCTGTTCCAGGGGAAGGTGCCTGATGAGTATGATTGCCGAGTGTGGTCAAGGGTGCTGTGAACCAGAAGTTTGCATAGATTGGGTGGCTGGAGGTATGAGATGATTGGGCGGTTAGAAAAAAGGGTACCAATTGAGGGATTGCCCTGTAAGATGGAGTAGTTTTAATAATAAATAAGTACTTTTAATAAATGTATGTCTAGAAAAGAAGAGTGGTGGAAGATATGTTAACTGTATATTTTAGGGACGGGTGAGAGTTAATTGATGCAGGAAGTGCTCTAGCTGTTTACTAGAGCATGTAGCAGCACCGACGCAGTCATCGATGTATCGCTTGTAGAGGTCAGGGACAAAGCCAGTATAGGAAGCAAAGAAGCATTCTTCTACCCAGCCGACAAAAATATTGGCATAGCTAGGTCCCATCCTGGTGCCCATGGTGACTCCATTAACCTGCTGATAAAAAAGATTATTAAATGAGAAGGCACTGAGTGTGAGAACCAACTCCGCAAGACACACTAGAGTGTGGGTGGGTGGATCAATCACTGTGCATTTGTCTAGCATGTGCTTGAGGGCTGTAAGACTGTCATTGTGGGGAATGATGGGGTAGAGAGACGTAATATCCATGGTAAAAATGTAGCATCTGGACCCTGAAATTGGACATCATTGAAAAGTTGGAGGACATGGTTAGTAATGAGGGAGGCATTTCAACCAGAGCTGTTAAGCTGTTGAGAAAATCAGAGATGAGTGTGGTCGGAAAATTGCATGCTGAGACAATGGGGTGTCCAGGGGTGTCGGGTTTATGGATTTTGGGAAGATAGAATTGGGATACCTGGTGACGTTTGATGATGAGACGGTTCGCCTTCTGGGGAAGCTCCTGGTTGCTGATAAGAAGAGAGATAGTGGATACCATTTCCTTCTGGTAGTTAGTGGTAGGATCCTGTTACAGAGAATGGTAGGCAGGTATCAGTTAATTGTCCGGAGGCTTCCTTAATGTACAGGTATTTTTGCCACACCAAAACAGCTCCTCCTTTGTCTGCTGGTTTGTTGACAATATCATCCCTGTTGCAGAGAGATTGGAGTGCCTGAGTTTCTCATTGGGTGAGGTTAGACCTGTGTTTCCTGTGTGTAGAAAGGATCTTGGGAACTTGAATATTGCATTGGTTAATAAAGTAATCAACTGTTGGAAAACGTCTGGAAGGGGGAGTCCAAGAGCTCCATTTAGGATTGATATTGTTAATGGCATCAGTGACGGGTTGTTGTCTGCTACGGGTGAGGAGTCGTCAGCAAAATTAGCTTTGAGCCGAATCCTGCGGTAAAAATGGTTGAGGTCAACCTGGGTTTGCGGGATGTCCAGCTTCTTGTGGACTGGAATAAAACTTGAGGCCTTTGCTAAGACGTGAACGCTCATCCTGTGAAAGGGAAAAGTCAGAGGGTATAGTAACGACAAGGTTAGGGTTGGTTGAGGTTGTGGGGGTGTTGATGGTCTTTTTCTGTAGAAGATGATTGAGTTTTTTTTCCTTCTCTGAAGTGAGGAACTGGTAGAGTTGAGAGTTGAGGGATCTGATGAGGTTAGTTATAAAGGGAAGATACTGTGGAGCTGTTAGCTGTAGAAGTTCCTTGGCTTCTTTGATGTTGTTGTCAGAAAGGGTAATTTGTTGTCTGAGGGAGAGAATGGTAGAAGGCACTAGTTTCCATGAACACTGTTGTAGAAGTCTTTGAGTATTACAGGAGTCAAAAGATAAAGTGTTAACTTTTAGGTGAAATCTTTAAGGAATTTGTCACGCCCTCTACAGCTAGAGGGCGCTCCTACTCTGTCCTGTCCCTAGTTTCCTGCGCTGTGTCTCTGTCTGGGGCTATATATTTCCAGGTCACACTTTCCTCCTCGCTTAGCATTGAGGTTCGGATGTCCTGAGACCCGCCTAGCACCAGGTCGCCCCACATTCGTGGCCTGAGGGCATAGATTTCTATGCGACATTGTCTGACCAGCTGAGCTCAGGCTAACCCCTGTTCCGTCGCTACGCATAGGGTCTTTTGTCGCTCTCCTGCCATTCCACGGCATGCCTTTCGGACATCCGTGACAGAATTATATTATAACGACAACATCTGTAAAGGAATAGGAGGTGGTTGGAAAGCCTGGGCTTGGAACAGATCGCTGTGAAGAGACGGAATGCTGGTTTTGTGAGAGAGGGGGGCAAGTAGCCCAGGGAGGAAGAGAAGGAACAACAAAAAGATCTAGTAAAAGATTTAGAAGAAGGCATAGTGGGTCGCAGCAGAAGTAGGTTGAAGTAGTTGACAGATTGACGATTGACAGATTGAAGATGACACCCTGCTGTGATAGAAGTAAAAGGGCTGTTTTGCAGAAAGCCCTGATGCATACATTAAAGATAAAAGTACATGTGTTTATCATCTTCATTCATTTATTCTGCAAGGAGATTGCTGCACTGAGCTCAAAGCTCACGGATAGCTGCAATAGATGTAAAACGGCAGACTTCAACAGAGAAGTCAATCTTTAAACCAATCTTGGTCTCAGGTGAACAAAGACTACAAAAAAGATACAAAGTGACATACTGAAGATGGAGAGTTTGAATTTTATAAGGTCGCTGAGTTGGTTGAGCAGCTACCATCACAACAGCATTCACACAGTGTTTCTGCTTCAGGGAGTAGAGTTGAATGATCCAGTTGAAGTCTTGTTAAAATAATCTCTGTAAGGTTTCCATCTTTGACACTGTAAGGAATGGAGAGTGCACAAAGAATCAATGGACATTGCTCCTCTGGGAGCCATAACAAGCCCTTGTGATCTTCTTCACTCCACTGATAGACAGAGCTTCTGAAAGGAAACAAACTGGCTACAATCATGAAAGAGAGGTCTGAGCTTTGCCTTTACCTGGTTTATGGTCCAATAATTGCCCAGAAGAGACATACTGTACCATTTCTGGATTGCAGAATCACCGGCTAAGGCTGGTATCCAAAGATTATATTTATTATACCTTGTGGCACTTAAAGTCATACATGCTAGCTGGGAGTTTATATTTATTTTGAAGCAGGAAACAGGTGTTCATCAGATCTGAAAGGTTTGCTTTATTGAAATCGAGTAGAATAGCAACATTCTTTTTTGAAGAGATTAATGTTCTCTTTGGTATTTTCTTGATGTGAGCGCAGAGTTTCTGTGTTACTGGGAGCTGACATCACACAGATTGTAACTTCCTTCTATGCTTATTTTTCCATCCAAGTAACACTTGCTTTCCCTGCATTTCTGCTATTAGTGGGTCAACATGTATCTTTTTTACAATCCACATTCTTGATTTTGTTTTAGGCAGAAATGTTTGTCCTAGTGGTCTGGAAAAGAGGAATATTTTCCTGTTTTTATGGTTGACTTAGAAAATTGGCAAGTATTCTGTATCCACGTAACCTTTTTTCCTACTGGTGAATTGTTTTTCTGATGATTTTGGACTAAATTGCATTGGGGACATTCATGTTTTGTGTATTGGCATTATAACTATCACAGATTCAGCCCTACAGTAGGTTCCCATTTGGGGTATAATTTTATACCAGTATAGGGGAGCTATCTTTCAAACTTTATGAGTTGCTCTGATGGCAAGCTATGATGCCTGATGCTAATATCTTATCATGCCAGCTGGAGGCCTGTATGACCAAATAAATACACCACCAATAGACAGGCATTTTTAAAGAGTGTGTTGCACCTCATAACATTCACTACCTTCTGCACGTTATACATGCCTCAAAGGACATTGCTTCCCCCATGCCATTCCTATTAAGCTCACTCCACCGTTCCACAGCAGGGTGTGTTGCAGTTTCAGTGGCAGGTCGCCATGTCTCTGCTTTGCTGTGATTGCTGTGGAGACACTTTATGCAGAGCATCTGGCTTTACTGAGAGCTCTCATGGTACTGAAGGTATTTAAACCCCATTCAGTCTCTCCTCTGTGATCCAGCATTGGCAACTTCACCCCACTCCTGAGCCACCTACCTGTGTCCCAGCAGAGCCCCTTCTTGTCCCTGGTGTCCAGTTCTCTTGGGCTGCACCTGGTAGTTCTGCCCAAGCTGTGCTTTCCAGGGCTTCACCAGGCTGCTGACTGTGGGCTGGAGGTCGGGGACCCTATTCCAGAGCGGACTCCAGCAGACAACTCCCTCGGCCAAGTCACCAGCGGGTCTCCTTACTTCACCCTGATGGCACGCCTCAGCCTGGTCTTTGAAGCCCCCCTGTCCAACAAGGGAGCTCTTCATTTGGACCAGAGACAGATGCACCTTGAGGATGACCACCCTGTCTGGGAGTATCCTCCCTTGCTTCAGTGCCAGATGCCTCAGCCCTGGACTGCGCCTTGGGATGAAGCACAGCTCTTTCATTCAGCCCTTCCTCCATTGCTTTTCCCTGCACTTCCCTGTCCTGCACTACAGCCTCCCAGTCTACCTGCCTGAACCCTGGGTGACTCTGTTCAGAAGCCAAACAGAGCAACACCCTGGTGGCCCTCGATCCTGTGTGCTGGTTTGCGGACTTTGGTGGACAGTTTGCCCCAGACTGGAGCTGTTCTGTGCCACTGTCTCTCGCTCCTGAGGTACAGTGAACCGACCAAACCCCCTGGTCTGTCTTGACTCTGATCTTGGGTCAATAACGCCTACAGATAGCGTACTCCCAGTTGGAGTGACCATCCTCAAGGCTCGTCTATTGTCAAGCTGAATGGGGTGCACACTTATCGGGGGGTCTTCCCCAGAGACCAGGCCAGCACACGCTGTCAGGGCAGTGGAGGGAAACACAACATTGACCAGGCTGAAAGAGGGGTCTATCTGGGTCTGAAGCAGGCTCCTAACCTCTAGTGGGCTTTGAAGACCAGGCTGAGGCACTCCGTCAGGGTGAAGTAAGGGGACGTTCTAGTGACTGGGCCAAGGGAGTCGTCTGCTTGGAATAGGGTCCTGACCTCCAGTCCACACTCAGCAGCCTAGTGAAGCCCTGGACAGCACAGCCATGGGACAAGCTCCCAGTTGAAGCCCAGGAGAGAACTGCAAAAGTGACACAGGATGGTCTGTGCTGGGACACTGGATGGTGGATCAGGAGTGAAGTGAAGAGAATGTTAATGCTGGATAGCTGAAGAAAGACTAAGCAAGGTTTAAATATAATAGAGTTCTCACTACAGCCAGGTGTTTTGTATAAGCTGTCTCAATGGCGATCAGGCAGAGCATAGCAAGCACAACAGTTTTATTATGGTTTTTGGAAAACAAAACTTGCTTCACAAAAAAATAAAATAATTTATTGATGACTAATTATTAAAAACCCAGACCATGAATGATATAGAAAATAATTATACAGAAATGTATAAGTCTCCAAAGAACCAGTAAACATGGAATAACATGTGACAGGAAATGAAACAATCTCTTGTGGAATTAACAAGAGCATATGCTTCTGGGCTTGATCCAGCAATCAACAATGTGAAGAAAATATCTTGTGAGATACTCAACCTGTCTGCAGGGAGAGCTAGTTGAGGCGTGGCAGCCAGGGATGTCATAATCAACCTGTCTTCCTTCTCCAGCTGCCACAGAAAACTAATCTTCTGGAGACCCAAAAGACCTGGAGTAGGTTTACAACCACACCGGTTCCAGGTGAATGAATATTAGAACCAGACAGAGCTCAGGGATGTCTTTGAGCTTGGAGTCTGTACAGTACGTGTTTCCTTGTTCAGCTTTGCTTGTGTTTTGACCCCTGCTTTGTTCCTGATCATGTTCCCAGATCATCTTCTCAGCTTTGGTTTACTGTTTGTTTTGGACTTTGACCTGTAACTCAATTAGAACTCTCAGATTCACCCTTGGCTTTGTCTACTACAGAGTCTCCCTGGTTATGAACCTTTGCTTGTCTTGGACTATGAATCTGGACTGTGTGTTTCCCCAGTCTGCAAGCAACCTGCTCCCTGATCCCAGAGTGAGCTCCCTCCAGTCTCAGTAATGTGCAGCTCTGGGCTGCCTGCAGGCTCTCCAACACATCCACCTACTCACTCAACAAGTGAGCTCTTAACACTCCTGGATCACGCTCCCAGGCCTTCCTCGGGAGCACTTCATTACAATGCCAAGATCAAATCAGCAGGCTTGTAGGAACAAATTCAATGAGAATTGTCAAAGACAGACATTTGTGGAAGACCCTTGAATGTGATCTAGCAGTGGAGTAATAAAAGCTGATGATGACAAACTGTAGAGCATATATGTCAGAAATTGACATTAATATATATCATTAATTGAGCTTAAAAACGACAATTTTAAGTGGTTTTCTGTGCTTCACTTCTGTAAGTCTTGCTTTTGACCTTGAAGACGGAAAATGCTTTGAAACCTTATCATTAACACAGGAAATCATTGCAAAACCTTCTGACTGGAAAACATAAATGCACTGAGCAGTTATGGTCTTCTTTCTTATGCAAAAAGCTCTTAGAAGAGAGTTTCCCTGCTTTAGTGTTAGCTGCAGATATCAGGGTTTCAATTTTTTCATATCGTTCTAGCTGTGGTTTACTACATGTAAGGCTAAATTTCAATCCCCAGGGGACCGTCACTTACCAAGGCCTTTGATCAGCCTCTATTTCCTGTTTGTTGTGTTTGTGGTTTCTCTTGTTCCTTCTTTATTCTTTGAACTGTTCCCAATTTACAGTATGTTCACAGAAGAACAGTTTTTATTGTGTGCATGATTACACGGGTATGGATTTTGTTCTAATTCAATTGATAAACCATAATCTTAGAGGCTGACATTACTGTAGTTGGCAAGGCCAGCAGGGGGAAATTTGCAGAGCACTGGAGTTCTATGCTTATATTATGAGAGATTTCTTAGAACACGAAGTACAAACTCATTCTAGGTTTTCTTGAGTAATGAGTTGGCTGATTAAGAGAGACAAAAGAAACTCTTTGGTGCACCGGAACTCACCCTACATAGGTGAAGAGTTAGAAACTTTTAGTGAATGAAGAATGCGTGCATAATTTCATTGAGGGTAATTAGCACTGCTATTTATAATGGCCTCAGTGAAGATGCCCGATACAGATAGGAGGATATGTATCTGGGGCACAATCAACAGAAAACACTAGTGTGGACTGAACAACTCCATACGGTGGATTGTTTACTACTGTACATACATTGTGTGAAAATCACAGATACTGAGTTTCAAATACAAATCACCTGTTTCAGTGTCACAGACTGACAAAAGTGAGGGCAGCCACTTTCCTCTCCATTTTAGATTTTTCTAAAACAGGACGAACAGTTCAGGAGAAGAAAATCATCACAGATTGAGAGAAACACCGTTTGCCTGGACATCAGTCAGTTAACACACAGAGATGACTGAACCTCTGATTAGATGTGTAGTTGCAGGCGACAGATAGACAGACTGAAGAAGGACAATGGAGAAAGGAAGTTAGGACAGTACACCATGACACCTGGCACCAGACAGTTGGTTTATCAAGTAGCTTCCTGCTATTTGTATCTGTCTAGTTCCTGTGATCACCCAGAACACTCCCACACCATATTCAAGTCCTGCAGATCTGGCCACAGAGAAAATACTGTATAAAAGCCTCAGCCACTGGAGATCAAGGTGCTCATTCTCACCCTCACTTCCTTACCCTGTTTCTTGTTTAAAATAACTACAGAAGCATGGAGGTCTGATGGAATAAACTGTTTGGCAAGGGTGAAGATGACAACCAAACTACTACCAAGAGTTTTTCTTCTTTCTTTGGTACTGTAGAAGGAAACATGCCTGGATGGCTGGAGGGAGCTGATTAAACTGCAATTATTATGAGTTATACCAAGTCCACTCTTAATTTGTCCATGATGAAAAAATGACTGTCATTATTTTTAGTTCAGGGACAAAAACCTAAGATGACTGGTCTTACTGCACTGTCCACCACAAGTACATGTTTTCATCAGCTGAATAGATTTCAGTGTATTCATGTACTGTATGTACTGCTTAGAATGACACAACTGCACTATTAAAAATTCTGACTTAATTTTAATATTCCACACACTGGTTCACTATTCAAGTATGTACAGTAGCTACTGCACTGTTACAGAGATACTGTAAAAACAATTAATCCAAACAACAAGGTAAACTGACTGAAGACTCACAGGTCCTACAAAGACTACATTTCTGAATTAATCCAAAAATGTAATCTGGACAGTTTGGTCCATATTATATAATGAAAGGAGACTGAAGGGAATATAGACATACTGTATACTGTATCTGAGTATACCTTCAGCCTGCTGTGTGTTCTGACACAGTGCAATAAAGCAGAATGGAGAAATGCAGAAAACAGGGTTTATCGATGTTGCAGAAAACCACAATACACATCACCACTTTAAAGTATCTAACTTCACCGATGTCCACACTACTTCAACAGTGTTACTGACCCCTGGACGTCACTAGTGTAGGGAGGTTACATAAAGAATTGGTATTGTCTTCTATTTCCTACCATTAAAAGATGAGCCTATTCTCATGTCTTTCCTAGAAATTCCTGTTCCTGTTCCTGTAGGTAAGCCAAGGCAAGGAAGGGACCGAGTGGGCAGAGTGGTGATGGCAGCACTGTTATTGTGTGACCAGTAAGCACAGTAAACCCTATAGTCCTTTTCACCTCCCACCATTCAGGAGCAGCATAAAACACCAGCCTATGAAAGGGAACAGCAGTAATGTGCAATATCCCTTTTAAGGTTAGTGACCTTTTTATCTGTGATCACATGGAACCTGTGTATAAATAAGTGGTTTAACAACCTGGCATTTTTTTTTAAAACGAGGCCATAGGTTCTCTTTTTACATGGTCCTTTTACTGGACTTCCCAAGAAGGACTAAAAAAAGAAATCCTGGCAAATAAGAAGAAACAAACATAGGGCTTTATATGAGCTCTGTGTCCTGTTTGTGAAGGCTATGGTTGAGTGAAATGTGAGCTATCTTGCTCATCAACTGTGTGACAGCTGTCCTGGGGGTTCTTGAAGCTGTCCTGGGGTTTTTTGAAGCTGTCTTAGGGGTTCCTGAAGCTCTTTTACCCCAGTGTCCTCTCTCAGGTCACTGCCTCCAATGTCATTGTGAACACATGCTGCTACAGCCGACCCCAGAATAATTCCTACTCTGCAGCTCGATAATTCAAGTGTGCCAGACTGCTCGTAACCTGCCTTTCCTGGATCTGTGTCCTCACACTGGGAAGGATAACAGGACAAAGCAAAAAAATCATGTTGATAGAGTTTTTCTCAACAGGAGTTAAATAAACATTTTTTTTAATTTTTGTACTGTATTGTAATGTGCCAATCTGGTGCAAATTTACCTACAAAATACTGCCGTTTTACATGCAGTTTTCCCCTTGGACTTTTACTGCACCATTTTGCCTGTGTAGAAGATTTTAGAGCATGACATAAGAAGAAAGTAAAATATAATGCTTGAATATAAATGTACTGTAAGTTTTCACTTTCTAAATCTGCTATGGATGACAAATTATTCAATAATGACATTGCATTCAACAAATTGATCTATGATCATGCTCTATTCCTTTTTCATCTATTGCATATTTCTAAAGTATCAGTAAATGACGTCCCAATATAAAATATTGCTATTGAGGGGATTGTGATTCACCCTTCTCACATGTCAAATTATTCACCTGAAACTTAAGCTTTTATCTGACTTCATACCGGGCTTCCAGGAAGAGCATTAGAAAGCTGTGAAAGCTGTTGTTTGAGTGTTTGCTCCTTTATCATCTGTTATCTCACAGATAGTGAGATCATTGCAAAATCCTTAAGGCACAAAGAACACAGAGCCACAGCATGATCTGCTTTACCTGCATGAGTGGGCCATGCTAAATAATTAAACACAGAAGCCAACTGATGCGGGTAGCATTTTGATAAATTGTTATTAACATGCTTGTCTCTTCTTCTGTTCAGGCAATTTGTATTACAGTACATGTGTTTCCTGAACTACATTCTACTTTTTTTTATCGCAAAGCGGAGATATATGTATCTCCGCTCCTCCTGCATTTAATTTTTCAGAGAATTTACTACACAAATTAAATACTTTATATCATGATATACAGTATTTTGTTATCTCACGATGGACATGAGAACAATGGTTCTGCATGAGTTGTGACAGCAGCTCGACACATTTGTGTGCTACACAGAGAATGGAGAGCACCCAGGTGTTACCATTCATTAACAGCTATGGAAATAGCTCACTTTTCAAGGTTCTGAAGAGCTGCACCTATATGGGGAAACTGGAGTTTAGGATATATTTGCACATGGCACGCAGTATGGAAGCCGGGCCTTGAGTTGCAGTGTGTAGCACATGCCATGTAGTACACTATTTAGGTCATCCCGCGGTGTCTAAAATTTAAATTTAATGCGTCTGTAAATCTTGACTGTAACGCTGAGGTGGGTTATTTGCCAGCTGCTTCTTATCACTGTTTCTCTTTCGTGAGGCGCTGTGTAGAAATGCAAGTCTGTCACATAGTGGCCAGCTGACAGGAGCTGAGACTAAGGCTTTTAGAAGAGTTGAAGCAGCCAGTAAAACGTACAGAGCAGGGTGAATGAACACAGAGAGCCAGTCTAACACAGGTCTTAGGAAACCAACTCAATGTGAATGATGCTGAGGACAAAAACACAAGACCAAATATAGCAGCAACTGCAGTTTTGGCCCTGTAACTGAAACCATATGTCGATGCATATCTGGTGTAATATTGCACCATTCCAATTTCAGAACCTTTTAAAATTAAAAATCAGAGTCTGAAAGGAATCTTAAAGATGGGTGCCAGAAAATACAAGGGGGAAGCTTAAAGGTAGCATAGGCCATCTCACAGTCCATTAGAGATCACAAAGGTCTTGAGCTAGCACAAACGTTTAATACTTCTTCACTTAACATTATCAGTGTGTGACTCCTTTTAAGGTCTGTGCAACAGATGTTTATTTCCCTTCTATGCTTTCTGGCACTGACACATTAAGAAGCTTTTTTAATACAACTGTGGCAAACAAAAATCTCAGCAGAACAGGAAACAAAGAATCATGTACAGTAAACAGGAAGTGTATAAAATACATGCACAAACATGAAAGAGAGTATAATGGGTATTGCTTCAACATCAGTGTACAGATGATTGCATTTGAATCTTCACAGAAGCTAATGGAATTAACACTATATCACCATTTCACACCATTTCCTCTCTCCTTCATGGCTCTGGTACGTGCTTAAATTGCTAACCTGTGTATTGTGAGGTGCAGATCTGGTTAGAATATTGACAACCATGTCTCTCTCATCCTAGCGTTAATCCCGCATCAGCAGGGTCCGCTTGTCGGCTTGCCCGTCTCCATTTGGTGGTTTGAACCAAATCTTTGAGCTGACGTTGCCATTAAATGCAACCAAGAATACTCCAACCGGAGTTGGAGCTCCGCCTGCCGTCAGAGTGTGGGGGGGGGGGAGGAGAACAAAGTAATGTAGCCAATGCATAGAGGGGGATTATTAGGAGGCATAGGAAATTTGGCTAGGACGCCAGGGTTATGTCCCTACTCTTTTCGAGAAACACCCTGGGATTTTTAATGACCACAGAGAGTCAGGACCTCGGTTTTACGTCTCATCCGAAAGACGGCGCTTGTTTACAGTATAGTGTCCCTGTTACTGTACTGGGGCATTAGGACCCACACGGACCGCAGGGTGAGCGCCCCCTGCTGGCCTCACTAACACCTCTTCCAGCAGCAACCTTAGTTTTTCCCAGGAGGTCTCCCATCCAGGTACTGACCTGCTTAGCTTCAGTGGGCTGCCAATTGTAAGTTGCAGGGTGACATGGCTGCTGGCCAACAGAATATTAACAACCATGTGAATCTGTAAAATTGAATATGTTGCTGGAAAAAAGATGGAGAAGACAGAATCAGTTTTAAAAAGGATGTGGCAATGATTTCTACACTTTCCGAGCAGTCGTTTTGGGTCTGGTGCTTACATTCAGTTGGAATACGGAATTGAAGGAAGGCATCATGTTGCAACAATTGCCATATCTGTCTGTGTAATTAACAGGTTTATCTGATTCAATTTAAGAACAGAAGCAAACAAACAGCAGCTGCTGCCAAAACGTATTAAAAATAAAGAAGCATAACTGCATTCATCATCACAGATGTTGTGAGGATTTCATTTTTTGGTTTATGACAGAACCATCCATTTCCTTGATATCTAGTCTACGTGTTCAATATTTAACAACGTGTTATGTCCAGCAGTTAAAAAAAAATCCCACCTTTTATCCTTGTGAATTTAATGTAATGTTTTGTACTGTATGTAAGCTCAGAGTCTGGAATAGCTTCAGCACATCAGAAACAACAGCAACATAACAGAATCAGTAATGCTAAAATGTATCTATGTGGATGTACTGTATCAGTAAAATACCTGAAGCAGCAGGAGTATATCATTTACAAGATGGTAGGAGATTAATAATACAAGTCAATAAAGATAAATCAGTCAGGCTAAATTAATATTTCACAGAATTTTGTAATAGTAGACAATAACATGCCCCATATTGTAGAACATGCTCCATCAGTATTGGGTACATCTTACATAATTGACACTGAGGCTGTGCAGAGGCCTGGGTGGCCCAGAAAATATGAAAACAATGGAGCTACAGGAGATAGGATTTTTCCACAATAAGTTAATATGACAATGTTATCCATAGATACATAGCTAGGATATTTCAATTCTCAATTAAAATTGGAGCAGTACTGTATGTGCACATTAAGAATTACAAATATAACACCAGTCTAAAAAGAGAGAGACAGTACTAAACTAAGAAAACTACAGACCAATCAGTCTTATTTCTTGTATTGTAAAGTTTTGGAACTCATAGCTAGGGCTAAATTAGAAGAATACTTTGAAACAATCTGATCTTAAGAGATAGCCAGCATTTAGAAGGAATTTGAACAAATGTTAAAATTGAAAAACGTTTAAATGAACAAACATTTAGAAAGGGTAGGTCCTACGTTACTGGCTTGCTAGAATTCTCCAAGGTAATATATACAGTACACATGGGCTGGGAACTGGTTAATGAACAGGATACATCATGTCATCGTAAGGGGCACAAAATCTTATTAGAGAGATGTAAGCAGCAGTGTGTTGCAGGGAACCCTTAAGGCCAGCTTCTCTTCCTGAATTAGAAAAATTAATTTGATTCTGATATACAGTACCAACAAACTGCAGTAGTTAAATTAGCACAGGACACAATAACTGGGGGAATACTATACACAGAAACAGAGCCAAAGGAATTACAAAGAGATAAAATGATATAATTAATTTGCTTAGAAGGCAGTGTTCTCCAGGTTGGATTACAAAAAAACTATACAAATTCTGGCCATTAATACAGAACAATCATTTAAATACAGAACAAAATAAGTTTAAAAAAAGTAGAAATGACAAAAACAACAAGGCAGGCAGATGTTAGAAGTATGTACAACCTTTTCCCAAAAGTCTCTGACCTTAGTAACCAGCAGATACCAGACTATCTTCTCAGCTATGTAATACGTGGTAAAGTACATTAGTACCAGTAGTAGTAGTTTCTAATAGTTATTGCAGTCTGTGAATGGACCTTATAGGGGCTTGTTAGACATGGTCCCCACTTTCTTCTTTTGCATGTAAAACATTGTTCTGGAAACTTCATGACTCGACCACTGTCGTTTGACGTCAGTTTTTAGGAGATACTATGTGAGGACAAGAAGTCCTTTTTCTCATTCAGGTTTTTCAGTGCATCACTAGGATTACATGTGGTTCCCATGTAAGATTTCAGGTGTCTTTTGGTGAATAAAAAGAGTTCTGTTCTTTGATATGACGAGGTGACCCTAACCAGGACAAGCAAATTGAAAATGGATGGGCAGATAGTACCCCTTGCACAAGCCAAAGACATCATTTTGTATTTTGAAATAAATGCTTTCAGAGATAGGATTTGAAACATTTTAAATAGCTGTGCCTCCTATCTCATTGAAGAATTCTTTCTTCATCCCATGCATGAAAATTTTGTTCTAGATTGTTATACTGTATAAAGGTCAGAAGCTGTGTGTTTAAAAACAAACCAAAGCAAGAACATTCTTAAAAACCATGCTGATGCCATACATGTGTCACCTGGAAGATAAGGCAGCTATATTTATCAGGAAGGGAGACTTTTAACAGGTTAATCCAATAATGCTTTGAGATGTTAGCGTCAAGTCTGGTAGTTTTAGAGTCCCTTCTCGTATTAGTTAATGACTCTTGTATATGAGCTCCTAATCACCTGACGTCATTGTTCCACTTCAGGAAGGTTTAGCTGTGTCATAGCCTGAGGCTAAGATGTGCAACTCATTGCTTATCGGATTAATGCCCAGCTAAGCAGCTACTGAGATACACTTTCCATTCAGCGACCTGAAAGTTTCAAGGGAAAGCAGCAAAATCCCTGGGAGTGTGAGGGGAGATTACATTTACTCTGACATGCACAGGCTCAAATAAACGTGTTTTTGTAAAAAACTCTGTAGTCCTGGGTTACTGAATTTTAATTCAGTTTATGAAGTTTTCGTCTAAGACTACAAAGCAACAGAACTGAAACTTATCATGTCTGTAAACAGGCTATATTTTGTCTCATACTGTATCTATATAATTAAAAATATATTTTCTAAATCTGGTTGCCACCTGTTTTGATAAAGAAAAAAACTACAAAAATATTATTTTGTTCTTATACAGATTTATGGGTTTAGGGAACATAACCTGCTCCAATTGCTTTACAGCAAAACAACAGATAAATGTTACAATCTCTCTGGTGCATTAACTTTTTAATCTAGTGCTTTTGGTTACCAACAGCATTGACAACTCTAAATATAAAAAGTCTTCCCACATAATATGATATAGTAATTCATAAATAGAAAGAATCTTTTAAAGTTATGCAAAAGTTCATATTACAATGTTAATTTGCAGGACAATCATCTGGAAATTTTCACAAAATGCTGTGATCCTTGGGGATGTGATTTAGTTTCAGGAAGTAGTCACAGGTATTTCTATGGCAAGTTACATTTTCAACGTGCACCTTTCTGTTGGTTTAGCTGCTTATAATTGGTAATTCAGGCTTTTTCTGGTGATGTTTCATGTACAATAAACCTGGTGAGAGTGGACATTTATTCATGTGCTTTACTCTTGTCAGTTCCTACTTTTGAACCCTGAAAAGATTCATGTGTGAGATACAGTAAATGTGGTTGAGCAAAACTGCATTTTCACGAAATGAGCCAAGTGACATATATCTGGTATCTGTAATAACTATTGACATTTCACTTTGTTATTGATCTGTTGTCCATCGTGACAAAGGCTTTGTGCATCTGCTAAACTCAGATGTCCTGCTGTGATCTGCGTCTAACAAATTAATGGTCATGATGATGCCTTGGCATTATTCTGTCATGAGTGGTACAAAAATAGACCTGCACTGATTGGAGCCTGTGAAAAACATTTGGAATGCTGAAGCTCAAATTACACAAGCAGAACACTATCTTTTTCTGTTATGATTCAGTAAGGACCCTATGAAATAATATTATTAAACAGAGATGACTTCATAGCTCCACTTATGGAGATCTTATTATTTTATTCATTGCAATACAACACTGGATATGACACCAGGCAGTGTTTGCATTCTTAAGTGCTTGTTAGGTTGCCTTGAGAGTGACAGTAATGTGCTCACTTCAATGCTCAGATCATTACTCTGCCACACCAGACTTCCTCAAGTTCATTACTTCTCACTTCTTTTGGGCTCCTGATGCCTGGTATCTGCACACCGAGAACTCTCTAATCACAGGGATGATTTGCAGAGCATGATTTCTGTGGCGTGAAACCTATGTGAGGTTTGAGGTTTGAGTTCTAGCTGTCACTGATGTACAGTATGAGAACAAAAATAATGTCATTTGGTAAACAAATTTGAACCTAGGACATAATAATAATAATAATAATAATAATAATAATAATAATAATAATAATAATAATAATAATAAAGCTTAAAACAGAAGTCAAGGCAAATAGCTTTGTCGTTTCGTGAATAATTTACTATAGCAAAGTTTACTATATACTTCAAAGTATTTTTTTTGTATTTGTATCTTACATTTACTTTCTTTCATTTAGCTTATGTACCACTCCTCTCTATGCTTTGCCTTACTTTTGCAACGGTCTTACTATGCTATATATATATACAGTAGTATCCCAAGCTTTTTTTAAGGAGTTCTACTGCTCAAGCATACCAAAGGCTACATTTTTAAGTATTATTTGGCAGTGTACAACATATTTCCCTCTCCCATTTCTCTACTTCCAGCTCCATCTGCTCAGATTCTTCTCAGAGTGCTAAGCAGGAAACACTGACAAAATAGTTTGCACTCCCAGACCCGAAATCTCTCACATAAAACAAATCATTTCAGACAGGTGTACGTACTGGAAATACAAGAAGGATGTGCACTCTGCAAACTGCTTCTTCTCTGAGGACAAGGATGACAGAATACATATCGTGTGGATAGGCTGTGAGGGTCACTTGACAGGAGAGTCACTGATACTTGTTGACATGACCAGACTAAAAAGACTGTGAGTCCTGGCTTCGTGCTGTAACTATCACTCCTGTCTTGATATCTTCTTTTGATACTGACACAAGAAGAAGCATGCAAGCTTCTTGTGTGCCTGTGGAGTGCACAGAACAGGGCACGATGTTCTGGAAAAGAGTCACCATGTTAACATATTTCAATGACATATGGATTTTGAAAATGACAAAAAAGACTTACACAATCATTAGGGAATGAAACAAATGTGAACTGAATGAAGTGCTAAAAGTTTTTTTTAGTACTAAAAGCAATTTAATGCAGAACAAAACCCAGCAGATTCAATCACTTTGAAGAAAGCCATGGGAGTCAAAGCCTACCCCACTGCAATGCCAGCTTTGAGAGGGTATTCAGCATTGTGAGGAAGATACAGATCATGAACAGGACATCAACGATTCCAGGCACCTTTCTAGCACTCCTATATTACAAATTCAACTTGGATACTTATGGTGTCAACTTAAAATTCCCTACACAGTTAATGAAACTTTCTAAAAGTGCATCTCAGTATTCCAAATTATGATGTAGTCAGAATCTTTAAACTACAATTTGTATGGTATACAGTATGTTAATAAAGCATTTTTAAAAATCTTTCAATACTTCAATCAAAAGCAGTCATCTTCTAACTCTACCCTCAGAGAATTCCCAAGTTAAACCTTTCATTGCTGTTTCTTTATCTGTAATGAGTATAAACCAACATCTACAAATATTGTACTTTAAACAGCTTGAAAACATTGACCACAGACATAGTTGCATTAATGGAGCAGATGCATAATGATACAGCAATTAAAAAATACAAATTTTGAAAATTGACGTTTCAAAGGTAAAGGCAGGTCACTCCACTCTCCACTCTCCGTCTTTTGACTGAAGCATGGATTTCATGGAAAATGTAAATCAACAAAAGCTTCTAAAGAAATTGTTACCCCTGAATATTAGCCAATGGCAAAAAAAGTTGTTTGTTTATCGTATTACATTCCAACTAAAAGTATATTTTTCTATCCATCCATCCCC
Organism: Lepisosteus platostomus; assembly: GCF_059453375.1. Classification (NCBI taxonomy): domain Eukaryota; kingdom Metazoa; phylum Chordata; class Actinopteri; order Semionotiformes; family Lepisosteidae; genus Lepisosteus; species Lepisosteus platostomus. The sequence goes on along the minus strand of NC_142619.1, from coordinate 28,857,112 downwards.
ACCTGGGGGCTGACCCTGAAGATGCTGGAGAGATTATATCTCTCGTGAGGCCCAGGAGCATCTGGGAATCCCCCAGTAGGAGCTGGAGACTGTTGCCTGGAATAGGGAAATCTGGGAGCACCTGGGAATTGGGAAGGAAACTGTTCTAATGGTTTCTACATTTAAAATGTCTCTACATCCGTCCATTTACTAACCACTTCATCCAATTCAAGGTCACAGGGAGGCAGGAACCCATGTCGGCAAGAAACAGGCGCAATGCAGGTTACACCCTGGACGGGACAACAGTCCATCACAGGACAGACACACACACACTGACACCAGGGCCACTTTTCCCAGAAGCCACTTAATCTACTAGTATGTCTTTGTATTGTGGGAGGAAACTGGAGCACCGGAGGGAAACAGCTCAATGAGATACAGTAACACCCCAAGTATTGACTGCAAGACCCCAGCACTGCAAGGCAGCAATGCTAACTATTGCACCACAGTGCCACCCCATGTATCTATGTTTCCTAATAAATTTATATAGATTATCTATGTATGTGTCTAGTTGTCCATTACACTCTGACCCAAAACATTTTGGTATAATTCAAGCTTTTTTTTTCTCTAAAAGACTACTTTAATACTGTACAGTATTTAACCAAGCAGCATGGAGTCCTGGGACTTAAAATTTCTGTGCCACATCATCTATGTAGTAAGAACACTTACAGTAGTTGAGATAGAATAGCTACTGAGACAAAGTTCTGAATTTAAGTGTCCTATAACATATTCTAAAAACTATTGCCCATGCACTGTACTGGAGTCACAAAAACAAGCATACTTTTACTGTCAAGCAATGCACATGACATTAAATATCGTATGCAGCTCCATATCCACTAAGAATTACAGACACTGTATAATAACTCTAAAATGAATGATCATGTCTTTGCTATAAAATCCTAAGAAGATCACCAGTCTTGTGGTGTACACTTTCCTAACAGAAAACCGTATTTCAATGAGAAGAGCTAGATTTTTTTAGAACATTCTAAAGTTTTAGTTTTACTACCCACACCTTTGCTGTAGTACGTCAGGTTAATCTTTTTTGTACAAAGCAGTATAAAGAAAAAAACAGTGGCTGGACAATTCTACACTTAAGAATGCAAGAAAAGCTCCAAATGAAAGGAGACCATTTGGCTAATCTAGTTTTTTGATAATGAGTAGTAAAGCTACTTGATCAAAAGACTGCATCTAGCAGTTTATTCTAAAAGATGCCAGAGTTTCAGCTTCTACAACATGGCCTGGACACACTCCCACACTCCCACAGCTCTTCGTTGGAAGAAATGTCTTTTGTTCTTGAATTTAAATGGACATCTGCATGGCCACATCCACGTTTCACTTCCCACTAAAAATAATCCAGACAGATGACTTTTTACTTATTTCAAAGATGAACTATGTTGAGCAGCTTTTACCCTCCCAGTCAATAATATCAGGCATTCATTTTTTTTTATAAGTCCAGCTAAAGAGCTGCAAAACATTGGCTCGACTCTCTGCCAATTTGCAAGACGGCAGCTTCAGCTGCATCTCTCCCCAGCCTCCTTTAAGTGTAGAGATTTGTTCCTGTGAATCGTGTTTGCTACAGCTCTTCTTTTCAAAGAACTGAAAAAAATACTCCTGCATATTGATGTCCACAAATATACATTACTACCTGTCCCCATTTCCATTCAGGAAATTCAGAAACCATTCATCATGCATGACTCAGACATTCATTATACAATCAAAGTTAGTCTGATTTGAGATTGTGCTGTAACGGAGGACCCGAAATTAGATCCTCGGTCATTTAGGTTGCAGCTACTGTACATGTAATCATGGCAAACTCCTTTTGAATTACAAAGTAGCATGGATAGGGTATTCTGTGCTTTAAAAAAAAAAAACAACATCAAAGAGACTACTGATGTTGTTTCACCAAAAATTGTGCAGCTTAATTGTTAGGATTTCTCAGAGTGTTCCTCTTAAGAATAATAAATGGAAAAAAATAAAGAAAAATCATACACTACCTTCTGTGCTCAAAGAATATGAACATGATATTCTGCTAACCGTGCCTCTGATTTCACATTGGGATTCAACAGAAGTTTGCAATCATTATGTCGGAGCTGTACTGTACAGTATGTAGGATATAATAACATGTTATCGATGAGGAACAATCATGTGCATAAAAGGCAAAGTAAAAAGGGTGAGATAATAAGCAACGAATCAATCAAACAACCTCTTCCCACATGTGCAAATTCTGCAAACTAAGACCTTAACTATCAATCCTTGGCATGGCATTAGGTTACAATACATGGATTACTCTGTGTAGATCCTTGCTCCCAGGATAGAAGGGGCAAATTAAATATAGCCAGGCCTTACGCATAGACAGAATACCACATTGTCTGCCAGAAAAAAAAACACTCCTGGGGTGTTTGTAACGAAGGTCTGTAGGTGCAAATGTGTTCATGCATGTCCATAAATGAGAACAGCAGTGCAATGTTGTGTTCTAAAAGAAGGCATATTATCATTTCAAATATGGGTCTCTTACCCTGTCATGGAGATCCCTATCTAGTAGGTTTTATAGGCAGCCATTAAATCAGCAATTTCTAAAAACCTGGAATAATGGGAATAATGGACTTAAGATCAGTTAAACAGGTGATTTGTTAAAACAAGCAAGCAGAGAGCATCTGGAATGAACTGCTGAAGACCTATGGTTTTAAAGGACCAGAATGTCCTTAATTTAAATTACTGGCTTAAGTGGTCAATAACTTACAAGTCTTCCTAATCTTTAAAACCGGTGATTTAGGGTGACCTGAAAGATCTAATGGACTGGGGCACTGCAGGTTTAGGGTTGGTGTCCCCTGATTTAGAATGAGCTACATTCAGCAAGGTGTAACGAGTCTCTAATAAGGAATAGCATAACTTCATGATGATCATTTTTGTGATGATTTGGACCGTGTAATTTTTCCCATTGCTCACATTTAAATGGTTGATGTTCTGTATAAAGGTATGTGGCCACAATCGTCCTTTGATTTTAAATGCGTGATTACTTTTATTGGAGCTTCCGCAGCTGTTGATGCTGAAACAAAGGGTAACACGTGTCGCTGCATCTGTCCAATGGCAACAATTTATTTGTTGCTATGCACAGAGACTACTGTGTCTTGACTTACTAAATTACTTTTAGGTGGTGCTCATTGACTAATAATAAGTGTCTCGTTGTGATATTTTTTTGCATATTTTACCCAAAACCAAATATGCACATTTAACTGCAAGGAAAGACGAATCGGCTAATTTACACATAAACACTTACTAATGTTGGTGCCAAAGTGTGCAAATTAATTGACGTGTTAAGTGACGTCTGTTTTTCTACGTGGTCAGCATTGTCTTATGCAGTAAAAGCCTCTTAAACTGCCCTCCCTTTCGACCAGTATTCTGAGGTCACCTCAGGTCTGGAAGGCTGCCTGAAATAGATCAATCCTGACTCTGAATAAGTGTGGTCAGCTGTTGATTTTTATGTGGCCCTCAAGCGCTGGAGTGTTTTCTCTGTCTGCAGGGGAGGCCTGTTCGGGATTGGGGCTCTGGGCCACTTCCTGCCTCAGAATGGATACAGGCCAGTGGACGTTCACTGGTGTTGTGATTTACGTTTAGGGCACTTCTGACCAGCCCTTTCTTGCCCAGAGCTGTACATTAACAAATATCAATTTAAACACGTCATCCCTTTTTAAGATATTCTAGATCAATAGCCCTGCTTGATTAATTTAAAAACAAGCTTGAAGAAGGTTTAAGGGTTATAACATTTGCTTTCTTTCTACTTCTCAGCAAGTAATTAACTTTTGTTCCTCATTTAAACCCTATTTAATATTTATGGATGTTTGGAATTATTTTTTTTTTGCCTAACCTAATGACCTTAAAACAGTTCTAACTTGCGAATTGCTATTTTTTTTCCCAATATGCAAAATGCTATACAAATGATCATTTGTTTGCAACACTATTCCACTATTGTCTAAATTTGTCTAAATTCTATTCTGTTGTTTCTTTAAGCTAATTGGTTAGGCCAAATTTAACTAAATATTTAAGCTAATTGTTTGCCACTGTATGTCTGATGTTTCCACATGTATGCCTATGATGGATCTTTCCATGTTCTTGCAGAAAGGAAGAAATTGTTCCCCATAATAAGCCTGGATTCTACCTTTTCACTGAACTTTTCAAGATGTTCTGGTATTGCACCCCTGAGGTGGTACAGTACACTTTTAGTTGCAGTTTATGCATTTTTTTCTCAGAAAATGCCAAAACTGAAGAGAGGATTACATTTAACTGAATTTGTTCATATCCATCTATCTACTGTAAGAAGCCCTCTGATCTTGACAAGTGTCGCAGCATGACAGAATCAATCCTGGAAGCAAGGGGCACAAGGCAGGACTGAGAGCACAGGACTGCCCTGGTATGGAGATTACGTGGGTCCATCACAGGAGAGTGTGATGCCAATCAGATGAAGACAGCCCACCTTTGAGAAGTGGGAGAAAAACAGAGTTGCTGGCACAAATCTCACAAAATCATGGAGTCCATTCAAACTCTGGACAGACAGATGCTAGGGGTTAGAATCCAATCTGGAACTTGCAGGCCTGAGGCAGAAGCACTCACCACCCCAACACTGTGTCACCCATTCTAAACATAATGAGTAAAATGGGAATTCAATTGAATGCATAAGTAAATTCATGAGAACAAATAGAAATTAAAAGATCAAAAGGAAAGAAGTTTTTATCAGAGCCCCTGGAAATTATAGTTACAAAGAACTGCAAGACATCCTTTTATCTTTTACTTAAAAGTTTCTCACTCTAAATAAAAAAATCCTCTCTGTCCATTGGGGCTGAGACGAGAGCAAAATTAATTAAAAAACGTGTTTTTCCTTAAAGGCTCCAAATATTTTGGCTCCTGACAATCAAGTTACCCATGTGGCAGTGCTTTTTTAAAGCTCAGGCAATTTTGCACATGAGCCAGATTTTAAAAGAAGGCAGCTAAAGTTGTTCTCTAATTAGGGTTTAACAGACAGGTCTGCTGGATAGAGGATGGCAGGCATCCAACAACCTGTATTGATGCGTCATCATTCCCTAGAGGCAGAGCATGTAACAGACACCACCACGGATTACATGGAACTTGAAATCCCAGCACATTTGGAGGCAAATCAGCAAGCTGTTCCTCCAGTGAGCCCGTAACCTTGAGCAGGAGAGTCGTTCCAGTCACTCTGTTGTTCAGTGGTGCTGAACTGGAATCCGTTTAATTAACACTTATGAAACCAAAACCATTTTTGGTTGTAGGTGAACCTTGATAAACTGCTGACACCTGTTGCAGGGTTTGAACACTACACTCATTTCTAACAGTTAGATCTTTAAGTTTCTTACCTTTTCTTGAGTGGGGGGACTGGGTAAAAAAATAGGATGGCAAATGCTAAACTCTTACTGAGGATGTGGACGTAATGGGATGTAACAAAACTGTGTTCTTGTTTGCTTTCTCCACAAATCAAATACATTGGTTAGGCATCTTCAGATTTCTCTGTTGTCTTATTTACTACATAGGCTTGATTGTTTAATTCCAAAAATCCTAAATGTCAGATGCAGAATTCAGAATTTTTAAATGCAGCATGTAAAGACCAGGGACAGATATATGTTAGTGAGTGGCTATTTATACCCTAAACAGAAAAGGTCAATGAAGCCCTGCAGAAAGTTGTATTATTTAAAAAAGGCACAGGCTTGCTGTTACTATTTTAATGTGATTAGAAATGCATTATGTAGCTTTTTAACTCTGACATACTTCTAGTTAAATTAAAGTTTTTTCTGTTTTTAGTGAACTAAGTTTTGCAAAGATCCTATGTGATAATATGTTCTTATATTTCATACATAGACTTACTGTTTATACATATGTGCCTGTTGCTTAGGTACAGTGTGGTAGATAAGATACTCTTTTGTTTTTTCCCCTTAGACCATACTACAGTATCTTAACATTGTCAGTTACTTTAAATGTATTTATTGATTATTTTGCATCAATAAATGGGCCTTGCACCCTTGGAGGGGGTGATTTTCATCTCAGTGGATGATGAAAGATTAAATGGTTTAGTGTCTAATATACTAACTAGCCTACCATAGCTTGTCCTTCCCTAAAAAGCCATGAGAAACATTATCAGTAGGCTTGGCATCTGTGCTGAAAAATAATATTTACAAAAACATACTGAAGACTCTCAGACAGATTATAAATGGAGATGCACAGTGGTGACAGATTTGAACAAATTTATCTCTTAAACAAGCAAAAATAAAAACATGTTAGCCATCTGAAAATCAGATGACATGTTATATTTTACATGTTGGCTATGATGACCTGTTTAATTTCTGGATGACAGTGGAGAGATCTAGTAACTATACAGATGAAATATTACATTAGAAAAAAAGCCTATGTACTGTATATAAAAGAATGTTGTAAAACCAAAAGGGGTATTTTTTCTACCCAGTAAATTCAGTTTTATATCTTCGGTAGCAGTGTATGAATACTGTACAGGTGATAGTGTGTTCTAGTTAAATAATTTACATGCAAAGAGCTTTTTGCTTCTTTAATTGACAAGTGAGTTGTCATTAAATGTACTTTTTTAGGTCTCTTTTGCAGATTACAAAGATTAGGTTCTTTAAAACCACAGGGGTTCATTTTCCTGGAGGATGAGGATGGATTTCTCTTCAGTGAAACATCATATGTCGAGGGGCTAAAGGTTAATCCACATTTCAGCAGCATTACATTGGGACTTACACGTGAGTACAAGTTGATAAAAAATGTTCCACGTTGTTTGGAGATATTTCCTCAATATACTGTACATGTTGAGCTATTAAACATTTTTTTGTCATTTAAATTTACAATCTTCATGGCTTTTACTCTAAAAGTGATATAATTGTGTTTTTGGGTTGAAACTATATGCAGACATTGTAGTACAGTTTGTTCTCTGGTATTTGGAGACTTGCAAATATTTTGTGCCTTATCCTAAAAATAAATGGTGCTTGTGGATACTAGGGGTACTAACTTACATGTTAATCTTGGTGCCATGGAAACCACATGGCATTTCATTATTCATTGTGAATAGTTTTTTTCTTACATTACAAGAGGATAACAATTTTTTTGTAATTAATCTGAAAATGAATCATTCGGTGGAATGTTATAATATTCCTGTAACAACTGAGTTTTTTATCAGGAACATTTTTAATTACTCTGTATGTTGAGAATTGACAGGTATTTATTTTTTATAATACACTGGATTTGTTTAGAATGCATTAACTTGCTTGCAGCTGGTAGAAACGTTCTTAACACTTGTGTTAGAGTGTTTGTTTTTGCATTTGCCCTGTAATTAAAACAAATGGCAGAAATACTGGCTTCTGCATAGAATGGTAAGTCCATGTGTGCAATTATTGTATGTGATTTGAATGCTACAGTACATCTGAAATTTCCTATTTGCAACCAAAACAGGGGGTGTCACACAAGTCAACTTTCTGGACTGAAAACCAGATAACACAAAATTTGCAAGAATTTAACCTGAATGCATTTTGCAAAAAGCTCTGTAAAACATAAAATCCTAGGAAGGTAATGATTAATAATGTATTTTTACTACCTCTAATTTATGAATTAGCTCAATTATACTTGGGCACGCAGTGGGAAAATCCATTACTTCCATTAAGTGCTCCTGCAGTAACAACAAAGGAAATGTTAAACTGTCACAGGATAAAAGTTTAGAAGTCCACCTTTACTTTAATTCCCCAAACAGCAAACCTGTAAACTAAACTCTAATCCTGAGTGTGATTTCATTCCATTTCCTTTTCTTCTAAAACACATAATGATTACCTTATATTTTCTACCTTATAGAAAATCCTTTGTAGTTGCTTTTACATTGCTAATACAACAAAATTCTCTTCCTGAAAATGTGAGATTTTACATGGAATGTACTGTAGTACAGCTGAGAGAAAATCAAACCCAAAAGCATTATTTTTAGACTCTGACCCTTCATACATTCATCCATGAATGATTATATTGACGTACAGTATGAAAGTTTGTATTTTAGATTTTAGATTGTTTTAGTCTCTCAAAAGACAGAGACCATGTATTTAGTGTCTCGGATTTATACATTCCAGCAGTTAGTTTTACATATTCCCGTGATTAACACTTCATCTGTGGATTGATCAATTTGAACCTCTAGATTAATTGCTAATATCTTTATTTCACATTGTTCAGAATCTTCAAAAACCACAGCAGTTCAGAGTGAGCTATACATTAACAACCGATATGAAGTGTAATAGCTGATCTATTTTTACTACACCAAGTAATTCAAATTGACTCACTGACAGAAGGTCTTCATCTTAATTTGTTTCACTTTACACAACCATGAATCTTAAAGGTTACTTTCTATACTGAAAACTACATATCAGGATTGATTAACTGTTATCTTAAAATGTCTCTGCATTAAAAAAAACTATTGAGTGAAAAATAAAAATGTAAACAAAATGTTCCTTCTATAAACAGCATATGTACGATTGTTACAGTTATTGGAAGTAGCTATTGAGGTGTCTCAAGAATCAAGGATCGAGCATTAAACAGGACCCTAAGGACACGGTAGAATCTGAAAGGGAATGAAACAGACACATGGGAGAGAGGACTGGGAACTGAGCTGGTAGACGGACAGGAGGGCGTGTCAATGGTGCACTGGTGCTCAGGAAGGTAGATAGATAGATACTTTATTGATCCCGTGAGGGAAATTGCAGTGCAACAGCAGCTTAACACAGACAACACAGCCACAGTGTAACGAATTATATAATGATAGTACAATACATACAATGCAATACAAGAGCTACTCACAGTTCGGACACACAAAGAACAAACTAGAACAGAACAGTACACAGAAAAATCGGTGTGGTCCAGGTGAAAGGGAAATACAGGGTGAAAGCAAGAGTCCAGAACTGGGTAATCCATCCACGACAGACAAGACAAAAGTTAAAAACCGGATGGGTGCAGGGATGGGGAATAAAAAGGGTTAACGGGGCCAGGCGCTCCAAGCCCCGGACCCAGATGGTCAGGATGCCGTTGAGAAGCCGATGCCGTCGGATCTCTCCTGGACCTGCTGGTAGGTGGGCTTCCAGGCTTCCATCTTCCAAAGCTCAGCTCAGAATGGTCAGAGCATCTGGCTTATAAAGGAAGAGGCAGGAATAGGAGTCAGGCGCACAAAATCAACGAAAATGGAAAAGAGCTGGAGCGCCCTTAAGGGGAGGGACCTACGATCGTGACAGAGTGCTTACTTGGGAGAGAGAGCTGTCCTGATGAAAGGAAATGTCTGGTTTACCTTGGTTAAATTCTGGGTAAATTATTAAGAGTTATCAATAGTTGAGGAACAGAGAATAAAAACAGGCAAGTAGGCAGAAAGAGGAGCACAAGAGAGAAGGAGCAGAGAGAGGGAAGGGCAGGTTAGAGGAGAAGGGAAGAAGAGTGCCAGGCGAGAACTCCTTGCTCAGATCAGCCTTTAAGACCAGATTTGAGTTAAATATCTGAACCTTGCTCAGGTAGGTAGCTGGGTCAGCATGCGTAGGCTGAAAAGAAATAAGTAATAGGTTTATTCCATGCTGAAAAGAGAAGAAAGAAAACACAACCTTTTGGCCATGGAGTCTTCTTCAGGTGTGAGAAAGACAGGGCAGTAAGCAAAGGTAATGTAGCGGGAGAACAAACACTGGGAGAGAGGAGGGGAGGGAGACGGGAGGAGGGGACAGACAGAGTGGCCATTCAGGTAGTGTGAAGTCAGGATAGGTGAAGAGAGGTGTAAAATGAAACCAACAATGAATTGAGAGAATTTAGAAGAAAATTGGTCTGTTGCTGAGAGAAGGGGAAAGGTGTGATCCTAGCTGCAGGATAATTTTAGTTTCTGTAGTCTTTCTGATGATGGGGCTAGGGAAACCATCTTTGAAAACACAGATGGAGAGATTAGTGTGATCACGGCCGTCAAGAGGTGAAATGAGAAACAATAGGCTTGGAGAAATCTTTAATCTTCACAGCCTTAACATGTTCTCTGAAGCGGTCTCCGAGTCTCCCCAATGTAGATGGCTGGGCATTTACTGCAAAAGATACAGTCAATAAGGTTGCTGGAGGTACAAGATGTTGTCTGAGTGATCCGGAATTGTCAATGGGCCTTGAATGAATGTGGTGTTCGATATGAACCTTGTTCAAATTGCCATTCTGTTATTTTTAGGAAACTCAGATTTCCTGTATAGAGAATCCTTAGGTTAAAAATGGACTCTCCTGGTTATCGAATGCATTTTAGAACAGGGAGATAGGTTTCCTATTCATATTGTAACATCCAGGTTTAAAGAGAGAGAGACTTAAGTCTAGGTTGTATTCTCTGTGGTGCAGAAGGCAGGTTTATCTTTGTCTTGGGCTATGTTTTGGTTTGGTTATGTAAGAGTACTGTATATTGGTTGATTAGGATGTACAGTAGGTTTTCGAGACGCTTTGTTTGTAAATAGTGTAACATGCATGTTGTATGTTCATATTGTGTGTTGTTAAGTGAGTCATTGTAATTATTGATATATATTTGTTGATTAATGTCTCTTAATGCATCTGTACAAATTTGAAAAAGCTTGAGAAATAAAGACAGATTCAATTTCAATCACAAAGTAAAATACACTTAGATCATTTTTTCACACAATTGTGCTCATCTGAGGGAGATTAGTGTCAACAGTAAGATTAGTATACAGTTAACTGTATGTTGGAAGAAGGTGCATGTGATGGCTTTTAACATTTCTATCTCTAAGACAATTTTGGGACCTTGTGGAAACGACAGTATTAAGATCAAAGAAAAGACAGCATGATTTTCAGAACACAAGGCTCCAATTAAGGTGAAGTCATTTAGTCCATATTTTGGTTTGTAATAGCTTATTGACTCAAGGATCTAGTTCAGTTGTCTCTTGAAAGACCCTGGGGAATGCGCATGATAAACATGACTGGGCTTTATTTTTTCCAGCCATACAACCCTTTGTGAAAAAAAAAGAAATGCCTCCTATTTTCAATAGACAACCTCTTAATTTGTTGTTCTCACAGTGATGTAAGAAAAGCAATATGTATCTGAAAGTCAACTAATGTTGTCTGGAAAAAAAATTAAGTGTGTTACTGTGCACTGGAGTGAAACATTGTGTTTACATATCTGTTTATGCCTGACCATCACCCAGGTGAAAATTGTCTGTTTTTCGTCTCATTCCCAAATCTCTTAAGTATAGCAGCAGAGACCACATTGCCTTGAACTCTGTTTTTCCTCTGGGCCACAAACAACAAAAGTTAGAAGTATTCAGAAATAGGACAATTGTTTTGATATGAAAATAAAACAAAGTAAAATAATAATGTTTCCTATACTTTCTTTCTGAAATTCAAAAAGAATTAGATATTTGAAGAGAAGTTATTTGTATTTTCTGTATTACATTAAAAACAGAAAAAAATTATTTTGCAAGCATTGATTGAAAATTAATAACGTGTCCACTTCGGACTTCCTGACCTCCCCGTGCCCCCATTCTGTTGTCATGGTGACACGTGCAATAATATAGAGCTCTGTTCAGCTGTATTGGCAACCTACAAATGAAGAATGAAGCATCTGAGGACATTGTAAAATAATGTTCTTTAAAAAGTTATTTGATGTAATAGAGATATGCTCCAAACAACTGAAAAGAGAGAAGAAAATGTTCTCTTTTATTTATAAGCTTCAAATACAATTTTCTAAGATTTAAGATGTTATTTTTAAAAAGCTCTTCCTAGAATCCTGCTATAATGGCAACATATCTTGCAAGATAAGCAGTTAACTTAATAGAAGATGCATCAGCTCTCATCAATGAGATGCCAGCCATATACAGTAACTAAGACACATGTGCAGGCTATCTTTGGATAATGTGAAAAAAGCTTGGAAGCTTGTTCTCCCAGGAAACAGGAATGAAGTTCTTTTCTCCATAATTCAGTATTACAGCTAAGCACACCTTTATATTTTTCATATCTCCAATGAAACAAATTTCTCTTACTTTACATTCTATATTATGCGAAATAACAAAAAATCAGTGTTTTAGAGAAATATAACTTTATGTACCTTCAAAACAAAGCAAAACGCTTTCATCAGCATTCTTTCAATAAGGAGCTGAAGCACTAGTATTGCTTAATATAAGAATATCCTTATCTGTAATAGTTACAATGAATAAGGGCTGTTTAACAGTTTGGGGCAAAATTTATATTCATTACTATATTGCAAATCTTCTTCCATTACAGTACATGACAGACTTAGCTTGTTCTCTTGTAAAAGGTAATTGACGTATTCCTGACTGAATTGTCCAATATTATGTACTATATCATATGTAAATACTGAGACTATGTTCTGTCTCAATGTATAGTTAATTTTATTGACAGAGAGCATTTGCTTGGTTGTGTCCTAGATACAGAGTGTAATTCACAATTTTCATTAGACAATGCAAAACGTCTTGCTACAGGGTTGAAGAGGATTTGAAACACTATTTCATGTACCACCTGTATGTTTTTGGACAATGGCAATCAATCTGTTATTTTAAAAATAACCTGTTTGACGCACTGCAACCTCCCTAAGCCAGCTGCCCCACTGCTCAACAGGTCAGCGGGAGAAGAGGGAAACTGCTTCATCAGATTGGTGACCCAATTGTGCAAGCTCAGAGTTTGATTTACCTTGGACACCAGAGTTTACACCCCCAGGGACTCCTGTTTCCCTGGTGACCATACTGAAGCATTTGTTTGGGAAGTCTGGACCAGAGGAAAAGAGTGCCACCTACTGGTCAAAAATCCACATACAGCAGCAACCTTGAGAGGTCCCCCATTTACAGTAAGTAATGACCAGGCCCGGCCTTAATTAGCTTCCCCTTCTGACTATTGTGCTTAATGTGCATACAGTATGTTCTGTAATATTTCTGTTTTATTTGTTGATAAGGAACACCTACAGAGTTAAGGCATCTAAGAGCATGTGGGACAGGGGCAGCTCTGCTTGATGGCACTGAAACTAATACTAACTAATAACAAGTAGTTATTTCACAACCTGAGAACGCAGAGCCATCTCAAAAGTCAAGGCAAGTGGCGACAGACCACTGTCTCACTGCTATTTGGGTTCACAAGCACTTTTCAAATAATTCAAACTGCACTCACTAGAGCAGCGGCAACTCTCATGGTCTCTCCTACTGTATTATAAAGTTCAAACATATGAGTGGAAGGATGAGTTCAGAATTGAATGTTTTATGCCTCTTTTAACATTTTTAGTTTTCCTAGAAAGCCAGAGGTACAGTATCTGTCACAACTATATCACCAAAGTTAAAAGCAGGTTGTAAAATCTCAGCACATACAGGTTAACAGATCTAAGCTGACCTACACAGTGTATGTACAGGAAGCATGCAGAGGCTTTATTTAGATTATCTGGAAAGCAATACTCCTCAAATGCCAGAGGCCAATATATTTTGAGACAGTTTTTTTTCTTGATTGTGCTTTCTTTTTTATTGCCAGGGTGAAAATGTAAATTCCAGACTAACCCTATATATCAACTCTTGTTTCCTGTTTTTCTTCTACCTATTTTCTTTCTTTATAAACACAACAACAGCAACTACACTGACCTCCATTTGTGTTTCATCTGCCCTTTTTATTTGGCTTTAATTTGTTTAGTTTATGATTTCAAACCGCAGATGATTTCACTGATTTCAATGACATTTCACATTTTTCACATTTCAAATCAAGAACAACTCAGACTGCTTTTCATATTTCCATGAGTCAATAAACAATCCTCCTGAGGTAGAATTAAGATGCTCATTAAACTTTATTAGGTCTACAGTACACACAGTTCTGTGAAGCCCATTTAAAGGTTTTAAGTTAACACAACTAAACTGGACACAGGCCTACTATAGAAACTTCAGACACTGTACCATGCAGGCCTTTTATGCAGTGATCAATTACTGCCTGTTTTTGCTATCATTCTCTTACCACACAAAATGAAACAAAAAAGTGTATTAATTTTTTATTTTGCTCAATAACTTCATAAATAAGGAAGCTTAATAATGATCGCTATAATGCTCAGACGATTTGTTTAATCGTCATTGCACCCCTCGTCAAGAAAATTGGATTCTCAAGTACACCTGAGGGGCTGAATGCCAAATTGTGCTCCCACAGGGCTTTTAAAGCAGACGTTAGGAGGCCATGCAGAGCCAGAATAATCTTTAGAATGTAGATATTAACACCACCACGGTCTAGTTTTCAGTTGTGGCTTTCTGTTCCTTCAGGTCTGATTTTACAGTTGTCTAGACGAGAGTGTTACAAATTGTATTCTTATACTGGATCAGAGCTGTGTCTGAGAAGCCCATGGGCCAAGCAGGAAGACTGAGGTGCACAGAACAGCTTACCAAGCTTTTGCACAGAGTATCCGTAGTTCTCATGTTTACTCTGTGTGGCAGCTGTGAAAGCCACAGCTCCTGACTGCAGCTATCACTCAATAAACACAACTCAGCACTCCTCGGGTTCATTAAGGACACGGTTCATGTTCTCCCTTCAGTAATAAACCTGATGACTAAGGGTGTCTTTCATTTCTCTGATCTGAAGCAAATAATCGACATAATGGACGCACTGCTTTGCAAGATCCCTTGATGTGCAAGTATTAATAGAGTGTAAAGGAGCAAGTAATAGGTTTATTCCATGCTGAAAAGAGAAGAAAGAAAACACAACGTTTCAGCCGTGGAGCCTTCTTCAGGTGTCTGAGTTAACAGAGTGTGGATACACATGCAGGTCACAAAGAAGGTGCATGTGTGTAGTAGGACACATACATCCATCTCTTTTTCTAATAATTTTATCCATTACTGGGTTGCAGGGGAGCTGGAGCCTATCCCAACAAGCACCTGTCAGTCACAGGGCACACACAGATACTAACATGCACACTCATTATATAGCACAATATTTATAGTATATTGTTATTTAACATACTTTAACTGTTGAACGTTGGTTTCTCTTGCTTTTTTTGACTATTTACAGACTCTGATGACCACTGGCTGCCTCTATATCTTTATCAAATTAATCAGGAAACTCTTAGTATACTGTATATAATAATATGTTATGCAAGCTGTCACATACAGTAGCTCATTAGTCATTTCAATATTCAATACACTTTAATATTGAATTGTTTTTTTCAATTCAAATCAGGCTAAGGAAAAAATGGAGACTGGTGAACATTAAGATATTAATCTCGTAGATTTAGCTTGGGTATGCAACCTGATCAATTGCACTGTCTCCCATGAGTTGAGACAGATTTTTTCAAAGTGCTGAAATAGAAATGACTCTTATTTCTAGTAATTATTGTGCTCACTCCTCTGCAGATAAGTAAAGTAATATTTGTAGTAGAGGGTTTGAGGAGGTTGTGGTAAAATTAGAAGCTTACTGAATATAACAGTCACTTTAGACCATGTAAAGCTTTCATTCTAATTACCGGTACAAGATGTGATATCCATATTTACAACATGAACAGATATTTATTATCCGCTAAGATTTTCCAGCAGTTTTCTCACAAGACCGTTCTGGTCGTGCGTAGTTTGGAAGGCAATGGCCGATGTTGAGTAGAAGTTGTATGATTCAAGTGTGGTCAGGCAAAATGCGCTGTGCAACAAATATTAAAATTAGCATCACTTGCACGGGCTAGCTGGCTACATTTCAACTTCCTGCAACACAATACAAGACCCTATCAGACATGCCTAACTCCAGCCAAACGGACTGCCTTCTTTGATGTCAACTTTTGAACAACTAAATTATATGCTTCCATTAAGATTGCATTCTGGAATGCAAAACATATTACATTTGCATTTATGTGTCACAGCAAGCACAGTTCTTCATAAAGGATATACCGTACTCTGAAACTTTCAAGAATCTGGGTAACAAGTCCCATAGAAGACATAAAGTGAACAACAGTTGCCTCATAAAAAGGATGACCTTCCTGGATGTTTACAAGTTCAATTAGAAAATATTCAGAACTGATTTAGTCTGAATTATACTGTAAATGTTCTAGGATGAAAGGATAACAAAGTCCTGTGTGCACATTGTTTTTTTTTAATATGTAAACCCTCCAGAACAAATTCACTAGAGTTCACATGTACAGTTTATAAGTGTTTTTTAGTACAGTAATTTCTGGCCCTCATCTTTGAGGACTCAGTTTAGCAATCATCTTGAGTGGAAAATGAGTTGCCATGGAGAGCAAAAAAAAATCGAAGCAGACATTATAAAGACAGAATGTGCTGCACACAAGACATTAATCAGGTTAAAAAATAAGAACGGTGGAAAGGATATACAATACTTGCAAAAGTATTCACACCCTTGCAATGTTTTCTCATTTTGTTAAAATGCAAATTATGTATATATATATATGTTCTGAAACTGAATATGTTAATAATTGCTCAAAATGAACATTTCTGTAGGTCAATTAAATTAAATTTTAGCACAGAGAAAAATAAAAATCTTAAATATGATGATCGCATAAGTATTCACTCTCTTGGGCAATGGCAAACCTTTATTAGTTCACACAAAATTACTTTAATGAGCCACATAATTAGTGGAATGCTCTGTGTATGAAAGTAGTGGTTCACATGATTTTAGAGTAAATGTATCTGTCTCTGTACTATTATTTATTCAGTCAGGTAGTGACCTTTAAACAAAAATTCAACCATGAATCAAAACAATTCAGATATGTTCTAGTAAGATGCAGATCAGGAGGTGGGTATGAAAACATTTCAAAATCACTTGAATATCCCTTTGGGTGGTGTGATGTCAATCAGTGGAAGGTGTATTGTACCATCCAGACACTGCTGGTTAAGGATGCCAAAAGTTAAGACCAACAGCATGAGTTCAGTGACCACCATCGTCATTTACTCCTTAAAGCTGGGCTACGAATACATCACAACCCATCAATCTGCATGAATTCTGTATACATATCTAACAACATATTGCAAAAAAGTGGCAAAAGGTTTTGTTGTCAGATGAGACAAAAGTGGAACTTTTTAGTTTAAATACAAAGTGTTCTTTCTGACACACACTCAACACAAGGCATTATCCAAGCAAAACCATCCCTACTGTCAAGCATGGTGGAGACAGCATTGTGTTATGTAGCTGCTTCACAACCTCAGTAAAGTTTGTCAGGTTTGAGGGGAAAATGGATGGAGGAAAAATACAGACAAATACTAGATTAAAGCCTGCAGAAATCCTACAAGGTGTGGCTTAAAATACTTGTACTTAAGTGGCCCAGTCAAAGGAAAAACATATAATCTGCTTTAAAATGAAATGGATGTGTACACAAAGTTAGACATTTTGATCATTCATATATAATTTATTTTAGTTTCTTGTTTAAACAAAATTAAAAGTTCAGGTGTCATATTACGAAGCTGAAATTATGGGACTCCCCCAGTGTTTCATTTTGAACAGATAGCAAGCTGTATACTATGTATATGAAAGCCTAAAAGGTTTTATGGATAGACAAGACAAAATTGGTTTGGTTAAATCTAAAGCATTATATCTGATACAAAGCCAAAATATTCCATGTCAATACCATTCCTATTGTCAAAGTTTTTGCCAGCAGACTGACAAGACCGACAGGGACGACGAATGAGCGGAATAAGTTCTGTCAGATCTTAGAGGAAAACCTGCTTCAGACCTTAAACCATGAGGAACATTCACCTTTCAGCATGACAATGACCCAAAACACAAGCTACATTGGAGTGGCTTAAAGTAAGTGTACTTCATTGGTTCAGGCAAAGCCCTGTCTTAAATCTATTAGAACATCTGTGGTGCAATTTAAAATTATCCATCAACGATCCCCACCATCTCTGTATGGCTTGAGCACGTTTGCAAAGAAGAGGCGGTGAAAGCTGCACCATCCCTGTGTTGGTAGATTTATCTTAAAACACTCTGTGCTGAAAGAAGAAGGGCCCCAGTACCATGAGGCAGCAATGCTAACCAGTGCGCCATCGTAACCATCCAAAACATGTTTACTTCATTTGCAATTCAGCAAAACAGGACATCATTGAAAGTGGTGGAATACGTTTTCAAAGTGCTGTAGTTATTTGTTTCATTAATAGAACAGAATCGAAACCCGCTGTGTAATTTATGATCCTTCCAATGTCTTTCACTCGTTTGTAATTACAATGTCTTATCATGCACTTACCTACAGTATCTGTTTAATCCTTTTTGATAAATTGATACATTGCATTTTTTAAAAACAAAACAGCTACATCTTGGTAGAAAGTAAGCCTATACCAAATGTCACATCTTGAACCGCAGCCATTAAGCTTGTATCTATCCATGGTCAACAAAGGTTGCGAAAGGAAATTATCCAGAAATAAAAACCAACTCAGTGATAAGAAGGATTAGTCATCTCTCGGTAAGTGACATGTAGCCAGTCTCTTCCCAGTGGTTTCACAGCTTTTATCCAATTTAAGTTTTCAGATGTCTATCCTACCCGGCTTAAAAAAGAACACAAAGTCTCTTTAAGCTGAAAGCACTCTTATCCAACAAGACAGAATACAGCATAAACAAGAAGTGGAAAATAAAGTAATAAGAAGAAAATACCTAGTAGATTTGGAATGCTAGTGGAGACATTTTCTTTGTTCAAAGTGAGACTGGTAAGGTGGGGGTGAGTTTTAAATAAATAAAGGCTTTATAAATTATTCTATGTGCCTTATATTTACCCACAGGCTATTTCCATTCATTTTAAACATGTAGGAAATTGCAAAAAGTAAATTACATACTTGCACAGTGTTGCCAATCAGTTGTACACTGTCCAGTAATGCACAGGCATTTGAATATTGAAATATCTATATTACTGCATGGAGCTGAGTTAATGGTGTTCATTTTCACATTATAATCTCAACTGTGTGATAGTCCACAATGCCTTCTCTAATGCTCTTTATTACATTTGGTGCTTTGCTTGTGCTTTATGAATTTATTAATTAATTTCAGTTAAGGTTCAACTGTATGGTTTACAGTGTCTGTATTGAATATTTTATACATTGAATTTAGCTTCTTTTTGATCTATAAGGAATTGGAAAGCAGTCTAACTCAAATCTAATTGGGCAGTGCTGTCATCAGTACTATTGATTCTATGTTAGCTTTTTTTATTGACATTATGCCAAGTATGAGTCCACCAAAGGAATGGTTCTCCAGGCCCATTCACCGCTCACACTGCTACATTTTACACTTAACATACAGGTAATCAAGAATTAGTAATAAATATCTCTGGTGCATATTTTCCTCACTAACGTGCCACTGTGGTTTTCATTGAATTACAACTGATTACTTAAAGCCACTGTCTGAAATATTGTATGCCCCATAGTGCTATGGAGGGGAATACTATTAATATTTGTACCATATATGCTTGGGATATTTCTGATATAGTGATCAAGTTGTCCACAAGGTTAGATTGACTTGAGACTCTTGGGATATGCTAGGCTTGCCACATCAAACAGTACCCTTTATGGCTTGTGGGGCACCTGTGTGCTTGGACAGTTACCAGTAAGAGTCTAAGAATCACATATGACACTAATCCATATGTTCACTCTGCTGTTGTCTTTGTGGGACAGGACTCCCATGCCGGTACAGGGATGAAATATGGAAGTTATGGCAAAAATGAATATAAGCAACATGACAGCAGCTTATGGTGGCACAGTGGTTAGCAACGTCTACCATGTCAGGTGGGACATTGTTGTTGTAGCCTGAAGCAAGATATTGAATTTCACTGAGTTTACTCCAGTAGAAGATATCCTACTGTACAAATGTGTACAATGGTAAATACACAGTGAGAGAGCTAACATTTTAGGTGGGTGATAACACAACACCACTTCCTTTGAACATTTTATGGATTAAAAATAAGTACAACTACTAATAAGTAGAGTTTAAATCTGAAAGGTAAGGTAAAAAGAAAGGTAAGGTGCTAAAAGGTAAAAACCTCTTTTTGTTGTTCTCACACTGATACAGCTCTCCTCTCAAACTGCTTAATAAAACGTAGGTCTAGCTTGCTTTTGGTTCCTGCTGCATATGTTACACCACAGTGCTTTCAAGCTCAAAACCAGGTTTTATGTTTTATCCAACACAGACACACTCAGCCCTGTACTTTACCTAACCTAACTGGCTTCTAATTGAAAAACTGTTGATACAGGAATGTGTCACCAGTTAATTCCAATAAACACCTTTTCAATTACCTCACAGTATAAAGTAGAAATTGATACTCCAAAGTTACACAAGAAATATTGAAATTTTAAATTCAATCAACACAAACTGCCAAATTTTTATACTGTAATTTAAAGTTGTTACCTCCATATTTGCATATACTGTAAGTGTATGTTTATATAATAGTTTATATAATACTTTGCTCATCTGGTATTGGATACAGATTACTTCAAGCATCTGGACTTGGCCAAGCTCCATGTTCAGAATGGAAATCATTACAGAGCACTTAGTAATGTGTTCATGTTCCTGAGTCCATGATTGTGCTTGTGCCTTTGCGCCATTTTATTGTTTTATTACTGCAGCACAAAATGCACGTTGTTGGACCACATGCAGAAATCAAGACATCACATTTAGAGCACCAAAAAATAATAAAAATCCCCCTGAATATAGGATGTTCACTCATGTATGATCAGAAAATATCATATAGCATTGCAAGAACAGGCAACCACAATCACAATGATGCACACCGGTTATTTCAGACAGCATATCAATGGGAAAACTTAGAAAACCAAAGCAACTGTAGAGAATCCAGGACCCAAGA
The DNA here is from genome assembly GCF_059453375.1 of Lepisosteus platostomus. Classification (NCBI taxonomy): domain Eukaryota; kingdom Metazoa; phylum Chordata; class Actinopteri; order Semionotiformes; family Lepisosteidae; genus Lepisosteus; species Lepisosteus platostomus. The sequence goes on along the minus strand of NC_142619.1, from coordinate 28,836,276 downwards.
GCTGTGAAAACATGCTAAGCTTTGCATTACCATGCAACCTCTGCCTAAAATATAATTATGACCAATTTGTATGAAGTTAAACTAATTGTTAAATGAATGGGACTGAAAACAACAACAAAGAATAAATACATTGTGGTACTTGTATCAGCATGTGGCCATGTAACTATTTGATCTTCCTCAGAATTCTGTTTTAAAAGTATTTGTTTTAGCTCAGAGATCCTTCCCTGGTTAGGTTAGGCAGTTCAAATCTTGTATTTAACTTGGCATTATTTATGCGACCAGTTTCATTGCTCTTTTTCTCTTTCCCATTCTGCATCTTTTTTTTCCACCCCCTCTCTCTCCCAACCTGTCCTCACATGGTTCAGGGGGCCGTCCCGTTATTCTGTTGCGAGCAACATGCTTAAACAAACACGCTCTGCTGCCAGCTCTCCGTGGGCTCCGCACACCCAGACCGCCCATTCACTAGCACAGCATGTTCTGAGGGAAATACTGCCGCGCTGCAGCGCCACAGAAATATTCATGGAGGAAAGCCAGAAGGCCAGAATGACCAAAAAAAAATGCTTGGCTAATTAAGACTTATGTATTTCCACACACACCAAAGGGTACCAAACAATAAAAAATGAAGAAAAACAGAGTGACATGGCAGTCAGCGATGCTGCTTCCCAGCTCTTGTGTCTAGTGTCGGATGCCATGTGTGTGGAGTCTGTTTCTTCTCCTTTTGGTCATGTGGATTTTCTCCCGATGCTCCGATTGCCTCTCACAGTTCAGGACATACTGTCCAGGTTAATTGGCATCTCTAAATCATCCCCCATGTGCATGTGTGAGAGTGTGCCCTGCAGTGGAGTGGTTTCCCATCCAGAGAGCAGGGCTTTTAGGGCTCTGGCGCTGTACACTGGGCTACTTTGTAAATGTTATTGAAAATGGATGGATGCATTAACCTCAGTCCAGTCTTTTTTTACATTTTGTGCTGATTGATTGTAGTAATTCTTGGGGCGAGGGCTGTCTTTTCACACAAGCCTCTTGGAGCCAGTCAGTTTTCTATCAGTAATTTTGAGGCTTTGTTTTCCTCTCAAAACCTTGTCAGTCACCCATCCTCGGGGGCTGTGGATCACTGAGGCATTTTTTCAGGATTTCCATCTATATTTCTGTGCAGTTCTAACACGTTGTAATTCCGATAATAATAAAAAATTCTGCAACCAAATTGTCGGGTGTGTGCTATTCCACAAATCCCCAAATTAAATGATGTCCAAGCTCCATTATTAATCTTTTCTTCTGAAACTTAAAGATCAGCACTACTCTGAGAGGCATGTAAAACAAGAATGTAGAATAATAATAGAAGAACAGTAAATTCAGTCATTAGCCATGAGTCACTTGTTCCAATCAATGTAGTGAAAAGACTTTATGACAAGATCTTTATGCAGCTCAGCTTATTAGTTACAACTGCCCCATACCAGGAGAAGCAGAATCAAAATGGATGTCTGACTGGAATTGTTGTGTAGGTGTGCTAAACCTTCTGGATCCTACACTTCACACTGATCTCACTGTGGAAATAAATTTGTTGGCATACTCAATTTTATATACATAATTGTTTCGGTGCACAATATGGGGTCAAATATAGACTACATAATACAATATGGAAGTAACAAAAATTGCATGGTTGATTTAGTTTGTATAGAGTTTATTTTTTCACCCATGTGGGGCACAGCCAAGCACAGAAAAATGAGAATAGTAGTCAACAATTTTCAAAAATGGCCCTCGTCCTTCAGGAAGTTGAGATATCACTGGGTTTTCTGTTTCAACCCATGAGAACTCCTCAGCACGGATCTAAGGTTAGTTTGGTTCAATCTCTAGATCTTAGCAGTGGTTAGAATCAAACCTGTGAATGTTATACAGCCTCTCCCCTAAGGCCCTGTTGAAATAATTTCCCCTGTGGTGTCTTCAAATCACCTAAAGTGTTGATAGAAATGGTAGGCCACTGGCCAGACAGAAGGAAAAAGCCCCCAGAACAAAAGTGTTCTCTAATGGTTTGTCACTTTGCGGTGGGCGGAGGTAGGGGGAACGAAGACGAAACCGCCCGTGTGTGTTTTGCAAACCCTTTTCTTCAGCCTCTGTCCTCTGCTAGTAGGGTGTTTGCACTATGAATTAATTGAACTCTCAGAATTAGTGAGTCTGTGTGCAACTACATGCACATCTACTTTAAAAGTGACACTTTTATGGTTTGTGTGGTTTCATAGACTTTTTAAAGCACCTGCTAAACATTTCCTCTGAATAAGCGTGAAACTATAACGGATGGCTGATGTCACAGAGCTGCCACTTCTAAAAATCGTTTAACTCTACTCTAAATAATATTCTTCCTCAAATTCTGTTTTCATTCACACTGGAATTAAGCATTATTCTATTTCAACTTGACCAAATTCACTGCTACCCTGTGTTCATTGATCCAGCTTAGTATTAGAGTCAGTGTCTGTGCCACACCAACAGTATAGAAGGCAGGATAATGGCAAAAATAAGAAAGTTAAATAAAAAATGTACTGTAGCTTGAGGTATATTTTTCTGATCTGAAGATGCTGCACTGCTTTGAGCAATCATTTTTATTTTAAGACGCTTGTACTTTCAGCATTAGGGAGTTACCCATGGACTTCTAAATGCTAAAATAAAAATTAGCATTCAGGATCAGTTTTCTATCCTATTACACTGGTGCTCGAGTAACTGATTGTATTCCAGAACATTTAAATCTCTCACAAAATCATTCATTTCAACCTCCGTAGCAAACATGCAGGCGAGACAAACTACGAAAGACAAATATTTATTTCCGGATCTTGTACAGTTTCTGCTGTCACTTTGTCATACAAAATGACAATATAAACAGCTGCAAGGGGATACAATTTGCCAGAATGTGAAAATGCATCTTGGGAGACCTGCGCACAGAAGAACGGACGTTGCAAGGAGAACCCTTTCACTTTGCAATGCTTTTGTCTAGGACTACATTTGCCTTTTTTACAAAGGTTGTCTATCGCTGGCAATCTCCAGGCAGATTCAGACGTATTTTTCCATACAACATCACCTGGAAGAAGCAGGAAATTACATATTACCTCTCAGCACTGTGGAACAGGATGATTACAGTGGTAGCAGTGTGCTGGTCTGTGTCTGTGGTATTGTGTCTTCCTGTGGGTGGGTCCTGGATTGGTCAATGACACCAATATTAGAGGTACTGTCAGCCCAAGTTTAATTTTAATGGAAAATAAATGCATGCTCACAGTAGGATCAATACCTAGACAGCGAAGATCATAGAATGATCAGCAAGACCAAAAGATCTGAACTCCAGCGGGCTTAAAGTCATAATTCATTTTGAAGAATCGTCCAGCAGCTCAGATGTACCCTGGTGAAAGAAAGGAATATGTTGCCTGCAGTCTCATTGAAAAACCTCATTTTCAGCATGAGAAACGAAGTGCATTTTACTTCAAGGGGTCACACAACAGCTCTCACCTACCCCCATTTTCATGACTTTCCTTCAAGTGTTTTTGAGAAATGTATTATTTGTGTTTGTTCCTTAACGATTGGACACCAGAGCATATGTGGTGTGTGTGGATTCCTGCTGTTGTTTCTCCTTTTGATGTAAGAGTCCTGTGTTACATAACTGTTCATTAAATCTACTTGTGAGAGTGAATACGAGAAAAGAGAAAAAAAGTTTTTCAGATTAGAAATAAAGGAAAAAAAGGCCAGAAAATAAATATTCAAAGTGTTTGAACAGTGGCAGTGGAGCAGTGCTTCTGTGGCCCTGGGTTCTGCTCCGGCATGCTCTCCTATTTCCTCCCACACTCCCATAAGCTGGTTGCTTAATCAGCTTCTGTAAAAACTGTCGCTGAAATAATTACAGTGAGTATGTGTGTTTGTGTCCGTGTGTGCCCTGCAATAGACTGGCTTCCCATCCAGAGTGTATCCTTCCTTGCGCCCAGTGCTTACCAGGTTAGACCCTGGATGCCCTCAATTTCCCCTGAACTGGATAAAGTGGTTAGAAAATGGACAGATGGATGGAAGATTCTTAATTCTCTGCAATGGGCTCTTTAGCTGAGCATGACGCAGATCACATTACCCTGCACATTTCCTGCATATCAGCTGGGACAGACACCTTCAGAACAAATTGTTACTGGAGAAGTTACCTAATAAGAGAAATTATGTTTCTCAACAGTAATAACAAAGGACAATCTACTGTATCTACTGTTATGCATAGGCTGTGACAGTTTATTTGTCTTTCCACCTTTATCAAAGGCAATGCCGTGAGATTCGTATGGCCCTAACCTATCCTCTTACATTGCTTTCAAATCTCCAACTGAGATACTAAAAATTAAAAAATGTAAAGCTCAGGGTACTCCCCTGAAATGTCATAGTGCAGTTTAATTCTGCAGAATGTGTTCTTTCTCACTTTATATTTTAAATCTTTGCCAAATCAATTATATCCGTTACTTACAAGTTCTAAGAAATGCTTTTTTATTGTTTACATTGGTCAGCTGACATATTAATAAGAGTTTGGGAACTTAATAATGAAGCATTACAGGGATAGCTGTATATCATTGACTAGTGGAGAGAAGGTTACCATGGTGATGAAAATATACAGGGGGTGACTGTGCCCTTGACTTCTCAGTGGTTTGAAAGCATATATTATACAATACTTGTTACACTGACGTACTGCAAAGATAGTCATCAAAGAGCTTCAATTAACTCAGTGGTGAAAGAATTACATTGGCCGGGGAAATTACAGGTTTCTGTTTTTTTAACCTTACTGTGACACTGAAATTGACTCCCCAACATCTAAAGAGATGATCATCGCCAACATCCGATTTCTCTTGTAATCCAAGCATTATCAGTGTCATGGTAAAAAATAATTCTCCAACCTGTCTTTCTAGAAATGGCTTCTGGTGTCAACCTATTAAAAATTCTATCCATACTGGTTTACGTTCTGGAGTGTTTTGTGCAGTTCAATTACCTTGAATTGTTATACCAAGGAATGAATTGTGTATATGTTTTTTATAGAAGTGAAGAAGGCTCTTTGCCTTCTTTAGAACCCTTTGTTTGAAGAGGGCAGCTAGATTTTTGAATTGCTCCAATGATTTTGCTGTTTACTAATTTAATAAATAAATTTACTAATTTTCCCAACTTATTACAATTAATGGTACTGAAGGTGCCATACCAACAAATGAGACAGTACATAAAAACACTTTCAATTAGTGATTTGTAGAAAAGGGTTAAAATAGTTCTGTGTACCTAAAAGGAGCAAAGTTTCCTAAGGAAGAAAAGATTCTGTTGGCGTATAAATGGTGTCAAAATATTCATCCCATCTTAGGCTTTTGTCTGTGACCAGCCCCATGTACTTGTAGTCACTGACAGCCTCAACAGTCTGATCATTAATTTCAGTTGGTTGGAAGGTTGTTGCATTTTTCCTAAAATCGATGATCCGCTCTTCTATTTTCAAAACATTTAACTTGAAAGAGAACTCATCATACTATTTAGAAAATAATTTAGAATGGGTCCATAATGATTTTCTGGGTCCTTTCATAAGCTGACAGGGGCTGTGTTATCAGCAAACTTAATGAGATGCCTGTCTGTGTATTTGCTCTTACAATCTTTTGAGGGAGGGGGGGTTATCACTGTGGTGATCCAGAAGAAATGAAGCTTATATGAGGTAAACATTTCCCCACTTTGACCTGATGAGACCTGTTTGTTTAGATGGATAGAACCCATCTTATCAAATTGTTTAATCTGAAGCTCTTTGAGAGTTGCAGTATTAGCAAGAAAGTTGTATTGTATTGAAAGAAGAAGAAAAATGAATTAATATTATTATCACCAATATCTATGGTAGATTTAACAGTGTGAGTGTTGGGTGATTTACTCCTCTCCTTTATCCATATGATAAGTGCAGGGGGTCAATAAGGTCCTGTGTGTTCTTTGTAATGTGTTGCTTTACTATTCTCTGGGAGTGGTGTGAGAGCTACTGGCGTGTAGCAGTTAAGCTCACTTGGCCTGGCAGTTTTTTTAATTGGGAATGACAGGTTTCTTTCACAGAAAGAGGGTGGTTTGTAAATTTAAGGACTGAAAAAATATGACAACCTCTGACCTGGGTTACAACTATTGTCACATCAGGTGACAAATACATTTGTTCATCCAGTCAATTACGGTACAACCTAATTTACAGACGTCTCCGTACAACATTCTACACCTCTACATAAAACATGACAATTGGAGTCAATTGGAGTTCATATTTAATCAATACCTTGATTATTCTTTCTTAAGGTATATGCATCTGGTACTGAGGTATTGTATACTCCTATTCATAGAAAAAATATGAGTGGATGAAGGTATCAAGACAAGGCCACAGACTTATTTGCAAAAGCAAACTCTGCTTTTTCTTAGTCATTTGTGTTGTATATTTGGTCCTAATACATTCACTGGGGTACACTGGACAACAACTGGACAACAAAGAAGATGACTGACGTTATCAAAATGTTCTATGTAACAGTAAGGGTCAAGATAATAAACACAAATCATTCGATAATTATATGAATTGAGAGGACATTGTGCATAATGTCTTTTTTACTGTAAATATTAAAGGACACTGTCATCTGGTATCACTGATTATGACAAAAAAGACAGATGTGCATGAAGATATTATACATAAAAATATCCATTTTCATTTGTCAATGCCTCTGCCAGGCCACTGGGGCATATTAGGGATGTCAGTGCACTGAGGAGGGCTGACAAATGCAGGAAAAGACACAAGAGAGATGACTTTCCTGGATTAGGCTTGCATGCAGTTCCCTTTCTGTCAATAAATGAGAGAAGTGAACCTTAATCCATAATAGTTTATCTTGCTGATGTATAGCATCTGAATTATGCAACAGCTCATACAATGCACACCACATATTCAAATAGCATTGCTCAGGTCCCCTAATAATTATCACTACCAACTCTTATGCAAATGCATTCAGCAAAGACAAGCAGGCATTGATGATAATCAGCAATCAGTTAAAGTAGTAGAAAGTCTAACCAAGGAGAAGTTTTTGAAAGCAAGTTTCTCTTTTTTCAAAGGTTTCATTACACTTTAGAATTTAATGAATTTAGTGTTGAAATTTCACACCAAATGTGGGCTAGCTGCTGGAAAGGTGCTTGGCATCCTTGGGTTTGCAGGACCTCAAGAAAGGTTAGCACATTGGACAAAAATGTTGTCCAAAATGCTGTTTCAGTCAGCCGTTATACTTTATTTGCTCTTTGAAATGACCTTTTTGGTTGGTTGGTTTTAAAGTATCCCTTGTAGCTCAGAAAGGACTCTTCAAAACTCTCATTTCTTGACAAGTCTACTCAGGGTACCTAAGTAGTGTATAATCAATATGTCGACTGATGAAGGGAATTAACGAGAACAGAAATAATAACAAGAACAAACCTCAGCCCATCAGTCAAACGTGATCTCCCAGTCCTATGATAATAAGGCTACTGTACCACACAATTACAGTCAAGGTAAACACTAAGCTCACTCCATGCAGTCAATCTCGAAAGCTCAACTCTGCATCATCTGGTAAACTAACTTTATTCTGCCTTACATCTTGAGAAAACCATACACGATAAAGATTATTTATGACCATAGCCTTAGCAATTAAAAAAGAACAAATATTTCCTTTCAAAACTTTGTAGCATAAATGATCATTTCTTTCACTTATATAGCGTTTTTCTGGACAATCCACTCAAGGCACGTAATGAACACTCCCCTCCACCACCACCAATGTGCAGTCCCACCTGGATGATGCCACAGCAGCCATAATGCGCAAGAATGCTCACCACACACCAGCTATTAGTGGGGAGGAGAATAGAGTGATAAGGCCAGTTCATCACTCTATGGGGATTGGGATTATTAGGAGGCCATGAGTGATAAAGGCCAATGGGAAATTTGGCAAGGACACCAGGATAACAACCCTAGTCTGTTTGAGAAATGCCCTGGGATTTTTAATGACCAAGAGAGTCAGGACCTCTGTGTTACATCTCATCTGATGGACGGCATCTTTCTGCAGTATAGTGTCCCTGTCACTATACTGGGGTATTAGGACCCACACAGACCGCAGGGTGAGGGCCCCTATTGGCCTCCCTAACACCTCTTCCAGCAACCTTAGTTTTTCCCAGCAGGTCTCCCATCCAGTTACTGGCCAGGCTCACACCTAATGAGCTTCAGTGGGTTGCCAGTTGTGAGTTGCTGATTCGAACTTAACCTAAAAACAATGGAGTTGAGCATGAAGCAGGTGAGGAACAGATTCTTTCCATCAATGTCACAGAAAAATGAAGAATTTCATAATTAACTTTGTGTGATGTTTACTGAATAAAGATGTGAAGTATCTTTGTGGATCTCTATTTTTCTCAGAAAGAAAATTGAGAAAATTCAAACAGGTTCAAGGTTTTCTCAAAATGAAGTGTTTAAGTAACAATCTATCAATGTTGGAGATGAAAAAAACAGGGAAACTATATTTAAAATAATATAAAACAGAAATATGTTTTGTAATATGTTTCCATGCTAACATTTCTTAATTTTTTTCAAGCAAATCAAAATAAAAACCAAAAAAGATTTATAAATGTAAATGTAAGAGGTGTTGAAATGTACTCATATTTGTTACAAAGAAGTACAAAAGTTAAATTAGTTAAGATTAGAAAGTGTAAATTATACTTTCCAATCTTAAAAAATCTTAAGAATAATAAAAAATAATAAACATAAGCTTGGTTCAGCTGCACAGTACATTCATTAATGCCACATGCTAAATCCTGGACAAACATTGTACAGTATATACAGAATAATGATTATATACCCTTAGTAAGACAAAAACAGTTGGGCCTGCTCTGGAAATTACTGTGTTGACTGACCTCCAAGAGTTCCTGGGTTCTGCCTCTGGTGTTAGCTGACCTGGTTTCTTTACCACTTTGTAGCCTTATCTAGTCAGATCCCAGAAGCTAAGCAATGTGTTTCTTAACCAACAAATAGAAAATTACTTTACAAAAAATATGCACAACAACAGCACCATTTCCTGGTGATCATCTTGTTGTAATGAATTTACACATTTAAAAAACAGAGAATCAACGTTTTTTTTTTTGTATTTTTGTATGGTTTGTGTATCATTTTGAAACTTAAAGTCATAATAATGACTTCAGTTGTGACTTGAGAGCTTTTTTTATTTTCATTGCATGCCTTTTGGAGGACATATACTGTAATCCATTCTATAATTTATTTCCTTTGTTTCCTCTGGTTGTCTGTTTTGTGTTCTGTAGTTATTGAACTAGGGCTCATGGGATGCTGATGTTAACATTGGTCCATTAGTAAACCGTCCTGTGAGATTTTCCAGAGCATTACTCAGCTTGCACACAAGAGAGAATTGAAAGTCCTAGCATTTCATTCCATGCTGAAGCTCTATGCCTCCTTACTACGTTATCTGCTGAAACAGATGAGGAGTGACTTCAAGGTTCCTTTTTTTAATCTTCCTCTGCCTCAGGGATGTATGCCAAAAATGAGGAAAAGCTAAAATTACACTGTGTCACTGGCAAAGCTGTTGTCAGTTTCTGAGTCTGGAAATTAACATGACATCAAACTGAGACCGAGCCACTGCATATTATGGCTCTGAAATGTTGTGGTATTCTGTGTCTGGTAACTTTATTTTTTAAAACAATGTATACCCACCCAAGTTGGAAATGGGAATTGTTTTAAGGCTCTTTGGCAATGACTTGGGAGAGAATGAAACATGGACCTCTAAAACACCCACAGAGCCATTAATTGTTTGACTAGCTATGAGCTTCAGAACATCAGAGAGGAGGGCAAGTTTCTTTCCTAGGTGACTTCACTGCTAGGCTGGAGGCACCTGACAAATCACAATGAACACTGTTAACGGAACAGTCAGAACAGTGCTGGCCACCCAACCCTATGCAAGCATCGCTCTACAAATTGGGAATTTCCTCTTGAGTGACATGACTCCTGGCCTATAAAGCTCAGCTTGCACTCAAAGCAAGTGCACTCTACTGATTGAGATACTCATTTATTTTGTTTGAATGGAAGTTCTAACTGAAGTTTGGGACGGATGACAACAGCCTTGTCACTTTCACCACAGCTGTTCTTCACTGGGGATAAAAACACACAAGAATCAAGTGTACTGAAAGGATAATGGAATGTTTCAGTTAAAATTGAGCTTAATCCGCCTGGCAGAGGGCTAACTTCCTGTTCATAGTAGCTCATAGTCGGCTGGGATCCACATGACAAGGTGGAGATAGGGTGAAGAAGGGATGCTACAAGACATATTCAAGGGATAATGTACAGTATTTTTAATATTTTAGGTGAGGAAATGACATCAAGAGTGATTGCAAATTACTGACAATTACTGAGCCTAATTGAACTTGGGTGTTGTCATCCCTCCCAATCTTTCAGTATAAAATTAAAATATAAGAACTCCTGATGTTATTTTCTGAAAGCCATATATACCACATATATATTTCACATTTGTTTTACACATGTTTAAGATAAGATATGTTTATGCATGCACCATGCTCCAACCAAATTTCTTCCTACCTGTTATGTCATCTGTCCCTTTTAACATTTTCTGTTCACTCTTCTCTCCATATTTCTTCTCCCTTTCTGTGCCCTGCCTTCAAATATTCTCCTTTACTCTGCTCATTTGTCTAGTGGTCTCTTTCCCTTCCCCCTCTCTACATGATCATCCTGCTCTCTCTTGTTCTTAAAGTTCCCCTTTGATCAAGACTCTCTGTATCCAGTTTCAAAAGATCAAGAAATACTTGTATTCCACACTACTATTTTTATTTTTATTATACCTGGGTTTACGGAGAATTTCATACCCCAGCACCCTGTCAAGCATGCTGGGAAAGAAGCTACTAACCAGCCTCAAGTTGTAAGTAAGGTTACCGTTTAACACTGTCGGAAAGAGTCAGAATCAGTTCTACTGTGCATATTAACAAATGGCAAGGATTTATGATTTTTGAATGTATATGTCTATAAAGTGCAGCAGTAGTCACATTCTGACTAAAAGAAATAAGGGAGACCATTTTGCTTTTGGTGACATAAGACATTATCATGACAAATTTCCCTTTTTCTAATTTTTGTTAATATTCAAGATGCTTTGTTATTGCCAAATGATTACCAATGTAAAAAACTATGTAAAGAGTTGGTAAACCCACTAATAGGCATTTCTGAGCTGAGGTCACACATACAGACATTTATGCATTGTTTCTCATTTATTACATGTTTGCAGAAAAGTCCCTTTTATTTAGTCATACATACTGTCTGAGGAATGGCACACAGTCACACTCATAATAATATTAATAATCACCCATAACCATAAGACACAAGTGGCTGTTTAATTTTCCCCCAGAACCACGTTATTCACGCCGCCAAGACTTTGAACAAATGAGTTTTAGGTATGCCAGAACAATCTGGAAAACATTTGTTCATTAATGTTAGGAATAACTAAAGGAACATCAAAATGTTCATTATGCTTGAATTTTGGCACATCTGTGACATTGTTGGCAAATGTTTCTTTCGTTTAATGATTTTCATGCATTTCCTTTCTTGTTGCCTTTACGTTTGTTCATGACACTTTGTCATTCATCTCACATTTTTTGTCTTTGACCTCAAATTTCCCCACAGACTGCCGACTGTAATGATAAGTAGATGTGAATTTCTTTATGAAATCATCATTGCTTTATCGCTTGGTGCTTAAAGTTTATTACACTATAGGCTATTACACACAGTTGCTAAAGTAATGCCTACCACTTACAAAAGACCTTTGCTGTCTATGACAGAAATGTCTCATAGATTTTTCTGCTTAGTTTATCATTTTAGCTCCTATATACGCTAATCATTTATTTGATAAATCCAGTACAATTATGGGTGTTCTATTGTTTGCTTTCTTTTGAAAACCAACCATAATCAATTTGTCATGTGTGGGGAAAAAGTAAACAGTCAATTTCTGCTAATACTCAATGAACTGTGAATTTAGTGAGGTAGTGACACAGTCTAAGAAGAACCTGCTTCCTTCAAATAATGGGACAGGGAAGACCTAAACTCATAGTGTTTCGGACATTGCTGAGAATGTGTACTGAGCATCAGAAGAAACGTGATTCATTGATCATTCTTGTCAGACGGTGATCCACTCAATGGATTTGCAAAAGCACAAAATCCCCTCATTAGTGAGAGAGTAGACTGAGCACTGGTGATGAAGCAATTTAACCTCTTAAAAGTTAACCCCGCTGAAAACAGAACAAAATTGAGAAAGGAGCTAATATGTTTGATTATCAAGAGAACAATGCCTTTGTGCCATCGATATACTGAACTACACCTCATCCTTGGTTCGTGATGAATCATGGATTTGTGTACACCACCCTGGTGGATGTTAGGAAATTGAAAGCAAACTCTCAGAACAATATGCTAACTGTTGTCTTGTCTAAGTGGCGTTGAGGTCTATGTTTCAAATATATGGGTTCCACCTGTAGTGATCTGTGGTAACCTCACTTTTTTGCCCTTTCTGTCACGTGATCACATCCTGATGTGACACAATTCTGGTGCACTTCCTTGTTCTGGTCCTATAACAGCTTTATCGTTTGATAAGAATGTTACAGTTAAATTGTGGACGACCTACTCAGCAGACTTGAACCCCCACTGAACATGACAACATGCCATCAAGGGCTCAGAGACTTGTGAACGTGCTTACCCAGATCCTATGAGAGAAGTGGGGCGATCTACAACATCTACAACCTGGTACAAAGCATGCGTCGCAGAAACACAGCTTGTATCGCTTCCAGTAGTACAGTAGCTCACTTGTGAGTGGTTGTCACAGTAGATCACCAGTTCATGAATGTTGTTAATGATTAATTTGCTTACTTCATCTTTGTTCAATAAAATGCCAAGGCACCTGCTACAAAAAAAACTTTCCTGATAACTTTGTGAATGTGGCTCACTTATAAGGGATATATTTAATTTCATGCTCAGTTTAGCACCACACTGACTTTTTTTGTACTTCTAATTAACAGCAATTAGTAAACTGAAGACTAATCCCCTAAATGGGCTGCAAGGCTGATAAGACTATCATGTTCTTGCTCAGTTGTGCTTGTAAATAATTGGGGTAATTAAATCTTTGAAAGATCATTAATTAATGATGTAGGTCTTGAGGGACTTTGTTATTTTAAGAAGACTACTCTGAAAATACTGTGTAATTCATAAAATTCTGTGTAAAATTAAAATTATTTCCTTTTGACTTTAGACCAATATACTGTATGAAATTTAAAAAGGAAGGAGTTTTGTCATCAGGATATTTCCTAGCATTTGATCCAGTTTATTTAGTGTAAATATTTTTATTACATTTCATATATATATATTTAATTTTAGATTGCATATTCTATGTTCTGATCAGAAATTCACAGGCAGACTAGAAAGAGAAATACTTTTAAGATTAAACTGAAGACTACATTGGCATGTGAGATGTACTGTACTAGATAATGAAAAAGATGGTTCCACGATATAAACTATTTCATTTTTTCTTTATTTTTAAAATATACACTGTATATACTTGTATATGTCTTTTTTTTGTTCTGCATATAGTTAATCTCTGCGTGCTTACTATGAAATTCGTTCGCATTTTGATCGCGTTTGATTAAGTGAAATGAGCTGTGCCTGGGTATAAAAACACCTGTTCCTTTTTACTCGTGAAATTATACCTCAGCACTGATGTGTCCGTTTACAAGTTTTTTTGTCGGGGTTTTGTGAAACGAACCCATTGCGTGGAGCAAGATTTGCTCGGGTTAGAATGCGTTCGTTTTGTGTTTGCGCTTTTGGGGGGTACGCTTAGTATTTGTCAGTATTTTAACAACTAGAGTTTGTGGTCTTTATCTGCAGTAGTGTTTCCTGTTTTCTAAATTACATTTTCACTCTTCAGACCTGCTGCTTTTAAGCGCCGCCGTGAATGACGTCAAAACAGAAGTAATGCAGTTGGTAGAAATGCTAAAACAGTACTACTTGGTATGCTTGAGGACTCATTTGTGCACGAAGGACTGAAGTACCGGATTTTGAGAGGCTGGAGTTGATCCGTGCTCTTAACAAGGTCGGTATTAAAAATTGCCATTAAGTTTGTACTTGTTGGTTATGCAAAATGGAAACAGGAGTATTTAACCTGACAGCCCCTTTCTGCAGGTTGTGTATTTTCAGTGTACATGAGTAACATTTCACTCACTTCAGTGTCAAGTTGAAAGGTCAAAGTCATGCATAGTGTAGCACAATCATAGAAATAAGTGTGTCGGTGGATCGTTCTCATAAAGGTTCACCTCATATTAGTAGCTGTTTATTTTGGAGATTTGTAATATTGTACAGTTCAAGTAATAAATATATTACGTTTATCTATTTTTTTACATTTTAATAATCATCACTTACACTGTTCCTAACTTAACAGTATATCTTATACTTGCTGAATAAATACATTAATCAAGTAAACGGTGGGTTGGTTGATTTCGTCCCATAGCGTTAGACAATCTGCATGTTTTGAACTATAAAATAATGATTTTCACATGTATAGGCCATTTTTAATTAAATTATGTACGGAATATCTAAATATAGGAAATATTTATAGATTTTTAGTATATGTGATGAATTTTAAACCGAACGTATATTAGAACAAAAATCTGCGTAATACTATACATACAGTAAATCACACAGATTTTCTAAATTAGAAATATTAGTTCATGCAAAGTGGTAGTTGGAGGGGGAGAGGAGAACGTACTGTAACGCAACGGGGGCTCAGGCGGGCGCCCTTGCCGCATCTGGTTGGCCCCATCCCGACTGGAGGCTCGAACCCGGGACTTCCGCGTCTCTCTGCAGCGACCTAGCCCCGTGAGCTAAAGAGAGATCTCTCCACAGCCCAGTAGCTGTGGTCCTGCTATCACAGGGAAGGGCGGTGACGTCACCCGCTCTGGTACGCCGGCTCTTACACACACTGCTTGTCGGCCGTAAGCGTTACACTCTCCCCCGCTTAAATCGCCGTCCCCGGCGAAGGGCTATCCCACCCCGCTTCTGACACCAATGTAACGCAACGGGGGCTCAGGCGGGCGCCCTTGCCGCATCTGGTCGGCCCCATCCCGACTGGAGGCTCGAACCCGGGACTTCCGCGTCTCTCTGCAGCGACCTAGCCCCGTGATCTCTCTTTAGCTCACGGGGCTAGGTCGCTGCAGAGAGACGCGGAAGTCCCGGGTTCGAGCCCCGGACGGTGCAGGGGCCGACCTAATGCGGCAAGGGCGCCCGCCTCAGCCCCCCGTTGCGTTACAGTACTATACCGTATCTGTAGTGTCCTTTATTTGGATAAATATTAGTAATACTGCCTTCGACTTTCAGAACTAGTTTAAGATCTGCTAGTCGATTAGTTTTTTGACATTTCAAAAAATAATCTCTCGGCGCTTCAAATGTGCTTTTTTTTGTTCCACGTGTAGTCCTCCTTATAGACTTATTTTCAGACACCTGTCTTATTTATTGTGCAGTATCCTCCAGTCATAGTGGAGGCCCTCACCACACATCAGCTAGCAATGGGGAGGAGAGCAGAGTAATGATACCAATTCATAGATTGGGATTATTAGGAGGCCATGATTTGTGAGGGCCAATGGGAAATTTGGCCAGGACACCAGGGTAACACCCCTACTCCTTTTTGAGAAACGTCCTGGGATTTTTAATGACCACAGAGTCAGGACCTCGGGTTTTACATCTCATCTGAAGGACGGCGCCTGTTTACAGTATAGCGTCCCCGTCACTATACTGGGGCATTAGGACCCACATGGACCGCAGGGTGAGCACCCCCTGCTGGCCCTATTAACACCTCTTCCAGCAGCAACCTTAGTTTTTCCCAGGAGGTCTCCCATCCAGGTACTGACCAGACTCCACACCTGCTTAGCTTCAGTGGGTTGCCAGTTGTGAGTTGCAGGGTGATATGGCTGCTGGCCAAGATCTTTGACTCTGGGACATGCAGTTAATCCCGTTGATCAGGTAATCAGGCTTTTAAGGCCTGGTTTGAACCAAATCCACTGTCATCATAGTCCTTTGGAAAGGAATATGCCACACCTGCCTAACGTATTATATATTTAACATTTCTTTCTTTTTAATCATGGTCCCCAGTTCCTATCCTAGAGATCTGGTGTGTATGGATAATTTCCAGGTCTCTTTAAAACACCAGAACCTGAAGAGCTGTGAGAAGTTGTTAAATGGGTCCAATTAAACCAATAATGAGCTGATATAGGAAGTTTCAAACCCAGGTGGACTGAAATCCTGTAGACACACTGTTCTTCCAGGATAAATATTGAGGATGCCTACAGTAGTTTTTAAAACACAGTATAGGCATTCAGCAATATTTGTTTCACATTTCTATGTATTGTTGATTCTGCTTCTTGTCATTGCAAAGTTTTTGAGATTTCTTTTGGTTAGGAATAACAAGCCTGTGCCAAGCCACAGTCAGTTACTTAGTCTTTGTAGTAGGCAAGAAGTTTTTGATTTAGTTTAAAAGAACATCAATTTGTGATGATAGAATAAGTAAGCATAAGAGCAAACAGCATGCAATCTCTGATTGTACTGTATAGCATCCAAGCAGCATGTTGGTACTCACTGAACATCAGTCAAATCTAGAACAGAATGACAGATATTCTTTTGTTATTTTAATTAGACCAAAGATGTAACTGACCGAGATAATTGAAAATGAAAACATATAAACCAGATGAAAGTTTAAAACGTTTTTTTTTAGGTTTTAAAGAACAAAAAGAACTGGCTCGATCCAGGGAAACTCAGCATTTCATTCAGTCTATGACATATTAAGAAGGTTTCTCATAGTACTAGATCCAGAAAGACATTAAATTCTTCTGAAAGAATATCTTGGGAGCAAAGATTAGTTTCTTTCCCCAGTCAATGATCTTGTCTTGCATCAGTTTACTTGCATTCCAGAAAAAAGAGCCTCTAAAAACTAGCTCCTTAACTCACGGAGTCACTAAATCTTCAGTTCTTGCAGTAATATCTCTAGGTGCAAAAGCAGCTCTTCTGCAGTTTCCCTCTTGTGGCTAAAAAAAGTAGAATAGCTCAATTATTTACTGTACCTTTCGCAGTCAGGAAGTTAACCAAACTGTTATCTGCAGAATGCTATAGTTCTTCTGCACAATATACTGTATTTCCACACTGTGAACTTGTAGTCAGTGATTATTACAAGTTTACAAGTTTTAACAAGTACTGTACCAAACACAGGCCCATCAAAGAAAAGTTTAAAAGAAAAGCCTCAAGATCCTAGAAACCTAGGGCTTGATCTTAAAATCTAGATCATGTAGACATGTAAAGGTAAATCCATAGGAAGTCACTAGGGTTTTGCATTTGCTTCATTAAAAAAAAAGATCCATTAAATCCATACCATCCATTAACATCCATAAATTCTCACAACATTTATAGTGTTTTTGAGTGGTTTATATGAAAGAAACAATGCAAAGTAGACGTTAAACTAGCAAACAAAACATTTTGAGTACAAGAATGACCAGACTGAGTACCTGCATTTTAAATACCCTTAGGTTAGTATAAATAGTATAAAATAACCCTTAATAACATAAAAAAATCAAATCAAAGTTTATTTATCAAATGCACAACAATACAGCGTGCAGCAGTAGTTGCTGGCAATGAAATGTCTTTTCCGCGAGCTCAGAAAAATCACAAGAATCACAGAAATCAGAAAAATCACAAAAACACAAAAATCACAAAATTGAGGTAATGAAAATAAGGTTGCATAATAATAGATAATGTAATAGAAATCGAATAAAACTCAATATGAGTAGAGCTGCTATGTGTCCATAGTCTATGCAATATATTATGTCCAAGTAGTGCAGTGTGCTGAATACAATGAAAACTGTATGTCCATGTAGCCATTACGGGTGATTTGCTAAAGGAGCTGCAGGTTGGCTATTTAGCAGTCTTGTTGCCTGGAGGTAGAAGAACCCTTAGGTTAGTTTGGTAGTGGGAAGTATGGAGTCCGTCATCTTTTTTTTCTCTGATTTCTAAACACAGTTTCAGATTAAGCATTTTGAGGAGCCACTTTTAATCTAATAAATACTACTATTTATTATTATTGTTGTTGTGATGGTGGTTGCATTGGCAGAATATACATTAATTAAGTAATGGCTTAGTAGGTGAAATTTATTGCCATTCCTAACTGTGGTAAATTTACTTTTATTTTCTACTGCTAACTGACTGATTACTCAGTAGTGAAAGTGAGTTTTTGAAAACCGATTGCATTGCATTAAGAATAAGGGGATGTTTCCAGAAATAATGGTAAAAGAACTGCTATGGTGATGCTTTTATTTGTATTGTACATACTGTAGCCAGTGTGTGAAGAGGGCATCATTTTAGCCACATGAGGGCGCAAACACCCTCCGTGGAAGAGGCCTCTGATCTTGTTTTATTTGGGTGTACACATAGGAATTTTAGTGAGGGAAATGCCTAACATAGGAAACCTAATTAAACTCAGGTTCTCCAAGATTCAGCTGAATATTTAGGAAGTTCCTAAAGAAGTGAGCCTCATTTTGTACCTAGACTCTGGAAAAATAAGACCCCGGGGAAGAAAGAATAATACTAACTGATCCTGTGAGAAGTTACCTAAATGAGCCTTTAACCAAGCAGGACTGGCAGGTTATTGTGTCTCTGGCCAAACAGGTCCAGCAGACTAAGAACATGACTTTTGGAACTTTTTTAGTGGCTGAAAGCACTGCTTTTAAATGGACTGATAGCAGGCCCTGGTAGTGGCAGACCAATTATAATATAGGAGGATCCCCTACTACTGTGAATCTCATACCGAGAGAAAAGGGACATGAGGACTGTATAGTAGACTCCTGTGCAGATTGAGAATGCTGCCGAGGGGAATTTTGACGTCGAAGGGATTCAACTACATTGAATGAGTAAGAGAGCTTCACCATTACCTCTTTCTTCCAAAAGGGGTCTACAACAGTGATATGTAATCCCAGAGGCTGTTAGGAGATGCCCAGGAGATGAGAGACAGAGGTTTACTGTATGAGTCATACCTGCAGTGTAAAACCCACAGAGAGACAGAGACAGATAGCTAAAGAGGACCTCTACCGAAAAGGAGTGATGGGTAATGAAGTTGAAAGTCTGGTAATGACATGGCCTGGGCTTGGTCATCTTTATTAACATAAAATAAATAATTGCAGCAGAATAATTTCCAACATGTACAGAAGCATTTTGTCTGATTACTGTATGTACAAGAAACTGCTACCATACTTTTATGTGTTGATGGGGGGAAAAGGAAGATGGAACACCCCAAGAATAGGCAAGACCTTAAAGTAGTTGCAACAAAACATCTTAAGTGATTATAAAAAGTGAGATTTACCTCTGAAAGTTTAAAAGGTTGAAAGTGGCCCAGTACTTATGGCCACTTTAAATCACTAAGTTAACCCCAAATCATGTTTTGCTTCTAATGTGATCAGATTCATTCATGGAAGTACATAAAAATAAAACATAGTGTATTGTACTTTTAATTCATATTAATCTCGTGTGAAGCATAACAGTTAACAGTTCTGACTTGTGCAGTGCCCTCAAAATGCATTGGGACAACAATTAGTGCCAGGTCAGATCAATTCAATTCAAACTTCACTGTCCTATTAGGGAAATTTGCTTTCCAGCACGCTCCCAACATAAGATAATGACAAAATGTTTACCAACTAAGAAGTCAGTGCAAAAGTGTTGCAGCAGGATAAGGGAGAAGATAATTATACTACATTGTTTGAAAGAGATATTGCAGTGGGGATGAAAGATTTCCTGTGTCTATCAGTATTGCACCTGGGGACACAGAGGCGTCTCCCAGACAGGAGAAGTGTGAACTCGCAGTGGAGGGGGTGAGAGACATAATACACTTTATTTTCTTTACCACCTGCTGTTTGTACCGGATATATAAAGAGGTTTGATTTGCCCCAGTTTATTTGCTACTTATTGTGATTAGTCTTTCTAGCCTATTACAATCCCTCATGCTGATGTTACTAAATCTACAAATGAGACAGTATGTTAAGACACTTTGAATAAAAGACTTATAGAAAAGTGTTAGGATGGCTCTGTCTACCTTACAATAGCTTAGTTTCCTTAAAAAAGAGTCACTGTGCTTTACAGAATAACAACAACAATAAATAAAAAGAGTACACAAGATAAAACACAATTACAATATACAGAGGAGACCGTGGATGGTGGTACTAAGAAAAGCAGAGGGGTGAAGAATGGAACCAGTTAAGTAAAGGCTCTTCTAAAGAAGAAGGCTTTGAGTCTGGATTTGAAGGAGTTTAGAGAAGGTGACTCTCCGATATCCTTGGTCAGAGAGTTCCAGAGCTTGGGGGCATAACAGGAGAAGGCCCTGTCACCCATACAATGTAGACGGGCTCAGGGCACAGGAAACCAGAATTAGAAGAGGAAAAGTTGCGATGTGGGGAGTAGGGCGATAATAGTTCAGACAGGTACTGAGGTGCCAAGCCATGCATAGCCTTATAGGTGAGCATGAGAATTTTAAAGTCCACACGGAATTTGACCGGAAGCCAGTGCAAGGACTCCAGGATAGGAGTAATGTGATCACTTGCACTAGGCCTGGTTAGGATTCTGGCTGCTGAATTTTGGACATACTGCAGTTTGTTCAAAATAGATTTAGGTACCCCAGCGAGTAGAGCATTACAGTAGACATTAGTCTATCAGGTGCAGTATATACAGAACAGCAGACAAGTCAATAGTAAATACAATAACAATAACAATGTAAACCACAAGTGTGGTACCAGTGCAACAGTACCCATATCTGTTAAAAACTGTGCAAAGGTACACACATGAGCAAACAGTGCAAAATGCAAATGCAATGCAAAATGCAGTGCAAATGCAAAAAACAGTGCAGTTATAAATGGTGTTGCAGCATTTGTCCCAGCTCAGGTTTTTGTCTGTGACCAGTCCCAAGTACTTGTAGTCGCTGACAATTTCTACAGTATGACTATTAATTACAGTAATGGTCAGAGCCAGTTCAGCCCTGTGAGATAGTCCAGCATAACATCGTAAACACTGAGATGTGTGACTTGGTGTTGTTGTACAGTAAGATAACACGTAGATAAAGCATTCTGGTAATTTTCCAGATAATTGTCTCCTACCACTTGTCCAGCATGTGACAGTAATTCTTAGCCGAGGGCATCTGGAAGAACAAGAATTGTACCAGAAAACAGATGCAAGGTCCACCTTGGAGGAGAGAGGTTTTTTTTTTTTAGTTTCTTGAGTGGTGTTCTTGGCTCCAGTATCTTAGAGTGGCCACATTTCAACACCTGTAATGATACACATATAGGACTTGGACACCATCCGCTGTAGTGCAGTAAAAAAGAGTCCCCATCCAGGTCACGTATGAACATCTGTGAGTTACTGTGCCAGTCAACAGGACAGCACTGATACCTGATACCTGATACCTCTGTGGCCCATGGGCACTGCAGAGTTTGTCCATGAGTCTCCTAATGCTGCCTCCATTATGGCAGACATTCTCAGAAATGGCTGAAGCAGGTTGCTGATCATCTTCAAAGTATGTTAGTCAAGTCTAACAGATACAGGGTCTATGCATCTCCTTGAGTGCCCATGAGTACTACAGAGCTCTTACCTATTCCAACCCAAGAGGACTGGTTTTTGAAATTAAGTGATCTCGCTGCTTTATTTAGTAAAATTCCCTAAGCATTTGTACATACAAACAGCAGGTAACAAATAAAAAATGGCTGCAGTTTTGTATTGTGTATATATTCAAGGAATTTTGTAAAAGAAGAATGCAGTACATTATCTCCTCTTATAATTATAAATAAATGTTCTGTGTCAATTTAGGCCTCAAACAGCTTTTGCAGAAAACATCTGCGTTGGCTCTATGAGTATACAGTCATTACAGAAGACAACATGATATAGATCAGTATTAACAATCCTAATAAAACAGACTGTATAAATGAATGCTGTGGACACAATGTGTGAGACTTATACCACTTTCCAGCAGAGGGCAGGCTATGCCTATTTTGAACACTACTTTGTAAAATGAAATGCATAGTCGGATTTTACCAAGTTCTCAGATGTTTCTTCATGAAATAAATCATTCAAAACTAAACATCCATTTTCTAACTGCTTTATCCAAATCAGGGTAGCAGGGAAGTCAAAGCCTATCCCAGTAGGCGACGGGCGCAAGGCGGGATACAGCCTGGACAGGACTCCAGTCTGTCACGGGGCAGACACACACATTTTACACCAATTCTTCGCCAAAGCCAATTAACCTATCAGTATGTCATTGGAAGAAAATGGTACTCCTGGAGGAAACCCACGCATACATGGAGAGAACACACAAACTCCACACTAAAGTGTGCACCATACTAAAGACTGCACCACTATTTTTCATGTGTTTCTTATTTCTTCAAATATATACAGAAGTGAATTCTTGGGGTGTCTGATATTACTTCTACTTCAAGATAATGGGTGTTTGAAAGATTGGAATTACTCTTGAACAAGGTTATGCTATATAACTGACTGCCCATGGGATATTCTACTGAACTCTTTAATATCTATTTTATGTCTATCTACTATTTATATATTGCTTCTTGGTCAGATTATTTGCTAAGGGTTATTGGCCTTGGGTCTCAATATTATGTGAATTTATACTCGGACTTATAGACCAGAAAAAATACTATTACTGCAGTTTCTGCACTTACAGGTGTGTATTTGGTATTAAGATACGTTACGAATACAACAGAACTTACTGTGACTGTTTGACTAAACTAAACAACTGACAATATATTTGTAGGCCCTAGATAGCTTCCCAAACTCAGTGGGTTAAACGTTGTTGACATTTAATGATGCTAAGGTTAAATACTTCATACTGTAGACGTTGTGTTGACTGTGTGTATAACATTGCTCACTTAAGGCCCTTGCTCTATCTGAATGTCAGATATTGATACAGTATGTGCCTTTTTTCAATCAAGACTGGTTTGCTGTATATTGTGGTCCTCCCTAATGTACTAAATACTTTATCTTAAGGTCTTATTGCAAAAGTATAGTCCAGCTCTTAATCTAAGATCTGCTGGATTAGTATTTCTTGCTATACTGAAAACTAGGCTCCACACTGTGGGTGACAGAGCATCTCATATGCAAAACCATGTCTCTGAAACTCGGAGCCTAAAGCCATTAGAAATTCTTTTTGAAAACAACGATCTATCTTTTCACTAAAGATTAATGTAGAACTTAGCTTGGTTATATTGTGTCAAATTAATTAGCTCTTTTTTCTCTTTTACTTCCAATTTTACTTCTGTTAACATTCAGATCTGAACTATGTGATGTTTTACTTAATAGTTTACATTCATATTTCTAGAAGATGATTTAACTGTTTTAAAATACCAATAAGCTTTTAGCTATCAATGAATTGGAACACTAGGGGTTTATACAACATACAAGACACCGGGTCTCTTGAAAACTGCAATCAGAGTCTCTTGCTTTAATGGATCACTCAGTGTTTAATGTATTGTAAGAGTAAGATTGTAGAAGAGTGTGAACATCCACTGCATGGCAGTATTGGACTGTTTTATAAAGGTGTAGTGTAACCGATGCCATACTATTAAGAATAAGCCACATACTGTATATCTCTGCACACAAGGTAAATGGTTTATTGTCAGGAAAAATAAACGTTTTCCTTAATCAGGCCTTTTGGAAATCCAGAAACAAGTTAAAAAACATGTACCATAAATTCATCCATAGAGTTACACACACGGGCATGTTGAAAGCAGGACTTTGAATAGACAAATGCACCTGCAAGGGTTCAGTGCTTAGTTTAGCAGTTTTGATTTTCATTTCAACTCTCTAAAGTCAACGCATAATGCAGGATCCTTTTTCTTGATACAATGTGCTTGCTTTTCAGTAAACCCGCCACATACAAAAGTTATTTTCTGTATTAATGGCTCAATGTTAATACCTCTAGGAGAGTATCACTGAGTACAGATGTATATGTAGTTTTTCTATAGCTCTACAAACAGTTCAATGGACTCTTTTGGCCTTGATTTAATCTATATCACTGTGCCTGCAAATTATATACTGTATTACAATTCCAGGTCTTGCTATGAGATTCTTTTATCAACCATTGAAAATCTACTATCAAGAGCTAGTTTTTGTTGTGGTTTGCAGTTGGAGACTAAATACAAATGTTTTGGTTCAGGCCTTCAACTTGATTAATCTTGGAAAGGTTGTGACAACATATGAAACCTATTTTTACACATTTCTTAGTTTTTCAGGCATTTATTCATTTATTCTCTACTATGCAATGCAAAGTGACTTTGAAAAGGCAACAAATGCCTTTGTTTCCAATACTATTGTATTGCATTTTTAGTGGCTCTCAGTATATGTGGAAGCTTTCAAACACTCATGTCACAGAAAGAAGTGATTTTGCTGAGCTGATAAAGACCCATCGTGGGTTCATTTTTTAAAAAGAGACAGTATGAGGGAAAGTACAAGGATGTAGTTGATACCAAATTGCAGACAATGGTTTGTAACTGAAGTAAAGACTACAAATCAAATTTCTTGATCTTAGCATATTAGGTGTTTTTTTTAATATGGCAGATTTTTCATTGAAGGATTGTTGTATGATTCTAAAACCTCTGTATTACAGACATCAGTACTGTACTGTAGCTCATTTTACTCAAAAACAGTGTTTAGATGTCTAATAAAAAAAACAGGATCTAAAAGGTTGGTCACAATCTCATCCCTTTAATTCCTCAAACAGGCACAGTTACAAAACAAGACTGTGAATACCATAGAAAGCAGAACACTTGATGTATGTATAGTGTTACAGATAGTATTTTACCAAAATTCACCTTGTTCCCAAATGAGCGATTTTACATCCGCTTTTACAAATAGAAGTACCATTTAGATACTCAGCACATTGTTCAGGTGTGAATAAGCTGATGTTTGACGAGCAAAGATGAGCCAGAAACTTGTGCTCAAAGAGTTAAGGCTCAGGCTGGAACAGACTGGGAAATGCCATGTCATCAAAACTGGAAAATCTGATAGAGCAGCTGTCTCAATACTGAACTCTGGAGCCCTTTACTTATTACTGTAGCTTACGACAGGATGCAGGTTCTTCCTTTTGAAGTGAGAAGACACTTTGAATCACTTTGAGATGGTATGCACCTTGAATAAGCACTCCATAAACGTGTTTCTGTACTTTAACCAGTCTTATTCTACATATGTTTACTGTATGTCTGTAGATTTCTGTTAGACAGCTAATCATTCATCCTTACACTTAGATTGAGCTGTCTCAAGGATCCAGGCCCATAAAATGCCACAGTTCACAATGACAACAGTTCAATGTGCAGGGAGTTTTATTTCAGAGTAGTCTGCAATTCTTGCAAACAAAAAGACTTTCAGAAAAATCATCTTTGTCGTCGTCACCGCCTTCATCTTCGCCTTCGTCTTTCATTCTGAATCCTACATACACTGCCAACACATAACACGGTACAAGTCCTTTTTATACTAAACAGACATTAATAGAACCCTTGTGAGAATGTGGACACTAACCCATTCACCAGTAACCTAATAATTAACCAGCATGTTTGCAATTGTCAGAGGGCCTCTGGCTGCCTCTAAGTTTTTTCAGTTTTGAGAATGCATGTAATGCATTTGCATCTACAAACTGGAAGGTTGCTTGTGGGAAAGGTAGATTGACTTTTAGGGTTCTAACAACCTTCCTTCTGTATTGTTTTTTAGGTTTCAGCCCTATGGTTTCAGACCACAGACTGGGCTGGGTCACTGAGAACTGTGGTAAGTGCTTACTGGCAATGTTCCGCCTTCATGTTCATTAAATTGCATGGCTCCTTTAAGTGTTGACCTTACAGTAACACAGTTTTTTTTGCAAAAGAAAACCAACTACACTTATCGTCCTATAAAGCAGATAACAAGCTTCAAAACACTAATTTCTTAATCAAACATTAAATGGATGTAATAATTCATACAATGGATTGCATTTTCATCCCATAGGATTTCACAGTACTTTTTGGGGGGAGAGCACCCACTATGTTCTTCACTGAAGTGCAGCCCTTGCTTCAGCTGTATGCCAGGTACTCTGTGCCAGCAGCACCACTGCATCGCAAATCAGCTAGAAAAGACAGAAGGTGCTTCACCAGATACATTAAGAGGGAACTTTAGCTATGTCAGATTGTGCAGGCTCACAATGGGATTTAACCATGACGTCAGGGTTAACTTTCCTTCCCAACAGTACCAGAGGATTTTTAGTGACCTTGTAGAAGAGACCTCAGTTTAACATTTCATCCAAAGATTGGCACCTCATATACTGTACAGTAGTATATTGTCTGTCCCTAGTCACCATAACTAACCACATACAGGAACAATGCAGTTTTCTTTAGTGGTCTCTAATCCTTATACTGACCAGGTCCAGTTTTGCTTGGCTTATGAGATCTAATGAGGTCAGGCTCAGACCTGGTAATGCATTTCCATATGATGTGTGCTATGAATGTATGTTCAGAAGAATTTTTTGGTTTACAAATATGCACATTTGCATGATTTTTTTTGAGTTGATTTGCACCCAAGTTCCAGACAGGACCTGAAATGCTATTGCTTTGCACCACATATTGTGTATATATTCTTTGTGCCATCAAAATTGCTCTAACTCACAGCTTAATTATATGATACCCATGTTGATAGTATGAGTTAGAGTTGAATTAGTCTGTGCCAACTGTGAACAGGAATCATGAAATAACAGGAGGCATTGATTGCTGTCGACCACAAATATGCTGAAAACAATTTCAGAAACGTTCGATGTCAGTGTTGTTTCCAACATCAAAGTTCAAGAGCTCTGCTGGCAGAGGATTGAAATATGCTCCCCCACTGGACATGCAGAAAACTGGTTCATGATCCTGACATAAATACAAGCTGGACTGTTTGAGATCATCGGGAGAGTTCATCTGGATATAGGACCTTCCAGCCATTTGGGTCTATTTTAGCCCACAGTCTTTAAATATCATCTTTGGTGGTGCCCTTTGTCCTTAAACCCATATGAAGCTGCAAGCTAACATGTGGGGCAAAACAATAAAAGGACCATAAGACAAAGACAGGACTACATTGCACTGGTTTGCCTCCACCAGAACAGCCTAAGCGAAACTGATGTGTAGCTGCTAAATGCCTTTCCAAAAAAGGCACCATTTGTGATTTCAGTTTTTTTTTTGTTTACCAATAACATATATGCACACTGCACACACATATGAGCTTATCTGAGGTCGGTGTGGTGAGTTTTCAATATATGTGCTGGAAATACCCCTGGTTGGCCTCCTGTACCATATTCTGTGTGCTCTTGGGTTCCTCAGAACATAATGCTTTTTTTGTGTGGCCTGTTAACTGTAAATCAAAAGCTAAAAAATCTTCAGTCTAGAGCTTTTCAGATGGCCTTCTCAATTGAGACAGAGTGAGGAAGTTCTCAAAAGGGGAACAGGACAGGGAACTTTATTGTACATGCTGATGACAGGACAAATCTTAAGGGTTCGTGGTGCGAGATACTTTACATTTGACACTTAATGTTATGAAACTTCATAATGGAGGTTTCATTTCATTTCAAATTTTACTTCAGTGATAAATGGACTGTGCTTTTCAACAAATTCATTCCTCTTCTAGTTTCATCCTTCCATTGTTGGGTTGCTTCCGTTTTAAATAAAACTACTATTAGATGGTTTTTCATTAATCATATGAGCAATTCCCAAGTCATTGACTTGTATTTAATATCATTGGCTGAGTGTTGTCTTCTGAAATGTCAGCACTTGGTACAGTCATTTTTTTACGCACTACATTACTACAGTATACAGTAAAAGTAAGATAATGCTCTACAGTCTTTTTGATAGGAAAAAGATCAAAGGAAACAAGAGAGTTCAGTAATGTTCTGATGCTGACTAACTTTTTTTTCCTGTATGCATGTGCTGGGGGTGATAGTTACCCAGTTCATTATGTATTGGGGGCTCCCACATACCTGGCACCTGCCATACTGCATACTGTATGTACACTTTGTATGCTTTGCTTTCATGAGTGCAGCTAAAAGAGAATAACCACACAAATTAAAAAGTAAAAACAGGGGAAACAGTAACTCATGATTAGACAAAGGCGTGAAAAGCTACTAAAAATATCTGCTTTATTGCATGTGGGAGGTTCTGTAATATACTATTACAAATGAAAAAATGCACATCTTCTTAAAATACATGATACTTTCAGAATTATTCATGTTGCCATGCAGGGTTATGTGCTGCGGTTAAGTCTGGAGCATTTCCACTTTACTGAAACTTTGATTGCACATGCAATTGAAGCCTCGTGTTTTGAATGGATTAGTAGTGTTTCAGGGAGCAGAAAGTAGGCTCGTCACTTTATTGTCAGAAGGTGGTATCAGGAGACTTACAGCATTTGTGCTGAATCAGGCTTATCACAGCAATATGACAGGCTCTTGCTGTGAAATCGCTTCAACTGCTGGTGGCTTCAAGGCCTTTGTGGATGAAGGCAATATATCCAGGACGGCAAAAAATGTACGTTAATGTCCTCTCAAGGGGAATTGTGCAATAAATTCCTGGGTCACCCTTGCCATCAATCCAAATTAAAAATCAATATTTTGGACCTTTCTGGTGTAGGGAAAAGGATTTTATGAATTGGTGAATTTGTGACAGGTGTGTAACAAACCCAGTGCATGAATTCCAAGGAATGCCATTTGGTGTGAGGATGCCATGATGCACACAGACTGTACAGTGAACACCCCAACCCTATGAAAACTGCTTTAATGAGCTCTGCTATCTACAATATATGTAAGACTATGCAGCTGATACCTATGAGATACTGGACAGTCCCAGCAGAAGTCTGCACGTCATCTTAATGTCCACCCAGCGGCTGTTTTAGGATGACTGGTAGTGTTGGAGATCATCCGTCTCCCACTATCCCATGTGTCGCCACAGCACACGGCAAGACAGGACCAGGACATGGTCTACGAGACCTTTGAATTTGGTTTCAAACTTTCAAAAGCAGTCGTCAGGCATTGAAACAGACCAATTAGGGATGGAACAATCTGAAGATGTGTGGTAGATTGCCGTTTGCTGTGCAATAGGCCTTATCAGGTCCACATCCTTACTCATCACCATCAGCTTGCATAGCAACATTGTGCAGCAGATGGTACTTTTCACCACCAAAGATGGGAAGATGTAATTTTCTCTGGTGAATCAAGGTAATCTGAGCTTTGGTGATGGCTGGCTGTAGCACCTATGACACCAGCCAGAACAACTTAAACAGAAAAGATTGGTGTGAATCAGGGCACATCTTTTATCAGAATTTGTGATTCACTCAGGAGAACTGATGGAATCTGTTCTTTGAATGTGTTGGGTTAGTGTGTCATTGGTCCTTATGTCCTGTGCTTCAGTCTACCCCTCTGCTGTTCAGCGCTTTGAATCTTGTCACGCAGACAAGATTCCTTGGCAGGGGAGGGGGGAATACCTGTCCCTCTCCTTCCGTGCTCAGAAACAAGAAAGGAAGTGCAGGCTGGGTAGGAGTAAAATCCAAACCATGTAGCACATTTTATTGCTAAACGCAGTATACAATATATTCAGAATGAACAAGTCAGAACCTTTCCAAATTAACCACAGTAAGTGACCAAGTTAAAGACTTTAATGTATTTTATTAGCTTCCATTACTGGCCATTTACAGTATGTGTAATATATTTATTTTCCTAAACTGTTGATAAAGTTCAGAGATGTTATGCTTCTGTTATACTTATGCTTGGCTACCACAATGCCCCTTTAGTTTTAAAATTCCATATTGATATTCCATATTAAGCAAATTTAAACATGCACAGTAGAGAATAAATGAAGCAAGCACTTCACTAACATAGATGTACCACAAGTGCCACCTATGGATCGTCTTTGGCCAGTGAATTATATAATGTAATGCGCCGTGTTACTTTTGACGTGTTTGGAAGAAATACCATGCATGAGTGGCTGCATCTGTATCTGTCTCTGTCTCTCAATGGACAGGACCAAGAAAGGAAGTGGAGGCTGTTTGGGAGCTAAATACAAACCTCGCAGCACATTTTATTGCTAAATGCAGTGTTCTATGTATATCCCTTCCTGTCCGCTAGATGTACTGTATTTGTTTACTAATTAACAAATGAGGGTTAGGCAGCAATTCTATGAGCACTGTAATTATTTTACTGACATTCTCAATTCCACGTTAACAGCATTTTCCAGTTATTTTGACTTTCCGAGTTTATCTGAATTTGGGATTCAAGTCCACACAATATTGGACTGGATTAAAAAAAGACTAAGCCCATTGTTTTCCATCCTGCCCTTATCAGGAAAGCGGCTTGTCCCTGTGAGGATCCACCTGGAGCATCCCAGGAAGCACAGGGATCAAGGCAAGATGGAGAGCATGCGGCTCTCCTCACCCAGCGTCCTCACTCAGACCAGCAAATATCCAGCACATTTGAACCATCTGAACATTTGCTGGATTAATTTGAGTGATGTGGCATGTAGGGCTTCATAGAATAGACAAGAGGCACATGCTCTATGGGGAGGAACAGGGCAGCTCATTTTAAGCTCAGCTCAGTTGGAACAAACTGCCTTCCTTTGTTTCCAAACCAATTATTCTAGGCTGCAACCTTGGAAATCCAATACTAGCACCCTTCATTGCCAACACAAGGGATTTCCTGTAACAATTCAGAGTTTGCTTTTTTCAATTGAAACTGAAAGGTATTGGTTCAATAGTAGGGGGTTTTGGTGCTGGGAAAAACAGAGGCACCATTTCTTCCCAGTCAGCAGAAGACGATTCACCAGGTGCGTGCTCAACTTTGACATAACCTACTCAAAGCACATACATTTTTTTGCTTTTAATTGCAGTGTGGGCAAATTCCATAAAGTTAATTTCATTATATAATGGGAAGTAAACTTCTAGATGGTAATACAAGATTTTTCTTTAATTACATCTGCAAAACAAGTTTGTAAGGCATTATGAAACTCATTTATATTGTGAAACATCTTTTTTTAAGTTTTAAATTATGTGTAATTTGTAATATATACAATGCCTTGCAAAAGTATTGAGCCCCTTGCACAGTTATAACTGTTAACTGCATTAAAGCTTAGTCATGACACTTTGAAGCAGCAATTAATATAATTATATAACTAAGTATTTATAATTTGCCATGTATACAACCTAATCCACATATTTGAAGCAACCAAAAAAGTAAATAGATTATTAGAGAATAATAAAAACAATAATAATTTGTTGTTGTTGTTGTTGTTGTTGTTGTTGTTGTTATTAGGGAAAGTAATTGTATAATTATTCAATCTCTTTCTTGTGGCATACCTGCAGTAAATTATTAAGGTGTTCAAATTACTTTAAGGAACCACACAGAACATTGAGCGACCTCTGCCTGTGTGCAGTTATAGTGGTTTTCATGGTTTCCGAATAAATACACCTGCAGTGATGTTAAAAAGAAAGAACACTATCTTAAGAGTATATGGTTTTACATATTAAGACGTATCTGATCTTAACTTAGTCCACTAACAGTGGATAAATCTAACCACATTAGACAGATACCAAACATTCATTTTACTTTGTAAACAAAACAAAAACAGCCAATATTCAAAAGCCTTGCTTGAAAAATTAAGCAAGTGTACCCTTACTGCTTATGTACCAGTTAAGATGGTAGTTAATACCAAATTCTGTTAAACAAGGGACCATGATTAGTTGATCATCAGGAAGTGCTTCCACCTGTAGATAAAATCAGAAACTAGATGTTTGGTCTTGAGCATTCACGTTTGTGATAATACATTATGTCTAAGTCAAACTACTGTACAGTATATCTCTGCTGGTCTCAGAGAAAGAATCTTTGCTGCTCATCTCTTTGTGAAGGATTATAAAGCTATTTCCAAACAATATGAAATCCATCATTTCACAGTGAGAAAGTAATTTACAAATGTTGAAAGTTCAAGATGATTGGCCATCAACTCAGAAGTGGGCATTCCAACACATTCACTCCAAGAGCAGGCTGTATAATGCTTCTAGAGATTGCAAAGAACCCCAGAGCTACATCTAGGAATCTACAGGCCTCTGTCAATGTGATAAATGTGAGAGTTCATTATTCTACCATGGGGAAAATACTAAACAAGAATGGCTTTTGTGGAAGAGTAGCTAGGAGAAAACTCCTTCTCTCCAGAAAGAACGTTGCTGCATGGCTTAGGTGTGCAAAACAGCTCCTAAATGAAACGCAAGACTTCTGGAACAATGTCCTCTAGAGAGATGAGACCAAAGTGGAGTTGTTTGGCTGTAATGCAAAACAACATTGTAGCACAGTGTATGCCAGAGACAGAGGGGCAGGGTAGCAGGGAGATGCATTCCTTGCATTCTCATGAGGAAATCGCTGAATTGGTTGCACCTGGAATCAGCAGCTCTTTATAGAAGCTGTGCCTGAAGCAGTAAGAGCTTGTCTCTCACAAAACCCTCACAGTTGTTAGGAACAGTGAGAACCAAAAAGAGACCTAGGGGAAAGCTAAAGCATTTAAGGAATGCCTTATTTTGACCACTTGCTCCGATAGAGCATACAAAAGATTATAACCGGTTAGCTGGTAGCAGCCTCGGTCGCTTTCCGGGTCGGGACGCCGGTAAATCAGAAGAAGGTTAATGAGCGTCCCCGGCAAACCGGAATCGACCAAGTGGGGTTATTGCCGCTGCTACAGCTAGGGCACTAGACTTTTGGCATCAGGTTTTGTGGCAGAAGGTCTTGTACATGCTATCTTAAAAGGAGAGATCTTTCACAGACATGCAGGGCAAAAACCAAACACTGCGATCCACCATAAGAACCTCACACCAACCATCAAGCAGGGTGGGGGAGGCGTGATTTGGGCCTGCCTTGCACCCGCAGGGCCCAGATACCTCACAATCATTGAGTCGACAATGAATACCTCTCTCTACCAGCGCATTCTACAGGAAAATGGGAGACCACCTGTCCAACAGCTAAAGCTTAGCTGAAAGAGGATCGTGCAACAGGACAGTGATTCAAAACACACCCAATCTATGACCTAAAGAGAGCTGTGCATAAACGAATGCTCGAACATCACCATACTGAAGCAGTTTCCTAGGAAGGAGTAGGGCCAGAATTTCCCAGGCAATGTGAGAGACTTGATGAGGACTAGATGAAGGTTAGATATGTCTTAATGTGTAAAACCATAGAACCATAAGAGAGTGTCCTTTCTTTTTCACGTCACTGTCCCTCAGTTAGGTAGTGAAATTCAAGCCAGGATTCCACCATGAAAACCAAGGAGATTTTCAACAACTCGGAAGCTGTTTTATAAAAGCGCAGATCAGGAGACGGGCATAAAAGCGTTTCAAAGACACTTTGTCTCTTTGTGTATGATAAACTGAATTAAGATGTGGGAAGTCCAGACAAAGCCTAGATCAGCCCGTCCCTCCAAACTGAACTATTGGGCAAGGAGGAAACGCTGAAAGGTGCAACCGTGAGGCCAAAATAGACTTTGAAAGAGTTCAGTAGCTGAGATGGGAGAAAATAAACATGAGTCAACGATAACCTTGTACCTTTAATTCAGCAATGCTGGGCCTGTAAGGGAGAGTGGAAAACCAATCTCAAACCCCTTAATGAGTTTGCATCAAAGCATCTCAGTCATGCCCCTGTGTGCAGCCATGTAGTAAAAGGTTATATGGTTAGACAAGACAAAATTGCCTTTTTGGTCTAAATAGAAAGTATCACATTTGAAACAAACTCAACATTTTCCATTACTAAGTCAATACCGTTCCTACTCTCAAAGTTGTTGGTGGCAGTATTGTGTTATAGTTCTGCCTCTCATCAGTATGGACTGGAAAGCTTGTCAAGACTGACAGGAACTTAGAGGGAGAAAATCTGCTTCAGACCTAAAACTGTGATAAAGCTTCACTTTTCAACAGAGCAATGATCCAAAGCACAAGGCCAAAGCTGCACTGGAGTGGTTTAAGAATAAGAAAGCGAATGTCTTTGTGGCCTGGTCTCTGTCCTGACTTGAATCTGTAGAAAGACTAGAAAATGGCTTTCAATAACCAATCTCCAGGCAACTTGAGATAGTTTGAGTAAATCTGCAGAGAAGAATGTTCAA
Source organism: Lepisosteus platostomus (assembly GCF_059453375.1). Lineage (NCBI taxonomy): Eukaryota > Metazoa > Chordata > Actinopteri > Semionotiformes > Lepisosteidae > Lepisosteus > Lepisosteus platostomus. Next base: position 28,802,055 of record NC_142619.1, on the reverse strand, counting down.
ATTTTGCACCAAGTCAATTTGCAAAGCTGGTAGAGATTAACCCAAAAACATGAACTGTTTTTGAACCAGTAATTGCTGCTTAAGGTGCTTCAACCAAATATTGAGTTCATTTATTTGAATATTTTTACAATGAATATATTTCATATACAGTACCTGTGTAGCAATGATACTCAAATCTGCGTACATACTAAACCTGACACTGAAGGGGCTATTTCTGCACTGTCTAATTGCATCTATGACATAAGTACCTGGATGACTCAAAATTTCCTTCACTTAAAATACAACAAAACTTATGTCATTCTTCTCGGCATCAACTTTTAAAAGCCAATGCAGTAATCCTATCTATGGATGACACTGTAGTTGAAATTCAATCTAAATTGAAGAACTTGGAGTTTATATTTGATCCACACTTGACATTTGACCCACATGTGCGAAATATTGTAAAACCATCATTCTTCCACCTCAGAAATATTGCCAGTCTACATCCTATGTTGTTGCTGACTGTGGCTGAAAAGCTGGTCAACACTTTTGACATCTCTAAAATCGATTACTGTATCACCCTACTAACCAAGGTATCTAAATCCACATTGAACCCATTTCAATATGTCCACAATTCAGCAGCCAGCATCCTGACCAGGTCATCTGCAAGTGATTGCACTGGCTTCCGATCCAGTTTTGTGTTGACTTCATAATCCCCATGCTCACCTATTAGGCTCTACGTGGCTTGGCACCTCTGTATCTGTCAGACTTACAATCTTTCTGCTTCCCATCTCACAACTTTGTGAATTAGAATTTGTCTAATTCTTGTCCCCTATCTGTCCCCCAAGCCTGGGTACACTCTGTGGGTGACAGGACCTGCTCCTGCTGTGCACCTAGGCTTTGAAATTCTATTTCTAATGATATCGGAGGGACATTTTCCCCGAGCACTTTCAGATCAAGACTCAAAACCTATTTCCTATAAGGCTTTTCTTTAATTGGTTCTTTCTGCTCCTTTACATTCCTACTGCATCCCACACCCTTGTTGTAATTTTGTGTTAATTCTGTTATTTCTCATCCTTGTGTGCTTATTATGTAAAGAGCTTTGAGAAGCCACTTTCAAAGGCACAGTATGAAGTAAAGTTAATTATTTATTATATTTCATTTTTTACTCTTTAGGTTTTGTCTATTTCCTGGAACTGCTTATGTTTTGAAGTCTTCAGTTTGAGCATTTTGTTAACAAAACATTCACAAAATGTGTGCGTCCTTGTGTAATTTCACAAAAGGGAGACCAAAGGTATGTTCTGGCTACCCTGAATGGGAAGAAGCAGTTAGAAAATGGATGGATGGAAACCACAGGAAAGGTCTAAATATTTCTGCAAGGCACAATATATGTATTTGCTCAGCATCATAAAATACATACAGACTTGATGAGCCAAATGTCCTTCTTGTAGGTAACCTATCGCACAATGTATTAATGTACATACAAATAATCTATATGAATTCTGTATATTGTATATTCCTCCCACAGTCCAAAGGCATAGTTTTAAGTTAATTGACTTCTGGGAAAAGTGGCCCTGCTGTGAGTGTGTACATGTGTCGGTCTGCCCCTTGATGGACTGGTGTCTTGTCCAGGGCGTATCCTGCCTTGTGCCAGTTGCTTGTCAGGAAAGACTTTTTCTCCCCTGCAACCCTGAAAATGGACAGATCGATTCCTATTCAATAAAATGTTGATTGCCTGTCACAAAAATACTTTATTTTGCAGATAACTGTTTTTGCAGTTACAGTATAAGAGATAATGCATTATGATGCTCAGTATACATATATAGTATAGCATATATTGTTTTCTGTATGTTTTCCTTCCTTGTTTTACCTACAGATGACAGATGATTTTTTCCTGAGTTCCATGATTTAATTCTGTTCATCTAATTAGATTAAATTAAATTAGATTTTTATTTTCATAGTGAAACATTAGTTTTACTACCAGTCTCCAGGGGCTCATTGTCATCAGACTCTAGCATGTGTCATGACTTTACTAAATTTGTGGCTAGGCTGAATTTTCGGTGTGTAGGACTATGAAGTCACATCTTCAGAGGTCATAGAACAGCTTAAAATAAAACTACAAACTGGAGGAGGTCGTTCACCCAGCTAGTGGATTAACAGTCCTCGGAATCACATTATTAAGGAATTCCACACCGTCTTCTTCAACGGCTTAGTGTTTCTTCCAGATTTCAGTTGCTGTCTGTGTAAAACTGTCTCCTGTTTGGCCTTGTATTCTCCTAAATATAATTCTCTCCTGTGGTTCTCAGATTGACTGTAATTCTGTTGTCTGTAAGATGTCCCCAGGATGCACTAAACCAAGTTCCCACATGATCTTCTCTTTAAGGCTCAACTTCTTTTAAACAGGTAAAAAGATTATCTTGGCACACTCCTTGTTCTGGCTATTCTGCTACAGTCCTGTCTAGATCATTAATATATTTCTTGTATCAAAGCTTTTCCAAGGAAGCTTTGAGATATTTTAAGCAGAACGGACGCAAATTCAGACACTTCGCATGTTTCTTACAGTCAGTACAGTTTCTTTCACAAGAACTGGTAGGCAGTCTGTTGCCTCATAGCAAGTGAAGGTTTCAAAGTTGTAACACTGAAGTTCATTTCTATGTTTTGCATCTTATATATACATATGTGTTTCCTAGATGATTACTATTGTGATTATTAGGATTGTAAAAATGCATAATGAATGAGTCCATTGACCATTGTTGTTGCATGTAAATACATAATACAGTACATTGAAGGATGATATGTAACCCAAGACAAATAAGTAAACAATGAAAGGACAACAATGTGATTTTGATAGAAATGTAAAAGTAGCTCATGCAATGATGCCTCACACAAGTGCAGAAGTAGGGCACCTAAGATTCCATCGAAGTCTGTGGTTATTCTATACTGTTCTGTTGGCTGCAAATATATAGCATACATTGACCCAATTTGTAAAAAGCACTATGAGCTGTGGTTCAGCCTGTAAGCATTAAGATTGCTTCTGTGTGAGAAATAAACCACTGAAAATCATTTCAGTGACTGTTCTACACTTTTCATGTTTTTACACCACACCGTTTTTCATTAAAAGTACGTATGGTAATGGTAAGGAACACGGCGATGCGGATAATGAAGATAATATTATTTATATTTATAATTAATTGAGTTTGTATTTACATATAAGGTTATGTTTCTGTTTGAAAGATGCTTTGCAAAAGGTAAAAGACGGAGCCAGTCCTCTGTGTCAGATCCATCACGTGTCAAGTTAAAATTGTATAGTTAAATAAAAAAATATTTATAAAGCAGCATTGTGTCTCATGGTGCTGCTGAAAGATGAAGATATAATATGTATTCAGAAAAAGATAACTATTCAAAATCACAAGTAAAAAGACATAAAGAAAAGGTATTTAAAGAGTTAAAAAATCGGGTGATTTTTAAAAAATTATTTTCGGAATCCAAGGGCAAGAAATTGCATACTCTAGGTACATACGATATGAAGTAAAACAATCTAGTTTGAGGCCACAGAGCGGCAACCGCTGAGTATAAGGTATGAGGGCAGGAAGTTAAAATCTGCGAAGGTACCTGTAATACAGCGGGCATTTTCAGTTTAAATAAAGATACCTTCTGTTTTTTTACAGGGTACCAGTGCATTGATTATAACACATGGGTGGCATGATTACTTGACAAATTCAGAGAGCATACAAGCTGCACAGTTTTGCACAAGGTGAAGCCTTTCAGTTGATTTGGAAGAGGAGTCAGCAAGCTTACAGTAAGCAATCCCTGACAAAACGGAAAGATATGGACAAGTTGAATGGCATCAGCCACCGAGTCTGAGCATTTGTAGCCAATCAAGTCACATTAATCAGTAATTAACTTAAGAAAAAAAAAACAAAATACAGTGCCATGTATTCAACTCCTGCCAATAACAGCATATTTTGATGAGTAATTTATAGAATTGTTTTTGCACATATTTTTATTCAAGACACTAATAAGAGATCACTTTATTGGCCATATACAATTTCTTGCATTAGGAATTTGTCTTTTCACAGACCCCAACTTGCTCTCCATAAGACACACAGACAGGGAGAGAAGCTTGGGGTCAGAGCGCAGGGTCTGCCATTGTACGGCGCCCCTGGAGCAGTTGGGGTTAAGGGCCTTGCTCAGGGGCCCAACAGAGTAGGATTTCTTAGCCGGCCATGGGATTCAAACCGGCAACCTTTTAGCTACAGGCACAGATCCATAGCCACAGAGCCACCACACCACCCGAATGATTATGAGAAGAAGGCTGAATTGCTGTGAAACATACAAAGTCAGATTTATTGATTGTATAATAATTTAACCTGAAATTTAATATCTACTGTATCTGAGGGAACAAAAAGAGACAGATGCATTTATTCGGATGTCAAATTAGTCTACTTTGATTACCCTAATTTTGTGAACTTTCAAACTATTCTTTTGCACCTGCAGTGGTTTAGGGCTGCCACAGTGAAGGGGTTGAATACTTATACAACTGAGCATATACAAGTATAAAAGTCAGATTTATATAAGTCTTTCAGCATTTTTTGTGTTGATTCAAAATATAAAGTCCTATTTGAGAGTATCATGAATGCAGACAGTGGGGTGAATGCATTTGCATAGTATCAATTATTCAGGATTTAATACCTTGGTATCATGCTGTAAGCAAAGAAACTGCTGGTTGCTAGTGGGGTGCATTTGAGTCTATCAGCCTAATAATGACATCCAATGCTAAATTTCTCAAATTTCAAGCATTTGACCTAAAGGTAACATACAGTATACAGCAAAGGAACAAGTAATAGGTTTATTCCATGCTGAAAAGAGAAGAAAGAAAACACAACATTTCGGCCTAGGAGCCTTCACACACCTGAAACGTTGTTTTCTTTCTTGTCTTTTCAGCATGGAATAAACCTGTTACTTGTTCCTTTGCAGCCTACGTATGCTGACACAGCTACCCACCTGAACTAATACAGTATTTGTAAAAAAAAAAACATTAGAGATGGTGCAGTAAAACTAACTGCTGTGGTGGAAGTTGAATGACCAGGCAATTGTATGTAAATATAAATGAAAGCTTATACTGTATAATGTACAGTATATAAAATTTATTTTTATAGAGATACTTTAGTTGATTTTCTTTCAATGCAACCATGGTTTCAGACTGTGAATATGAAGGGAGTTTGTACTAATAAGCATTTTCACTAAATTATGTTGGAATATGCTATTAGTGGCTCTAGGCTTTTAATATGAATTTTCCACTCTTTGCATATAAAAATCAGCTCTGCATTAGCTGCTCTGCTTTAAAATGTTCGTTTAGACAGCCTAAAATGTTTCTGTTTTAAAACCTTATTTGTTAAAGGTAACTTTGTTGAAAATAACAAAATAATATATTTTTACAGTAAGAAATCCTAAAGAGAGTTGTTGCTGGATAGGACATTTGTGTTCTGTGCAATGAGAAACTATAGCATCTTGCAAAAACTGACCGCTCGTGAAATTCTGAACCAAGGGAAGGTGTTTCTGTCATGTTTTTTTTTTTTGGGAAATTCAGATGAATAATCATTTGCTTGGGTTTCAATGCATTTCCCTTGCGTCTGTGTAATTACAGAATGTTCACTCAGCATTTGGTTAGTAAATGCGGTCTTTCACTCCACAGAGTACTTCACCTGATTCATCACTATTTCCCATCAGCCAAGGCAACTTCTACAGTTACATTTTCAGCTGCTGAGAGAAAAGTATCAAGATGAAGTTTATTGCTTGATGAATTCTGAATTTCTAACGAAGCTCGAAAAGCAGAATTCCTTGTTTTCTGTCAATTGCAGATAATGAAGAGAAAGTGCTTGTCTCAGATGCACACTCCTGCATGTGCACACACACACTCTCCTAATGAAGCTTTGCAGGGCTGCAGCCTCTGCCTGAAACTGTTGTGCTTGCTGTTAATTCACAGGAAATGACAGCTGTGGGCTGATTGACAAATCTCACATGAAATGTCACTATTTAGTGCTTTCCCCATATGTAAATTTCTAATGAGGAAGGTAAGGGGCCAACATTTGCAAGCTAATTATTCTACAAAGGATTCTACAAAGCCCGATTGCCCATTAGATTTACTTTTATTGTTTTTACTCATCAGATAACCAACAGCTTGAATTAGATTTTCAGGCTCCGTTTTGCTGAAACGTTTGTGTGGGGGGGTGACAGACAAAAAGCTCTACTCCTCTAAAATATCTGTGGCAAAAGGTGCTGCAATCCGCTCCAGTCTGCTCAACACTGTCATTTTATTTTCCTAGAAATTCTAGAAAACTTAGAATTTCTTAGTGCTCTAAATGTAGTTCACAACGGGGTGGGTGTAACAACCATTTCCGGAATGTTCTGTATCCTGCTAGCCACTCCTAAATATGATGGTTTGTTCTTCAAGATATGGCAAGAAGGGCCATAGGGCATTTGAGCCAGCATGCCAACTGATAACTCTTGTATGATATAAGAACATTAGAAAGGTTACAAATGAGAGGAAGCCATTTGGCCCCCTCATTTGTACTGACTGTTGGGAGTTAGTAGTTCATTGATCCAAGGATCTCATCCAGCCTTATCTTAAAAGAAGACAGAGTATCGACTTCAACAGCATGGCTAAGCTTCTTCTGTTCTCCCACAGCTCTTAGGGTAGAGAAGTGCCTCCTGTTCTCGGTTTTAAATGTACTTTCACATCCAGCTGTTCCAACTGCTTTTCTCTTTCACTGTTCATTTTGGAGATAATTTGCTGGATTGCCTTTGTCAGTGACTTTGAGGATTTTGAATACTTGTGTCGCGTCTCTTTGTAATCGTCTCTGCTCAAGACTCAAAAGGTTCACTTCCTCAGCCTGTCAACGAAGGGCATTCCCCTTAAGACCTGGAATGGAATGACTGATTCCAGTGCTGCAATATCTTTTTTGGTAACATGGTGAACAAAACTGTACACAATGTTGTAAATGATTATCTACTACTGTGTTATGCAATTTTAACATAACATCCCTTGTTGGAGTTCTGCATTTCTGAACGTTTATGGGTCATCATGTCCAAGAAGACGGTATTTTTAGATTTCTAGATTTTATTAGAGCTCCAGCTTATGCTAACTGCATAACACAACAATTGGCCAGGCTTTCCTTCTCAACTGAATGGAAAACTGTCATCACTGATCATGCTATATCTAATAGTGTGGATTCCTGGATAGTCTCTGTTATTTTCATAAACGGAAGATTATTGTTACATCAGTTACATAACAAAAAGCAGATTGTGCACAGATTTATTCATATACTGTATAAATAAATTCCTTTATTTTCCTGTTAGTTTCTGGCTAGGGTCTCTTCTATGAGCATTATCCATTTTCACTTCATGTTCATGTGTTTTCTCCATGTGTGCCAGTTTCCTCCCGTCTGTAAATACATGCCTCCAGGATAACCTAGGACAACTTTGATTGTGTGGTCCAATTATCCCTTCCTCCATGTCCCTGGGTTGGACTGACAAAATACCCTCACCTTGAGCCCTGTATTTACAGGATAATCTCCTGGATGCCATGCTTTCACCAGGACAGTTGGCTTTTGGGAGGATGGGTAATATGAAACAATACATTTTATTTATAAGAACTTTTAAAACACTTAAATGTTTTATGCAGAAGCAAGGGTGACCATATTGTCCGACTCCATGTTCAACAGGACACTTTGAGACGGGCTGGGATTTTAAAAGTATCCCTGGATTGAAAGATGTGAATTTGTAAATCCAGAATTATGTCTTTGCTGAGATGCAAAATTTTGCATGATGCTCATGCACAATAAACATGTATCTACACATGTAACCTTACCTAAAATAAGGCTTCTGAATGTATTGGTAATATTGTCCATCTGTCCACCATTCTATCATTGGCAGTAGTCATAAGCAGTATTACATGTGTAGTGCGTTGAGCACCAATTTCTGTCACAGCAAGGAAGTGAGATGTGAATCGGCAGATCTCAGATAGGAATGAACTATAATCCTGCAAAACCAGGAGTTAGACCATGCAGCGCTGAATACATGAGCAGAAGAAATGTAAGATGCGATTTAACAGAAAACAAGTGTAAATTACAGTATGTGAAATGATATTTATTTGCTGACGCAAAGCATCAGTTTGAATGCTCAAGCAGAACACCTCTATGGAGGAGTAAAGTTAAATGGCAGCAATATTCTCAATATCTTAAGTCAGTTGTGTTGCATCCCTATTTTGATATCAGACGGACAACCTTAAAGTGATGGAATGGTCACAGTCTGTTATGATCTGCAAGTAAGCAGAGAAATGAACCCTAAGTTAATGAGACCAAAATTTTCACCAAAAGTAAAATGTGTAAATACTTAATAGCTGTGGACAGAAGTCTCAGCCCAGAGACATGTGGAACACCCGGAACTAAGTGGAGAACATCAGATTTTACAGGGACAAAATCTCATCCAATAATCAGATGCTTTGTGAATATCTGAGTATTTTAGGTAGGTTAGTTTCGGCTTAACCTGCATGGGGCAGACCACTGGTCACAGGATGTAGGCTTGAACCCCCATTAGGCTGAGGGGTTAACCTAGGGTTTGCTGCAAGGTGGAGATGGGGCGTAAGAATGATGCATGAGATAAATGCAAAAAGAAATGTTTACGTTTGAAATATATTGCTAATTTCCTTAATGTTTATGACTAGAAACAGGTGTGCGTGTTTGACTTGTTGTCGCTATGCCTCCCAAGCCTCAGTTAATGACTTAATATTTAAAGCAGCCAGAATTTATCAGCTGGCGTCCATTAGCTAAACAGGAGTCGGGATTATCAAGGTAAAACCCCAGGATTAATTTCCTTTTGATAATTATTAATAATAATAAGATTGATATCACATGCTTCATATGACTTTGGTGTCTGTGCCAACTCAAGCTGGCACCATCCAGTGTATTCAACACTGGGTTTCTCTTCAAGGGGGGCTGTCAAGGTGGCAACGTTCAGCACCATTCAGCCTGGTGTGCAGTCTCAACTTTCAGAGCCAAAGTAAGAGCCAGATTAGCACAGGATCGGTTGCCTCCTCTCTCTGGCAGGTCTATGCACCTGCCCACTCTAAAGGGCTTGAGATGTCATGATAATGCTCATGCAGTCACCTCACCTGCTCCATTAGGTGATTTTGGACCTATAAAATAAGTAAAGTTCACAAGCTTCACCTATATTATAGAAATAACAGCCCTGAGATGTTAATTTTTGAAGCTTGATTACTTAGGAACTGCTCTTGATCTGCTGTATAGTTTTGTGTGATTTTGTAAACATGTGAGAGACTGATTGATTGCAAAAGTTGTCATTTTTTTTGTCTCGTCAAAATTCCTGACAATACTGAGAAACCACTATGTTTCACAGAATTGTCACTGAAAAGTTTAATTTTAAGCTTGTCTTTTTAATTTAACTATAAAACAAATGTTTAAATTGCCAGGTCATTTTATCAACACTTTTTATTTTATTACTGTGCTCCAAACATCGGAAAGGGGTATTCTCCATTCATCATTAAATATTTCAGTTTAAATTGTTTTTAAGTTGTGTTGCAGCGCAACAAAATAAGTGTGAGAATTTAATTTCCAATAAATCACGTCTATAGTTTAGTGGAGAAATATTCACATTGCAGTTTCCTGTGAGGACAGTCACTCTCTAGATGTAAGCAAAGTGTAAATGGTTAAATACCACAATGATTGCAATTATCGGAATTTTAACTAAGGTGTGGTTTCAAAGATTTTCATTGCCCTGGCGTCCCAGACTTTGACACTGCAGTCTCTCTTTATACATTTCTCCTAAGATGTACTTATAATGATTCGTAAATAGACAACAAAGAAGCAATTAAATCTCATATACTCATTAAAGAGTTTATGTACTCTACAGTGCAATTAATGTGATGCAAGTTCTAAAAAATGTATGAATGAAATTTGCAACACCTAATCAAACATGTTACTGGAAACTGTCAAATAAACCTTAAAGCTCGGCTTTAATATTTTCTTTCATACATACAACTAGATAATCCTCAGATAATATCACATTTTAGGATTGAACCTGTGAAATAAATATATAATACAGTATATTCATTTGCAATCCTTTTTGCTTTTTCTGCATCCTGCTGTTTGTAAAAACTAGTTTAGATTGCAAGATAAATAGCTGTATTCTGACTATATTAAACTTTGTTAAATAATAAATATATTAGAAACATAGAAGCAAACAAATAAACATTTTCTTATGTCTACTTTTTGTTTCCTGCCATTTTTTACCATAATTTTCTTTTAAAAATAAAAATCCTAAAACAGCCTTATTTGTTACAGCTTAATTTTAATTTTATTTAGTTTTTAATATTACTTCTCTTAATAATCTAACTTTTACCATGACTGTCAGAAGTATAATCCTTCAAGAGGAAAATGTGGTGATGTATAGGTTTTGTAGTTTGGGGTCCCAGTTGCAGTCTGCTTTCTGCCCCCTTGTTGCTGTTTTTACACCCTCAAGCACAGTACTTTTCATTCTTGATGTGATATACTGTAGCAGATCTTCAGCTTCTAAACTGATTAATTGTGGTCAAACATGCATAATCCATGATTACAATGTGAGCAAAATTCCACACATTTTCATTTTTTGGTTAGCAAATTGTGTGCAAATAGTTATATTCTCAAAAAGACGACAATAAACACAGAAAGTGAAATTTGACATTTCAAACATTAGGTTTTGAGAGAATGAGTAAGAATATGTTTAATTATTTCTTCAGACAAGACCCAATAAAATCTGCATAAAAAGTTTAGAATTTGTATAAACATGTTTATATACACACCGTGATCACTGTTCAGACTGTTCTGTTCTCAGGAACCCCTGAGTTTCTGCCTCCTGATGTTGCCACATCTACATTTGAGAGATCACACTTGCATGCTTTGTTCCACAGGTGGGTGGTTTGACATTGCCTTTCACCCTCTCTGACCACTCCAATGGCCTTTTTCACTTCTGACTTGTTGAGCCACCACATGCTCAAAACGAATAGCATTTCAGCTAGCATTCTCACCTGTACTGAAATCTGTGGGCTAGGCAGTGTGCAAAACTTGACCAGGCTTGGGCACAGGGCTCAGCAGCGCATGTGCAGGTGAAAAGAGACGATAATTGTCACAGCAATGACACTGAAGGAAAATCACACACTTTAAGGAACTTTATCAATCCAGTAGTTTTTAAAATTGTTCAAGCATTACAAGCATAGGAAGCAGCTCCTTTCTTACTAGTATCAAGTCTTTGCAAAGATAATCAAATGGTTTGCCTATCTCTCACCCAAGTTGAAAATTACCATCTCTTGTTATAGATGTTATCATTAAGCAGTAACCTGGTGTATTTTTAAACTTATCTAGTCTTCTACAGAAGAATCACAAATGTTTCAAAAGTATTTTTTTTAATTTTCTTAACATGGAAGTCATTTGTCATTCAGAATTAATTGGAAGAGTGACAGTGGAAAGTTCCAAACACATACAGTACCATTCATTAATGGCTCTTATGAACCACCCTTGTGATGTGAAGTTTAGCCTATGATTCAAAATGGGAGCATTTGTCTCAGACAATTAATTATGCATTGAAAATTACTTCTGAGAACTAAAAATGAAACATAGTTTAAGTCCTTTTATGAGACTATGACCAAAGGAGCAAAGCTTTCTTCCCAAATGCTGTGTATTTTGAGAACTGCAAAAGTCCTGTTCCTCTGGTGATATGACATATGAAAGTCTGCCCAGAATGACTTTCAGACCAGTATGTAACAGAACCTCAGTCTGCCCAAGGAAAGACGGGTTCAGTCCATAATTTATTACAGATCAGAAGTGCGAATAAGGCAAAAAAAATTAAATAGTACCAAATAATAGTAAAACTGAAATGAATCCCTTTTTCAACTACAAAGACCTCTAAGGTCTATGTTAGAGGCAGGAGCAAAACCTACAGAGAAAGTCATCATCATCTGTTAACAAAAATTTCAAGGCTCAACCTTTTGTGTGTTTGAAATTAAAAATAAGATTAAAAGCTGAAATTAAAACCTTACTTTAATTTTATTTGCCTGCAGCCTGTTTGATTTTTATAATTCTGAATATCATTACCTGGTTTTATGTACTGCCCTTACTGCTCACTGGCCTTCAGTAATACATAACAGTGATGTGATTTTTATCCTCATTCAATAGTGCACATTTTCTTTTGATTGAAAATGGAGTGATTAAGCTGTGTTACTTCAGTTATTCCATGCTTCTTAGGTATAGATTCAGTTTTCTAATAAGCCTGTAGAAACCCACCCTTGAATGATTCTTATAAATAGCATCCCTGATTTTACATGGGTATACACAGGATTTACCATTTTCAAGTTCTGATTGTGGTTTTATAGTCTTGTGAGTGACAATTTAACTGAAGTTCTCACCTTAAAAGATATTTTAAAAAACAAACCCACAAAGGAAGAATCAAGATAAGAGTAATAAACATAAAGATTGAAAATATACCGTGCATCTACTTGGACACTGAACAGCAGGTTGTACACACATGTACTGTACAATACTATATGGGTAAGGTTCTTTGTCTGCTTTGCTTGCTACAAAAAAAGTGTTTAATTTGCATCCTACCTCTTTGCACGACAGAAGGTGTTATTTAAAAATAAATACAGATTGAAATGACAGTGTAGGGGTAGAATCAGAAGATTGCAAAGACCCTCTGACCCATTTTCTGAGGAGTGCAAAAACGATACGCTGACACCCACATGGAACTTTCACCAGTCACCAGTCACTCTGCTTGGCAAGCTTACAATAGCTCTAGACCCTTAAAGTTGTATTCTTTATCGCTCCTCTTTCATTCAAACGGATTTCTTTAGGTATTGTTCTTCTGTTAAGTCCCCTGTCGTTTACAAATTTCAGCACTTGGAGAGGTCCAGGAGTTAATTATTAATGTTCATATGTGAATAATGAGCCAAATGACCTGTCCTCTTCTTCAGGCCCTTCTTGTGTTTTCTGTTCTCTTGCACTGAAAGGTGGTTTGGAAAATGTGATGTCATCACCTTCTTATTGAGCGGGGTTCCGTTTGGGGCACTCTGACCCGTTTTAGTGATTGCAACGAGTGGGTAACAGCGCCACCTTTGTTGGAAGCACTGCAGTTTTTGAATCAGCCATTTGTAAAGGGACCTTGGCTGGGTGAGGGCAGAACAATGTGAAAGGAATGAGATATTGCTAAGGGAAAGCATATTAAAGCCAAGGGAAACTACAAGAGTAACGTTGGAATCTAACTTCTTCAAACAGGAAGAAGAGAAATCCTGTAAGTTATTAATTGTGATACACGCATGGCTTATATCCAAAGCAAAATTTAAATTCACATGGGGCCACCGTTGAAACCTCTACCTGAGATTTGAGCCACTACTTTTTGGTGTTGTTATGCCTTCTTTGTTTTCACCAGGTAGGAAGCTACAGTATTACCAATTTGAAGTGTAACAGGGCTCATTTAGCTCTTGTGTCTGTTCCAGAAATTATGTCACCCCCTTGAAACTATAATAGTAGGGAATTCCCCAGCAGGAGAAGGGAGTGCCAGAATTTCCCGCTGCCTGGGGAGTGGCTCTGGGTGGCTCTAGAGGCCAGAGACGCCTGTGAGCATTGGTGATCTAATCCGGGTGGGATTGGAATCGGACCAGTCGCAGTGTCATGCTGATTTCTGGACCTCAACTGTTATGCACATACAGTAATCTTTGTTTTATGTGAATCACACACTCTCAACTAGTGTAGTGGCTTGAATTACATAGTGTATGCGATGTAAATCACGCAAAGCCTTTGATGCTGAAATCAAAGGTTTGGGAAACTTTGGTGAAACTGATGCCAATCTGCTCAGTTGCATTCTATGAACACATCAAATCCTCACTTTTGCTCTTAACACACCCATTGTATCTGAAGCTAATACTGTAGGTCAATACAGATTGCAGAACATGCCCTTCTATGGCATGTTTTTTTTTAATTAGAAGAATAAATAAATATTTCTAATGTGTTCTTGAGGGAAAAAAAATATTTGAGTTAAGTGCATGGTTCAACTCCATAAAATCATAACTTTTCTCATTAAAATATTTGTAAAGTGTAAATTGATGAGTTTCTAGTGGTCAAAGTAAGTGTGTTCATCAAAGGAAAATATTACTATTTATTACTAACGGAAAGTTGCTGTGTGGGGTTAGATATAATGTGTCAGAGCAGTCCTGTGTGGGAGGAACTGCTTCTTTTTCTTTGTTAATATACAAAACATTTAATCAGACCGGCCCAATCATCTGTTCAAAAAGGGAAGAAGCAATTTCTCATTTAATCCCAGTCTTAGTTTTTTGAGTGTTTATCCAAATTCCAGTCTTTGTGATTGAACCTACCATTACCACAGAGATAAGAGGCTGCCTTTATAAAAATCCTGAACATGAATCACGTTTTACTAAGTGCTGGAAATGAAAGTCTGTGATGGCAGCAGATCATGCTGCAGTGCAACACTAATAAACTGCATTGAAGACAGATGCACTTCTGTATTAATAGTCAAAATTGCAGCCCAGAGTGTGTCATTCTGAGATAGTAAGAAGAGATATTGTGGAGATAAGTTACACAATTTTTTGTTTGTTTCTGGGTGACTTTAAATAAAACATTCTGACGAAGCAGCCTTTTCAGTTTCTAGATCTGATGGTCTGATATAAAAGAAGAGCATTTGATATCTTACAGATGAATTATCTTTCAACTTTATCACAATAACTACACAACAGGAAGGAGGAAAGCAGAAATAAATGCTGTTGCTTATTTTTAATGTTAATACATAAGGATAAGTAGCATTTTCATTTGTTTATCTTCTATTCCATGAAATGGGTTTACAGTGGATCCTTTTCTTTTGAAACATGAAAGAAACTGTTGCAATACTGGGAAATGGGAATAGTAAAAGTCATTTTGCAAGAGAGGAAACATGACACTTCTGTCTCGATGGGTAAGGAGTCACTAAGATAAAAAGCATACAACCCAAACCCACTGCTCTAAACGCATTTCATACATTATGCCTAATGGGTTGTGGCCTAGTTCTGTGGGTCCTGCAACCGTGTACTCTCTGTAAATACTCACACACAAAAACTTTGGTTCAGTACCAAACAACTGAGGGCTTGGGTACACAAGAGGGTCTCCTAACTTGCATTCTGCGCATGAAGGGTCATCCGTCCAGCTTTTATCACAAATCCTCTTAATCCTGCTACGGGTCATGGCATGTTGGAGCCTATCCAAAACCACAGGATCAAGGAGAAACCACAGCCTGTGCTCACCATCTAGATAAACGAATTCAGCAAACCTGCAGGTCTTTTTGGGAACTTGGACAAGCACCTGGAAAAAAAAAAACCTATGCAGACTTGGAGGATGAACATGCAAACTCTACATACAAGGTACCTGGGACAGGACTTGAATCAAGCATCCAAGCATTGTGAGGAACAATAAACTTCATTATCTAGTTGTAAAATAAATTAGACAAATTCAGCATTTTTCTCTGGTCTTGAGGAGTTTGGATTGCAAAATCCTGGTAAATGTTGGCTGTTGAGTTCTACAGCTGTGAAGGTCTGTACTACTGGCACTGGACACTCCTGTTGGAAGATCTTAAGCCTCTGACAGGAACTTAAATATTGTTATTAGCCAGCAGTTAGCCACTGCCTGTTTTGCATTAAACAATTCATTTACCTCATCTCAGTTGTCTTCTGTTCTGCAGATCTTGTGTTTATTCATATCAATACCCTCCTACAAGTCACAGGGTGAACCTGCAGTGACAGACACAGTCTGATCATTTTTAAAGATAAGAGACAAATATCTTGCACTGCAAGTGCTGTAGGTGGATTAAACAGGAGGAAGTGAAACATCATTTTTAACTAATCTCAGCTGATCATTGTTATGTTTTTTTGTTTCCTGCAGACTGCAGTACAAATTCAACTCTAGTTGTGTGTTTTACAATGATATTTCTTTCAAAAAAGATGATAAGGTATCCCATAAAAATCCTGAAATCATGTTTTACAAGATAAGGTAGGGAATTTGATTTTCTTGCATGGTAATAATGTATTCAAATACACTGTGAACAGAGTGGTTACACAGGAAGAGGAAAAGTACTGTAAAAGATAGCCTGGTGGGTTGATTTTAATGGTACATTGCATCATAGGTCTTTTCACGCTAAAACAAGTCAGTTTATTTACAAGATGGCATTTAAATTACCGGGAAATATGAAACTTCATTCCTAGAAAGTTGTTTGTTGTCCACAAGACGATCAACTTTAGTCAGGAGAGTGGCAACAATGCAGCTCAGCCAGGAAGGCCTTCCTATAACACAAACGCCTTTTGTTTACTCAAGCACTTCTCATCATGTCTAAGAATCCCACAGCCTTGACACCGGAGCTCTTCCACCAATCAGGCAGAAGTATAGCCACCTCAGAGATGCACTGTGGAAGCCATTCTGTGCCAGCAAAACCACACACTAACTCTATCACCGGAAGACACCTGAATTATACTTTTGAGGCTGGGGCATTTTACATAAAATAATTTTTAGCACTGTGCTGGATTCAGCCACTCGTTTGCTTTCTAGAAATTGCTTAATCGGAAATGAGGCGGTAGGCATGTTGGGTTATAGGTTGCATAGAAAGACCAACAGACACCAAAACAGTGCATACATATTACAGCATCTCAGAACCAGTGCAAAAAAAAGACCAGGAACTGGTCATTCAGAATCTCATTGAAAATAACTCATTCTCCTTGAACACTTTTCTGCCACAGTACAGTATATTGATCTTTGGTTTAGATTTTTCCCTCAACAGCAGGGGGTATTAGCTAATGTCCATGTGCTGCACATCTAATGAAAAGCTCCTTGTTGGTCGTTATCTCTTAGTTTTCATTTCAGCGTAGCTCAGTGAATGAATTAGACTTTTCTATATTTGTTTTCAGTTGCAAGTTACAATGAGTGAATCGCAAAAACTCATGCTATTTATTTATCCAGCAAATAGAAAAACATTTTAGGAAAAAGTATAAGTGCCTTATTAGCTTGCTTAAAGCAGTGACACAGTGGTTAGCATTACTGCCTCGCAGAGCTGGAGCCCTGGGTTCAATTCTGGAACTCTGCATGGAGTTTGTATTTTCTCCCCACCTTTCAATGGGTTTCCTCCAGGTGTTCCAGTTTCCTCCCGCAGTCAAAAAGACATAAGTGATTTACCTTCTGGGAAAAATGTGCTTGGTGTAAATGTGTGCATGTCTGTGTCTGTCTGCCCTATAATGGTCTATCCGCCTGTCCAGGGTGTGTCCTATCTTGCACCTGTTATATTCCGGATAGGCTCATCCTCTGAATTGGAGAAAACGATTGGAAAATAGGTGAATACTGAAACCCAGAAGACTGAGGGATGCTGTGGACTGGAGCTAGAGAACACAATTCCAGTACACAAATGAGACCTGTATGGAAGGGCATTTAAAACCAAGAACAAGAGGCACTTCTTTACCCAAAGTGTTGTGGGAGCATGAAACAAGCTACCTAGCCATGATTATTAAGCTGCTACCCTTGTTTCTGGATGCATAAGATCCATATATTAACATATCACTACTAAATGGGCTATATGGACCAAATAGCCTCCTCTCCTTTGTACAGTAATTGACCAACCAGAAAGCCCTGTACGAAACCAGTCACATTCACCCTCAGGGATCTAGCTTGAAATTAAACAATATACCTCGGAAAGAAATTCTATTTCAACCTTCAAATGCTTCCCGTGGGTAACAAATGCAGAGTTATTTTAGCCAGCACTCTGCATGCAGGGGATGTTCTGCTGCACACACAGGGAGCTGCACATGAAAAACGTCAACCTGCAGCCAGTGTTGAGAAAATGATGTTAACACTGCTCCCACAAGTGTAGGGCATCATCCAGCCTGTCAAACGTTACAAATTTGGTTTTGCAGGAAGTGGCACTGATAAGGAGGCTCATGCTACAAAAGGGGAACCTCCCTTTCTCTGTAAAAACAGTTTAAAATTAGTTTCCCGACAGTATGTCAGTACTAGATCTTGACATTTCTATTGGGCTTTATTAAAATTCACATACAATGCTTTTATATCACCTCTGCAGCACACTATTACTAAATGTGCTGTGTAAGTTGGCACATTTGCATCTAAAACTTCATTCTCCATTTAGAAAATTTAGAAAATTAATGTTTTAATAGACTAGCTTTTTATTTCAGATTGCAGAGAAGCTCCTGTACAGTATACTGTAGCTTCTATGAATTCCACATGCAGAGCTAGTGTGCTATAAGAATACATTTATTTCCTGTCTTTGTGTAGCCTTCTGTATGCAGCGTTTTTCTCAACTGTCAGGCCTGTGGTCTATATTAGTGTGACATGGATATGTTGATTATCGTAAACTAAATATTTACTAGAAGTCATATGGCCAGGGGGTTTCTAAGTTAAGTCATGCACAAACCAACCAATGGTTTAAGAGCCACATGCTAGTCTGAGAAATTATTTTCTGTGCTGAGAGGTAAATTCAAAGACACACCTCTAGCATTCTGCAGAGTAGCAACAGTTCTCTGTGCTAACAATCAAACGTCTTCTTTTTCATCCGGGCTCTGTGCTTCCTTAGACTCAGGTCCTTAAAAGGCAGATTCAAGCAAATGGAATGATTAATGATAATCAAGATTGTTCAATCATTTGCAAAACACTTCAGAAAATGTTAGAAACCATGCATTTTATAAAAAATAATACTTGATACAATGAAGAAAAAACATTATTTCAGACATCATTTTAAAGCTTTGTGTCCCAGAGAAATTTGTAAACTATTATTTTAACATTTTCACAGGAGGATACAGGTGCTCTGCAGAAAATAAACACCATCTTAAAATATGTAAGTATAGGAGATTAGCAAATCATTTATGGAAATCACAAGATCAGGTAACTTAGATAAAAATGTTTCAGTATATGCTTTAAGGCTCTTTCTATGATACAGCTCTGTTCACACTAGAGTCTTTTCAGATATTTGTAATCCGTTTACCATCTTAGTTGGGGGTGGCATAGCATAGTGCTCAAGAGCTCATGGCTGCCATGTTGTGGGTTCAAGTTTCTGCTGCAAATACTGCCATTGTACCTTTGACTGAGGTATTTAACCCCGGTTAAACAGTTCACCCAGCTGTCTTATTGGGAGCCATTCTCTAGTCAATTAAATGCAACAAAAATCAGGATGCGTTCTGGCCTGATGAGATGGTGTGAACTTTTCCTTTTACATTCAAATTAGCTGAAAATGTGACCTTAAAATTGCTCCAAATAACTGGAATATTGTCAACATGTAAAAATGTGGAAGCATGTTGTGAATTTGTATTTGATCAGCTGTAGCACATAGACAAATTTGCTTGGAGGTTTTCAGGTTTAAATTAAAATGATGCAAAAGACAAGACAGAAATGGAGAAATTGTTTTTTTAAGGGTCTGGCCTGAATAACTAAACAGTACTATTGTGGACATAACAGTGCATGGTAGATAAAGAACACTCTACACAGTTGTAGCCAGAATCTAATGCCCTATGTACTAAAGTAGGCAGATCTTTAATGTAATTAATGTAATTTAGGATTCTTGTGACCCTGAATTGGAAAAAGCCATGAGAAAATATGGGTGGATGATTTCGGAACAAGGGCCTCCAGTTTGAATTTCAGCACCAGTTTGTTAACTAATTCAGCATCGGGATCATAGTCATTGATGGCCTGTATTGACATATTTCATTTTTTCTTGTGCCTACACTGTACTGTAGGTCTAAAATAACCATAGAAGCAATCATTTTATGAAATGCAAAGTCCATGTGTACAGTATATGTTAAAGCGGATACAATGTCAGCTTCACAGAACAACTAACACGGTATGTTATGTCTCCTTAGCAAGTTCCCCTTTTTCCAATTTCCTGTGCATTAACCAGTCCTGTGGATCTTAAACATAGATTGTGGTTTTCTCTGTCAAATGTACAGTAGCTGCTGACCTGTATAGTAGAGCATACAGCACCGATGTAACCTGGGAAGGTATTGGTGACTATGTTACAGTATGTATCTTGTGTATCTTATCTCATCCTTTTCCTGCCAGCATTCAGTAATTATTTGTATGTTTTCCCATACTGTAGGTTTATGGCAGGCCTTCATAACATATCATTTGCCTAACTCTATCATTAGTGCCTAACAAACCATTAGTTCATTTCTTCCTGCTTTGCATAAACACATCTAAAAATGCAGTGTGTGTTAAAAGGCAGTTGTTTTTGTGCCTCTACTGTTCCTCCTAACCACGCCTCGCTCCATTAAATCCTAATTTTCCTCAGAATAATGAGACTAGTAAATAGGATCATACGGTATTAAACAAATAAACATCATTGAAACCACTAAGCTTTTCCACTAGATATTATGGTATTATTCTCATGGAATCCCCTTTTAGCATATGAAATCTTAAAAGACAGAGTGTACAAGTCCAGCATTCTCTCTAATATCTAGGCACAAACCACTCCCACTGGATAACTCCCGTGAAATTAAAGTGAAAGGAATGGAAAAGCATGATTCTCCCACTCTTAAGTTACATCAACATACATTACTGTACAACACCTAAATTAATATGCAACTCTTCAGTGTATTATACACAGATGACAGTTTTCATCCAGAAGGAGTATGGTCCAGTTTCAGGCATGATCCCAGCTGAGGTCCACTGCTGTTTGAGTGCAGGGTGGCAGTTCAGGTCTGGCTCACTGTCCCTTGCTTTCTTCATAGCTCTGTGGGTTAACTGCCCTGACCCAGCAATATTCAGTGTGCTCCCCTCCCTTCAGAGGGACTGATACTGGCCATTGAGACTCTACAGGCCTTGTGAAATACATACAGCACCGTGGAGCAGGAATCCTACCACAATAAGAGCTGGAGCAACTGGTCCCGTAACAGAATAAAATTACAGACTGCATCGCAATGGTCTGATGAAAAAGGGGAGAAGAAGACATGTTATGAACTGGAAAACAAAAAGACTACGGGATGTTATTTAAAAGCGTCCCCCCGAATCCTTTCAAACAGGAGATGAATTAATGTAAAGATGGTGGGGGAACTGGAGCAACAGCAAGCAGTGGGTACTGCAAGGCAGGATACGCCCTGGATGGGACACCAGTCCCTCACAAGGCACACACAGACACAAACACACACACTCCCACCAGGGCCTGTTTTCCCAGAAGCCAATTAACCAACAGAATGGTTTTGGACTCTGGGAGGAAACAGGACCACCCAGAAGAAACCCTTGCAAACGTACTGTACAGATTCCACAGAGATAGCACCCTGGGTCTAATCACTGGAACACCAAACCCTTTCATTAACATATCGATTTTATTTTCAATACTATTTGAGTTGATTTTGCTTTGGTTTAGTAATTCAACTGTTTTTGGCTGCCTATACAGTAGCTCCCTCTTTCGGTTAATTAGTTCTCGATTGATTTTGCACTAAAACGATTAATTGTGTCAAGATGTTTTATGTTTCGGTTTTGCTGTTAAGGGAAGGCTTTCAACCTCATTTTCTTTCCTGTCCTAAATAAGCTGCGCCAGCTTCGAGACCTTCGTGCATCTTTTGGTGTCAGTCAGGTTTCTTAGACTTCTAATGCAGCTGATTCCATTGCACAGATACAATGTAACTGAAGCCACAACTGCAATGGCATGGAATTAAATAGGCTCGCTGACTACTCTAGAGGAGTCAATTAAGTAAGGCATTTGTCACACTCTCAATGCATCCCACTGGAAATCAAAATTACAGAAAACAAATACACTTAAAGCAAAAAAACACCATCTAAGGTGTTCCTTTCACGACAGGTTATACCTGAATTATTTTTTAGTATGTTGCCCAGCATCCTTACCGGTATCTGCAAAAGCTTTCTGATGAAAGATAATCAGGCATTTGTGTCAGACATTTGATAAGTTCAACCAAGTAACACCTAATTGCCATTTTTGTAATTAATAAAAGCATAATTATAACAGAAATGCTTTCCATCATGAACGATCAATCTGATGTATTTCCCTCTAGGTCTTACATTAGGTTGACTTTGGAACAAAAAATGTGTACTGTCAGGCTGACAGGAATAACCAAAACATACATTTCTTCCATCTTAAACAGCAGAGTTCAGTATGTTGTCACAGAAGATACTATCCACATTGGAGTTAGAATGTCCTGTTTCTCAAACTAAACATTTTACATGTTCTCATTACAATAACTGTTTATTAGAATGGACTACACTGCACTATTAATCTAACAAATCACATGCACTTTACATGGTTTCAGGCATAAACACCAGTACTTCACAACGAAACAGTACAAATTTTATGTTCGATTCATCTTAGACTATGGGTAACTTTGTATTTCTTATGCATCTAAAACCTTGGGGTTGTCAGATCGTGAATATAATGTACTGTAAATGATGAGGAAAACAGCTTTTTTTTTCTTTGGAAAGATGAATATTTTTATAATAGAAACGTATAGTGAAGACAAGAGGGTTCAGTGCTGCATCTGAAAAATTAATAGTTGATGCATTTTAAAACTGAAGAGGCACAAAACGCTATGAGCATCTGGAACAAATAACCCAACAAGGTTGTGGATGGTGACTCTCTAGACAGCTCCGGTACCATGCAGGCTTAGAATTGTGGGTTTGATGTAATCAACCAAAAATGGCTGTCCAGGTGTGAACATGTGCTTGGCATTTTTTTCCCAGGACTGTAAGTGCCAGGAACAATACAGTATCTGACAGTTGTTGTTTTTTTCTTATAAGAGCAGAATAATGAGAAAAATGCAGATAGTCTAGGAGGACAGACTTTATTAAAGGGTGAAAGGAACAAGGAAGGAGCAGTAGATGACAGGTAATAAAAGCAACAATGCACATGCTGAAAACTGAAAAAAGCGAAAATCTATTTGTTCATGACAGTCAGAACAGTAAACAAGAACCCAAAGTCCTTTACCAGGCTAGCAAAAATGTTTCTGACAACAATAAACATAATTAAACCTTTAGTTGAAACCTAAAAAAAGTGAGCTAGAACAGAGATTCCCCTTCCTAGGTCCAGAGTCCTGCTGGTTTTAGTTCCAGGTGGACACATTGACCTTCTCCTTTTTCTGTTTGCAGATTTTATGTTATCTATGAAATGCAGTAGTGAAAAAACAGCCTCCAAAATGTTTCAGAGACCTAAAATTAGCTAACAGATTAGCTATGTGACTGAAAGCTCTGCTAAAACAAATACAGTAGGTTTGTGAAGCACCAGGAAATGGGCTTGAGAACCCCAACTATTGTAGGTTTGTGTCTCCCTCCAAGAACGTGCCAGACAGGAAATATGTATTATTACTTGTTCACTCCTAGTTTAGAAAGCCAAAATAAAATAATTATACATGCATAAATTGAAAGAACAGATGGCGTTTTATTCATTCACAAAGGAGGATATAAAAACCAAGCTTCCCCTCCTCTTACAGATGGTTTTCAATCTATCCAATGAACTGGATGTGGATGCACCTCTATTACAAGGCTTACAGGTGGCTGCATATCAGTTTTGTGTCAAGTGTGTTTTTATCTGGTTTGCTGGTCTGGCCCCTTTCCAAGATCTTGTATTTCTGGCTCTTCGTTTGAATTAGCATCAAACTCTAAGAATACTTTTCCTTTCTTCTTCTTGTAATTAGAATGTGACCGAGCTACTGAAATTGGCATTGTTTCAAATACTGCAGCAATCACAGCGCACATCTAGACAATACAATTCAACACAATACATACACTGTATTTCTGAAAACCATAGAAAAGCTTCTCTAAATCAAATGTTTTAGCAAATACAGCCATTTTCAAATGACCTTTAAAAGAATATATGTGGATACTTCAAATACAGGGAATGGTTTTCTTAAATTTGGAATTCCGATAGAAAAACTGTCTTCAGAATAGTTTAGGTGGGTTGCCAAAAAATCTTCACATTAAATACTGTATTTAGAAATCATGTTGCAATGGAGAGGCGGCATGAAAAATTGTCTGTATTAAAAGCAATAATAAAAGTACCTCAAACATCCAATGAAGTCTTTCTGGTTGTGAGATAAAATGTTCAGGTTAATTTAATCCAATAATCCAATTGTTCTTGCAGATTCATGAATGCAATTACAGTTGTTATTGTAATTCCTGGCTGTTTGTTGTAGCAGTTTCCATCCATCAGGATTTAAAAGCACTTCTTGTCCTTGGAGTGTGCACATTGACACGGTACAGGTAATAAGAAATCAATGAGCTGAAAAACCAGCCAATGTTTGGTTCTCATATCTTTAATTGTGTAACATTTCATACAGTAGATCACAATATTGCCCAAATCTTTCAAATACATGCCAGCTTGTGTCCTGGAAAATAAGCTTAGATGTTAAAATATTGACAATTATTAAGCACACAATAAGAGGTACCTTATATTCCTATGATGTTCTAATAGTGCTATTTACTGTGCTTGTCCCTTTCTGGTTTTTTATTATATAGTTTAGCATTTAATTGTTAAGATATTTTTGTCAATTGTGATGTGAGTTTGTTGACAGGGGGTTTTGGGATTCAGGATTTCCCTAATCACACCGTAAACGGTTGAATTGGGGGGCAGATTTATGTTTACATTGTTGTATAATGTGTTTAGCAAGTTAGGTTGCTATAAACAAAGAGTTTCTTAGGTTACTGTAGATAATCCATTTCAGAGTTGGCATGCCTTCAGTGTTTACCAGTAAATGAAACTTCTTCCTTCTTCCGCAGCTTCTTTGTTGTATACAGTAAGTCAGGTGGAAAAACGACAGTATTTACAGATATCAGATGTGGAAGACTTCATGTTGAGGCTCTAAGTATTAATGTTTTGTGCATATTATTTGATATGTACAGTAACTTTATGAATGTTGTATTGTTTTTTGCCACATATCCCTTTAGGCCAGCTTTTTTCATACTACTGTATATACATGATCCATCTTGGCTTAAACTGAATATAGTACTACATTTAAAGGCCCTTGATTGAACAAATGGGTTGGATTAATTGCTATACTCCTTATCACTCAACAGGTGATTTAGGGTGACTTCTAAAACATAGTGCATTGCGGCTCACCAGGACCAGAGTTGGGGACCCTGTGTTTAGTGCAGGGGTCTCAAACCCTAGTTCTGCAGGATCTCCAGACCATTAAGTCTTATATTTTGTCCCGAATCACTTTTTTAAAGATTAGGAGCGCTTGGAAGCTGGTCAATTAAGTGATCTCCAGTTCTCAAAGTCTGAAGAACCTTCAGACTTTTTTCCAAACAGTCTCTGACACATTTAATTTAAAAGGAAACTGATCTAAGTTTAATTGTTCCAAGTCTTTAGATTTTTTATTTAATGGCCTATAAAACTTGCTGGATAAGGGATCTCTAGGAGCATGGGAGATATTTGGTGAAGGGTATCATATATGTTCAGTAATAGCTAAAGTCAATTGGAAGTTCATACTCCGAATTTTATCATATACTATTTGCAAGTAATGACAGCCTGTAATTTGATTACATGCTGTACCTTGTACTTGAGACATTGGTGGCTGAAATCTAAATTGGGTCTTTAATCAGCCTAAACACAGATTCACAAAGAGGGTAGCTCTGTCCTCCATTCAGTGGCTTATATCTGTTAGGGATGCTGTCTTGCAAAGTAATGGTGTGCTTTTCACAAGACAAGCATGCCTTTTTCAGCACTAAATTCTGTTATCAACTGGTGATGTGGAATACGGGAGTTAAAAAGTGAAAAACACTACAGTGTCTATCTAAAGTTTTCACTTCCTTTGGCTTTTTCACATTTTACTGTCACCATATAGAATCACTATGTATTTATCTGGGATTTCTTTGCCCTTGATTGACACAAACCCTCAATAATGCCACAGAGAAAACAAAAGTCTACAGATCCTCGTAAATAAATTATAAATATAAAACAGAAAATAGGTGATTGCATAAGTTGGCACTCCCTTTACTATGACACGCCTAAATATGCTTTAGTGCAATTGGATATCTTTAGACGTCACAAGATTTGTTGGATGGAGTCCACCTGTGTGTGATTAGGGTATTTCACAGGTTGTCCTCAACAATACTAGTCAGGGAGGCCACCAAGAGACCTGTAACAACTCTAAAGCAATTACAGTCTACCATGGCTGAGATGGGAGAAACTGCATCAGACAAATGTCTGAGTGCCTCACAGATTTGATCTTCTTGGGAGAGTAATAAAAAAACTCACATCGAATCTCGACTACACTTTTCTAGACTCTGAGACCAAGTGGAAGGAGATTCTGTGGTCTGACGAGACCAAAATTGACCTTGGCTTCAACAGTAAGTACAATACTGTTTGGTGCAGGCATAACAGTGAACATCACTCTGAGAACATCATCCCTGGTGATGCATGGTGGTGGCTATGGGGAGGCTTCACTGCATCAGATCCTGGAAGACGTATGCAGACCGAAGGAAAACTAGATGCAGCATCGTACAGGGAAATCCTGAAGGAAAAACTGCTGCAGTGTGCAAGAGACATGGGACGTGGGAGAAGATTTATCTTCCAGGTCGTACAATGGGCCAAAACGTACAGCCAAAGCCTCACTGGAGTGGTCACTGGAAAGTCAATGTTCTGGAGTGGCTCAGTGAAAGCCTGGACCTCAATTCAATCAAGAATCTGTGGTAACATTTGACCAACAGTTCCGCTCCAACCTGAGAGAGTTTGAGCAATTTTGCAAACAAGAAAGGGCTCAAATTGTAATGTCTAAACATGTTAAGCTGATAGAAACTTATTCATGAAGATTTATGGGTGGGCAATTTGTCTTTGTAAAGAATTCACTAGGATCTGTAGAACTTTGTTTTTACTTTGACATTACAGAGTGTTTTCTGTCAGTATGTCAAACCTTCCAGGTTAAATGCACTATGATTCCATATTGAAACACAATAAAATGTGACAATGTTGTATTTGGCAACTCTAGGTTGCATAAAAATACCCCTTTATCACCTGCTGGATTTTGGCAAAGATTCTGTCATCTGTGATGATATCATTCCTAACACTAGGGCTGCTCTGAATTTTCTGTAGTCTACACAGGGGGCAGGAAATGATTTGAAACTTTAAGGGGATATTTTACATGAGGTACATGTAGTGAAAAATAGCTGTTACTTGTTAGGAATTAACTACTAAATGTTTGGAACACTGGTTAGGAAGACAGAACAAGAATAGACCGTTGACCTGCCTGCACACACATACAGCTCACAAGCCCCCCCTTCACAGACGTCGTCCCCCAGTCTCCCCAGCTACTGAGCGGCCGTCTGACTCATTTCATCTAGTCTTCGTGGGCAGAGGTTCCAGTAGCCTCGTCCTCCTCAGGCAGGCCAAGGCCAGATCTACCTCTCAGATGCCTCAACCACTGAAATATTAGGAGTTTGTCTTAGGCTGCTGAACCTAAATTGGCATGTACCTTTAATGACCTTTAGTGGGTTGTATTGAAGCTACATTCTTTGACTGAAATTTTTTATGAAAAATGTACCATTTCCAGTACTCAATGGATATAGCTGTTCACGTTATTCATGACGTTTGACAGTCCATTAAATTAAAAAGAACTGATACGTAGAAAAGGGCTGAATTGTGCCCACTACAGAAAACAACACACATTAACTTCTTTGATTTTAGTTAGCTTTAATCTTCACTTGCATTGTAACAAAATTTCAAGCGTGGCTGATAAAGTTAACATTCCTTTGAGAGTTTCTCAAAATAGCTTGCAATTCAAACTTTGCATTAAAAATGTTTTGCGTTTGATTCGTTACATTGGAAAACGGATTACATAGAAAAAATTGAGAGCCTAACTTTCATTGAAAGTACTGTACATTAGCTACTACAAGCAATTACAAATGTGCTTCTTTGTAAGATATAGCATCAAAATTATTTTTTTCATTTGGCTATTTTGAAGTAAAGCTACTTTACAATTAGTTTTGCAATATAATCACATTGTGACTCTTACTGCTTAGTTCATGCCGAACATTATTAAAGAGCATATTAGAAAATACAAAATAATGTAACCAGTACAAACTTGTTTCTCGTTTTACAAGCAATGTACAGTAATACTGTCTTTTGTCTCACTTTTCAACAGGATTAATGTTTTTTTATTACAGTTGATTGTTAAAATCTACTTACTATATTTTTCTAGACAAGGACACATAAACTAGTTAAGACATAGCATAATAAGTTAAATTGATACACACAGCTTAATGTTACAAACACCGAATCATATTCTGCTAAAAAGGAACAGAAATATCACCGTGAACTCCAAAAATGCAGAATTCACATTTGCTCAAATACTTCTGTAAGTCTTTGCAAACACATGTTCCAAAGGCAAGAGATGCAAAGCAGAAAAAACACAAGTCTTTACTGCAGATTACGGGATTTCTTACAGAGAAAGCCTTTGGGCCGGTCACTGTCAGCTCTGGCACTCGAAATCTGTTTGCAACCACAATACAAATCTCAGAATCCGATCAAATATTTGTCCAACTCTCATTACTCCAGGTATTATTAAGTATTATCCATGGAGTATTTTTCATAAGTTTTAATAGATATTATTTTAATAAGTATATATATTAAAAGTATATCTTATGTGTTCCACTAAAGAGCTTCAATACACATTCCTACTTGGTGACAGGTTGAGATTTTTCACTGTCATTTTGTTCTCACATTTTGCCAAAGTTTGTTCACAATTAAGTGAAGCAAAATTCCATGTGTGACCTGTCACTGAAGTAACAAGAAAGCCCCTGAAGTTCGACAATGGCCTTTTCTTGGATCTTCACATCATTCTTCTATAGGATAGAAAAGGAAAATTACATTAAATTAAGATCATTTCCTTTTCCTGTCCTTTGGTGTGACGAGTATATTTTAGCACTGTATTGGAGTGCCCACTTATAAATCTGTAACTGAGAAAATATGGCAAAAGAATATTCATTTCTGAACCAATGTGTGATGTTTTTAATGTCTCCGCATGTTTATAATATCCAGTCCTTGCATTGATAAACAATTTGATTGTATGAAAGAATGGGGCACTACTACGATTTTTACGTTTACCTATAAAATTAATATTTTAAGATTTTTCCAATCATTTAGACAATGAGCATCCATTAATTTGAATATCAGTATGGTTTACCTGATGTCTAGCACGCTGAAGCTTCTGAATCTGAAGTTTTGTCACTTCACGTGGCGTCAATGTGTTCACACAGCGAGTCTGCAAAACAATGCAGTGGTTTGTTAAAAATCGTTGATCTTAAAGCAATCTAAATGTATTATTATTTAATTATTACCAAACATGACTAATGATTATTAAACCAGACTCTGAAATCTTTAACACTATGTTTATTAAGATAAACATAGAATACACCTTTATCACAGACACAAGTCAGAAGACATATATTTTATAATGCTTTTGGTATTTTTAAACCAGAAGCTTAATATACTGGACTTAATGTTAGCAAGACGTTATAAAATGATGTCTGCTTAGATCATGAACATAATAAATCATGTTAATCTACTGTAATTCATCATGTTTTGTTGTATACATTTCCATTTCAGTTTTAAAATCATTGAATGTATCATTCCAACTTTGTTATTGGGGAAACCCAATTCAGAACATTGGCTTCTCAGGTCTCTTAGTTCTATTATCAATAGTCACTGAGCCACTGTCTAGAAGCTATAATTTTCTAGATGTCTCATCCATTTACCTCATTAACTGGCATCTTCTTTAGATTTTCACAGGGGATCTTCTCCTTATAAGAGAACACACAGGAAAAATGTATTTTAAACAAAAACTAATGGTTTCAGTAATGCCTTTTTTGTTGTAAATCACAATAACAAAGATTTCCTTGGTATCAAATGCACTTCAATGTTTAATAGTAACAATATTAAGAACCCGCTCAAAGCTCATCTAACAGCTGGTAGCTATCCAGCTACACTTGCTTAGTTTATTAGATTAACTTTATGGTGCCATACATTGCATTTTTGCAGTATTCTGAATATACTCTCTCAAGTTAGTTTGAAAAAAATGTTAAGAAACTATGATAAACATAGTGTATGGTATTAAAATAATATGGTATAATGTGTTCTCCTATGGTAATATAACTTTATATTACATTATGTATTTTTGTTTATAATGAAATGTTGTGGTATATGTAGTATTTTACCTTAGAATCTCAAGGTGTTCTGCTACAGTAAACTGTAGTAAATTTGTATGTTCTTACTGTATTTGTTTTCTTTTCTTTTTCTACCTGCCTTATCTTCTGTCTTTTTGTCTTCATACAAAAGACGGTCATTTCCCCAGTCAGTATTTCAGACGTTTTTCTTTGAAAATTGATACCATTTATCAACATGTTTTCATGTTGTAGTAGCAGACGTTTCACTTCCAGTGTGAATGTTTATATTATACTGATTGGTTGATGAAACTGTTAAGCTGACAATGTCCAAGACGGACAGGAGTTCCATCCAGGTTGCAGTCCAGTGCTATGCTTCTCAGATAGGCTCTAAGTTGCCGCGACCCTAATCATGAATACTGTAGGTGGCTTTCTAATAAAGGATGGATGGAGTATTAGAAGATTGCTCATGCAAACAAAATTATTTTTTTTTTATTTGAAGGAGACTCAAAGTAATGGGTATTGTTTGTATTGAAATGAGCAAGTAATATCTAAAAATCACATACAGTACTGCAACACAGAAGGCTAATAGCGGATTTTGATGTAGCTTCAATACCAAGTTGGCCATTCCAGTCTGTTAAACATGCAGAATTCCTGAAGGTCTACAAACTTACCACTTCAAAACATTGCTGCAGTGAATAAATGGTGTGCATTACGTCTTCTTGAACTGTGTCAGTGAATGTTTTGTGGCCTTTGTAGTTTTTCAATACCCCTGTGTAAAACAAAATTATTTCCTTCAAAATGCAACCGTGCCATCTTGTCCCCTTTGAAGAAAAAAAAAGAAAACAGTTTTTTAGAATGTTTCAATGTCTCCGGTTTTTTCTTATTTCAAAGCAGAATGCTGTGACTTCAACTCTGTATTATATTAACGAATATGTCAGGGTCTTCATAAACTTTCAGTAGTCTGCTAATAACAGCAGTAGTTGAGTTACAAACAGGGAAAATGATATGCATTCCTGGTCCTAGGTCTTAGGAGGTCCTCTAAAAGGACCAGGTTATAATTTATAATTAATATATTTATAATTTATAATTATATAATTTATTACTCAATGAGTAAAGATATTGGTAACCGTGCTAACAGAGACTAGTGCTTAAAGAGAACAGTGGAGTTAAATGAAGTCATCAAGATTTGAGGGTGGACAGTAAGCCAAAGGCACAGTGGTCCTCCATGCCCAGGAGCAGATGAGCAGTAATGTTTGATGAACACAAGACTGTGGCTCATGCACCATGTTGAACCGAAACCTCATGTCAAAGGCTGATGTTTGTCAGGGCTGGCCAACAGACCCTTGGTTCACTGAACCACAGTGGTCTTACCTATCTGCTGGCTTTGCTACAGATGCTGTCACTATGAGAATGCTATGGTGTTTCATTGTGCATTGCTTGCTTATACTCAAGCAGTGATGTGAACCACAGTATACAATACTTTGTCTTTCAAGTATGCACGAACTTACTCTGACTCTGTCAAATATTCCATGGGGAAGAAGAATGCTTTCATCATGGGACGTTTCCTTAAAATAAAATAGAAACATATTAACATTGAGAAATTTGTATTAATGACACCAGCATTGGTGCAATGATTGATCAGTAAAATGAAGAATATTAACATGATATCCTAGATTATTTGGTATTTTGTAATCTGTCAGTCTGTGTTTTCAGCCACTATTGGCATGGCACACTATCTATATTGTGTCCACAGAAACCACTAAAACTGATTTTGGTCCAGAACTGGCCATCCAAGCATATGCACTTGAAAAATCAGTACAGCTTCAGCAGTAAATGTAAAACTTTGGCAATGTAGATTCACATAAAAAATGAATAAGCTTCAGTTTCCTCTCCTTTCTCGGTCCACAGAGAATGAAAGAATTGTTTGTACAGGATTACCGACAGTAAATACAATCAAATCTTGGCAGAGAAGTGGCTAGTCCTTAACAAAGGAGAAGGCAAGGACAGAGTGTAATTATTAACGTTACTGAACAGAAAGTACTTACTATGCCGTTTGCAATGTCTGCAGTTAAGCGATCCAAAGTCCTCCTTTTATCCGAGCAGTACATGTTTAGTACTTTTTGTGCGCGTGGGCATCCACCTGGCTTGATCAATGCAGCAAACACCTGACACTGTACCAGCAACACAAGCTCAAGGATCTGAAGCTGAAGGAATCGATTCATTTCGGTTGCTGTCTTTTTCTTCTATTGCCAAGCACTGAAAATAATCCACTCCTGTCATTGAATTAGAAGCTGGCTTTTAAGGTGTTTCCTTGTGATGTCACTTGGACCTTCCTCTTTTCTTTACTCAGAGAAGTGTGCCATAGTGGAAACAGAGTAATAAACGTGGCCCCACAACCTCCCATTGCAAAACTTGAAAAAATGGAACCGGACCCTTTATGAGATTTCGGTTTTGTTTCTATTGCTGGAAATATATACAACTTTCAAGATATTTCCATTTGAAAAATTTGCAAATTTGCATTTGACTTTTTGGTGACTTTACTTCTTTATAGAAATGTTATAGAGCATCTTATTTAGGTCATAGCATTTTAATGGGCTTGGTGGTCATGTCCTAGATTCTAATTATAGAAAAGATGCATCAATTTAGGGCACCTTACACTGTCTTTAGGCGTAAAGGAAACTGCCTATTAAATGAGATGCTCATGATCGGCGTTCTTCCTACTCATGCTAGGTTTTGCTAGACTTAGTTATAGATGTGTTGGGGCTAAATGTGATATATTTTCCACAAACTGTTCCAGACTGAAGCATTTTCTTTACTACAGGTTCACTTAAAACATGGTTGAAACTTATAGTCCCCATTATAATAGAAAAATGTTTTTTAAAAAAACATTGTAACAGAAAATATCAAATTTATTCTCATGGAAGTGTATTTAAAATATAGGGAATGTATGAATTACCTTTACCACACGTACAATTTTCTAAGGAATTTCCTTGTTACAGTTAATTACAGCATGAATTACTGTAACTGAATGGAGTCCAAGCCTCTGTTTCAAAAGGAAGGATCAAGACAAATTGTTTTAAAAAGAGCAATATAACAAGCCCAGCCCCAAATGCATTGGGTCATGTGCATGAAGTACAGCTCACTACTTCTGCTCTCTTGTGCACTACATAATGAATGGGTTGCATCATGAGTATCAGTGTATTGTTATGCCTGGGGTGATGGCGTTTTGCTATCAAACATAGAAAGGCTTCAAATTAAGGGTATTTTTTGAGGTGTTGGCCTACCTGTGAATGGCTAAGAGATACTATAAGTAAACACAGATTAAGACTAAGGCGGGACATAATGATATGCCCTAGTTAATTAACTTCAGAGTCCATTATTAGGACCGCCAGAATTAAAAATAAAAATTCAACAATACTGGCCATTTCTAGGGAGGTCGTTGTGCCAGGCTTCATAGAAATGGACCACAGTACAGGGATGACGAAATACAAAAAAGAGAGAAAATGGGACAAAAGGAGGAAGATTAAGAGACACAAGAAGAAGAGAAGAAGGATCATTCCCATCATGCATCTTCCTCTTCTTCCTCCAAGGCTTGAACTGTGCAAGAAATCCTGAGTCTGAGTGCTTAGACCCCCTGCAGTTTGCATACCGGCGCAACAGGTCCACTGACGACGCTATTTCCCTGGCTCTTCACACGGCTCTGGCTCATTTGGATGATAAAGACATGTACGCCAGAACGCTATTTTTTTATTACAGCTCCGCATTTAACACAATAGTCAGGAAGTTTAATGACCTGGGCATCAACGCCTCTCTATGCAGATGGATTATGGATTTCCTGACTGGCTGAACACAGACTGTGACGGTAGATGGAAAGCTTTCTGACCATCAGTATAGGTGAATATAGGTGCCCCTCAGGGCTGTGTGCTTAGCCCCCTGCTGTTCTCCTTGTTCACCCACGATTGTGTGGCCAGACAAAGCTCTAATTCCATCTACAAATGCTGATTACACTCCCATCATTGACCCAATCACTGCTAATGATGACACAGCCTACAGGGATGAGGTCAGCAACTGGTGTCTGGTGGAGTGGTGTCTTCACAATAATACCTCCCTCAATGTCGGCAAAACCAAGGAGCTAATCATTGATTTTAGAAAGCAGGGTGGGCACCACACCCCTATTGGCATCAATGGGGTGGCTGTTGAGATGGTAAGCAGCTTCAAATTCCTGGGTTCCTTCATCGCTAATGATTTAACGTGGTCCCAACATGTAACTACAGCTACAAAGAAGGAACAACAGCACCTTTACTTACTCAGTTGAAAAAGTTTGGTCTATCTTCAACTGTCCTTACCACATTTTACAATTGCGCTATTGAGACTGTAATCACATGTTGGTATTACAGTGTGGTTTGGCAGCAGCCCGTTGTCTGACTGGAAGGCCTTACAGGGCTTGATCAGGTCAACCCAGTCCGTCATTGTAATACAGCTCCCCTCTATTTTAGTCTTCGCTTTCTCAGGAAGGCTGGAAGTATTGCTAAGGATACCAGTCATCCTGGTTTCTCATTTTTCTCCCCTCTTCCCTCTGGTAAGTGTTATAGGAGCATAAAGACATGCACGTCCAGGTTCAGAGACAGTTTCTTCCCACAAGCTGTCAGAATACTGAACTCTACCCCTACCACTGGCTCACACTGTTTTTTTTTCTAAGATGTATGTTATTTAACTTGTTGTTGCTTCTGCTGCTGTTCTGTGTTTGTTTTTGGTGTTTCCTTAATATCTTTGGAGCATACATGCAAATACGCATTTCATTGCGCTTATGAAAATATGACAATAAAATGAACTGAACTGATTACCAGTCTATATTACCAAACTAAAATCCACTCAACTGCTAAGTTTCTGATGTTTTGCATGTTAAATAATAAAAATGACTACAAAAATAGCTACACATTTACATTTGATGGAGTCTGCTAGCAGAATCTGTATGTTACTGTTACCCATATAGTGGTAGGAGCTGTGAACTCCTTCTGAATTCACATGCTTCGTTTAACACAGATGCTTCTCCCTCCCTGTACTGATCTTCTATCTTCTGTACTAATCTCCTGATTGGGACGGAATGTTTATACAAAACTCCCTGATAAGAAAGGAATGTTTTGAGTGCTTCCTGGGTCCTGGAGTTTCTTGAGAAAGCTACCTCAAAGAGAGAAGGGGGAGGATGCAGAGAAAAGTATATATACTGTAAGCTGTGTAGAACCATATCTCCTTTGAGCAACAATAAGCCTCAAATGTGTTGTTCCTTGTATACATACAATAAACCTTGACGAACGGATACTTCAGGCTTGAATCTCTTGGTTTCTACACATTATACCATCATAGAATAATGTGTTAATTCATAGAAAATAATGGAAGCCATTTTAAATTAATACATTCATAAGATACTGTACAACTAGAGTAGAAAAGAATGGGAAAAAAACAGACAATAACATCAATCCCTCTAACAGTTTTTACAAAATAGGTATATTGTAAACAATAAAAGTTGAAAGTGAAATTGTCAATTGATTCCAGCTTGAACATGACTTCACAAATGACTGTAAACAATTTTCATGGAGAAATCATGCATGAGGTATTTGTTTTGATTAGCTTGAATTATTTTGAATGGTTAGCCTTTCTGGCTTCGGTAAGAGAAGATATTCATCGTCACACACTGAAAGTGGTTGAGGTTAAAGGTTTATTAAAAGCCTATAGTAAAAACTGTTTATAGTAAAAAGCCTATAGTAAAATCAGTAAAGACCTGATTTCTCATTATGTTAAGTATAATAAAAACATACTGTACAGTATCTGATGGAGGAACACAGAGGCTGAATTTATATTTTGTGATGTCCAATTAAGTTTCATTTAAGAAAATCAATGTTACGAGGTGTAATTGTAAAGCTTAACTTGTGAATAATTAAACATGTAAGATATCTTCATACACACGAAATTAAACAAGTAGAGATTCATAAGGCACCCAATCCGTTTTTAATAAAAACTTGAATTGATGATCTTCATCTTCAAGAGTACATAAATAACAACTTGTATAACAGGAGCACTACAGGGAGGAATATTAAAGAAAATAAATATTACCGATAACATCTGACGTTGCTATCCTGCTTAGAGAAACACATGGAGAACACATTTTAACCCCCCCTCCCCTTCTCAGGGAGTTTACATACAGTATACAGTATGTGATGCAAATGTTTTCAGAAAGTGGGACTTGTTTCAAAATGTTTCAATGGAAATTATTTTGTATACAAATGTATGCAAATGTTTTCAGAAAGTGGGACTTGTTTCAAAATGTTAAAATTATTTTGTATATAGTATATTAAAATATATCTTTAACACTTGGGTAGAAAACCAATACACAACATAGTCTGGTTCTCAATGATTTTCAGTCCATTGATAATAAAATACATAAGCTAGATATCCCATGAATGTAGGTCAAGAGGATTTCCTTTTTGTGTTCTCGCAGTACCCGAGTACACCACCTGGTAGCGCCGTAAAAAAATGTCCTTGTCATTGCTTGCCCAGTGACAGGGTAATACAACAATAACATCGACGTTTTTAATTATATAGTTATTTTTATTTAATGGTAGTTTTCAGTATTCAGCCCCTTAACTGTACAGTTAATTTCACAAACTGAACAACTTTGACATTTTTTAGGATTCTGTTTAAGTCCCACTGCAGAGCTAAAAAAAAGCTAAGTAATGTCATCGTAAAGTCATCTGATACTTAAGCACTAGTTCCTTTCATGCAAAAATAAAACAAAACTTAAAAACCAGCATAGGTATGCACAGTGTCTATTAACAGCTCCTCATCCACTTGTTAACGAAGACACTTTCAGGGCAAGTGCTGACGAAAACATTTTAATGTGGTCATAAGCACTCATCTAAGGGTTTAAATAACTTTAGGTTGAAGTACTATAAACAATGGAAAGCAAAATAGAAGACTTAACATTCTGTAAAATACTATGAAAAGACTATTTGGAAGTATTGCAGTGTGTGAAAAGGCCGTGGGCCTGCACACAAGACCGGTCACAATTGTGATAATGAATACACCCTGGTGAGTTAATGTACACAGACAGAGCTAGATCAAACAGCTCTGATATTTAAAGACTTACATTACACAAGCAGCACTTCGCAGAGCAGAAATCATGCTCAGAACTTATCCCAGGGAAGCCCATTCTAGTCATCGAAAAAGAATCCCTGGTGATGCATCCCAGCACTACTCAGCTAGTGTCCATTAAGCACAAGCAGCATGCCCCATTTATATAAAAACTAAAAGAAAATAAGCATTCTACCAGGTCTGCAGAGGCTCTACACAAAAATCCTTTTTTGTCTCTCTGCGGCTGCTCTTTTCATTAAAGTGCCTTTGTCTCCCTCATAGCAATTAGCAGCGCAGTAGCAGAATTCGCAGATTAGAATTACCGAACAGTCAAGACTATGGGGTGTGAAATGGACCAAGAAATAAGTGACAGAAAGAAAACAAAAGGGAGAGGAAAGAAAAGACTTCACACTATGATACTTGCCAATTATCATACGATATTAGCCCTACAAGTCACAATGCAATCCTCATACACTCAGATCTTTAGGCCTGTGCCTGTTTATACCTGGAATCATTTACATGCTGCTGAAATAAATAAACTTTAGGACTGGCAAACATTGAAAGCTGGATTTGTTTTCTTATTTTTATTTCATTTTAGTTCATAGAGTCTATTTTTATTTTTTATTTTGTTCCTACCCAGTCAATCTGGGTTAGCCAGTTGTTGCTTTGCAATGTACCTCTTGTACACCTCATAGCAGTGCTTTCTGTATGGCAGTGGCACTTAAGGTAGGAAGACATGCTACTCTGACTGGCTACCACTTATCAGAATCATTCATCTTTGAGGTGATACTGTCCCCACAGTGGTCTGCGGAAGAGTTCATACTGATTCAAGGTGTAGTGTATCATAGTGATGTCACTGCAAGCCAGCAGGTACCCAGGAATTTTATGTTTTCCTTTAGGAGCCATGGCAGGCAAACTACTGTACAACCTTGCTGGTTTCCTGTTATTTGCACCTCACTGCTTAGGGGATTATGATCACAGCTGGCTAGTAACGCGACAGAGACTCATATTAGCAGCATTTCAGCAATACAGTTCAGAGCTCTGCCCGAGCTTCTAAAGAATCAGCATTTTTAACTAAATAATCCAATTTAATTCAGAAACAAATTCAGTATTTACCATTCTTTCAGTTCTTATTCAAACTATATACAGGAGCTATAGTGGTTTCTGCTATGTAGTTGGTCAATTCTGAAATGCTGACCAGCTGATATAAATATTTTTTATTTTAATTAACCAGTTCCAGGAAAACACAAGAACCAATTATCTTCAGGAATTGTGTTCATTACTTTTGTAAGATAAGAACAGAACGACAGGTGAATTACCTTTGATGGAAAAAAAAAGATAGCAAAAAGTTTCTGTTGAGTTGTGTTGTCTCTCTGTTTTTACTCAGTAACAAATATCTGAAATCCACATAAGGTGGTGCAGAAAGAAAGCAATTTCATTTAACCTTTTTTTTACACTGCACTGCAGGAAAAATGTTTTCTACATTTTCTTATAGTGTTCATACATTTCAGTGGGGAACAACTGTAACGAGATTGATGTACATCTGCTTCTAATGCCTGGACCAGGTTTTACACTGGAGGAGAACATTGTATTGGTGTTGATATGAGACAAGAGCTGAGTCTCACAACAGATCTTGCGCTGTGGATTCACAACCCATAGTAATAAACTGCTGTACAATTTTTTACAAAAAAAGACAAGACCATAGCAAATAAAAACATCCCACAGAAGATATCCATTCATCTTAAATCATATCAAGCATGCTACTGTAAGTCTAAGTCCAAAGCCATACCAGTAAGTTAATTGGCGTCTGGGAAAATTGGCCCTGGTGTGAGTTATGTGTCTGTGCTTGTGTCTGTCTGAGCCCTGCAGTGGACTGACATCTTGTCCATGGTGTACCCTGCCTCGAGCCCATTACTTGCCAGGATAGGTTCCGGCTCCCCTGCAGTCCTCAATTGCATGAAGCAGTTCACATGACCTCTGTTACCTCGTGGCTTGGGGAGTTCAAGGGAAGTCCAGTGGTTTGAAGTGAAACTCAGACTTTTCATTTTTCACCGACTTCAAAACCATTGTCTGTCCCTGTGCTCTGCAGTTGTATTATTCTGCCCATCTCTGTCTGCGATTGTTTTAGAAGTGCCGAAGTGCAGGTTCAGAAAATGCTGCTGCTCGCCTGAGAGCTGGAAGCACAGGACAAGTTTTCCTGCGACGTGCCGACGAGTCAGTGTTCTCTGAAGCTCAGCGTTCTTGTAGCCTCGGGGCAGCGAAGGCAGCACAGTCTGAGAGCCTAATGAGGGCGGTGTCATCTTGAGTAACTGGTTTTGTCTCTCATCTTTACCAGCAGTAGCTGTTTAATTACACTCACCTGTCTTATGCCTGTTTTTAGCACCTCTTGTTGTCGTGGATACATGTGCCTTACAGTAATATGTTCACCTGTTTGGAGGCAGACAGGCTTGTGATTTGCTCCATAATCTGCCTGTACTGTATAAAACAAAAGGGGCAAAGAAATGCTGTATAGCAACAGTATTCCTGGTCAGCTACAGTAACACTGAGACCTCAAGAAAATAATTTGACAGATATTTGACAGAAGAACAGCTCCAAACAAGAGGCCATTGAGACATATTTTTTACAGCTTTTAATAAACCACTTAACATAAAAAATGAATGGTATCCAAGTCTGTGAGAGTATCATAATCTGCAGACATTGTTTAGCGTCATGTTACAGGGCTCATTTGGCACATGGCCTGTTGTAGAAGGTCACATTGAGTGCCATGGATCCTGCGTAACAGTGAATTTTCCCACAGTGCCCTGCAGAATTGTCACTGCAATGTTAGGGGTGGAGCTGTGTGGCCATGACATAATCCCAGGAGAGGCAGAGTTGCATGTGTGTCTTCATTTCACAGGCTTTGGAGACCTAGTATAAACGTCCTGTAATCACAAGATCTTCAATGTCTGTAAATTCCTGTGCCAGGAGAAAATGCTGTGCGTGTGATTCCTCAGTGTGTATTGTGGGTTTGATTAGGTCCCTTGCAGTGCTTACAGAAAGACCCTTAAGCTATAAACCAACACTTGTAACTTCCCCCTCTTTTACCTGTGTGAGGGATTTTCCACTGCTCTTCAGTGCTACAACACCAATTTTATCTCTGCCTTTACATAAAGCAAGATCTGCTTTCTTTTTCTTTATAAACCAGGCTACCCTGGGCTTTTCCATGGTGAAAGATCAAAATACCTGTTTCTTAAGGCCTCAGCAAGACAAAAATACCCAAAAGCAACAAGAAATAAAACTATTGTCTACTGAAAGAAAAAGCCATTTACATAACTACTGCTATTTGATAAGAACAGAATGACAGGAAAATTACCTTTGATGGAAACAAAGATAGCAAAAATGATCCATGCCAGCTGAAAGAATTAATGTTTCTGTGTCACTGCATTTTTTAAAAATTGAAAACCTGTGATTTTCTGATTGTTTCCTCCACCAGCTCAACAGAGCTTGTAATATTTTACCCCTGAGATGTAATGTACAGTAGGTGTCAAACTTATCTCTCCATAAGAACAACAAAGGAATTTCATTTTGCATTTCAGAATGCAGTGAAGCTTCCTTCTTGAATATTCTTGCAGAGCTTACAAATAGGGGCACATATATTTCCTGAAAAGAGAACCATTTTTCAGTCCCACAAGAACATAGTTAATTCTTTCATGCAAATAAATGGTTTTCCCTAATTCATTTAATTAAGTAGTTTCCCTAAATAAGTTGAATTCTGTCAACTTACAGTAAGTGCACTAATTTGTGCAATAATATGTTTTCAAATTGGGCAGCACGGAGGTGCAGCGGTTTGAAAATGGATGGATGTTGTCAAATTGTAGATTCTAGGTGAAAGAACTCCACAGGTATCTAGGAAGGTAATGAGAGGGCTGCTCCACTGACAAGATTTGGAAAAAAACATGACAGAGTGGATATGTTGTTTTTTTATATACAATTTAGTTTTTCCATGTCCAAAATTGTGCATTTCTTTTCCATGGCATGGCCTGAGGGTCCTTCCATACAAACATCTTCCATGTGTCCTACAAAATAAAATCTGTCAGAGAGACGGGGGTTTGCCTTACAAATGTACTGTAGATATCACGTTATTTCCACGTAACAAGAAAACAGTGAAGGACCAACTGCCAAATCAGAGTCGATTATGATATTAGTTAGGACATCGCCATTAAGTGCTCCTCGTCTTCAGGAGGTTTCAGCCTCATTTGAGATTTTTAATAATTTAATAATATTTCATCGTCAGCCACGTTAAACGCATGACCAGGATTTAAATACATTCTCTGCTCACACTTGAAATTACAAGGGTGGAAAATTTGACATCAGGGAATATCTGTACTGTCAATGTGACAAAAAAAACTACTGTACAAAGGTCTACAAATGTGCAAGTTTACAGGTTTTTAACAAGCTAGCCAGTTAGCTTATCGTGTGGCCCAGTGAACTTGAAACACTTGACAGAACCTAGTGATTGCGTAAATTAAGCATTGCACCTTTTCTAAGATGAATGTCATTGACTTTCCACCAAAACATAGCAGCAAGTCACAGTTACTCTCTGTTCTCCAATGTTCCCACCAATCAGACAAAATGAATATGTGGTCATGTGTAATTAATTGAGCAATTATGTTTAATTTACTGAAAGATTAATTGACACATTTATTTTCTTTTGCTTGAGGTCAAATTTAAGGTCACATCCTACCTAACATTGCCCACAGGATTATCAGGGTATATATTATGCTCTTTCTGTAACATATTTTTGTCCGTGAAGTGCTACATGGACTTTAATCTTGAATAAGAAAGAGCGTATAACATTTTAAGGAAAGTTTAAGGTAAAGCCTTACAGCCTAACTTTTCTAGTCAGTGACAGGTGCTTGGAGAAGCTGTTAGTGCTCTGGATTCCTGACCTCCTTTTGAAACCTTGAGAAAAGTACTTCAATTAAACTGTGCCAAAGACCTGCTGGGTCCCCTCCAGGCTGCCATTGTTCTTTGTATTTTTACAATCGTATCATTTTTATTTGATGTATTGTTCTTTGTATTTGATTAAATAAAGCATTACATATAGTATTTAGTTTCAACAGTTCTTCACAGCAGAAATAGTTGTCCATATACAGTATTCATCTTTGCATCTCAGTTTCCACCTTTGCCAGAGCACCACTGGAGCCTTCTGAATCTACTGAGGGCTCGATCGCTGCACATCTTATCATAGCATTCAAGAGTAGTGCAGTTTCATTGTTACCTATCTATAATGTGGAAGGGGTTTTTTTCACCCTTTAACATTTTTTAAATAATATTATAGCAAATCACGATAAATCCATCCATTCTCTAATCGCTCCATCCAGTACAGGGTTGCAGCAGAGCTGGAGCCATTCCTGGCAGCGGGCACAGATGAGACACACCACTGGATGGGGCGCAGAGCCAATTTTCCCAGAAGCCAATTAACCTACACACAGGTCTCCAGTATGTGCTGTGAAAGGAAATCAGAGCACCCAGAGGAAACCCATGTGAACATGGTAAGAATGTATACAGGTCCAGAATTAAACCCAGTGCCCCAGCCCTGCAATGCAGCATATTTCACAACTACATAAATGTATGATCTTGAGGACAGATAACATATACTAAATAACTAAAGTTCTGTGACAGTCATTTATGTACAGTAAAAGTACAGTACAGCTCTTTTCAAGAAAAAATGACACGAATGTGTCTACAAGTAAAAAGGCTGTACTTTGTGGCGAGAATTAAAACAGGATCACAGTAGCTAACTTGTGCCACCAAAAATTTTTTTTTCTCTTTGCTCTGAATGTATTGTGTTCTGAAGGTCAACACGGTGATGTCTAAACCATCAACACAGAAGAGTGTAGGTGCCAGGCAGACAAACAACCTTTTCTTGCTCAGTTTCTCACAACACACAACACAACCACACAACAAAAGTATGAGCGTTATGACCAAAACTGCACTCGCGTACCTGTGAGAATGTGCTTTGTTTGGTGTGACGACTCGTTTAAAACTTTATTTCAGCTTCTTGTAAGTAACAGAGATTGTTTTTAGCTTTGCATTTGCCATGATGATAAAGCTTAAAACAATTTCTCTTTATGAAACAAACATAATTCTCTGGAGACCAGTCGCAAGACAGCAAACACACATTCAACCGATCATACAGTTTCAGTTCATTATGTGGTGTTTGAAAAGTTCAGACTAATTCAAAAAGATTCTAAGAAAAGATTGCAACCTTCAGCATAAAGAAAGTTTTCTTAACGATTAGTGTTTATTCAGAGTATTGAAATGCACAGTATAAATTCCTTACTGTTTTATTAATGCTCAGGAAAATAATATTTTCAATATGCTAGTGTTTAATTAAAGTCTTGGGTAAACTATACGCTCCTTTGTGTCAACTGTTAGAAAAACATTAACCATTCAGCTCATTTAAAAAGTCAGATGTGCTGTACTTATCTTTTGGTCATGCCAATAGCCTAAAAAATTCTAGCAGTGGTTTAACACTGTCCTGTAAAAGCCCTATAGTCTGCACTATAATAATGGGACTGATTGTGTTCCCGGATCAGCTTAATTATGGGTGGTGCCTGACTGGGTATGTGTGCACTAGCTTGCAGAGCAATTTGTGAAGGCAGAGTGCAAGATGAGTGTGCCAGTTCCCTGACTGGTGGGGAATTTCCAACCCGTCCAAGTCAAGAGTGGAGTTGAAGTGAGATAGTAGAGCTGGTTGGCCTTAGGGGCTCAGGAAGCCGTGCTGTGTGGCTGTGGTTACAGTCTGGGGTCAGGCAAGACTTGCCTGCTATCAAAGGACCGGTGAGCCTTAAGGCACATTTTCCGTCCCCTCCTTACATATGGTTCAGGACCTTGAGCTGCCCTACCCACATTCACTTTACTGCTCCACTCTCTAATACCCCCCGTCTCTTGTCTGTTGTGTTCTCTCCTCCTCTGCTGCTCGAATACTCATGCCTTCCACTCTCTACTGCCTACTCCTCTTGTGCTGCTGCCCACCAGGTGTGGGAATA
Organism: Lepisosteus platostomus; assembly: GCF_059453375.1. Classification (NCBI taxonomy): domain Eukaryota; kingdom Metazoa; phylum Chordata; class Actinopteri; order Semionotiformes; family Lepisosteidae; genus Lepisosteus; species Lepisosteus platostomus. Next base: position 28,757,735 of record NC_142619.1, on the reverse strand, counting down.
ACGCCCTACATACAGTATCTTTCACTGCTCTCTGCTCATGCAGTTATTTTTATCTCTGAAGCAAAAAAAAAGAGGGGAAGCCTGTCTTTGTTGGTGGTAACACCCTTCTACATTGTTTCCTGCATCATGTCAACAACAGCTTTGTACAGGTCAGAAAGATATTCGGTTTCATCTACAGTGAACTGGCCTGCCAATCTTCCATACCTGTGGTTCTTTTTTTCTCTGAAATGAAATCATGTGTTTAGATGTCATTTAAATACCTGTATTTTGTCTTTAGTCCATTCTACGCGTGATATCAACTTCCCTGGCTAAAGGCAGCAACTCATTTATTAAAAAAGAATATAATATAAGAACATAATAAGGCCACAACCTGAAAGAAGGTCATTCAGTCTGTCTACCCCACTTGGCACTTCAGTAGCTCAATCCAGCTGCTTCTTGTGTATTCAAAACTCAAGCTCTCAAGTCTTTCTGATTTTGTTTTCACATTAATGTTTCTATTGTCTGTCTGTTGTAACATTAGTAACATTAGTTTTATGTTATATCTCCTTATTACCAGACTCTATATGATAACAAGTGAAAATATACCGAATAACTGCTTAAGAATATAGACCTTGAAAAACTGTGAATCTATAATGGTAGTAATTTGGGGACTTTCACTATACAGTATAGCTTACTAAAATTAATTTTAACATTGGTTGTTAAGGCAGACATAATTCTTCAATGTTAATTTAGTAGACAATTATTAAGTGATCTCTGAAACAGAAGGTGAACAGAAACAGTTTAATGATGGTATTCTAGTTAGTAAGGTGTAAGTGAATAGGATAATATTCAAACTTTTATACCTTCATACCTAAACTATGTACAGTACACTATGATATCTTCTATTTTCTTGTACTTAATATAACACAACAGGGAAACTTTAAAAAACTAATTCAAAATGTCACTTTTATGTATGTGCGGTACTTTTAAATGTTAATTTAACCTGAATACAGTACATACAGTATGTAGAATTCTATATTTACATAAACCTGAGTTTTGCAGTATTATTACAAATTCAAATGCATTCTAAAACAACAAAAATAAATTTCTTCCCCAGTCTCTTATACAGATCTGAACAGCAGTTAAGCCTTTTGTGAAATTAATATTTAAAATCAAATTATATGTACAGTATATAAATCAGTCTTGAGTGTATGTGTCTATTTAATCATCATTAGTGGTTTATCATTGGCTGGGATACAGGTAAAAAATAAAAGAGATAAATGTTCAGGCTGCAGTTTTCTAAAGAGTTTTTATATACAGTAACAAACATTCTCCATTATTCCTCCCCATCTGGAGACTTTTGTTTAGCACTCCACCAAGCACAGAGATTGAAAGAAAGCAGTTATCACCAGAATGTTTTTGATATGTTCTAACAGAATTACAGACATCTGAGCAGTGACATAAACAGACTGCTGAGCAGTGACATGTAAATCTAGGAAAATATTTTTGCTTTTGAATAAAGATGATCACAGGAATGATCTTTTTACTAAAGTAATTGTTGTGGTGTGGTACCTAAAAAGTCTTTAGTGCAGAGATTGTTCAAGATATTAGCAGATATGGATTTAGATAACTAAGGTCTTGCTTAACTAACTTCTTAGAGCATATGATATTAAATATTTCTATGTTCAGAAATCCTTTAATTAAGTTTTTCATAATCTGTTTGTTATGGAAAACAAAGAGCACAGTTAAGGAGTGAATGATCAATCTGGAGTGATTAATTGGTAAGTAAGTAATGTAAGTGGAGTGACGAGGATCTGTGTTAGGATAGGAATACTTGTCTTCCTTATTAATATGATTGATTTAGATTCTGGTATAGTTAGTAAATTAGTCCTGTTTTTATAACAAAAATTATGAAAAAGGTTTTTATAAAATAGCACACTAGACACCTGGAATCTGACATGTAATAACATAAAATAAAAGTGCAAAATATTACATTCAGGTAGCACAAACATAAACTATACATATTGTGATGCCATGAGGGTCAGCACACAATAGGGGCACAGGTTCTAGGTACCGAAAATGGGCACAACCCACACATAAATCTTAAAGCTAAACAGTAGTTTACCGGTTGAAACCTACACTATATAATCTATACTGTATCTATACCATATGTGTCCCTACTGGTCCTGTACCCGGAATAGCAAAAGGGTAAACCAGTCTACGGTTGAGGAAAATACCCGCCAGTCTTCAGTCCTGAGGCTGGTTTGGTGAAAAACAGCTGGGGGGTTGGAGCTTCCAGCCCTGACTGTAGTGAAATGAATAAACAGCCTGTGCTGTAACAATGCTTGTGGTAATAGCAGCAACCTGTTCTTTAGCCCTGAGGCTGGGTAGAACAATAAACAGCCAGCACTGTAGCAGGCTGCTGGTGCAAGTGCAGCAAAGCTGCTTGTTTCCCCCTAGGCTGGAAAAAGAATACATTTTAGCCTGGACTGGGGCAAAAGTGAAATATACAGCCTGCATTGTGACAAGGGCTGTTGCAGTAATAATAACACTACTCTTCAGCCCTAAGGCTGAGATTGAGTGATGGAAAAACATAAGTGAAAGTCTTCAGCATACAGGCTGGTTTAGCAGAATGTAATCTGGGGCAGAAGCTGATACGATGAAAAGAAAGTACTGTACCTGTATTTCTGCTTCTGGTTGTCTCTCCCCCATACTGGTTCAGAGGTCTATTTATCTGGCCTGGAGCAGGGTTTTTAGTTGATGCGTGCTCTGGTGATTATCGGTGTCCAGTTTCCTGTGAGCTGCGTGCCACCCTCTTCAAAGCTTCAAGAAAATATAGGAATCCTCAGGGGAAAGTAATGCCCCTCTAGGGCGCCTTTGCAGCATCACAATACAAAATGGGAAAGTACAAACAATTTATCCAGTCATGTTGTTGAAGCTGGTATGGTGGCAGCTTTCAAGAAAAGCAACTAACTACCAGAAGGGCTTGAACAGCTGAATGGCCTCCTCTTGTTTTTAATTTTTCTGACTGTATGTTATTCTGGAAGCAATGAGTGTGTAGAAGCTACTTATGAAAGACTTGTGAAGGCTTGGGTATTCATGGTAAACAATTCATGTCATCTAGATGATGAAGCAAAGCAATAAAAATGTCAAACAGATTTAGCCTGCTCTCATTTATATCTGGAAAATGTGCAAAAGTCTGTGTGAAACAATGTTTAAAGCAGCATCTTTTTGTGCAATGTTTTCATATAACACAACAATGCGTAGGCAAGATGAGACAGGCTGTTTTTCAAAGAGCTGAGTAATATGCAGAGCTGCGAGATATTTCCTCAGATCAGGTGTGATTTTTCCACTTCCAGACATTGGCTTTTATTTCTGCACATTGACTAGATGCTGTTACAAGAGTTCATTTGCCACTTTTGTCTAGAGTAGGGCTTAAAAACAGTTTGCAAAAAACAATAAATACCACAGTCAAGCATCATCCTACTGGAAAACACCTTTCATGTGTTAAATTTCTATAGGAATACATCTTTAACATATACCAGGTAAAGACTGATATCTCAGTTTGTTTCTGCTTTTAGGTTGCCAACCCCCATATTTGAATGGGTACATACATCCTTTGTTTTAACCATTATTTAATCTTGATCTCCTCTTCCTCAAGGGCAGCTTACTGTGGTTTTAAAAAATGTTTTAAATATCTTTTCATCTAACAAAGGCTGTTTTTTCTGTCTGGGTATGTTCAGCCAAGGTCTACCCAAAGCATCCTGTTGCTAAGCTAAAGCCTGGTGAGTCAGAAAACTCTTTCTAAGAACAACTAAAGAGTCTGGTCTTTACAGGCTGTCTGATTTTGTAGATGCTTTTTTAGTCACAATAGAAACTTAGCTCTCACCAAATGAAGATAATGGTCTCCAGTTCCTGCTTCTACTTTGAAAACATGTATATTTTGCATTACCTCGGGCCTCTCAGAGGCTCCTCCCTAAAACTTTTTTTTGGTTTCACCTGATATTGGGAGTGGCTATAGCTGAACCCTGGGTTCATCACTAATCAAGCAAGCCATCAGTGTAAGCAGGTGTCTCAAACAGAGCGACCCAAGGCCAAGGCCTCATGTACTGTATGTAATTACATGAGTTCTCTTAACTGAAATTAGACTTTGACCACAAGCTGAAAGAATAATGATCATTATTAATTCAATGTTTATTTGATTTGCAGAATACTACCTCAGTGACGATAACTGGCATCATCCTTAGGTAGAAATCATGTATGTGCCAAATAAGTGCACATGGAAAGAAAAAATAAAGACTCGTTGTCTCCAGGGATGACATTCCATTCAAGTCTGAAGTACCTCTCTGTTCAGAATACAGTATTGAAAAAATCAGCCCAATCCACTACACTGGTGAAGCCAGCACCTATTACTTAAAGCTTGTATCTTCAAATTAACAAAAGGAATAATGCATGTTTGTAGTTTTTCAGTTGTATTTATCATCTGTTTCTGTTTGTAGCCGTTGAATTAGTCACATCTGTAAATTCATATTTGATACATCAATGTAGGAATATCCCTTGGTCTATCATTTAGCAGTAATGGATTTTAGTGCTATAATTTTGCATTTTCTTACAGTTTACTAAACAGCTTGTTGCCATTTAGTTGTAATAAATACATACTTGCTAAGTAAATTCACCCCATAGTAGAAAATAAGAAATGTCTGTCAGAACACCAAGCATTATCTATTGAATTGCTATATCCTTACAGATGTTATTGTATGGAAAGGATCAGAGTAAAATGTAATGCTTTTTTGAACAAAATGTATCTTATATGTTGAAGATACTGATTATTAGAAAGTGTATATTGCCTTGAAAGTGTGTAGAAATACAAATAAAACTGAGAACAGGAAGCACTTCTTTATCCAGGGGCTTGTGGAAGTCTGGAAAAGGATATCCAGCCATGCTGTCAAAGTCAGTACCTTGACTCCTTTCAAGAAATGGCAGGCAGAAATCCTTGGATCAATTAGTTCCTGTTTACCAAACAGGCTAGATGGGCCAAATGGCTTCTGTTCTTCGTAACTGTTCTCATGTACATTGCATTTGATGTCTTCATCCTTTGTGTTTCAACAAATCCTAACTGACTAAGAAGGCAGTACTGTTTTTCATTATAAAAGATTTTCTTGAAGGCCATAAAGATATCATTATTGTCATTTTTCTGTTTCATCTGTTTAACATTTAACAAGGAATAAACAAAACCTCTTTTCCTTGTCTTCACCCTTCACATCCACTTAGCTGTCAAGTGCTTCCTCCCAATGACAGGACACATAAAATGGAGTTTATAACTGGAGTTTGAGCGGAACGTTGCAACCCATTCTCACCCTGGTTCCACTGTCCTATGTACAGTATATTGCCCTCTAACTTTCCTTTTGTGTATTTCTTTCACACCCTCCCGCCACTCCATCTCACTCTTGCAGAGGCTCCCTAACTCATTCCTCGCAAACGTAAATGGGACATTTGGCAGCCTTATCCTTTTGTTTGGGCTTACATTTCCTCAGTTAGGTGAGTTGCACCAAATAACCTCTATACATTTCGTCTTGCTATCGCATTCATTATGATCTAAGCGAACTACAGAAGTACAAGTGAATATAAGTCATTGATAATTAATTAAACATCACAAATAGGTCAGGAAAAAGGTCCTGTTCCGTCACTGGGGCGTCATAAAAAGTAGGTCATCTAAGAATGATGCGAATTGACTTAAATTACAATAAGCCACTTGAAAAATTAAATTTCCATCCAGATAAATCCAGACAATCTACTATAAATCAGTTTTTCTATCCCAATTTCAGATTGAGATCACTGAGTTGATGTGAAACAGCAGCAAATTTGTCTGAAGCTGATTATAGTACAGTCACTGGGAGAAACGCATACATACTGTACACTAAAATCTATTCCTAATCTAATTCCTAATTTCTAACTTTAAAACTAAAATCCATCGATTTAGTAGTATAGTTTGCATAATACATGTAATTGCTTGAGAATCCTTAAGTTTACTTTATCATAGAGTGTGTGGTCTTGCATGTGTTGCTAAACACACAACTTTTGATATGCCATTTAGATAGTCTGCAACACCTATTACTTTCAGTAAGAAAACATCCCATTGATTGGTGATCAGTTTTACAACTATATTGTTGTATGAAGATGTGAAAGCTTATTTCCATTATAATGATTTATGCCTTTTCAGTATGTTTTCAGTTTTTATTAAATTAGTCATAGACCATACATAATGTGATTTATCACAAAAAAGCTTTGCATTGTCTTAATTTTTTTTCAAGTAAAACCTGTTACATTTTCCTTAGAAAAAACAGAACAAGTTGCATAAATAACTTAAATATAGAGCTGTGTCCTAGATTTTAGTTACGTTATAAATATAAATTAAATAAATAGTTTTAAATTAATCTCAATAAATATGAACAGTCAATGACGACACTGTCAGCATCAAGAATGAACAAATCACTGCATTCTTCTCCTTAATAGTTTAGCTTGCCGCCTTCTTCTTTGCTTCTCCTTCTTTTCATGCATTTTTCTCCCAACATTCTCAGCTTTCTGCAGCACCTGGTTCAACTCAAAGACAGCCTTGCGCTGGACTACTGGGTCATTCACCTGAAAGTGAAAAAAAAAATTGAAGTGCATTAAAATCTCCTGTTCTTCTGACAATTTCTCCAATAACTGTTTCGGAGGATTTGTCAACTTTTTTTAGCACATCCAAAAAGTGTCTTTTGATAGGAATAGTAAAAGTACAAGTTGGGTGAATTTCCCAATTCAAGATTGTGAGCTGTCATTTTCATATCCTTGCTGCCACAAATAATTGAATGTGTTATGATTGTGTTACATTGAAATGTGATGACCTCCACCTGCTCATGCATTATTTAAAGACAATGAGCTTCATGCCACTTATCCATCTGCTGTCAAAGGAAGGCCCGCTCACAAGAAAGGAAAACTGGTGTGAACTTTCAGCCTCGCTGGATGAAAAGTAGTACACAAATGACTGACGCTGCTGCCTCCCGCAGTGTAGATCTGCAAACCCATTGCAAACAGAATTTCTACAAGATTTCTCACACAAAGTTAAATGTGCAGTTGGTCCAGGACTTGTCAAACAAAGCCTCAGGATGCCCAGAGGCTGAGTCACGATGGTCACAATATGTTGATTGTGCCAAATAAAGGGCATGTTGTGCAGAGGGTCTGCAAACCACAATGAAGAAAGGCATGAAGCAAGACATACAAAGTATGCAGGCTATAGGAGTGTATGTCAATGTATATTCAGTCTGTGGTGTTTTGCAGTTTTTATGATGAAATGAAGGATACAGCAATCACATACTAGTTGGTTTCTTGAGTGACAAGGATTCATAGCAGCAGTATAGGGGGCCCCAAATATTTGAGACTCCTAATCCCGCATGGGGTGAACTTGTCCTACAAAAAAACTACAACCATGTCTGCCTTAGCAATTCCATGCTAAGACAACAGACAAAAGCTTTAAGACAAGCTGATATTTCCCCTCACCTTAATGTTCCAAAGCAGTTCAAGTTGCTGCTTCAGGTTGGTTGATGTCTCCTGGAACGTTGCATTTTTCAGATGACTCAGACGTATCTTTATATGATGGATTCTTTCAGCCAGAGTCTTGTCCTCTTCTACGTTGTTCATGTTGTCAAAGATCTTAATGTACAGATTTAGTATTTCATTCAACAGCAGTTTCTCTTCGCTCTCCTGTGACAGACAGAGAAATGAAATTGGTTTCATGTTGCTCCACCATTCTGTAGCAATTTCAAGTTTCTTAAGAAATCAAGTAGCATCCAAAACTTACCTGTTGCTCAAAAGAATTGAGGGCTTTAATGAATAAAGCACCACCCTCAAGCAAGTCTGGTCTACTTATGTCCTGGAATAAAATGAGATCAGTCAGTCTAGTGTAATAATACAGCTATTAACTTGTAAGCATTCCAATATTTTTTAATTTACAGAAAAATCCATTCTTTTTTCATAATTGATTTTTAGTAATATTGATCAAAAAAAGGATGAACATATTCCAGCACAAATTTTCAACAGAGCTTTTTCTTAATGGTAAAAACCATTGAGACAAATTCAGCAGCAGAAAACAGAGAATGTATATGAATTACTGCAACATTAAGAAAGAATTATTTGCTTTTGCCCCATAAACGTTTCTGCGGTTCCTCACTCATGATCACATTTTTGCAATTCCAAGGTCTACAACACAGTTTAAATGTTTTGGTCCATTCGCACTTTATATCACCAGGAATATGTTTGAAGTAATTCTAAAATCTGCTAGTGTAAAATGTCACACAGTAAGTTTGTTTTGATTTGCTGATGCTAAATTTGGCTCCATTGAACCCTATTACTGAACCCTTCTCAAGAATTGAACCATTCATACTGATTGTTACTTTTTAAACAGAAGATCTGATATTCCCCCACTATGCTAATTGCGATGCCTTCACAGTGCAAGCTAGAATGCTGCTCAGTTCACTTTCAAAACCCTGTGCAGAGCAATGGCCAGCTGACAGCTACTGGATGAATATCATGAAATGAACACCGACTGTTCTGCGTCACAAATAACTGCGGTACAATTACCAATATTCAAAACGAAGATCCAGCCTTTGTTGCCATTTTCGAGATCTGTTGTTTTGTTTTTGCGCAGCAAACTAGATTACGAATGTGATGAAGGTTTTCTAAATTGCTTTTGGTTTCATGAATTATGCATGAAACTTTGTGGAAGATGCCTGAATGTCCAAACCCATACTAAGAGAAGTATGTGCAGTATATGGTCATATAGTCATATAGTGTTATATAGTCACATTCTTTCTCTCATCATATGAATTGCACTGTACAGTATACCACTTCTCAAATACATCACCGCATACTGCATACATTTTATTTATACTTACAAAATGTGTGGCTAGAACTCTGATGTCTTCCTTCACATCTTCTGGCACTAGGTCGTTGCAGTTGCCATTTCCAAAACATATTGCGCAAAGTCCACAGAAAAGCAGCAGCCTCTGTAGTGAATTCATTAGTTCCTAGTTTGAAGTCTCACGTCTCAAACAGTCCTTAATCAGAATGTAAAGGTATCTGCTTGTATTGAATCACCTAACCGTCTCAAAGTTGCTTGCTCTCTTCTTAACTCAAGCTATCTTCTCTGGTGAATGATGCCAGATACTGCATACATGGGTATTTATAGTTTTCATAGTTGAATGTTGTCAGAGGGAAGGTGATGCACTTGGGGTTTTGTGGGCTTTACATCACATCATATTTCCTTTAAATCACAAAACCCAGTGTCGCGCTGCACTATAGGTGACATCTTCCCCCCCAGATCATTTTTATGGATTCTCCGGAGCATTTCTGAATTTCATCTTAGTGGTTTTTGAGGTTTGACCGTGATGCACGAATACAAGAAGGGTGTGGGGCACCCCGTTCTGATCAGAACGGTGGGTTTCTGCTTTGTCGTTAGTGGCTGATGACGGGTGGAAATTTGGTTTTCTGGCCCTTAGCTTTCTAGTGAAATGAGTGTGTGTGTGGACGGACACTATAATGAAAGTCACACTTGAATATCAGTCGTAGACCATTGATGAGAAGAAAGAAGAAAAATCTCAACATTCGTCGCTGCCCCAGGCTGTCTAATTCAAAGAAAGGCTGATACATCAGCTTTCTTGCAAAGCAGTTCACACCTACTGTAACTCTTTTTTTCACTTTCTGTAATACACAATGTTTGTCTCTGAAATCATATTTAACGTGCCATGTCACATAATACCGATTTATTAATTAATTATTCGGTGATCATTTCTGCAGTACGGAAGTCCTCTTAGAAAGAAATGTTGGCAGCTTGCTTAGTATGAATCACTTTACATTTCACTTCGCTGCACCCCACAAGCAATAATACGAGTGTGCGATTCACCGAGATTTGCCGTCTTTAAAATTGAGGATATATTCTTCTAGAAAATTATGAGTATGATATATGTAGACAAAGAAAAGAGATATCTAAAGAGTGCTACTGGTTTATCACTAATTTGTCTCTAGTATGCATCTGCAGAGCACCCCTTCCTCTTCATAAGCAAGGTTTCAGCCTTTTGAGGTTTTCACACCTCTTAACGGCTAAGTGCTTGAATTCCTTTTTCTGTAAAGAGTGAGTTACATTTCTTCACAATACTTTGTATTCGTGCTTCAAGCACATCACTAGCAGGTGAAGCTTTGAAATTCAAAGACAAAAGAAAAGGAATTACTTTTAAAGGGGGGTGGGTTTGGGGTGGGGGGTTAACTACTATGTAAACTGCAGACTTTCTGACAGCTACTGTTGGTAATCTGTTATATCTGAGTGCCCATATCTACCATGCAATCACCTCGTTATCTTTATTAAACACCAACAGCTTGCTGTTCCTTCCATTAAAGGTAGGCCCAATACCAAACATATTGAAACCACAGCTTCTTTGACGCACTTTTTAAAGAGACATTAATACTTCCAGCAGGTGATATGCATTCAAGAAAAACTATAGTAATCTAAATATTTAAAAACATTAAAGAACATTCAAGATTTTTCTCCCACAGAAATGTCTTTTGTACCAGTTGACACAATGACAAAACCAGAATGATTTTCTGGTCAAAGTCTGAAGCTTCCAGGATTGGCTCCAAGTTGCTGTGACCCTAGCCTGAAAAGCCTGGCAGTTTGATAATGAGTGGATCTCTGTTATGTACAGTAGTATGCTACACCAAACAACAGCATGTTTGACACACTTGTTGGGAAAAGCATGCAAAAGCATCTGCAATAATCCAAATAAAAAAACAACAAAGATTTGAGAACATCCCAGATATAGCACCCGTAGCATGTGTACAGTACAATGACAAAACACAATTGTTTGGTTTACAATTCTAGTGAGAATTGTTTTACAAGTCTCCCTTTTTACAATCTGCAGATTTAATTTGTTAGTACTTAACATTGTCATTGAGTCTGGTAAGGATCAGATGGGTCTTGTCTTACTTGTGTATTTTCTAAACACAGCTAACAACAAAGATCACACACTTTCAAAGTCAGAACCAAAATATGTGGAATTGTTAAAGTTCTTGTAACTGATGTCTAGTTAGGTGCTGTAGATGCCAATGTCAGGAACATTTGACACAATCTTACACACTTCTTTATTTGTGCCAATAATGGTCTGTAAAACTATCTTTTAGTGATTAAACTTAAAAAGTTCCGGAAAATGAAAGACCCATTAATAATGAAAAGCAGTAGAGCTCAGTCTGAAGGAAAATGTTTGGCATAGTGTGGAAGACCGTTTTCCAGAGACATCCTGTGGTAAAGTTTACTGCATGGAGCTTCTTAGCACAGAAGATTTCCGTCGCAAGAGCGATTTTTGGAATTTCTTTGAAAGGTTTGGGCTCTTACCTCAAGTCTTCCTCAGCTGCGGCTGTATGTGGTGGCAGAAACCCCAGGCAACAAGGCTGAGGTGATAACATGACATCTCCGAAGACCTGAATCTCAGCAATATGGGCAATATGGAAACTGAATCCTTCAATATTATGTCATCTTGCCGGTTTAGTCATTTTCAAACTTTTTTGCCTTTTGTTTGTGATTTAGCTGCTCTTTTAGCCGCTTGAGCAGAAAGATGGAGAACACTGATCTTCTTTGTAGCTTGTTTAAAGTTATATATCATATATAGTAGTTTTGAACATTTAAGTAGATCTACCATGTTAAATAACTTATTAATCTGCATAATTTCATAATTCTGTATGAAGACTGTCTACTGCAACACAAGGCATCATGTGAGTTCTGAATGTGGTTGTTCATTTATAGTGTAATAATGGCTGATATATACAGTAGACTGTTTTAATGGTGTTGATTTTCACTCCCTAAGAAATGACTTATCTGCATATCGTCGGTAAATACAGATCAGTATTTTGTGGCTTTTCACAATGTGGAAACATTAATAAAAATATTTTTCTGTCATTTACATGTTCAGTTTTATTTTGTATTTTTTATGTTTATAACAAACAATGTTGCTTTAGAATGTAGAATATAGAAATTAGATAATAGAATACATTATACTTAGATCTGCTAAATCATAGCCAAACTTTCTTCCTTTATGATATATCTATTTTTAAAAGAACACACATATTGGTATAAAAGATTCACTTTGGTAGGTACAATACAAAAAATGTCTATCCTAATATAGCATATAAGGAATTTAATTGCTTCACTTTCTTATTTTTTTGGGATAATGTTTCTAAAGACAGGGTTGCAAGTGGCTGAAATATTATGAACAGACATTAGGTTTATCTCTGTAGCTCAGCTAGAATATTTTTGAATCTGGACGAAGTGAACAGCTGACAACCAATGGCTGTCAGCTACCTGAGCCGTGCTGGGGACAGACATGGATTGTTGGGCTTGATTTGGCCCAGGTGTTACAGGAGCAGCTCCTGTACCTCGTCAGCTGCCTGTGAGCCTGCAGCATTAAAGATCAGAGAGCGTGAATAAGATGGCTGACGTGCAACTGCACAGTCAGTGGTGTTGAGTTCAGATGATTAAAATATATGAAGGCAAAAAGAAAAAAATAAGAAGGTATTTTCAATTTTTAAATAATGTACCTCAGAATCCCAATACGTTCATTTAGCAAAGCAGTGTTACCTCCTTGTAGACTGATCTTCATCAGATGTCAGAAGCAAAGTAGTTCTGGGCTTGGACAGTACTGGGAAGGGAGACCTACATCACAAACAGTGTCAGTGGGGCACTAGCTCTCTTCCCCTTGACCCAGAGGACAATGCCTCAGTATTGTGACAGAGGACACTTTGCTTTAGAACTGAGTCCTTCAGATGTGACATTAAACCAAAGTCCTGGCTATATGGTCATTAAAGATCCCGTGGCTGTTTGTTAAAGTAAGCTTGTGAGCCCCAGTGTCTGGGCTCAGTTGTACCTTGCTCTTCTACAACCTGGCCTCCCTCAAGTCCCCCCTTAATTCAACGGATGATCTGACATGTAGTGAGGATGCTGGAACTAGTCACATTCTTTTAGTCAGAGCATTTAATTGATATTTCAAGCAACGGGAAACCATCAGACTTTAGCAAGAAAAAACAAGACAAATTAAGATCTCAACCCTGTGATAATGGGACATAAATGTGTTTACAAGTTGCTATATTTGCACCTCACTGTGCTTCATTCCATGCGCTTATTCTTGTTGTTTGATACAACCAAAGTTAATATCAAACTTCCTAGATCCGTGGGCTGCTTCTGTCATTCTTTTGCTGTTCGGCATTACGTTGGAGGTGAAAGCGGTGCCCAGTAACAGGACGAAAGTAGTAGCTTTGCCTGCAGTGTAATGGCACCCATCCCAGAGTGAAACAGCACCCAGAGCAATGCGTGAGACGCCAGCAGCAGCACACAGAGAAAACGACTCTCAGGCGAAACCTGCCCATGACGCACAGTGATGTGATGTGTGATACCTGCCACTGTTTCTTATAACTCCCTTAAGGTAACTCAGTGGAAAAAGCAAATGAAAAGCTGTGGGACGTTATTCTGCGGAAGGTTCTTGCCCTTCCTAGAAGATGACTACAAATAGATCGTTAGGCAAAAAAAATCCCTTATGTCTTCTAAATAATTATAAATGACCAAATGCAATAGTTCAATTTTAATCATGCCTCTGTGTTCGATTGTTTATCATTGCTACAATAGTTCCTTTAAAATCTGTCTAATATGGGTTATTCGGCACTTAATATGGTACAGAAAAGCATTCAAACAGCTATTCCCATAGAAGTAGCTGAAATTCCCTAAATGCATAAATAGAAATTTAAAGTAAAGTAGTATGCAGACCAATTCAGATCATTTTTTTCTATTTACCTTTATTTTTTTCTATGAACTTCTTCAGCAAAAAAAGGGTAAAAATATTAAGGTAAACTTCAATATGTTTCTATATTGTTAAATTTTATATTTATACAATACATATTATTATATGAGAGTGGGTGCAGAAGAAAATCTCCTCTTGCAAAGATCTCACAAATGTTGCAGTGTCACACTTAAAAAATGTATTTTCACAGTTATTGAATGCATTTCAAATATCAATAAAGAGCTCAGGTAAATAATCACATGTTCTTGTTTTCTAGCCTTTAAAGAATAAAAAAAGTAAAGATGGTAACATTTTTTACTTCCCAGATTTGCGTGCCCCACTTACTCAAGCAGTACTTGCAATGTCTTTTCAGCCATTCTTAGATTGTAAGAAGGTCTCATCAGATTCTTATGTCTCTGTATAGCATGATGTGACCATAAAACTTCAATTCTGCAAAGTGCTGTAGTCGGGATTTATGTGAATGGCAGAGATTTTTTGTTGTTCAGAAGTTGTAGTTGAAAGAACTGATCTAAATGATAATGAAACCAAAACACCCATATCAAGTGTTGAGGTTAGATTAGATAAGAGTGATGAGAGGATTAAAGTGATCCTTTAAGAGAAAACAATGTTACAGTTGTTTATTTACTAATATGATGAGTACTTATACAGTATACAGCACACATTTAATTCTCCATTTACCACTAATCTCTGTATATGGTAATGATACCTGTGTATTTTCTCCTTTAAAATTAAAATAAACAGTGTCTTGCAAAAGTTATAGCCACAGCAAAGGGGAGAAATTATGCAGTTTATTTTAGGTTTTGATTTTTCTTTACAGTTGTTTGTTAAATTTAACTTCTTTCGTCTACAAGAGTGTTCAGTTTGAACATTCATGTTCTGACTAAAATATTCACTTGAAAATAATGTGTTCCTCATTTGAAATAGATAAAAAAAATCATCATTGAAAGGGAATGAATTGCTGCACGTTTGCAAGACACTGTAAGTTCTTTAAGGATCTGATTTGCAAGGGTGAAATCCAACAGTGTCTCAGATGGGGTCTTCTGTGTTTTTTTGTGGCTTGTTACACATGTCATTCCCTGGAAATTATAAATTTGTATATATTTTTAAATAATTCTAGGTATCCTAATAGTATTTCTTTTCTTCTTGATTTTAAAGTTTCTTAATATTAAAGTTCTATAGGAAGAATCTACCATCTTCGTTCCAGGCATCCACAGTCCTATAGGGCTTATATCTAGTATTTAATAGCAAGGGTTTCTAAAACCCTAGTCTTCACCATTGGTTTTGGGTGAAAAAGATATTAACCCAGAAATGGCATGTATTAGCCTAATTGATAAATAGTGAAGAATAACCATAATTCCAACCTAACACACACTGCAAGTTAGGCTGTGTAGGCACAATTTTCCTTATTCAGTAACATCAGTCATTTGATGGAGTTTTATTTTTATTTTTATAGTATAAAGCAGACCATAAAATGGTTACTGTTGTTCTTTCTTTCATGAGTATAAGATTGAGACTGAAGCGTGATTAAGAATTCCAATGTGCGTGTACATACTGTATGTCAATAAACTACTCTACTCTACCCTTTACTCTGAAGGTTAATATTGTTTATGTATATATATTAATTCTCAGGACCAGCTACTGTACAAAGATGCAGAACATGAAGCTGAAGGGATACTGATACAACTAGTAGCACTGCTGAGCAGCACCAGAGTATTGTCAGTTTTTGCACTCACAGACCCCTGGCAACTCTCATGTATTGTTTTTCATGCCTTCTGAGAACTTTACCACAACTGCACCCCAACTTGCTGTGTGTGTGCAGCCACCCTATTCACACTGACCTTTCTCTTTGATATAGTTTAGGCACTTGCTCTGTTTCCTGATAAATCCCATTCCACTGTGTATTTAATTTTTATGAAGCTGTCAATTCAAATGAGATACTTTAATGAGTAGAGCTTTGTGTGCGTATGTTTCTGCCAGATATTCCTGATACATCGTTAGCAGCAAGTACACCTTTGTTAAAAAGTGGGTTTTCAACGGTTTCTTAACAGAAACGCTGAGGTACATGGCTAAGTCATTTGCAATCCACACCCCCAGTTTTTAATTAAAACACGTTTCCAGCCTCTAATCACAAATTATGAATGTACCACAAGATTAATGCTTTGTGTTTGTCCAACACTTCTTGCAACTACACCAATAGAAAGCTGTCATTAAGCACTGGGTTTGTAACCTGTCATTTAGTTCTGGTTTTCCCAATTACACCAGTCCAGTCCATCATAGACCTTTATTTGAGCCATTATCTGAACGATGTTACTGATGTTGGCATCAAAAATTAAAATCCATTTGGCCTGAAATCCATAAATGGAGTTACTTGCATGTCTTTCAGATATACAGTAACTTGCTATAGACTTGAATTTACTTCTTAACACTCATAGGAGTAGCCATTGACTCTTCATTTTGTATCTGAGCTCTTAATTGGAATAATTACAGTAGTTGCCCGTTCTTTGTGTTCTGAATTGTCAAAGGTCCCCTAAGGACTGGAGTTGTGTAAAGTGGTACAGTGATATGAAACTCTTCGTTCCCAACCAGGAACAGCCAGCTCCTGTCCCTTAGAGCTGTGGGGTCTTCTGGGTTTGAATCTTAATAACTATATCTTAGTCATTCAGTTCAATCATTTACCAGCTGTAAAACTTTAAGGACTGTCTGATATGCATTGGTTCTCCAGGCATACTGTATGGCTGGCAGTCACTATCCTAGAAAAAGAATAAGGGTAATATGATATTCACGAATAAATCTGAATAAGAGTACAGAAAATGAATCCTTACAAATTTTGATTAATGGTGTTGTATAACGTACCTTTAGGATGAGTTAAAGATTCTAAAGTTGCACTTCCACTGTCACGCCCTCTACAGCTAGAGGGTGCTCCTAGTCTGTCCTTTCTCTAGTTTCCTGCGCTTTGCTTGTCCTTCCGGTGTGTCTCTGTCTGGGGCTATATATTTCCAGGTCACGCTTTCATCCTCGCTCAGCATTGATGTTTGGACGTCCTGAGACCCGCCTAGCACCAGGTCGCCCCACGTCCGTAGCCTGGGGGCATATGTTTCTATACAGCATTTCCTGAACAGCTGAGCCCGGGCTAACCCCCGTCCCACCGCTACACATAGGGTCTTTTTTCGCTCTCCTGCCATTCCACGGTTTGTCCCTTCCGACATCCATGACACCACTCCTTTATACATAAATACCCGCTGACTGCCCGCTACTGTGCATGTATGTTTTTTAACACTCAGCATTTTAGTCTTATCGCAGACCAACCCCTCCCCACCCTTGGTTGGTGTCCAACTGGTGAAGTGTTGGTCCCTGACATGTTTCCCTCCCATAGCTTTCACCTGTGACAGTAGCTGATATTTCGTCTCTTTTTAGAATATATCCTCATTCAATTCTAGCAAAATTCAGACAAACTCTCTACTCTTTCCTTCCTTTTTCTGTGTCTGACTACTCTTCCTGGTCTCTTTTGCTGCCGTCATACCAACTAGCTTCGTGTTTGAATTCGCGTTGGTGTATTGTGGATCCTTTTGGGGGGTTGTGACAGTCATAATCTTCGGTCAACGCCATTATTTCCTAAGCCAGGTGAGTTAATGCCACAATAATAAATATACCTTTTATATTCACCGGCTCATTAAGCAGTTTTTAAACTGACCAAATTACTGAAATGGTGTTACTTAACAGAATTTCAGGAGGAGGTGAAATTCTATTGTCACATTTCTGTTTCTCTATACATAAATATTTGTTGAACCTCTTTTCAAGCCCTGATTATCACTTCTTTTTTATAAAAAAAGCAATACAATGTGTTTGGATGTACTTTAAAATGGGTATTTAAAAAATGTATGCATGCTTGAGTTTTGCGTCAAAAACTTGAGAACCTGCATTTTCTCATGACTATGGAAAATATTTAAAAACTAAATTCTGAGTCATTTTTCAAAAGTCATAATTGTCATTTTAAGCGATCCTTCTTTCCATTCAATGTAGTTAAATGTCATGTATTTTTATGTCTTATATTGTCAGCAATGGCCAATGAATAGCTCAGTAGTGTGCTGTGGAACATAAAGAGATTTATTTTGTTTAATGGAGAGAGTCAGACCCAGTGATGACTATGATTAAGACAACTGAGACTAGAATATTTTAATATGCTATGAAATTCCACCACTAGTAGAAACAACCTGCTGTATGATGTGGTGATGCTTTATTTTAGGAATAACCTGTAAGTCAAGTGTTACCTCTTTGTGTGTAGCATCATTAAGGCATACCTTATATGATTCACTTATATGGCATATATTATATATACATTAGTAATTTACTAGCATTCAAAAAGCCGTTTTGGTAATAAAATAGTATGGTCTCCCTTACAGTTATCTAAAATGAAGTCTTATTCTGAACCTGAATGGGCTTTCCGTGTCAGACTAATTAAAGACTTTTTGATTGTATTAGTAATTAATAGCCTAAGTGCCCACATAAGGCCTAAGTACAATATTAATTTTGTCAGCTCATTCTTTTTTATTACTGATACGTTTTCATTCATATCTACTAAAATCTGCTGATGCTGATGTATGGTGCTTATTTTACTATGAAAATATGCTTACTCATTTTTCTCTGAGCAATTATTATTTCCTATTGCACTGCAACATGAAAACCAGCTTTTCCGTTAAGTAAACTGTGGTTTACTTGTGCAATATGTCTCAAGTGTAAAATGCCACAGGTGGGGTTTATGTGATGTGACAAAACTGTGATAGAGACAAGCCTTGTGGAAGGTATTCATTACACCACACAGAAGAGATCATTACCTCACAGAATATTCTTGTCAAGATTCATAGAATGTGACTAATACCTTGGCTTTTAGCTATGTTTTTAGTATTGTCTGTGAAGATTTTGAAAGTACACATATACATGTATGCCACACTCTGTATGATACTAGTAACATTATATTTACAATATATTAGTGGTGTTACACCTAATAGACTTTACAAGCCATGCTTGTAAATTAAACATTGTTCATTAAACATACATCAGGGACGACAAATAAAAATATTTTCCCAGTAGTCTTGTTTGATGCATGTCTAATACACTATAAATATCGTAAATACAGATGGATTTAGATAGTCACTGTTCATATTTTGTAGTACTAGTGCAAATATATATTGCTAATATTGCAATATTTATTACTGATAAATATTGCTAAAAATATGATGTGGTTCATATAAAAAGTTATTGGTTATGTTCTATTAGAAATGGCTTTAAAATTATACAAATTATATTAGAGTCAATAATTATAATTATACAACAAGATACATACATTTAAATCCTCCTGAATAAATCTTTAAACACTTTGTAGCTTTATTTTGGAGTATTTAAACTATTGTGTGTTCAGAGAATAAAGAAAAATAAATTCACAAGGAATAACGACATCAAAGAATCAGATGCTTTGCAAATGTTGTCTATTGAGTATTTAAGCGGTGGCTCTGTGGCTAAGGATCTGCGCCTGTCACTGGAAGGTTGCCGGTTCAAATCCCATGGCTGGCAGAGGAATCCTACTCCGTTGGGGCCCTGAGCAAGGCCCTTAACCCCAGCTGCTCCAGGGGTGCCGTATAATGGCTGACCCTGCGCTCTGACCCCAAGCTTCTCTCCCTGTCTGTGTCTCATGGAGAAAAGCTGGGGTATGCGAAAAGACGAATTCCTAATGCAAGAAATAAAGAAACATTATTATCATTATCATTAAGTACTGTATAATAAGTATAACCAAGTTTACCCCACTTGGTTAAGAGACTAGGGTGAGAAGGCTCAACACCCCCAAGAGGAGATGCTGCATATGTGGAGACAGAGGAGGGATGTGTGCAAGGTGTGTACAACAAAGTCAGTAAGGATTGTGATTTAAAACAGCTGGATGAGATTAGTTTGTCTGTTGTTATGCCTCCTAAACTTCCATTTCACAAGGAATAATGTCATTTAAGAATCTAAGGCTTTGTGAATGCTGTCTTTTTAAGTAGTATTTAAGTATTGCATAGTGAATAGTACTCGTATTTAACTATTGCATTGTGTGTAATATTAAGAATACGTTTGAGCTTAACCCTCTTAGTTAATAGGTAGCCTCCTGGCAATAGGATGAGGAGGCTCAACCCCCAAAAAGAAACAAGTGAACCCCAAGCCACCAATGCAGAAACAGAGATGGAGGAACATACAGGCACAGTATCAAAACACAGTGATGAAACCAATTCATAGATGGGGATTATTAGGAGGCCATGACTGGTAAGGACCAATGGGAAATTTGGCCAGGACGCCGGGGTTACACCCCTACTCTTTTCGACCTCGTCAGGACCTCGGTTTCACGTCTCATCCGAAGGACGGCGCCTTTTTACAGTATAGTGTCCCCATCACTATGTGTCCCCATCACTATACTGGGGCATTAGGACCCACATGGACCGCAGGGAGAGTGCCCCCCTGTTGGCCCCACTAACACCTCTTCCAGCAGTAACCTTAGTTTTTCCCAGGAGGTCTCACATCCCAGGTACTGACCAGGCTCACACCTGCTGAACTTCAGTAGGTTGCCAGTTGTGAGTCGCAGGGTGATATAGGATGTACTGTATCATTATGGTCAAGGTCAGAGAGCTCTCTGAAAACTGCAGGTAAATGGTCATTGACCTCAAGCTGGGGACAAATTCTTTAATTCTTATAAAAGACTTCACAAAAAAGTCTACTGGTATAGTGGTAAAATAATACAGCGATTATTAAATAGTACAACTAGTACAGTTTCAAGGACGATTTCGGCTTACATTCAGTTGTCGTGTATGTAGTGGTGTAGGAGTATAGTCATTGTGCGTACAGGAAGACGTGAAGACCGATCATAGTATGACGGAAGGAGGATTTTCCTCCTGGAAGTCCATATAAAGCTCACTAATCCAAGGGAAGGGCTAATTACACACACTGAACTGCCTATTCCTCATGTGGTATCTCACTCCCACTGGATCTGAAGGATCTTATTAGACCAGGTATGTCTCATTTTCACTCCAATAGGGTTTTATTTTAAAGCCATCACTTTCCGACTTATACACACTATCTTAAGGAAAGGAAAGTTGTGTGGTCTATTTTGCAGAGCTCCTACAGTAAGTACCAATGAAGGTGGTTACTGTAGCCAAAGCTTGCATTCGCCAAATTAAACTGCAATGTGACAGCATGTATGGTTCTTGCCTGCTTATACTGCATAGGTTCAAGGCTATATTGCAAAATGTCTATTGTAATACGATTAGTTTCAGGATATAGAAGAATAACTGTTCTGGTAGACTTAAAGCAGAATAGTATTTTATTAGGTGGTGTTATTCATTAATACGTCAATTTAAGATAATCGGATGTAATTATTATCAGAATGGCTTCTGAAGGATTGTCAGGAGGGAAGCATAATGGCGCATTGCTACTGTCCCTCGCAATGGTTCAGTTCCTGTGGTGCTACAGAATCTGCGTGGAGTTTGTATATTCACCTTGTGTTCATTGTGTTCATTCTGTGGGTTTCCTCCAGGCACTATGATTTCCTCCCACAGTCCAAAGACATACTGGCAGGTTAATCAGCTTCTGGGAGAAATTGACCCATTTGTGAGTATACCCTGCAGCTGGCGTCCTGTGCAGGGTGTACCTTGCCTTGTGCCAGGTGCTTGCCAGGATAGGCTCTGGCTCCCTCATGACCGTACTGGATAAGGTGAAAGTCAAACAACAAACTGTAGTACAACAGGGGAAACTACCTGAGTAAAACCATTTCATTCTCTACATTTGTGCCCCCCCCCCCCAAAAAAAATGGTTTAACGTCAAATAAAAGTGCAATAATAGGTGTCCAACAGTTAAAACAATGAAACAGTGGGCAGCACCATATTCTTTTTCTTTTTGACACTGCTAAAATGTTACAAATGTTCAATGATTATAAGGAAAAGGACAATAAGCAATTAAAAAAATATATGTTATGGGTCTCCTAGGTTCCTCCACCAGTAAAATCAGTAGCTCAAAGTGCAGGTTGCACTGCTGTCCAGCATGCCCAGTCCTGAACTGTGGATATCAGTTAGCTGACTCTGACAGCCTTGATAGCACAACCTCTCACATATGGATGAGCACTGGCAACGTTTGTCAGCTTTAGTTATCTTTTGCTTGCTGCCTGGGACCAGTATCTACAGGGTGTCTGTGTACTATCACAATCAAGAGTGAGTGGGGTTTCAGTCCACCAGGTGGCGCTGTCTTTTCTGTTAGGCTGTAAAGCTGGCAGCAGGTGAAACAGACAGCACTTGAACCAGTGGGCATGTCAGAGAAGGGAATGCAAAGTTCCCCACCCCACCCCCATGCTAATGCAGGAGTACCATTGAGCTGAGCCCATCAACAATAGCTGACTTACAATTTTGAGAATAAATGAGAAAGCAAATACTTTGATCACTTAAATTACCGGAATATCAGTATTATTCACGCATTTGCAGACACACCCACTGAAGATTGTAACTAATTCTCAAGAAGAAGGGAGAAACATTTCTGACACATCTTCACTCTCTCCTGGCACACATGCACATTGAACACTCACACCAGTAAACTCATCCACCTCATTGAAAGCGGAAGGTGTTTCTGCGATATATTGGCCCTTATTCACAACTTTTTAAATTGCAAAAGGCAGCTGGAAGCAGCATCCCATTAGACAGATGTAATAACTGTAACTTGTAGTCACATGAAGTGATAAAGGTGATTTTCATTAAGGTGAACGATTTTTATGTAAACTGATTCAATGGAAATAATTAGTAATCTCAGCCTTTGAAGCCTGTGATGCTTACGTACTGTATGATGTCTCAGACTTCCATTATCTTCAGGATTACCATCTGATAAGGAGTACCTCTTATGCGGAAGTTACACATGACTGTTAACTAAAGGCCTGTAGTTATGATTATGACATTACATTATTTGATTTCCATTACACAGGTTTGCATAAGGTGCACTCATTTTTGTAAATGCAAATTTACTTATTGTCATATCGCACTCATCTGCTTACACTGATCATTTGTAGACTGTTACGAAATCATTCTGCATGAGGCTTGTCATTTCTTCCAGGTATAGTGCCTCAGTTATTCAATTTCCCATTCTAAAGATCCAACAAGAGAAGAAACAATATGTCAATAATGAGGTGGCAAAGGACAAATCCGTCTATGCAGAAATGTGCATTGGGAAATAGAATGTTTGGCAGGATGGATGGCTGTTAAATTGAATAAATACAGAATGAGGCCCAGATGGTCTGAATGAGTAAGTACTCCTCAGAGGTAATGAAATTCAATGTGATAGAAATGAGCTAGTGGGAGCTAGATCTGAGTGTAATTGATTATTGCTCTGGACTAACTGAGAGGCCTATAAAACCTAGATAGGAGAAAAAGAGTGTCTAGACTTTGGTTAGAAAATGCGGGAGAGTGAGATATCCAGAAGGGAGTGCTTATTCATAACGGATTGAGGTGGTCACAGGCCTGTGGGACTTTGCTACTGCAGTGGGAATTTCCCACTTTACCAAGGAAAATCATGGGTACTGGGCATTTGGTAGTCTTTTTGCCAGACTCAATAAGAATTAAGTCTGGTGCTGAAGAACAGGTTGGGCCAGTTAAACCAGTGCTGAAAGCAGGGGCATCACTTATCAGGGTAACAACTTTCTTCTCATTGGCGAAAGCACTCCAGAATAACCCTGGGTGATTCCAGAATGTCCCTGTATCTTACCATCAGCAGACAGATGGGTGGACTCTGAGTGTGTGAGATAACAGACAAACAGGCTGTTGCTGTTTCTGGGCTGCAGATTTCGCTTATATAACAATGTCCCTGGCCAAACAGGATTAGTCGGAAATGTTAGGGGCTGTATGTAAGGATCTGGTGCTTGGTGAAGAGTAAGAGAAGGGATGTGTTGTGAATAGTATTTCACAGTGAGGGTTAAGATCAAGATTCCAGTATCTCTCTGTGTAAAAAGTAATTAGTGAAGTGAAGATTGAGGAATGGGTTATCTGGAGTTAATTGAGCTAAATTCTCCAGTGCCTGCTGATTAAGATCAAGAACAAAAAATATAAGAAGCAGGGTATCATGGAACAAATGTGAATGCTGAAGTACCTGGTGATTATCAAACAGTTATCCTCTTCAAGTCAAGTGTCCATATACAGAAGTGTTTGTGTTAGCTGTGAGTTATTAGTGGAAATGTGCAAAAAGCAACCGAGAAAGAAAAGAACCGTGCAATTTTCCCTGAGTGGCAACCAACAAGTTAGATCTAGGATTCCAGAGGGGGTCTGAAAGATCTCCTCTGGTGCCCAGCGTTGCACGCTTTATCAAGAGATCATAAATTATACAATGAAAAGCAAATTTATGCTACAGATTCTACCATCCCTGAATACAAACTCTCTATCAGCTTGCATTCTGGGTCAATGGTAAGAAATTAAAAGCCTCCATAGTAAATATTTACTCTTCTTAACAGTGGTAGGATCGGTAAGATAAGAAGCAAAACAAAAGTGCATGTAGTGGAATTTCACACTACCTCTGGCACCTCCGAGCAAGAGAAAGGAACAAAATGATACATAAGAAAGCATTTGTGAGTTCTAGCGGGGTAATAAAATGTGGTCCAGTAAGCCTTTACTAAATATTATCCTCGATGTAGAAAACAAAAAGGGTCAACATTTATTTCTTTATTATTTATCCTTATTTCAATCACTGTGCTTTGCATTGCTTTTGTTCAGTGCCAGCTTCCCAGTGGGTCTGTACTGCACTCTTGGCTGGTAGAAAGATACCTTAGCACCCAGCCCTCCCACAGAGGAAACTACACTTACACATAATCGCAGGGTGCCAAACACAAACCAGATGGTCTGGGCAGCTCTTCCCTTTTCGAAGAGTGACATCTATAGTCCAACCAGGGTAAAGTGAGCCTTGTGTGCCACTTCAGGTTTTCCAAGTGCATAAAGAATCTAGGATCATCAAGAGCCAAGGGCTCTCAGTAGTACATGACTATATTTTTCTGCCTTTCCAATTTTTGATCTCTCAATGTATTTGATAGTCTGATGAAGTTACTGCAGGTTTGGCATTGGTGCCCATATCTGTCCTACGAATTCTAACTCTGGGGGAAGCAGTATTATGGGTGGATTAAATAGACCTCTAGTGGTTTGTTTCTTCATGTTCTTGGGAGACAATCATTTAGAAAAGTAAATTACTGTCTTTTTTTTTAATTTGCTGCAACCACGCATCATTAAAAAGGTCAAGGGAATTTCTTTTTAAAGGCAGAAAATTTGAATCTCGTGATAATGTGCTGCTTAAGAGGTAGATGTTACTAAAAGCCTGAGTGATGTCTGGCTTTGACCCAGTGGTGAGGAGCTTTGCAGCGATAGAAGGCAGCTATTTCAGAATGTAGTCGCGAATGTGTCAAAGCGAAACTCAAGAGGACACAGCGCTGTGCTGCAGCTGAGGGTGGCTTGAGCATTCCTGCCACCTTGGTTTGCGGCATTGTGACAGTAAACTTTGAACATGGGGGTCTTACAGCATGCAGCTGCAAAAAAGTAAAACAATCTGCAGAAAGCGGTGGTGCCATACAGAGAGGATGAGACCATGAAACCACTGCAGTTTCCCCGCAAGGGCAGTGTAGCTCTTACAGCCGCTCTGCTCCAGATGGGCATCGTCTGTAAGCAAGTGCCTCTGCAGCAACAGCGAGAGATATTTTGGTAACACCCTGCAGTTCTGGGAAGCATCATTCTATAGCTACAGTATGGTAAATGTTTCTGCCTTTAAAAGCGAGGTCAGCTAAAGTTCCCACCTCTTTAAAAGGAAATGGGTATACAAGAGAAAAGAAACTGTCCAAATAAAAATTTAGACACCCAACCAATCTGATGCAAAGCTGTTTTGACTAACATCAGTCAGGAATTATCGGAAATCTCAAAACTGGGTAAAGTGGTTAATGATTGTGATTAGAACTTATGATTAGTCTTTTGCAAAGACATAAACTGTAATTCCTCAGTTCTCCAAGTGCTGTGTCTGTTGGCTATTCCAGTTCCCTAGAAGCTTTCAAAATAAGAGCAGACCTAGAAATCTGAATGCAACGTTCGTTGTCGTTGCGTAAACATTTGTTTTCATTTGAATATCCACATGACAAGATTATTGTGCAGCTCTTGTTTTTCAGTTGCATTCTTAATAAAAGCTTATTAAAGCCATGGCATAAGGAACATCAAAGGAAACTTTGCTTTACTTTTCCTTATGCAAGTATAACAAAGTCTACAAATTTGGAATACTAATTGAATGCTCTGGCAACAGTTTGACTTGACTGTGATATATGCAAGTAACTTAGACTGTTGCATAAGCACTAAACGATCTCATCAGAGAGAGTTGATTGGACACTGGGAATGAGTGGATGTAACCTTTTGAATATCAAACCTGGTAAAAAAGATGAAGAAAAAATAGAAATGAAGCAATGTGTCCCACTTAATACCACCTGTAGGTTTGGAGGCTGCACTAAATCACCCAGGCAGACTTTCCAGCGGTGGAGCTACGTCCTCTTTAACAATGAACCAAGGCTTTGTATAAAATAGATCACCTTGATGCAAGCTAGATGAAAGTCACATCAGCATAGGAAAGTCGGAAAGTCATTGTGCCGTCAACAAGCCAGTTGATGTAGAGGTCTGAGTGTGATGGTTTGTGCACAAACATCGATTTGCTTCAGATGCTCCTCTTGTAGCGATTGATGGCGACCTGGCTGCACAGAGCTACATTGCACAAATCCTGTGACCTCACCTGTTGCACGTCCTGAGGGCTCATCCTGGTGCAACAGTGCTCCTGCGGGACAAAGCACTTCCTCTTGCTGCTTGTCTTACAAGAGCTCTCTTGCCTGATAAGAAAGTGACAGTTTGCCATGGGTTCCCTATTGAACATGTGTGGGATGAGCTGGGATGACATTGGGCATCTAGGGGTCAGAGACCAGTGAACAGATACGTGATTGTACAGGGGGTATGAGAGGAATGGGGCAGAATCCCACAGGATGGCATTTACAAACTGGTGCAAAACATAGCTTGTATTCAATCCAGCAGTGGCCACACAAACGGCTATCCTGGGAAATTCACAGTAAACCCAAGCAAATGTAGCCCATTGATGACAAATGTACTGTAAATCAACACAGTACATTTTCCAAATGTCATGTCTGTGCAATAAAATGTTGACGCACCTACTTATGCGTCATGGCAAAAAACAGGATTGCATGACATTCTAGTGCCTACAAGTGCTACGTTTCTTTGGATGAGCTGCAGTATACCTGTGGTGAAGGGTGGCATGGTCATTGGTTTGATTCCATCCTATCTCTGTGATTGCATTAGCTTTTGCCATGTTCTCTGGTTGTTTGGCTCCTCAGACATACAGGTGAAGGTCTTTGTTTTAGCTCTCCTAATTTGTCCCAGTGAGAAAAGTTTGGTGACCCCCACCTCACTAATTCTCCAAGAGCGAAGTGACTTTGATGTTTCTCTCCCCTCCAACCAGATGTAATGCATTGCTTTAATCTTGCCCTCTGTTACTCACCTGTTAAAATTGCCTAAAAATAAAACCAAGTGGCTGAAAATGCAATAAAAGTGGAATTGTATGAGTTTCTAAACATGATACTTGTATATATTTCAATTAACAATGTTGCGGAGCTGAAGAAGGAATGCAGTCCCCCTGGAAGAACTCATTGTGCTACTACACCTTGGAAAAGAAATATTTCTGCTTCATAACACTAAGGAACTTTCTGCATATCAAATCTTAATTCGTTAGCAGTATTTTATAAATTCAAATAATGTCTTTCAATTTTTGTAAGGTTTTAATAATGTTTGTGCGAATCCAAAATTCTGAAGAAATTTAAAATACAGTGTAGTATATATAGAAAGCTACCGATCCCATCGTCTTAAGCGTGGAGTCTGAGATATTTTTCAGGAGTTAGAAAATCGTAAGCAAGTTTGAACAATTTTCAATATCTAAACGCAATTACAAGTTCTTGCCACTAGAGGGAACCAAGTTCAATGGAATGTGCTAACGGCCCGCTCGATGCACTACAGCAGGCGTTTCTTTTAGGGTGTGTGAAGAGAAAGAAAAGTAACATCTGAAAATGATATTCATTAGTAAAAGTTAATATAGTAGATCACCTACGCAGCTACACCTAATATATGGTGAATGTCAATCTTACCATATAACAATTTAGGTATTCTAAATTACAAAGCACATGAACAGCAAGGTTTTCTATAGTAACATCTTGTGCTAGTCAATATATACTTCAGTTTCTTAATAAGATATCTTCGGTATGTTTTTGACGTGTGGGAAAACTTGTGATGTATCAAATGTCAGAGCACAGAGTCTCCCCATTCTCAGACCAAGATATATAGACAAGTGGCTAATGTACAGGCAGCGTTAGAATATTTTCCATTCTGCCCAATTCAGGCTCCAGCCGAGATAGCCCAATCTCTCAGTCTCTTTCATTTTAACTGTAAAGGAAAAGTGCATATCAGCTGACTTTCTTATTCAAAGAAATATTTGAAAAAATTGTTTTTTTTTTAAAGGAAGGGACACATTACATAAATAGCAATAACAGAATCTATTGTTTTAAAGGGATGTGAAGGTACTATATTTAAATATAAACCATATCAATAATGATAAATCAAGGGTCCAAGGCACCTATGGATTAGTTTACATAATGAAGCTACACAACATGATTTTGAAAATATTTATTTAAAAATAAGCCATACAGTACATTGATAGTGCAACAGGTTTTAAAAATCCAGACTTCTGAACTGTAAGGTATAAATAGACACACTACATCAAACATCTATTTTTTTTTAATTGCTAGACTTCAATTCCTAGTGCATTCACAGATATTTGGCAACTCTTTTGGTTTTCTTAAATATCATAAAGACTAATGCTTGGATTGTGTCATAACTTCAGTCCACCCAGCAGACACCGAACACAAGCTCTGTGCCTGGCGGTGTTTTTTTGTTTGCTAAAAGTTACCTACGCAGTGGAGACCTGCAGTGGGTTGCTAATGGGTTGAGCTGCTGATTCAATCCAGGCTAGATGTTTTGTCACCATACCTCACCCTTTCTGCAACCCCCACAAGTCAAAGTCTCACCGGAGGTTCAGTCGAAAAATACAATATGTAATAAATAACGAAGTGCAGTCAAGTCTCACTATAAATAAAGCAGGAGTTACAAATGTGTTCTGCATACTAATAATAAACCAGCAACTTTAAAATGCATTATAAATACATTAAAAAATACAAATATATTTGTTCTGCATCAGTTCACAGTGAAATCGGTATCACGTAACAAACAATACATCTTTAAAGCACTGAGGTACAGTTAGCTACTGAATGTGCTATAATTAAAACTTACTCTGCGGATACTGTGGGTGTATCGGGTATAACTTGATATTAATTCCACCTCCCTTTAAAGTGATATTGGCATTCAGAAAATTCAATATTCAATAAATGCTTAAAGAGCGTGGACATGTTATTTAAAAACCAACAAATACAGATCTCTCTCCAAGCTCCAGAAGGCACTGCATATAAATATCAGACCAAATTGGCCATACTATTGGAAAGGATGAATTATTTGGACTTCTCTAGCTCAAGATTATGCTTTAATTACAACACTTCTGCATTATTGAGCAAATTCATTAAGCAGCAGCGACATTCAGTCCTGTTATCACTGTACTATTGCCCGCACCAATATACATTTTCTATTCTGTCAGTCTTGTACTATAGGTTGAAGAGGTAACAATAAGGCTCCAGGGATTTTTTACTGAGTTCATTACTCAGTCTTGTGGCTCACAACAGTTTCGCCAATGTGGATGAGCACCCAGCATGCAATAAATTGACATATTTAAAGACAGTTTCTGTTAAATTAATGACACATACTTTTTGTAAGGCTACTTCCTTTTGCTCTGTTTTTATTCCTTCCCTGCGTGCATGTAGGTGTTGATCCAGTCAATCACTGTTTCCAGCTCGCCAATGGCCTTATACACTCCTTGATCTGCCATCTGTCAATAGATAATGACAGGACACACATTTGAAACATGATACCCTCCTTTGATGTAAGACCAGACTTTCGTCTTTTTTGCAAGACACAATAAATTTCCCAGTACTAGTAAATGCCACCTTCCATAATCTCTCATATCGCAGCACTCCTGTGCTTTCCTAACATTGCAGGAAATGTGAACTCCTCGTGGTGGTTTTAAAGACTGTATCACCCATCATCCAGTAGGTGTCACTACTAGCCCTTTTATTCCAGTTACTCTCATGACAATTTCATTTTGAACTGGATCACAGCAAATACAGTCAGCTCTAAAACCCTTAGCTTCAGAGCCAATTATCTCTGCTGTAAGTGACTGAGAAAGCCAACCAGGTACAATCCAATGGCTCCCGACAACAGTCTGTCTCTCAGCTCCTTGAGCACATGATTAAACTCTACTTACCTCCTTGTATCTCTTCTTCATTTTGTTCATCAGTTTGCGTTCTCTTGAAGAACATATGCTGGGATGTAACCTCAACTGCAAGAGAGACATTGAGTTTTATCATCACCCATGAGTTACCCAGGGCTCTTCCACTCAGACCATTGCACGCAATTGTCATTAACAAGACCATTTGAAAGTCAATCAGACATTCTTAATACATCCATCCATTTCCTAACTGCTTTTTCCTACAGTCAGTAATTGGGGAGCTGTGGCCAATCCCAGCAAGCAAGGCAGAATACACCCTGGAAGGGACACTGGTCCATCACAGCAGTCGCACAGACCGAGACACATGCACACTTACACTAGGACAAATTTTCCCAGAACCCAATTAACCTACCAGCATGTGTTTGGACAGATAGGGCCCCTGAAAACTGAACTTAGGGCCCCAGTGCTGCAAGGCAGCAAAGCTAACCACTTTGTCACCATACTTAATGCATGCAGTCCTTCAATAAAACTAAGAACAGAGAGCAATGGTGACAGTATTGTCACAGGTTGTATTGTCATATTCTTGGTAAGGGCTGTGCCAGGCCAGATCCTATTTCAGAAGCACAGGCACAAGATGCAGCTACGCCTTGGGCAAGACACCAGTACATTGCAGGGCATGAACTTGCATGCTCATGTACAGGGACAGCTTACAATCACCCATTGACTTAACCAGTGCCTCTCTGGAAGGTGAAGGGAAACAGAGGTACAAACCCAAAGAGAATATGCAAACTCTAAACATAAACTCCACACACTCTGGAATTTGCCCAGACTTCAAGAGCTACCTGCCACTCCACCTTTAAACTACTGAAAATCAATTGTTTTGTACTGGCAAATTAAGAATGGTGACAAAACAATGCTCTGATGTTCCTAACTTCACACTTTAAAATGAATGACATACACTATACACTACACTGAACTAACTACAGCCCTGGTATTACTATTAATGTTAAATAGAAGCAAAAGTGTTTTCAGTTCTTTCAAAATCTCCAGTTAACAGTAACTAGATTTTTTAACTAAAACAACAGATAATATTTTTAGGGGGGGGGGGGGTTATGTTAAAATAAGTACAGCTAATGACTTCCAAACGAATACTGAATACTCACACAGTGTCCAAGATCTTTGTCCAGTCTTGTCAGGTAAATTACCAAATTGTCAGCTTTTAAATCCACTACCTCCACTTTTTTTAAAACATCCTTGAGATAGAAGTCCAATATTTCCTTCAAAATGGGGATTCCATGTGGGTTTGGTCTCTGACAAAAAAAAACACAGCTTTTTAAGTCTGAGGAAGAGGTAGAGTTTAGAGATAAGAGGTTCATAAACCTGTAAAATTGTGTCATGAATGCACCAAATTGATTTTATCTTTACCTTCAACGACGGACCAAATTTCGGCAAAAGTTTTCTTTCTTTGATGTTATCCCTCTGCAATAAAAAAACAGAGTGAACAGGTGAGGTACTGTATATTCATAAATATCCTCTTTAATGTATTTGAGAAACGTTTTTATACTAATTTAGCGCTACATCAAATCGTGCATTCGCCTTTACTTACGGGGACGGAATATTTTAAATTAAGAGACATTTCGAATAATTCTTTCAGCATCTTTCCAGGCAGGTGATTCTGGAGGCATTTCTGACCGGCGATGCCTGTGCCTTTGGCTTCGCAGATGTATTGCCACGCCATAGCAGAAAGTATCAGCGCAGCCGCAAAATGCGCTTTCATCCTCTCTGATCTTGAGTGTCAGTGATGAGGTCTCTGCGGGTTCTGCAGCGCACCGCCAGTCGCCTTGTGTTCTACTGTGAACTCTTAGGATTAACGGAAGGTACACATCTACCACAGTACAGTACCTTCGTCTTTTTATAGACCTGATTTCGCTTTCTAAAAAAATTCCCACACTTGTGACGTGGTGTTAGATACTGTAGGTAGAGTCTCTTACCGGCATTCAACGTAAAAATTTCCAAGAAATCCCCACATGAAGCTGAAAAGCGGCTACAAAAGCCTACGGCTATGGATTTTAGGATCTTCATTTATAAAGTGTTACGTGGTTAAGTGGTTTGCTTTCTAGTGAAAGCGCGTCTTACTGAATTTTATGTTTGAGTTTAAGTTATCTCGTGAACACGTTTTCCTCAATATGTACATAGAAAGTAAATAGTAAATCCACAAGTGAAAGCCAAAACTTCCAATTAAACAAAGTTTTCAGGTGATCTAGTGAAATCTAGGAAATGTTCTGAAGGTTACTGGTGTCTGACACCCAAGTAACTGACAGTGACAAAAGCAGACATTAATAAATGTCTTTCTATCTGAAAAAAAAAAATCTGTAATTTACTGTAGATCAGTCATAAAGCAAATTCAGTAATCTTTCGCTTCTCTACCTCTCCAATGTTTATCCAAATATGAGTTGGAAGAAATGTGTGTTTGTGGATGTCGCAGATGAAAACATGAATCACACAACAAACAAGTTCCAGTTCAGTGGCATGCTGTGGGAATGTGGCACGCACAGCCATTACCAGATAATCTCTCGTCCCTGAATTCTCCATCACTGCACCCATGATTGACCAGCTCTGCTCATGCAACAACCCAGGTACAGTAGGTCCACCTGAGGGATCCTTTCTGAATCACAACAACTAGTTTCACGGAAAATACTGGACTTCACTGAGGACTCCTTAGCCCAATATCAGGAGGTAACCTGGGAACTCTGGTACAGTATCCAAGTAAACCTGCAATAGATTCATCGTGAGACTCTGTGTCACAGGTCTACACAACCGTCATTACAACATAGACAACAATCCATCAGAGAGCATCAAAGTACAGTGTTTCCTCACTAATCACGGTTCTGCCATGGCTGAGCACCCTACAGTATAAATACAGTATACGAAAAACCACAAAGTGATTGCTAAGAGAACAAACAGCAGGCTGATAGTGCACCAGGGCATTATTGCCAACTTTATGACATGACTTGCTGTTTTCAATTTTGCTACAAAGTGTTACATTGGCAACATTTTCAGAGCTTTGTAGACAAAACATCATGCCTTATTATAGCGAAGCCAGTGTTAGCATAATCACTTCATATTTCCGCATGAATATGTTCATCCCCACTCAAGAGTCACTGGGTAATTCCTGTTTAAATCTGGAATCAATGACAGACCACTGTGTCACCGGGTCTTATCTGATTAAGACATGTTGTGCCACAAGACCAGTCCTCTGCCTAGCAGGGTTTTACACTGTCTAGATCTTAAAGCAGGGCAATGTCACGTCTGTGACTCTTTCAGCAAACTGAGCCCTGTTTCACTCTCCCCCTCTAAATTCCTCTTTCTCTTTCCCTCGGTGGCAGGGAGATAATCTGAGTCACCAGAGTGACAAATCCAGCTCACCCTGCTCTCACCAGGACTCGGCCACCTTCGCCAGCAGGCCCAGGGCACGCATAACGCCCTCCCTTGACAGCAGATGACCACCAAAGGACCATTCCTGTGCCTCAGCAGAGTTTTACACTGTCTAGATTTCAGAGGTGGGTGATGTCACTTCTGTGACTCGCTCTGCGTACTGAGCCCTGTTACACATTGGAAAAGATAAACACTTTGTGAGAGACTGATAATTTAAAGGCATTTTATGAACTCAAAAATAAGTTATGTGATATATGGGCCTTGAGATAAGTATGGCTATATTGAGAATAAAGATTTTTAGAATTCATGGAAATTTTGACAGGTATTTTTAAAGAGGGCTATTTTCATTTTTTAAACTCCAAATACTATACACACTCATCCCAGTGTTTTGTTTTTTGCTGTCAAAGCTTTTAACAAAGTGGTTAAAGTGAGGTGCAGCAGAGCAGCAGTCAGCAATATCTGGATGAACGCCAGTGACATCGACACAGAAACGTGGTAGAAACATGAACACAATTCAGCATTTTTCATCAAAATGCATATCTGGAATTTGCATGACTCATACTTGCATTGGGCTAAATTTTGCATTGCAATGCCAAATTGTTACATAACTAGCTTTTGAAGAAGATAGTATGAACTGTTGGCCTTCAATGGGTAATTGAGTAAGAAGCATAGCTAATACCTCAGTAAGTATCTCTAACGAGGTCACTGCTCCTCTTATGATTCATTTGAGAGAGAGGGCTGACCCAGATAATTTAAATGAAGGAATTCATTCCTTTACTTCACTGCAACCTAAAGCTTCTACTCCAGACAGAAATCAACTTCTACACGTTTGCTCACAAAAGCAATGCAAAAGTAAAAAAAAACGTTAGCAAGTGTCAGAGATATGAAATATAAAGAAATAATTGCAAAAATTTTTCAGGCCGTGGTACAATCAAAAACTAAATGTTTGCGCTCAGAATCGAGCTCTTCATCAGGAACTGAGCTTACTCTCGGCTTTCACTCAGGTCCTTCATAAAATTTAGAGGTGAGCTGTCACCCTTGCAACGCTCTCTGGCTTTTGTCACTGTTTCTGTAGCAGTTTGTTTCAATTTTACAGGGTCGGGCTGCTGACCCGACGCCCAACCCTCCTCCTTTCTCAGCGCGGGTTTGGGACCAGCCATGGCGGAGATAGTCACAGGAGAGCAGGTGTTGAAATAGTTGGAAAAAGCAGCAAAAACGTGATATTGTAGATGGAAATACACATAAAACCGTATCTGGCAGATATTCTAAGTGGCACCGATAAAGATGATTGCACACACTTCGGTTCCCTTTACATGTCAGTGTGAGATATAGTCCAGTCTCACATGTTCTCAGCTGCTCTGAGGGACAACACAAGCAAGCAGGTCACTGAGTGAGTGGGGACCTACTCTGTGAAGAGGTTTGGTAAGGTAAGAAGATAAAGGTTTGTCATTGTGAAGTGAAAATGAAAGCATGGCCAGGGATCATTCAGCTTATTTTCCCTAACTCCTCAATTCAGTCCATATTCCACACTTTTTGAAGGACTTTTTGGCTTGCCTTAAAACGGGACTCTGAAAAACAGACACTGAAATTGCAACTCGGTCCCTCCAGAGGTAAAATGGGTTTGTTTCTTTGCATCACAACCACACTGTTATAAAACTAATTATCATATGAAAACTTCAGGACCACAGGCCAAAGTCTTCTGTATCAAGGTGAACTGAGCATCAGCATTACTTTTAACTGCAAAAAATTCAAAAGGTTATTAGAAGAAAAATGGACAAATGTTTTTTTGCAACAGATTGACATTTTATTGAACAAAAATGACATATAGTACAGCAGGTAATTTATTACACTGATTAATACTGTAGTTGTTGAAAGGATCGATCAGCTTGAGAGAGAGTGGCCTGTTCAATTACAGACAACAGAAAACTGAAATTGATGGTGATAGTGTCATTAATACACCACTG
Source organism: Lepisosteus platostomus (assembly GCF_059453375.1). Lineage (NCBI taxonomy): Eukaryota > Metazoa > Chordata > Actinopteri > Semionotiformes > Lepisosteidae > Lepisosteus > Lepisosteus platostomus. Next base: position 28,722,037 of record NC_142619.1, on the reverse strand, counting down.
TGACTTCTCCCACTAAATCTTTTAATTGAGCACAGAATCTCATCCATTCATCTATGATTGACAGCTTTAGTATTGTCAGGTAAGCCATTAATTTTCGCATCAGATCTCACTTTCCAAGACTATATGATTGCATTGAATTTTGCCTTATTGATATTTATATTGTGAATATTAACAAATCCGGTGTTTTTCTCATTGTTGATTATTATTGTCGTTCACCACAACATGAAATCCATTGTCCTCAAAATAATTCCTGCTTTGCATGTAGTGTATCAGCCAACGTGACTCTGCAGCTGAAAGTTTCTTTGCACTAATTTCTGGAATAAAGAGCAAGGCCTGTCAGAGTGGAAATAGTGAAACAGAAGCAGAAGGAAAAGAAGGGAACTAGAAGTAAGTGTAAACACAAACACCCAAACGTATTCTCACTTAAATATTGTAACCATATGTACAGGGCATGTGAATTGAATGTCCCCAAAAAGGAGAAAACCGGTAATGTTGGCCTCAAAGGAAAAAATCTTGGTCAAGTGACCTTACTTATCAATTAACCGAATGACTCAGCTATCCTACACCTACAAATACGTGACTCAGGGTAGTGCTGTTCATGCTAACGTACCCATGCGGAAGAGCTGGCCAACTTGTAGGTGGAGCTGGTATTAATCTGTCTTTGATCTATAGGATGTGCAGCCATTGTTGTGGGTTAAGAATACTTTGTTTCCCATGAACAAAGAAATTAGCAGCTTCTTTGATCTGGCAGGAAAGAGAGGCAATGATAATTCCGAGGTTCTTAGTTTTTAACATGCTGAGAACTATGGCAATAAAAAGGAGATGTACATTCTCTTCGTAGATGCCCAAATCATCCCTTCACCATAATTCTAAGGTAAAAGACCAATACATGAAGGTAATTCAAACCAAATCGAATTGATTATTCAAAGTTTTTCCTTGATACATTCTACATGTATGATGTTGGACTCATGAGCTGTAATATATTGATTTCCAGCCCCGGGCCTGGAGGAAAACTCTGTCTGCTGGTTTTCATTCCAGCTGAGCTACATCTGCACTGCTAACTGATGACTTCATTGATCTGCTTGCTTGTTTACAATTTTGTTTTTAACTTGTGTGTTTGGCCATTTCTGAGTTTCACAAATATCCAATCGTACTGTTTCCAAACAACTTCAGTGTAAAGAATGTTACGCAACTTGGTTATTTCTCACTAAACAGGTCTCACTTGTTGGTTGATTTACGATGACCAGATCCAGACGGAAATTCATCAGCAACTCCCACAGAGAGAGCCTTTTCCTTCTGCAGAGGTCTAGTCCGTCACATTTCAAACAACACACCCGAATGAGGGCAGTTCTGAAAGTCAGAAATTGGTACAGGGTTGATACCAATTACAAATCCCATTAGGACCTTTAAGAGCTCAAAGAAAAATGTATAAATATGCACCTGTCACGAACTGTATTCCTATGAACACCCACGCAGTTATTAATCAATTGTCATTCCTCACGCTCTTCCCTATTTATACCCTCTCACTCCACTCAGTCCCCGCTCAGTATTGAGAAGGACTCTTCGGCTTTCTCTGGTGCGCACTACAATTCTCGACCTGATTTTTGACTACCCGACCTTGTTTCCTCCTGCTTCAAATTCGTCTCGCTTCTCGTTTTGGATTCGGATTCACTTGACCTGACTCTTTTGGCTACCCGACCTAGTTCTTTTGACTCGACTACTACTTTTTTTACTTTGGCCTTTGGGATTTGGATGCCAATCAGTAGCAATAACCTTCTGTCCCAGCGCCAAATAGGGTCCAACCTGGTGCCCCTAACGCCTTCCCTGACAGCACCCAATGGAAGACTGAAATCAACAAGCCTGTGATTAAGAACTCGACTGGAGCAAGAACCAGAAGACACAAAGGAATAGATCTGGATCCACTACTGAATATACTTGGGTATATTCTGTACCCAATCCTGTGACCTCCTGCTTCAGCAAAAATCTTTTCTTCATGTGTTTTGGATTGACTGCTGTACTGGTCTTGCAGCTTAAATAGAGAAGAAGAGAAAAAAAGAATAAACAACAGTTGGTTATTTTTACAAAAAACTCTTAAGGGGGAACTGCAACTCTAGTTTTATATTTTGGGGTTAAAAAGAATCAGCATTGATGAGTTCATTTCGAACCACAATAAAAGTAAACTGTACACAGTAACTTGTAAAACCTCATTTTCACATCACAAAACAGAAAAAAATTCCAGGTATGTACAGCACCATGTTCTGTGATTCAGAATGAGACAACAAAACTTCCAGTGAGGTGTTGCAGCCCTATGACATTGTAAAGAAGCAGGCTTGTGAATACATCTCTTTTAATCCAATAGAAATGTTGCTTTCAATTTTGAGATGTTTTTGCCGACCAATACTACTAACTTGTTAAATCTGCACACAGATCACATTGGAATGTTTCTGCAGTGAGATATTTGCTGCACAGCCTGTACTTATTTGCTTGTATATTGCATTACATTAGTCGTTATCATCCTGCAGCTCACAACTGGCAGCCCACTGCAGCTAAGCAGGTGTGAGCCTGGTCAGTACCTGGATGGGAGACCTCCTGGGAAAAACTGAGGTTGCTGGTGGAAGAGGTGTTAGTGGGGCCAGCTGGGGGTGCTCACACTGTGGTCTGTGTGTATCGTGATGGGACACTATACTGTTGCAACGCTCCGTGGCATCAAGGCATCATGGCCATCTACTGCAACCAAGGAAGTCTCCAGTTGTAATGACTACTTATACCACTGGACCCAGGCTTCTGAGGTTGAGAGAGTGGGACTGCCCCAGTGCAACGGCTTTCCCACTTCTAAAAGCTCTCCCACACAGGTTTCTTCGTGCAGCTCACCTTCCAAACAGATGAGCTGCACAGAGTACAACCGTCATCGTCAGACACGACGGACAGCCATCATTAGTCATTATAGTAACTAGTGAGCAGGAAGGGCGACTTCATGTCACCATTCGTGGGAACTCAAATTTGCAACAACATGGTGACTAACAGTACTTTTATGAAGTTCACAATTCTGTGCTTAATTTGAAATTCCTAAAAAATTTTAATGAATATATTTTGTTACCAAGATTTAATAACCGGTCTGAGAAATTGGGACTACAGGTCCCCTTTAAGTCAAGTGAAAATGTACATTTCCCCATAGCTGCTCAATCCTTATTGCGTTATTTTAGAATTGCCTGTTCTAAAAATTGTTTTTAGCAACGGACAGTCCCACAGCATGCAAATATGTAGTGTATGCTACACCCTTCATACACTGAAATTTTCCTGAAGTCAGTGGAACTACCAGGAACTGCTTATTGGAGACAGAGAGGCAGGCAGATTATGTAACAGCTCCTTTTAATGCCTGAGGTTTCACACCTATTGTAATATTGAATGGACTTCCTGACTGGGATTTCCTAGCAGCACATGTGCAATGTCCTTGTTTTTTCCTCTTTCATAATACCATCGCAGGCTGTATTCTCTGGACAGTCGTCTTGTTGGAAGATACATAATATAAGAAGATTTTTTTTAATGGAAAATTTTCTTAGAATGGAATGGAGGGAGCAGCATAGTGGCACAGCGTTGGGGCCCTGGGTTCAATTCCACACGTGGAGTACTATCTGTGTGGAGTTTATATATTCTCCCCGTGTTCACTTGGGTACCTCCCACAGTCCAAAAATTTGTCCCCGGTGCACAGGGTATATTTCTCCTTGCGTCTGTTGCTCTCCCGCAACACTGAATTGCTAGAAGTGGTTAGAAAAGTGGAATGATGGAATTGTGGGATGAATGATGTCATTTTACTTCAGATGTTTTGCATTCAATTCATAACTGATACTTCCAAGATATCATTATACATCTTCCTACTGATTTAAAGGTAATCTAGTTACTGTGTTGAGTTACAAAAATTTATTTTGATTTAGGTGTCTACCTAGTTCAATAGAAATGCCTGCTTCCTTTTTGGCTCTTGTTTACCAGTTTTTCTCCATTTTTCTTTGCTAATGAGCTGACATTCCAAGGCATACTGTCCTATTTGATTAATAACAAAAGATCATAATGTATTTTTGGACAATTTGCAATATTTTGTTAAATAATGTACTGTACATATTACAAGCACAATAATTGGAATTCATTAATATTATTTGGATCATATAGAAACTTAAATACATTACAGTTTTTAATAAATACATTATTATCAAAGTATGAAAGACTACATTGCTATTAAGTTTAATGTAGTTATTTTGCTTGAGACTCTCTTCTGTTCAACCATTATGAATGTTTGTATAGTATCTCTTAACATACAAACACTTTTGTTGTTTCCTTTTATTAATCAAGAATGCCATATAGTTTCATTACAGGAGGTATTGCTTCAGATGCAACATGACCTGCATAAAATAGCTTCTGATGGTCTCTGTTTTATCACTTGCAAAGAAAATTAACTGTCCTGTAGAATGGCAGTATGTTGCAGTCCAGATCCTGTAGAATGACTTCATCTTTTGTTTTTTGTCTCATAATTAATTAATTAATTAGGTTTTTCAAATGCTTTATTAAACTATTTTCTTTCTTAAGAATTAGGAAAAAAATGTTTCAAACTTAATTGCTAAAAAAGCGTGATGAAGTTAGAAATCAACCTTTTAGCAGCTGCTGACTTTGAGAATTCCTCTGAATTAGGACTGCCTTTCCAGAAACTAGGGGAAATTAAGCAGCTGCACCTACACACGTCTAAGCGTTCGTTATCGGTGTGATTGATATATGGTCAATGTGAGGTGATGGCTGTGTGAGAAAGCCACAATCTTGGCTCATCTTGAGCCAGGATGGTTGATGGTTTATTGAGAGAACCTGTGTGAAAGAGATACAGCTGCTCTGGATGACCTATTAGTCCTCAAACGGAGTGAAATTCCACATGAGGGAACTGAGCTGGTAGGATAGGCCAATGTATAATTGGTCACTCTTCGGGGCTAATTTAGAGGCTTAGAAGAACATCCAGGAGGATAAAAAGCATTTTAGATTTTGGTGTGGAAAGAAGGAGTGTAAGAGAGGGCTAGAGAAGAGGGTGTAATTGTAAAGAGTTTACAGTAGCTGGCCTACAGACCTGTGGGTGTTAGTAAGTTAGTACATGGTTTAAGTCTGTACTGAGCACTGTCTCAGGGACAGACCGAGTGGTACAGTAGTTCTATTGGGAGGCTCAAAGAGGATAAAATGAGGTGTGGTGGAACAGGGAGGGTCAATTTAACCAGTACTTTGGGAGACTTTAGGTTCTGAAGAAGTATGGCATAGCTTGTCAATATTGCGGTGTTGCCTACTGTCATAGTTGAGACTGGAGTCCCAGCTGTAACCTGAATCTCCTAAATATTCAATGTTTTAAAGATCTCCACATTTGAATGGAAGCTGGCTGGTGTAGTATCAAATATGCATGTTCTGATTTGGAAAGTGCTGCCCTGGCTGAACAGAACCAGCTAGAACAGTTATTAATCGTTAATAATCTGGTCCTCGGTGAGGAGGAACATTGAGTTCTCTGGTGCCTGCTGGTTAAGAGAAGTGAGACATCAGTGTGGGGTGCTCTAGTGCCAGGGGAATGCTGGAGATTATCGGAAACTTTGTATAACTGAGTGAAAGTTCTTGTAAGAAGCACTAGCTGCAGTTTTCAGTGGAAGTGAGTAAACTCAAATTGAGAGGGAACAGGACCAACTTCCGAGGGGGTCAACACATTAGATTTAAGATTCTGAAGGAGAGACCAGTCAGGCTGCAAACGTGATTTCTTGGCTTTCTGTGGCTGGGTATGCCAGGATCTTCCCATGCATTCTTCTGTTTCTACAAAACTAAATCAGACAAGTCTTTCATCTTTTTATGTCTTCAGACATCTTTTTTTTTAAAAAGATGCATGGGAGCAAAATCAAATGAAACAGATGGCAGTATGCAATGAGTCTGTTTCCTGAAGTTGTGAGATTTCAGCATGAATCTGAGCAGGCAAGCACTTGAATTGAATGTTTAACAAACCTCTTCCACAATGCGTGTGTGGGAGAAACCTTATTCTACTGCATCACAAATAACTAGATGTAGTGAATTTTTGGTAGATGAATAAATTACAAATCTGGTTTTAAAGGCTCTAATGGATAAATGGTGCCATATTTCATGTATTTTTGTAGTGTAGATACTAATACAGTTGTTTGTAGTAGTGATGCAGAATGAATTTGAATGACATACAATAGTTACTTCAAGACAATATCATGATGCCATAATTATATAATTAGCTCTCTGATTGCAGCTGTGATTACAACATAGCATGTTCTTAAGCATCTTGCTGTTGAATACTGACTTTTATGAAGTGTTTGGGAGGAGGTCAAACCCTAGTCTCATCTTCTTTCAGCTCTCCCACCTCTTGGTCATCACAGGGGAGTTCTGACAGCCTCGTCTTCACAGACGGTGTTGTTCTCTTGGCTGTCTAGCTGAACCATTACAGCCAGTTAATTCAAAACATGTCCCTACTGCAACTTAAATTAGGGATTAACTGAGCTACTTTTGCCATTTTAAAGAAAATCACAAAAATATGAGGTTAAAGGTATTGGACTTGGTTTTTTTTTCACCCTAGTGACCCGTGAAGCTATGATATTTCCAAAACAAGGTTTTCTTCCCCTTTCTTTAAAGGGACTGTTACTGAATCGTGTGACAGTGTCCAGCGACAAAGTAATGAAGACACAGATGTCTGAACGGGAGCTACGGTACCTTTCACTGCAGAGTGAAGTCACATGCATTTTTGATGTTCTTTCTTGTATAATCAAGTGCTACAAAAGTGTTTGAATACCCATTAATTTTAATTTAATATTTAATACGTTTCAGTGTATGATTACATCATTGGAGCAAGTGGGCTATATCTGTCAAACCCTTACCACCACACCACCAACAACTCGGTTAAATTGAAGCACCTCACCTGACATTTGACTTGGCCATTTTACAACTGATAGGTGGTTTATAAACTTCTTTTTTTCTTTTTAAGAAGTGCAGAAATTGGTGCAGCATAAAAATCTTTATTTAATGAGTTTTTTTCAGGCAAAGATGTATATTCTCTTTATTTGATGGGTTTTTCAACAAAGGTTCGGGAGAGCTGACTGCCACCAAGGTCTCTCTCATCCCAGCAGCCCTAACTTGTAATCGTCCTGGGAAAAAGAATCAGAGGGGTGAAACAGGCACCTGTGTCCCCAAGACTCCACAGAGACTTGGCTGGGATGTGCATTTTGAAATTTCAGAAATTGCCACAGTACTTTTTTCTTCTTTTCATGTATCTTTCCGATAAATCAGTACATTAACTCATTGATAAATGGTTAAGTCAATAAAACAACCGTCTCTCCTTCTGCCACTGTCAACTAGCAAAACAAACTGCTATTTGCAAACAGAATTAGAAACAAAATACACAAAATCTTCAGAACGTATATTATTTTTATTGTTATAATATTGTATATTTTATTATTATATTGTATATTTTATTATAAAATATGCAAGTTAGTACAGTAATGTGAAAAAAGTACAACCTCTTAAGATTTTATGATTACCTTCTTAACTGATATGGAAGTAGTAAGGGTGCACTTGCTTTTTTTATACAAGGCTGCTGAATTTTGGCTTTTTTTGGTTTTTGTTCAATAAACAATGACAAAGCAAAATGTGTGCATGTTATTCGTCACTTGAGGTTAGATGTATCTACTGTTGGGACTTGGTGAGGACTACAGTAGATGAAGGTCAGATATGTTTTAACATTGTATGTACAGTAAAACCATAGAATTGAAGGGTATGTACAGATTTATATGACTGTATAAGATATATATTACTGTATATTCTCCCCAATTACCTTCAACTCTTCAATTACCAAAGTACTTGTAAAATCACAATGTAGCCCACTTTTGCTAACAGTCCAGGATGCTGACCATGTCTGTATTTGACTCTTATGTGTCTCAGACCAAATGGGGAAACAAAAAATCTGCACATTCAGTACAGGTCAAATTCAGATGATTTTTATTTCAATTAAGTAGAAACCTTCCTAAGATCATACAGAATCCATTTTCCCTAATTGGAATTATTTCATCATCAGCACTTTCTAATACAATTCCTACAGCACTGATTTCAGTATTGTTATAAAAGCAGCTCCATACAAACAAATAAAATAAAACAGTAATAAATATCAATAACAACATCAGTAATAATATCATTAATAATAACAAAAAGATAATAAATACAGGATACCTTTAAATTTCATAGAATAAATTAATAGAAATAAATACCTCTATGTATGGACAGCATAAATATGTTTTCAACAATGCTTTTATAATGCATTTACTCATGCTTAAAAATAAATAGCTTCAAAGGAAATACATGTAAACACTGAAAGGGTAATACAGTACTAATTCTAATCATGTGAATTCAACTGCCTTTCAAAGCTATATATTTTTAAACTAAAATTAAAACAGAAGGGAAAATAAGCCCACTATTATATTTTGGTTCTTAAAAGATAAAAAATAAATCCATGTTTTACTACTCATTAAAAAAATGTATTTAAAAAAAAAATCTGCGATTCATTGCTAGAATTTTCAGTTATATACAGATAAGTCAGCTGCGTATGCTGATACATTTATATTGCCGGTAACAATAAATTTAACAACAATTTCCTAAAAAACAGCCAGGAAAGTATACAGTACATATCTTCTTCATTTAGTCCTTTTCTTTGCAGAATCTCGAGAGGTATTCAAACAGAATGTCAATTTCTCCAATTGCCTTGTTCTCTCCCTTGTTTCCAAGCTGTAAGAGAGTTTTTAAAATTACCATACAACCTCACTCTCCATATCCCTGACATACGTGATATTAGAAGAGCTGTAGTTCGGTTAGATAGAATAAACGAATCGCGGATATGCATATTAATTATTTTTGCCGAATGCCAAAGCTACTAGAGACGCATCTGTCTCTCGTTTTTCATATTGCTCTTTTGTGGCTTTGACTTCATGCCGCCGAAGAGCGGATGCTTTGCAAACAATTGCAATGCGGCATGCTCTTGACAAACACCACAACGTTGTCTGGGGTGCTTCCTTCTTAGACAGAACTGTAATACAAACGATGAGGCGACTTTCACTGCGCTTACCTTGAAGAACGTCTCTTTGAAAGTCTGGATATGCTTATGATTCTCCACATGTTTAACCACCTAGAAAATAATAAAACGTTTCGATAAGCAAAAAAATACAGAACTAGCCCCTAATCCATACACTTTCTAATTGCTTTATTCAGTACTGGGTCAAGGGAGAGCTGGGATACACCCTAGAGAGGATGCCAGTCCATCGCAGGGCATACACACACACCAGGACCAGTTTTCCCAGAAGGGATTTAATCTACCAGTATGTGTTTGGACTGTGGAGGGAAATCGGGGCTCCCGAAGGAAACCCACTTGAACAAGGGGAGAAGATACAAACTCCAAGCAGGGTCTTTAGCGCTGCGACATGGCAATGCTAAAACTGCGCTACCGTGCCGCCTCTACAGAGCCACCTTGTGTCATATACAACCTGTTGTTCTCTTTCAGATACAGATCTTAAAGGGCATGATAACGCTTTCTTTCTAGATTTGTGGTTTGCTTATCTCTGCCAGTTGGCATCACTTTTTATGTTATCAGCTACCAGTCACTGGAGATTTTAGAGCTATCAGCTCATCTTACACTGCTGTACCTCTACAGTGCGAAACCCTGAACTAAATATTATTTTTTTCAGCTGCACCTGTCCGCCTGTTTCTTAATCTGAATGCTATGCTAGTGCTTTTTAACAGCCGTTTTCTGGTTGTGGCAAACAGGTAGAATATTTTAAAATGACAAAAATAATACAATAATACTTACGCAACCCTGCTGTTTCAAGTCTGTGCTTATCCTGTGAAGATCACTTGTCACTGTGGTTAGGTGTGGGTACTTGACTTCTGTGGTCAACACACTCCTCAGGTAGAAGTCAAGGATATTGACGTGTAGGCAGCAAATATACAGGTCCTAAAAGAATATATATATACAGTATAAATGTATATGTGGATTCATTTGAAAAAGAAATTAAACTATTGCTCAATAATAATTTAGCAAAACTTTAGGAAATTAATAAAACAAGTAATTATCATTACCGTCATATCTGTGTAGTTAGTTGGGAGATTAATCAGTCTCGTGTCGGTATCTTTATCATGCTTCTGCGCCTGTCAGAAGAATACAGTGCACCCTTAAGCATATTATTGATTATAAAAGGACATCGTATGCAAATATATATATATATTGGTACATCATTTTAAGTGTACAAAGTACAAATTGTATACAAATACAATCCACTTATTGGATGCACATGAACTGAGAGTCAATGCAAATACGACTTCAAAGTAAGCAATACACAGAACTGTGCGTGGGTAGAGCAATAACTATACAGAAGAAGGCTGTAATGACGCTCAATGACACAAACTCCAGAAGACCATGACACGCTTTCACTTACAGCCCTAGCCATTTCGTTGACGCGCTGTCTCGGCTGCAGTCTATCTAGTGGTGGGCTGCGGACAACTCCAGTCTTCGGGTTTTTTAAATTGTGGGGCGCTGCGCCACACGCCACATAACAGCAAAGTATAACGGCAGCAAATACTAAGCACTTCATGTTTGGTTCGGTGATCTTCCTCAGTGTACCGCGAGAGGACCTGCAAGAATAAACAAATGTTGGAGTAAGTGCATAACACGGGCAATTTAACAAAACTTCAAGCTTACCTGCCAAAAGATTAATTATTCTGACAACAACAGATAGATCAAAGAGGATTAATCAAAAGACAGAGCAAACGTAAATTGATTTCTCAAGTCAATTCCTACCTGTTGGGTTTGTGTTTTTACCCTTTTGTGATTTTAACCTGTCTGAGAAAGTATTTATATTGTCAAGGCATGTCCCAGATCTCTTTTACAACGTCATAGTGCCGCTTGTGGTCTTATCTTTCTCTGAAATTACCACGCGTGGAAGAATACCGCTACCACGTTTACCCCCCAAATTCAGTGTATCCAGGTCAGCAGAAAACAGTGGTTTAGAGCGCATCAGAACTTCAAGAGAGCAAAAAAAGTAATATAGGGGTGAAACGGAAGTTCTGGCGATTTTTTTCCAATCGTTTTAGCTGCATCATTATTTCATTTGTATATTTTAATTACCGCATAATTATTAGAATGTGCAGTGACCTATATTAGTTATTCCTGTTACACCAATGTTTGATACCGAATACCGGTTTACCGAAACACTGCTGACTAAGCAAAGTAGCTACCTTCGCTTCTCTTAGTACAATCTCAAAGCATTCCATAAATGTAAATAGTTAATATGAGTAGCATGATAAAAGTATTTAAGCATTTTAATAACATGAATAGAACAAGGGTTAGAAGTACACATATACAGTAAAACCTTCAAGACTTCTCCATAGTGCAAATATCAGCTTGAATAGGCAATTCGGCCCATCTAGTCCCTTTAGTTAGTAGTTCATTGATCCAAGAACTTCATCCAGCCGTTTCTTGAAAGAACCCAAGGTATCGGTTTCAGCCAAATGGCTGGGCAGTTTGTTCCATATTCCCACAATTCTTTGGATAAAGTGCCTCCCATTGTCAATTTTATGTTTGCGTTCTCTGGTAATTACAAGAAAATCTCAATAACATAACTGAAATAATGTTTTCACTAATATAACATATTTGAATATAGTGAAGATTCATCCAGTCGTAACAAAATGCTTAGTGGTAATAAATGAAGATCATGCCAACATTAGCTATACTTGTCACTATCGTTATTTGAAAAGAAAAAAAGGTCATCAGTAATGAAATGTTGGTTACAGCATGTAGTGTCCTCTCTGATGAAAACTTTAAGGTGTCGGTATGAATCCACAAAGTATTTTTAATTTTTATTTTTTCACATCTTTTGGCATTTATCATTGGCTTTTATGCAGAATTGTTTTGGAAATATATTTTTAACACATTTTAATCCAGTATTTACATACTGCAGCAGAACATTTCATCACATTAAAAAGGTTACAAAAATGCCATTCAGTCCATCTTGCAGGGTTGGTAGTTAGGAGCTAATTAACCTAAGAGTCTCATCCAGCTGTTTCTTGAAAGAAGCCGGGTTATCTGTGTCTGCCACATGGCTCGGTAGTTTGTTCTACAGTCCCATCACCCTTTGGCTAAAGAAGCGTCACCTGTTCTCACTTTAAATTTCGCTTTCGCAAAGTGTCCACTTTGTGCTCTTTGTTTGTTTCACTGTCCGTTCAAAAGTAATTAAAGGAAGGACGTTCTGTCGAATGTATCAGAAAATTGAAAGTCAGAAAGTTCGAAAATGGACATCCAGTCTCTCCAAATATTATTTTTCTTACTTGAAATGTGCTGTTCATGTATTTGTTAAAAAAGTGGCGAATACAGGATGTCACCCGTACCCCGTCAGCATGAGGTCAATTCCGAGACTCATCAGGCTCGTCTTGTTTGATATTTCACAGGTCTTTCTAACTCATAGGTAGGTGGATGGCAGTGCAGCCCAAGGAGAACACAGCCGTCAGAATGGGGGTTTTATTTGTGGTACCATGGTGGGAGACACATACACATGGGTGGGAAGCAAAGCTGCAACTCATCTTTAGCCTTCAAGTTCAGCAACACGTAAACTCAACCCCAAAACAGACTGAAACTATGTTTCCCTGAGGGCTTTGGGCTGCTAACTGAGCTCTTGCACTTGCCTGAGCCCTCAAGAATAAAGAATGCACTTACAGTCGCAGGCTAGTCACGAGCCCCAGGCTGCCACAACGTTCACGTTTTATTTGTTAGAGTTTCACAATTGTGCCTTTCCACACACTTCCTTGGCTCCTCCTCATCTTGCCCCAGGAGCCTCCTGGGTTGATGACTGGAGTGGATGAATGCATTTGCACGATCAACAACTGCGAACCGTGCTTCATTCAAGAGTACTGAAGAGTTAAAATGCTAAACCCTTTCTATTCTAGGACACATTTATTTATGTAATCCCATTTATGCATAAACCAGCACAAACACCAGTAACTGTGATGGTCCACTTGTGCTTCAATATCACAGAGTCCCCCTAGATACCAGGCAAATGCAACTGCTCCACTCCACACTCTAACAGTGCTGTAGGCAGCTGTGGGGTTTGTGCTGTGAAAAATATTGGAGAGCACTGACAACACACATTGTGTTGGAACAAGCTTAGATTAACACCTGCCTTGATTGGCTGACCAGGCAGAAAAGGGTGGTAATTTTAGTTGATTGGCCCTGTGCTTAATTGGACATTCCTCAGGAGCAGGCGCAGTCAATATAACAGCAGTCAGGGGCAAAGGGCAGGGAGCTCTCCATAGTGATAGCTCCTGCAGTTGATGTGTGGGAGAGTGTTTGAGTGATATTCTCAATTGTAGGGAGTTTAGATAGCACAGGAGTGTTTATTCAACTCCTGTGTCTTAACATCAGCTGCCAGACTGCAGCCCTAACACCAGTTTTAGGTTTGAAAAGTTAAAGAGTTGATGAAGACTTGCAAGGGCTTGTGGATTGGATTTAGTAAAGAAAGATGGATCCGGAGAGAATTTAGCATTTGTTTTTCTAGTTTGTACTGTATTCCTGGTCTCAGTTGAATTTCCTGTGGTCTCTATTTAATAATAGACTAGTGTTTGTAGTTGGGAACTGGGAGTCAGTGGTTAAGTCTGATATGGTGTAACAGCAAGTCTTGAATGAGATGGGGAAATGTTTCTCCCAGTTAAGGGAAGACTGGCTGTGGATGGGACAGGTCAGCTGAATGTGTCAGGGGTTCCAGGGAATGAAAATGAAGAACTTCTTTTACAAGGCAGAGAAATGGAGAACAAAGAAGAGTTTGTCTGTTCCGGCACTTCCAGTGGAATAGAGGACTGTAGAGTCCTTCCACAGGAGAAGAGGAACTGTAGATCTTTTCGCTGACTAATACCTCTGTGATTAACTGTTTTTTTGGGCGGGGGACTGAACAGCCTTTTCTAAAAGGGGACCACTGCTACATCCTAGGAACCTGGAGGTATTCTGCATGCCAACAGTGACAGACCACTTAAACGTACAGGTGTAATCTGCTGACATGCTAGCTCGGGGTTACAGTTTGGCAAATGAAGATTGCAAAAATTAGTCAATTTTTGGATTGATGATTAGAGAACTGTTAATGTAGTACCCATCCATGAAAAGGGGCAAGAAACTGTAATTATTGACAATTATGTCTATCTTCTGTAACATGTAAGATCATGAAAACAATAATAAGAACTGAGTTACAGGATCACCTACAGTATATGGATATATAGTAAGGAATAGTTAGCATTGATTTAAGAAATGTACGTACTATATTACCTAACTGACTGAATTCTCTGAACAAGCAACAACAATGTATGAACATACGGCATAAGATATATAGTATTTAGATTTTGTGAAGGCTTTTGATAAAGTTCCTCTTAAATGATTAATTCCCCAAGTGCAGGAGGCAGGAAATCAGGGAAATGCAATTGTTTTGATTGAGAGTGGACTATTAAATTTAAACCAGAAAACAGATAAGAGGTGAAATTGGAGTGATGTAATTAGTGGAGTAGAGTACACTAATCTGTACTAAGACTAGTCATGTTTTCAAATGATACCACATCAGGAGGATTTGCAAGCTGTATAAGCAGAAAATTAAATTAAAAAGTTTGTTAAAATTCAAGACTGGGCACTCTTGGCAGATGTTTAATGTAGTTTAATGTAGACAAGCACAGATTTTGTAAGCAGGTAGCAAAAGGATAAAGTATAAATACAAAATGAGAAGCAAGTAAATGTTTATTCCATGCTGAAAAGAAAAGAGAAGAAACAATATTTCGGCTGTGATGACACCTGACACTTAAAAAAGGCTCTACAGCTGAAACAATGTTTCTTTTCTTCTCTTTTCAGGAATAAACCTTTACAGCCTACAGTACACATGCTTCAAAATGAGAAACGCTGAGATAGAAAAGTTTAATTAATGCAAAAGACATAAGTGCTTATGTTGATGCATCATTTACGTCTTCTAAACCAGTGGTTCTCAAACTGTTCCGCCCGGGACGTCCGCAGGGGTTCCGTGAGCGCTTACATAGGCTACAAGAAAAATCATGATTTGCTATCAATAACAAATGTGTTACAATGGCTTTGCGTGGCTCCAAGAAGTCTTCTTCAAATTCACTCTCTGAATAAATTTCTGTACTTTCGCTGCCAGAGCCAGAAGGTACCTCAAAGGTGTCGGATGAAATTCCCACTTCCATCTGCTCTTCTATCTTGTTTGGAGATAAAATGTTCGCCATTTCGCTATCCGGCAAATCTAAAAAACATTCGCAATGAGAGAAAAAAGCGGTTTATTATTTAGAAAGATCGCTTAGAAATTACTGCAACCACGAGAGGAAAAAAAATGTGAAAAACAATAAAAAAAACATCTAGCTTCACGTCACAAGAATATGAGAAGTTCATTAACCTAATTTCAGACTCTTC
The DNA here is from genome assembly GCF_059453375.1 of Lepisosteus platostomus. Taxonomy (NCBI): domain Eukaryota; kingdom Metazoa; phylum Chordata; class Actinopteri; order Semionotiformes; family Lepisosteidae; genus Lepisosteus; species Lepisosteus platostomus. The sequence continues at coordinate 28,706,535 of NC_142619.1, read as the reverse complement.
CTTACAATCAGCTTTTAATGAAGCGCAGTTGGCAGTTTTTGGTGCAGCACCAAAAACGAATATCCAGTATTATCAGAGAAAGCTCTCTGACTGCAACTCACATCCATAACTCCAAATATAAAAAAAATTGTAGAAGTAAGAGGCAAACTCATTCATTCCACTGAGATTGTTCTGTTTCTGCTGGTTTGAAGTAAATGTTGATTAAAAATGATCAGTCCTCTTAAAAAAAGAAACCCCACAGGTCCCACTAACACCTCTTCCAGCAGCAACCATAGGTTCTCCCAGGAGTTCTCTTAACCAGGTACTGACTAGGCTCAGCCCTGCTTTGCTTCAATGGGTTGCCAGTTGTGAGTTGCAGGGTGATATGGCTGCTAGCCTCATATGATTATAAATGAGTGAAATAAACTCAATGGGTTCATACAATGCTTACAGTTAAAACAAAAGCAATCGTTTCTTCCTTAATTATTGACTAAATTGCCTCTGAATAGCAGTCCTGGAATGCCTTTTGGAGAACACTGCCATAGCTAATCCTGAAAAGTTAGAAAAAAGGTTGCTGGGGATCCGTGACAGTATCATCGACAGAAAAGGGTTCTGTCATCAAAAAAGTTTAAGAATCACAGTTCTAAACAAAGCAGGAAAGGAATTAAAAAGGCAAAAAATATTAGGATATAGTTAAGAGTGTAGAATTTAAATCAAGTGATGTTTTATTAAAATTGTTTAATGTAATTGTATTAAAAAATCAAGCAAGGAACATAATCTGTCTATGTGGAGTAACTTCATATAACAAAATAATCATACAGGTAATAAACAACTGTACATTACAAAATTAAGGCAAATGAAGCCATGTTACAACGTTATACCAGTTATACTCAACATGTCATGGAATTTAATAATGTTTTGAAAGCATACTTATAATGTGGCATAAGTTATAACTTATAACACATACCCTACTTATAACATTCCTTTCTTGCACTATAAGCCATTGTTAATTTAAAAAAGAATATTTTTAAGTGCTTTTTTCCCCAGTGGTGAAACTGTAATGCATATGTTAGGGAGAAAATAGGCTCATGAGTTTTTATTTTGTTGAATAAGCAAAAAAACTGTTTTTGCTTGGTTTGATTTCTCACAGACTCTTTGGCATTTAATGTGCAACTGTGAACGTTTGCCACAACTACCAAATTGTCTCATGTTTTGCAGAAATGTTCATTGTCGTCTATAACTGCAGTGTAATATGAAACCTCTATGAGGACACAAGCTAATTCGCATTCAGACACGGGAGGATGAAAATATTATCAGTATGAACTCAGTCCACTAAAAACTCCAACAGCCCTACGGATGAGTTTTGAATTTTTATTTCTTTCCTTGTAGCACCAGGACACTGTCTTATTTGTTATAAAGAAACGTAATACTAAGCAATAAATATACAGATTACTTTTACTACATATTGGAAAAATGACATTTACTATATATACCTGTACTGTATATGGTGTGGTATTTCATACTATGCTGAGACAGTTTCAGCAATGGTTTTACTTTGATTTATGAAGAAGTGGAGGTTGAAAAAAGTGTTCGACTCTTATATGCATTATATTTATGTGAACTCCAGACTTCAGAAAAGTATAGTTTATATATTGTTTTGCCTTCATTAACTTTTCAAATTTTGTAATTTTTGCCTAACATCTAGAATTAAAATCATTCAACTGTGAGATACAGTATGTTAGTAGATAGACATTAGGGACATTACGCTAATCTTGAGTAGAAGTGAGATAAACGTTGAACTACCATAGGTTTGTCAGTGATTACATTCATATTAAGACTGAAGTGGCAAAAAACAGGGCGAACCCAAAGCAGAAAACTCTCCTCAATTCCAGAAAAGATGTCACTAAGAGATATTGAAGGTGTTTTTTTATCAGCAACCTGAATTTCTAAGGAATTTTGGTGTGATTCATTTACTTTTAAAGAGTATTAGGTTTGTGAATGACAAGTTGTACTATTTAAACTGCAGTAAATCCAAGGTCATTGTAGAATTTCTCCTGCCGTTTTGAGAATCAAGGAGGCTTTTCTTGCTGAGTACACCATTTGAGTTCCCTTAAGAGCAGCTGGTAACCCTTGTTCTTCCATATTGATGCTGTCCAGAATCTACTGTAACAATCAAATAACCAATTTGTCATAGCTGCCAAGTCAGCAGTGAGCAAACCTGGCTCTGGAGAACCTGTGTGTCGGCAGGTATTCATTCCAACTCGGCCTTTAAAAAAGCTTAATAAACTCACTTTTGGCTTAATGGAACCAATTTAACAGCTTCTCCCAGCTCATCAGGTCATGCCGCTACATGGGCTATAGAAGATTTTTCTTTTGTGCTTTTCACTCTGTAAAATAGGAGTATACAACTGCAGTTCTGCTGGGACAAAATGCTTCTGGTTTTCATTTAACCTGGGCCCTTGGAGAAGTGGAAGTCATTCCTCTTGAGAAACTGGAGATTTAAAGAGACCTACAACACCTGCTTCAAAACCAGAGACTGCGTCCCCTGTTGTAGAGGAATATTCAAGGCCCAAATGAATCAGATGACTAAATTTTACGTTTATTGATCTACTGTGGTGCTAATATGGATTCCAACACTAGGTGTATAAATACTAGTGACAACTTTGTGTACAAAATATTTAATGTGCATGAACTAAAAGAAATATGTCAGCTTTAATATTGCCTATTCCTTGGTACTGTAGTTCTTTCCATATGACCAACTAAATATTTCCAAAAGTTGTTCTTTCCATATGCTTACTTTGCAGTGTAAGCTTGGCCTTTTTTACCGTTCTTAAAAGCTGGTCCTTGGTATTTAAAAAAAACATCAAACTAAAATTTTGACTTAAAGCATAAGTGAAAGGGAGACATGCCTGCATGGTGGTCAGTAAACATCAAAATATTTAACTGAACACATGCAACAATTCACCCTCCTCCAAGCTGTTCAGGTTCTGTGACACAGTCAAGGAGTGTCCTCATTTTCACTAGGAAAGAAACTTTTGTGTTGAATCCAAATAGCTGTAAAGAAAAAGTTACAAACGTTTTGTATTTACTAGTTGTGAAAACATTCAAGTATATCCACATTATACAAATTAAGTTTAATTCCTTACAATATTTTACACTAAACACAGAAAAGAACACTGAACAAATATTATAAACAGCATCCACACATTTTTAGGACTTCCTATTGACTCTTGTCCACAATTACTATTCAAAACTCCACTCATAGGTAACAGGATGAAAATAGACCTGAAGAGTATTTTGTCACTTTTAGATTTAAAAAAAGATGCCATCTGTTTATAAAAGAAAGTCATTTACATTTGTAGGAGAGTCCTTTCAATAAGCTATCCCACATATGGTTACTGGTATCATCTAAGAAAAGTTTATTTGCAATTTTAAGTGAAATATTTGTATTACAGTTGCCCAACATTTCTTGAAGTCTCATCTTGGCACCAGTGTAACTGAATTAAATTAATTTAAAAACACAGTTCCAATACTGTAATCCACATACATAGACAAATACCATTTGCTAGGATGAAAGTACATCCCACACATTTTTAAACTGTATGAAAATAAGAACTGTTTAAGAAACTTTAGACTTAACAATTGGAGAACTTCACCAATTAATTCACTTCTTTCACAGTGTACTAACACCTATCTGCAAATTCGATTCAGAAAAAAACAAAGCCAAAATTGTTTTTTTTTTAAAAAACAGAAATTCATAAAATACATAATTTGTAAAAATCACACAACGCTAAAAACTTGTTTTCAAATTTAAAAAGATCTGTTAAAAAAAAAACAATACACACGATTTTAAAAATAAGTCTGTTTTCAAATGGAGGGAGCAGGCAGAGGCGCAGTAGGTGACCATCAGCTCTTTCCCCAGAAGTTCTCTTTTCTCCTCTGAGCTCGTTCTAGAATCTCGGAAGCCAGGGAGCTCGAGGCTGCTGACCGGGAGGAGATCTGTGACATCCTGTCATCTGAACACAGAGAACATCAGCTTGATTAGTGCTGCAAAAAAGGTGCTGTTAAGGCAATTTTCCCACACGTCATACACATAAATACTACAAAAAGCATTTTCCATTATGCTCAAAATAAGCCTACAGAAAAAGAGGTTTTTGCTTTGTGATTAATTTAGGTTTTTACTGTGATATGTAACGTATGCCACTCAACTGGTTTTGGTCTTAGTAGCACATTCTAACAATTATCACAAATTCCGTTCTCCACTCTTACTACAATTTCTAACTGGTTTTCTACAGTAAGTCTGATTTCACCCATAGGAAAAAAAAATGACCATTTCTGCATTCACATACCCTGTTTTCCCAAAAGAATAACTGCATGTTTCTTGGAACTGCAGCACATTAAATTAGAGGCTGCATAATAACGATTTGTTGATGATTCAGCATTTGTAACTGTTATGTATTGATTATGTATTTGTACACAATCTCACCATTGTAAATAACCTTCAAATGAAACATTAGTATCAGTTACTACCGTGTTATTAACAATCAGAATATTCTGTTTATCTCCTGCAAGTTGTAGAGGATTTCCATATGGAATTTTGCAGACCCTAAAAACAAAATTCATAGAAGAACTCGACAGCTTGACCATTTCTCTGAAGGGAAGTGGTCAAACTAAACTGAATTACATTGGATTCATTGTAACTTCACTCCCAAAGCAAGAACATGCAAAATCAAACTGCCTCAGAATTGGAAATAAAATACATATTACATATAATGATGCAGTGATCGGAATGATCAATTCAACTGGAGTAAGACCAGTTAAATGTTAAATTTCCTTAATAGTAAAGAAACTGCTTCATGTTTAAACAAAATAATATAAATTCTTATAGTAAGCTAGGATTTTTGTTCAGAACTACTTTCGGTTATTGTCACCAATTATCTTAATGTTAATATGCGAATGTATTGAATTTTGAAGTCAAATATTGTTAATATCAGACATCTCAGATATTCAGCAGTTTTTAAGCGGCATGTTGTTTTCATTTTTAATATTAAATATCAGGTTTTGTCAATTCTAGAGAAACCATTAAACAGATCCAGTAAAAAACAAAGAAAGAAATCAATACAATAAAATGTCACATGCAGTTAGAATTAAACTCGTGAATCTCTTGAGCTCAGAAAAAAGTTGGACTTTTTGAAGTTTTCACACATTAATTAAAATCCTTAAAAAGCCCTGACCCTAACTTCACTTTTAAACAACGAAGAGACACATATTTGAGAATCAAGTTCAGATCATTTGTCAGAACTGTGATTGGAGGCAACATTTTAATAAAGAGATCAATTAACATACTGCATCTTATCCACTACATTCCTGGACTTGACTACAATGAAAAGCCCAGTTCCAGCAGCAAAAGGCGGTGCAGTTTCTGCTCAGAGCAAAACACTTTACCATTGTCAGAGATATCAGAGTCATTGGACGAGAAAGCAAAGAGTCCAGGCCTCAAGTCTCCAAGGTTACCTTGGAAAACAAAACAGAAACAACAAATACTTGTTAATTTCACTTTTGCACTTACAGTAGTGCTATTTAGAGATGCGATGTAGTTAGGTGCTTAAGTCCACTTCTAAGTCATGTTCAACAAAAAACAGACAACATTCCTACATGGGGCAAATCAGACAGTATTTTCATTAAGGTAAATCTAGATTAATGGCATCCACTCATCTGTAGTTCCTCTAATATTTACATGTAAGATGTAAAGACTAACATTGCATTTACTCAAGATGTTTAAGGATCTAAATTGAGATCCCTAAATGACTCACATACTAAGTACTCTGCAACTGCACGTAACTCTCGTCTTCAGTAAACTGCACTGGTTCCTTGGGAAATTTAAACTAGGCTCTAAGGTTTATCCTTCTCATGTCAGACAATGGATAATCAAGCTACAGATTAATTCTTGAATTTATTCTTAAGGATTTACTACATGAGTGTTGAGTCCAGATCTGAACCTTCGACCTACTGTATGTGATCTTCTTAATCGGTCGCAGACCTAGCTGGGGGACTTGGACCTATGGAGCTCAATGCACAGAATTACCAGCGCAGTGACTCTCAAACTTTACTGCTCCTTCACCCCTTGGGTTCTCAAAATATGTTTGGCTCACCTTATCAAAAACCGTTGAAGTAATTTTGTTTGTTGCGATTTACTTTCTAAAATATTTCTGGCATGTCTCATACCCAAGAAAGGGCTTTTTTTTAAGTTAAGAACTACTGATCTAGAGAAGATGCAGCTGTTTACAATATATGGTCAAAACTCACTTAAAGACCTCACTTTTTTTTCACTAAAGCCTTTAACGTATCACTTTATCTTCTGGTTTCACTACGACAATTTTTACCCTTTTTTTACTTTCATTTTGCCTCTGTTGTGTATTGTGTGCACGTCTGTACAGTGTCTTTAATTTCCTGAAAGCACTCATAAATTAAATAATATAATTACAAGTACATAGCTGATCATATGTGACATAAGAAGGAAAAATTAAACACTTCTTCAGTTTAAAAAAGATCACTTAAACAAGCTTAGTTGGCTTTGTTTCTCATTCAGCTCAATACAGCATTAGAAAAAAAGCATCTTTAATTGTGGATTTGGTAATCCACTATATATTTAACGAAAAAATGCATATTTAACAATGGCAATATATGTTTTATCCCAGAATGTCAGTCTCTTATGCATATATTGTCTCAGTCAGGAAACCCAGGAACTCTTCTAGTATACTGACCAGTACTGCACTGTTCTATATAAAAATTAAATTTTAGCATTATGTCATACAAATTCCAAGAAATGACTTCAAGCCTCTGTGGGCTGAGTTTATTTCAATGAGTACAAACTCAGAATACACAGAGGTGACATTATGCACTTTGGCCTTAAAAAAAAAAAAAGCTTACATTCAACAAGGGATTTCTGGAACTGAACTCAGCAAGTTCAAAACTCAAAGAAACGCAAAGGAAGTCAGGGCAATACAGACAACGCGTTCGGTAATCCCAACTATTTATTACAAGGCATTTACTAATACAAAAATGCAATTTATCACTTAGAACAGTAAGTGTTCTATTTCAATGCCCACAAGCAATATACCAGTAAGTAAAGCTATACAATTAAAAGTCCCTCTTCATGAACAAATCAGCACTTTGCTAGTTACTGTACTTCTTGCTTGGAGGAAGCCAAAAAAAAAACTCCCTTTCAAAACCCACAAAATCATTTTATACACGTACTGTAGCAGGACAGAGAAAGACATGCGCCTGATAAAACCAGCACTGAGAAGTATTTTCATTAATCAGGCCAGAATAACACTACAATGCCTTTGTATAGCTTTCACACAAGTATTTGAAAAGCAAAATACAAAATGAGATGATTTTGCTACCTGAGAGCGAAAATATATGTTAAAAATACACTTGAAAATCAGACATCGGAATGTCTTAGACCAAAGGTATTTCAGACACTACAGACTGATCATCTCTTTTATACCTCAAACAATAATACCTGAAAGGGCAAAGACATTCTGGAAACTCTGCACTTTTCACTTCAAGGATTTTCTCACTAATGTGGACTGTTAGTTTTTTTGCCTATGTTGTAATATACATTACTGTTACAGAAAGCAGAATAAAACGAAATTAACCACTCCATATCAGCAAAGTGTAATTTCCCCCAAATCACTAAAGAGATTAATTTGCAGGTAACAGAAATAAGAAGTGAAAAATTTTTGGGTTGGTAAAGATATTATAGCAGCAAAAGCCCAAGATCATTTTTAAAATTAATTGCAGGTTTTCTGCATTGTTGCCAGATGGACGGCTGTATTAAAGGAAAGACCCAGCTATTTCTTCATGCTCTTCTTCCATTATTACAATTCACTCATCAGTCCCTTCAAGCAAGAGACACCCTCCAATGTGCTTTTGTACAGTACACATTACTGAACCACCTTAAACGTGAGGTTACACATACTGCAAAGACTATACCTTAACAAAAAGAATTTAAATCTCATTACAAAAACACAGCGGCAGCACCAACTATACAACAGACTCCGTATCAAGCAGGACAAGAATACCTGTGCAAACTCTTCATAAATCAAAAGCCCTTTAGCAAAAACAGAAGGAAAACGTCATCCAGGTTTCGAGTCCAGGCTGTGCTGAGAAATAGAGGTTGAATTAAAGAGGTTGGGACCTCCAGGTTGGGAAATCCCAGCGAAAGGAGTATCTGACGTGGAAACTAGCTGCTGAAAAAGCAGAAGCCTCGTCACAAGTGCCCGTGCAGTGAGCGGAACTCCAGGGGCGATACGTCAGGCCTCCCCCCGGCCTGCCAGGTAACAGCCACACACAAAGGTGAATTTACGGTGGAAAGGAAATTATATCATGCACATCAGAACTGCTGAGGTAGCCTCCTCTTCTTAAACTGGCTTTGCCCCTGCAAGGGTGACCTACATACCGTCATTAGTCTGTGCTGTAAGAGGCCGTGCGGTAAATCTGGCTGACTCAACTTTGGGGTTAAACTTCCATTTCAGAGTACCTCATGTTCTCCTTTTACTGTCGTAGACTCTCCAGTTTTGCAAGTGTTTTGTTTCCCCGGCGTTCTGCAGCTTTTCCGACCTCACAAAGCAGCAGTACAGGGCTCCGTGAAAGAAAACGCACGTGTGGGAAAAGGCTTTTTTGCAGCAGACCTCTTCGATCCGAGACGGCTTGGGTTTCGGCATAGTTCTGTCGTTTATGCCGACGGTACATCAATGGTTCTGTCAACTTTTTCCACCATCACAGGGAGAGACCAGGATCATTCAGTAAAAAGACACGAAAAAATGCAGAAGCAAAACACGCTTGAAGAAGAAAATGTCCCTTTCTTTCTTCTTTTCCTCGTACGCTATGTCTGGAGGTATGACTCAGTCTTCCGCTTAGAATCATTCCACACTTGAGAGGGAATGTCACTGAGGGACAGTGACCACCATTGTAATCTTGCCTGGTCTTCTGTAGAGCCTTCAACACAACCTACTAGATGCTAGCTGGAAAATGGCTTTTAAAATTGCATTCAGGGCATAAAAATACAGTGGCTTTAATGTGTTATTCAAACCTCTGGACTTGTTATTCAACTTAATCTATAACTGAGTGAGCTAACTGAGCTGTACTGTTAGAAACATATTTACTGTCATATAGCCTGCAACGTTAGGAAATTTTAATTTGATATCTCTGAAAAAACAGCTGCTTCCTTGGAGTCCACCAGCCAAAATGGGCAGCATACATCTCAGCCGCTCAACCACTAAAGGTGCTTCTTTGAAACGATATTGAGCTCTATAGTATCAAACAATTGCGGACTGAGTTAACTATGACCGGCTTTCCCTAAGCAGCAGAACATAAGTGGAAGCTGGGCCACATTCTGCCTGAAGCGATTCCTGTGGCTTGCAGAGCACCTACTGTATGAGCTTGCAGTGTTATCAGTCCTCCGTTTAATGCTACTCGTGTTGCAGGCACCACATTCTCACAGCACCAAGAAAGCTTGATGGTTTGCCTTTGCATGTATCGGAGGAAAGCCTGGTCTGTCCTCATGCCTTCTATGGTTTCAGGGTTTTAACTGTACAGCTATTTCATTGACAAAGCCTGATTACAAATTAGGGAAGGGGTGTAAAGAAAAAGAAATGACAATTTAAAGTGCAATAAAAAACGACAACACATGTTCCAGTGTGCCTCAAACAGCTGGTGAACGTTAAGGACTACCACCCTGTCCTGGTGTTCCCTACCGCCAACCCACACTTACCGTTGTGCTGGAACTCGGGGTCCCTCAGTGCACCCTGGATACGGCAGGCAGGGGTTCGGCCCGCGGGTACTGGGGCGAGGGAGGCGCCGTGTTTCCGGAAGGGTTTGGCAGCCGCAGGGCTGGTCTGGGCCTTGTGTGGGGAGTCAGAGGGCCAGCTGTCCACTCGCAGGGGTATGGGGTCGGTGGTCTTCAGTCCTGCAGCTGGAGGAGACTGTGAGGAGCAGCGCTCCTCGGCCTGTAGAGCACAGAGCCCGCGCATCACTGCATGTCCAGGAGAAGTTCACACATGAGCAGGCGCCTACATTTGGGCACTAGAGTGCAGTTCAAGTCCCGTGCATTGTTAACAGGCTCTACTTATTCAAGTAAAGTAAAAAAAGCCAAGAATCTCGTATCCCACAAGTCTTGCTGCTACCAAAGTTCTTCGTATCGATCAGAAGAGTAAAGGCACTCTGAAAGTCCCTGTTAGCGCAAACATTCCTCCTGCTAATCAAATCAGCCATTCGCATTTCATGCCCTGTTAGGAAACAGAAGGAATGGGACACTTTTCCCTGGCAATGCGCCTGTGTTTAAAAGCGAGGAGTGGGCCATACGGAGCTGACCTTCGAGGGGTTCTGGGGCGGTGAAGAGTCCCTGGCCAGGTGCTTGTAGGGAGAGTAGGGCTTGCCCAAAGGGGGCTCACTCTTCCTCGGCACTCTCTGAGGGGAGGGCTTCTGCTTCGGAGGGGAAACTAAAATAGCACCACCTAGTGGACGACAAGACAGCATGACTGCATCTGGAGCCACTTTCTTGTTGGCTTTAGTAAACACTCTGTATAGCAGGTTTAGGTATCACAATGGTATACATTGGCTTGACATAAAGATATGAAAGACGTGATGACCAAGCCACAACTTGCAATTGTCTTTTACTTCATGTAGCACTACAAAAAAGTGAAAAATAAATGGGGCAGGTGCTATATGTGTGGAGTTTGCATGTTTTCCCTGTGTTCCCATGGATTTCCTCCAGGTGTTCCCGTTTCCTCCCACAGTCCAAAGACATACTGGCAGGTTAACTGGCTTCTGGGAAAACTGGCCCTAGCGTGAGTGAGTGCATGTCTGTGTTTGTGTCTGTGCATCCTCTGTGATAGGCATCCCAACCAGGGTGTATCCCGTCTTCCACACTTTGCCTGCTGGGATAGGCTCCAGTTCCCCCCCGACCCTGAACCAGATCACATGGTAATAAAATGGATGGATGGTAAAATAACTGTTCACAAAGCCTTGAAGAAAAGGGCCCCGGTTACCGGTGGCTGGTGTGGTGAGGTCGTGGTGTGTCCTCTGGGCCACTCCTGAGGTCTTCATCTTGGGGGTGGGCAGCCGGCCTCCCCCATCACTGCTAGTCTCCGAAGATCCCGCAGTCACGTCAGAGCTCGACCTGGAGGAGGAACGCTGCTCAGTGGCCTTAACCCTGCAAGGAAAAGGACAGCAGAATTTGTTTTTACTCTAAAACTAAAAAACAACAAAGTCAAGATGAATCAAGACATTCATGAAAGACAATGAAGTTGAATCTCTGGTCGCACACAGGCCTGTTATGATTTCATACAGTATTGATATTAATTCTGACCTTTTTTCTGCATTGCAAGCTTCTTAAGGGTCTATCATTCTAGAATGATACTTCTAGAATCCCTTTAGGCCTGGCACTCAACTTCTGAGCATACAATGTTATTATCTTTCAAAATAATTATCCCAGTGACTCCTGACATACTCCTTCTGCTGTTGTCCTGCCTGGGCATCATCTCCCTTTTTGTTCCCATCAGCCTGCTCCTCTTCCTGTCTTCCCAGGTCTCCAGTGTGCTCTCCTTGCTCCTCTCCCTTGCTCTCAGGCCCACGGTCCTCCTGCTCCCAGGCCAGCCTCCTCTGCACTGGGAGTGTAGGCCTGCTGTGCAGCCCGGCCTGCTCTGTCTCCTCTGTGCAGCTCTTTGCATTACCCACAGGAGACAGGGAGCCAGGGCTCACTGGACTGGGGCTCCTCTTCACGTCTCGTGCCCTGGACACACACAGGAAACAGCTAGAGGGACAACCTGATACAATTACTGTATCATTATTCAAACCTATTTTTAGTGAGCTAAAGTTACCAAACTGAGTTTGACCGATGTCATGTTTCTCGGTTATGAGAGGCTGGCACACAATTTTTATTGTAAACTTATACCCTCTTGTTGCAGCCCTTCTAAGAAGTTACGTTCAAAGAGTTCAAAGAGTGTGTTTGAGTCTGAATCACTGAGGGCTTCTCACAGTGATTTCAACACAAGAACATAAGAATGGTTCAAACCAAAGGAAGCCATTAAGCCTATCTCGCTCATTTGGTTTACAACATGACTGAACCTTTACATTGATTCTATTATCTATTATCTAGGAGGTAATCGATTAATACTGTGGAAGTTCACCTTAAAGGAACCCACAAAAACAGATACAGAATACATTTTTACAACTTTACAATTCAAACAGCTATGGTGTGTTATAGCTTGAATTGCACAGTGTAATATACCTGTAGCGTAACTTTGCTGTGTAAGACTAGGACATACACTAGTATTGCAACAAGCTTCATGAATCTTACTCAATGAGTGTGAAGGAGGGAACCAGTAAGCAGCCGGCAAGCAGATACAGTATGTGGATGGGTTAATCTGTAAAGCTGTTTTTATTATTGCCTGTTATTGGGACATCAAACATCAATGGCTCATTGTGCTATTATTGACCGCGTGAGGGACAAATCCATTTGAATTCATCAATGAAGAGCTTGTACAGTATGAAGCATTTAGAGTTATACCCAGGAATAAACTGAGGCCTTTGTTTAAGATCATTGCCAAAGTTGTTTATGGTACGTTTATGAAAAAGCATTTGCCTCTCGGTTCAGTGATGCCAGAAAAAAGTATATATCCCTATATACTTTTCAAACGGTTCTTTTCATAACACAAACACCTACCTGCACTCCCATTTACCACAGCTTTTGATGTTTTTTTCATGTGCATACTTGTTAAATTTATTTTAAGGCAATGTTATATTGTGTTCCATTAACAATCCATACTGTCTTCATTTTGTACAAACAACCTAACCAGTTCAAATATTGACAATATAGACATTTTTATCACCATTTTATTACCATTATACTCTATTTTCATCAACACTAATTGCTAATAATGTGCAGCAGATCAATAATTCTGAGCTGTGGAAGGCACTCTGGGTTCAAACAAATTCCAGTGATCTGAATGAAATGTGCGCGCTGGCTGTGCTGAATGTTTGTTTGGCGGGTTGCGTACTGTGAAGCTGCTTTTACCTGGCCAGGTCCAGGGCGTTCACCGTGTCGCTGACGGTGTCCTCAGTGACAGTGGAAGACGAGTTCACCTCCCACAGGCGATTCTGTTCCGAGAGGATCTGGCTGAGGTGTTCCCGAGAGAAGTGGGTCCCCCACGCTCTCTTCTTGTAGGCTTCGGCTCTCTCCCGTAGCTCTTTCACCTGAGGAAACAAGTGAGTTCCACACAATGCCCAAAGAGCCCTGCCCTCCATTCCAGCCAGTAAGGCCTCAACACACTCAAAATGACCATCTACCAAATTAAAAATAAGAGGGGACTGAAAGAATGCATTACACCTGTTCTTGTGTCAACAGCACTAGTAAGTAGATTGCTAAATCTACTTGGAGGGTGACTTTCCTATAGTGTGGCACTTCATTACAATACAACATCATTAACTGTCAGCCAAAGCCACAGCTTCTATCTAGTGTTTACAAGTGACACAAAAACCGCTTGGCTGAAGCCATAACCCTGCTTTTTAAAGCCATAACTCTGCTTTATAAATTTGCAAGACATGCAGTTATTTGCAGAAGGATGATGGAAAGGGTGGGAGATTCATATTATTAAGAGGAGGAGACATGAGAAGAGAGTGTTTGGGATCTCATGCAAGATTTCTGGAGACAATGGTAACTATGGAAACCTGAGCTGTGGTATGGATTCCAAGTGATGCCTCTTTGCCACAAGGCGGAAACCAGTCCCTATGGGGTCTGGCACTAGCAAGCACAAACCACTGAAGCACAGAGAACACGGCAAAGAACAAGGCAGGTAACCCTACAAAGACACATACTGTACGAGCAGAATTCCCTGAGGGTTCAATAATTTAGACTAGTTCCGCATCTTGGTCCTCGGAGATCCCTGTGTCTGTGGTTTTTCATTCCAACTGAGCCGGTAATCACTGGGTCTTATTTATGCCTTTAATTGAGCTGTTTGCACTTGTTGAAAGAGTACAGAATTCGAAAAATGCATGAACAATACTCTCTCTTTCAGCCAAAACGTAACTCTCTGCAATCACTCCTCGACGTGTCGATCAGGCGCAGGTGGAGACGACAGTGTCTCAGACACTGCCGCAGGAAGCTCTCGCGTGCTACGGAGGACCCATTCCTGGCAACAGACATTAATGAGAGCCCTTCTGACAGTCAGAAATTACAAATCCCTTCAGACCTTTTTAGAGCTGAAAGCAAATTCAGACACATGCCTCAAACAGAAAATGAACATCAATTAAGACTTAAGACAGAATTCAACTGGAACACAAAGCCAAAAGATAGAGGGGCCCCCTCAGAATTAGGGTTTGGAACCACTGGTTCTGACAGCCTGGAGTAAGATGGAATGAAGGAGTAATAAAATCAGTCTGATTTTTAACCCGTTAGACTGACGAAACAACAGACATATTGCAAGTACACGAGTACTGGGGACTCCATCCCCATAGTAACCTCTGCAAAGGTGAAATGGAGATAAGGGATGCTCAGTGTCAAACGTGCGGTTAGGTTTCAGAAACCTGACGCTTGTGCCGAGACGAGGCCGAGTGGGCAAGGTCTGGGGCTTCCCTTCTCCTCCTCCTGGACGTCCATGTAAAATTCCATTAAAAAGTGAAAGAAACGCTTCAATGGGCACGTGAGCAGGTTCTTGACAGCCTGTCGACAGGCGAGATGTATGAAAAACCAGAACTGCAACACTAAAATCGCTAGACAAACACCTGCAGAAGTGAGGCATACCACTCTGTTTATGAACAGTACTAGGGTGGGGTTACCAGCACAGACAGCACAAAGACAACAAATTTCAAAGGGACACCAGACAATCCGTATTACCTCATTATACCACATGTGATTAAGGGTTCTTTGAGATCCCTGCAAGGATGAAGGTAAAATTCACCATTACCTTGAGCAGTGTACACAAATGAAATTAATTAGGCTCATACAATAATTTAGTTTCTGACATGATGTATTAGAACAACAAAACCTATAAATAAAGTACTGCAAGTCATTGTTCAGATGACCATTTTGCTGTCAGGGAAAAGATGAAAATATGTATCATACTGTCCATCCCTCACAGAAAATAAAGTAGAAAACTACTTTAGAAAAGCCTAACTACTTATTGAGTAAAAGACCTGTAATGTTCCCCAAAAAGCATTATTGTCATCTTCCTCTTTTTACCCCCAACTAAATCAAAGGCAGGCTTTTTTAATCCTGTGTAAGTTCTTCAGTAAAGTCTTGATTTCTCCTGTTGAAAGAAGCATGTCTGAGTCTGGAGTTGAATTTCAATCCTTACCTCTTCCCCCACGCAGGGGCTTTTTATCCATGCGCCGTCTTTGTACCTGTACAGCAGAGGGGAACGGAAATTCGCACTGTACTCCGACTTCTGTTTCCTGGGGGAAACAAAGGGAGATAAACTCAAAAGGTCAGGGAGATGTAAAGAATTGAATAAAAAAAAACTGATGCCATTAACCGAGCCCCAGACGTGAACCTGAGGTAACCGATAGGCAATAAAATCTCAATCAACAACTACTGGAATGACCAGGTTCCTGTAGTCTCATTTACATTTCATTCAAAGAGGGTTGCCAAAAGTTGCTTGCCAAAACAGCAATACTGATGATGCACAATTTACTTTTATTCTGTTAAATAGCTATATTGAGAAATCATGAGTACTAGAACAAAAACAATTGTATTCTCTCTTTTTATGGGCAGATATTAAGTAAAACTATTTTAAAAGCCCCTTTCTCAGCCCTTTTGGTAAAAAAATGTATTTCCATCAAGTGTTCCAATACCCAGTTACCGCACACAGATTTAACCAAAAAGGATGAGGGTTCACACACGATACTGCTATAGAGACAAGACCGAGGATCGGTAACAACTAAGAATGCAAAGCCAGCAAAAGCCACCATGTCTATGAACCACAGAAAACCAGAGTCTGCCTTGTGCCCCTGCTGCAGCTCACCCACACCCTCGGTGAGGGAAGAAGGGCCTGTTTGGGTTCTGTTTCCTCGAGACCTGCCTCTCCCGCTCTCTCCTGGGATGTGGAACGCTGGAAGTATTGTTGTGCTTTGTGGATCCCCCTTTTTTATTCTTCTTACTCTGGAACAGAAAAGAAGGGGAGTCAGGTCTCACTAGGCCAGAATTGGCCACTACAATGAGCCAGAAATACTCTAATTCATTCATGTACAGAGAGTGTCTTTTGTCACATCGACATACTCTAGTATTTGAATGTAGTTCATAATGAAAAAGTGCTATCCAACGTGTTCCGCTGGGAAAATCCTCGTGTGTTTCTCAGGTTGATCCAGCTTGTGTGTGTGTGTCAGGGACATAACACTGTAAGCCTTCTTATTTGCATGTTTCAGGTGTCAGAATTCTATTGTATGCAGGAACTATAAAAACTTCTGCGTACAAACCCAAAAGATAAAGATCTGGAAACTTTGCGAGATGTGTCTCTAGCAGAGCCTATGGAATGCAGAAGTGATCTCGACTATCCTGAGAAAAATCAGCTCTCATGGGCTGAACGGCAGTACAAATACAGGACATTACTGCTAGACTGTATTCTTTGCAATTAACACTGATTACGATCACTAACTGGATGTGAAGAGTCTGTAAAAACCATGGAGGCACCAATGTAAAAGTACATTGACTCACCTTTAGCTCTCCTCAGGTTTGAAATAAAATCACTAAATAAAGGAACTAGACACCACCATTGAAAAGACCAGTCTCATTTAGGCCATTTCCTAAAACGAAACATTCGCATTACCCTACAGAAGAAGGTTCCAGTGTTTTACTGTTCATTGCTTTCTTTTATTACCAACTCCAAGGGCTGGGAGGTGAGCTGTACCTTGGGGGTTTTGTCTGGGGAGATATTCTCTGGCTCGTACAGCACAGCCTCTCTCTCCTCCACGTCCCTGCGCAGCCTGGGGCCTTTGGGCAGGACTAAGCCCTTGAAGTTTTTCTTGTACTCGCTCTCCAACACCACAGCATCCGACTTGAATGGGGGAACATCCCTGTTTCTGTTGTAAATCACCTTGTCGGAGGGAGAGAAAACGAACAAGCCTGGTCAGCTCTTGGTCTTCGTAACTTGGTCATTATTAACAGTGATGGCAAAGGATTTTTTGCAATGTATTTCTTTGTCACTTGGTGAAGAGTAATATGTGAATAATTAACAGAACAATTGTACAGAAAACAACAGAAATACTGAATAACACAAATGTTTTAAACCTCTAACTACACACAGAAACACTTTATGTCTACTTTCCATCATTGTGCTTAACATTGTGATGAACCACTGTTTTCATACAGAGTTCCTGGTATCACTGCATGTCCCTTAATTTAGAAATGTCACAATTGTGCACACATGACCTAAACCGATAGCACTAAAATAGTCAATGACTGCATTTTCTTTAGTGAGAACCTCTGTGAGATTCGAAGAAGGCGAAACGTCGTGTTTCCTTTCTTCACTTTTCAGCATGGAATAAACTTTGACGCCGCTACCTACTCACGTCTACCAGTATTCGTCAACTATAAAATGTTTGAAAACCTGCTTTTAAAACCAACATGAGACTTTGCTGCCACCTGCTGGCGATAAGTTTAATTATGCAGCCACCGGTGACTCTTTTCTCCTTTATTCTTGTGACCGTAGAGAACAAACAAAAAGGAAACACCACAGAATATGTTTCTTAGATACTGTAAATGATTACAGACAAGAGAAAGCTATTGTGCTCATCTAAAGTGCCTGGCTGCTAAAAGACAACTGATCCAAGGCCCTCATCCACCTGTTTCTTAAGAGAAGGCAGGTCAAAGACTTTGACAATATGACTGGGTAGCTGGTTCCAGACTCTCACAATCTTTTATGGTAAAAGGTGATCTTTCAATTTTAAGTGTACTTTCCCCCAGCTTCCACTTGTGTTTCACTAATTATTCTGTACAAGTTTCCTGGGTTGACTGTCAGTGCCATTGAGAGATTCTGAATACACTCAGTCCTCCAAGTACAGTTGGGTTAGACTCAAATACTTCATAACTTGTTGAAATCTCCACGTTCGATTAAAAAGGTTTTTGCTGTTCTTTTTATAAGACTTCACGTGTTTTTGTCAGTTTTCTCTTCCTCTGTCATTTTTAAGGGCTATTAACCTTCGAAATAACCACTAAAATACGCCGAACAAAGCCAAGTAAATAAAACACACCATGACTGAGTGATTCACTGTACCCAGTGGCCTTGGGTCTGATCCCCTTGTGATGCAAGTGAGTGAGCCTCAGTTCCCTGAGTGCATTCGCTCTTCCACCATCTGAAGTTCTTATTATTTCTTATGGTAACCAGCTTGTAAGCTGACCATATCTTGAACATTCATACCCCAAGGACTAAGTACACTAGAATCAGGAATCCTTGTAATCTTCTTTGCTTAAAAAGGTTCAGCTATGGTTTTCCTTTGAGGTTTGGTCTGTTTCTGGTGTCTCTTCTTATCCCAGAGGTGCAAGGTCTTTTTTGTATTGTGGTAGTCACAGTCTTCTGAAGGTCTTATTAATGCATCGTGAAATAGCATTGCTTGATGTAATTTCTGTGCTTTCAATTATATATCCAAGTATTTTTTGGCCTTACCTGCATTATCCAGAAGATGAAACCTGTTAGTATAAACAATTATCTTTTTCATATGCAGCTTCAAGCTCACCCGTTTCTACTTCATATTTATAGCTGACACTTCTTGCTACTGGCATGGAATATTCATCTGAAGGGGAGTGAAGCATTCTTTTGTGTTCCCATGAATACGAGAATAATTCAAACACCCATTTCACCCATTCATCAAAAGAGGACAACAATGTGATACTGGCAGCCTTGGCTTCCTACAAAGCTTTATTTGTGGGGCTCAGTAAAGACTTGCACGAGAGCACAGTTGAGGTCCAGGCTTTGTGACCATGTTACTAGCTGACTGTAACCAAGATTCCCCAAGTGCACAAAACACACCCAGCAGCAGGGTTGGGATTGGGATTGAATGGCCAGGGCTCTCTCGGCTCTGAGCGATATAGACACTCCTGCTCCTTTTCTGGAGCTTTCAGACTTATAGTGTAGTGTGCTGTGAGAGACACGCCTCTCCTCCAATCAGCACTGAACCTTCGGTACAGGGTTGCGCAAACTGTGATGTGTCAAAAGACAATTGGCTGTAGAGGGTGTATTGGAGAAATCTGCCTACACTTTCTGCGGGTGCAGGGTTTGTACTCACAGGCTGATATGGGGAACAAGACAGAGGTGGCAATTTCAAATTGAGTGGGTACAGCACATAACTGGCGAGTAAAATTTTAAAATATTAAATACAGCGTATTTTAATGCAAGCTGCCCAGTTGGATTCCCTTGGTATATTTCATGAATCAATCAGTGAAAATCAGCTATTGGCACTGCTCGAAGGAGAATCCCAGGTGATGTGGAGATCTCAGACCAGCATTGTTGTTCTAGTTTTCTTGCCAACAAAGGCAAATCATGCTGACAGAAATAATAATACAGTAGTTAGCAGCTTAATGGCAGCACTTTCCTCCTATATGATATGCAAAGCAGATTTGGTTTTTTCTACTATACACAGAAAATCAAAAGAAACCATTTATAACTGAAGATAATTCACTAAGGCACTAATATAAAATGACAATGTTTTCGCAGCGACTTTTCTTTGACCAGATTTGACACAGTTCCCCATGTTAGTTCATTATACCCATTAACGCTTATCACCAACAGGATTGATCAACAGGGGGTCCACTTTAAAGTCCGAGGCTGGTAGCTTGTCTGGAGGCAATCCAAGCTGTACAACTGACACATACTCTGCACCACCATGCGGACACTCTCTTGTGAAATTCTATCCTATTCGTCTCACACAGCCCAGACAAGCACAGGCCTGTTCACTGGTCACTGAGCCCAGGATGCCAGCTCTGGGATGTCATCCTTGTTCATCCCACAGATGTAAATAACATGGCCACAGCATTTACATTCTCACCTTGTAAGAAAGCCATTTCTACAAGAGAACATGCATTGTCCTGCTGGAACATCACTACAATTATTATATCATTCTGCACATCTGCAAGACACCTCTTGACATCCTACAAGGTGATGTCCTCTTGATAAGCAGTAATTGTAATCTTTCTACCTTGATTTTCACCTATTGTATACCCTGTGCCTAAACAGCTCTGCTTAACAGGTGATTTCTGGCTTATGCAACAGTTAAAGTTACTCAAGCGTAATCAGTCATAAATGATCAACTAATCAAAATGACCCCAATAAAATGTAAATACCTCAAATACATAATCTATTTCTTCCAAAAATATACCTGCTAAACCACAGTGAGTTGTTTCTTTTGCTGAGTATACAAGCCTTTTAGTCACTCTAAATGTCATGATTTAGTGTGTCTGAAGCAACCACTGCACATGCTGACTATAACACTACACATTTTTTAATTTCACTGTTGGCTTCCCTTCCTCTTCCTCCAACCCTGGTCCCGAATGTCCCAGATTTCTATTAAGCAGCAGCACCTGAAGATCTGGAAGAGGCTTAATCATTAGTCTGATTAAGGCAGTTACTAGACGATGGAGTTTTGTGTGTTCTCTCCATGTTGGTGTGAGCTTCCTCCTGGTGCTCTGTTTTCCTCCCACAGTCCAAAAACATACTGTTAGGTTAATTGGCTTCTGGGAAAACTGCCCTGGTGTATGCGCCTGCGTGCGTGCCCTGCAATGGACAGGCATCGTGCCTTGTGCCCATTACTTGCCAGTAATGCAGAACATTTAATATTCACAACTGTCCCCCTGTAGAATAACAGACAAGAGCAAACAGAATACCTGTTCAGCAGCCAAGAGAGGGGAGCTAACTGGTGCCGTTTTCCAAGAGAACTGTCTCTGATACTCAGAGTTTTGTGCTGCACTGCGACGTACAGTTGATTTCAGACCAGCTTTCTTCTGCATGACCCGGTGAACCTGAAACAAGATGGCTTTTTACAACACCATGAAGCATTCAGAACACTTACACACATGAAGCTAGCTCCACGCTGAAACTGTCTAAGCACCAAATGTGTCAGAAAAGCCAAGTGAGTGGACACCCTGATCTTTCAAGAAGATACTGTATGCTTTCGTGGCTTTGAAGACTCGGAGAGTGAGTATTCTCAAATTCTTAAGACACTGGGTTCCTGTGTTAAATTTATTTCTTCTCAATCGTGAAAAAAAAAAACATATAATATCAAAACTACAAAATACGAACAAGGACCATGGCTCTCCTTTCACTCTCTCCTCTCTTACCGCCACTCACACGAGAGCTTATCCTGAGTTTATTTTTTAAACCTAAAGTTTCAGACACAAGCAAGAAATCAACCTACATACATTCCAAAACCCTGTCCTACATATAACCCCCTCTATTTAGGAAATGTCCCAGTTCTACTTACAGTAAATAAGTAAACAATGATATATTAGTATATAGAAAAAAAACGCATGACCACCTAGAGTGGTCCCCAACAGACATAACAAATCCCAGTCCTACATTAGTTTACATCCTGACAGTTGTGCTGGAAGAAATGGTGTTATCTGGGGGACAGCTCATTGTTGAGATCCTGGTACATGAGAGCTTATGCATAGCTTGACCAAAAAATGATAATTATAGGGAAAACTGGGATACATCAGTCTATTAAAGACATGTGAAAAAAGTACCCATATTAACCTGCAAATTAAAAAACAATATTGTTGGAAGTTGAAAGTAATGGATAAAAAGTATTCCAAATCCAAATTGTGTTTGTTCTGTTACTGAACCTTAAAAGGTTCAATCACAAAGCAGAGCTGTTATACTCTCACTCTTTCTTGATCTGCCATGTTCTCAGCCTTTTTTGACTAAGTCACAGAGCCAGCTACAGTATGTTAGGCAGCACAGGATGCTCGAGTTTCACAGCAGCAAACAAGGCAGGCAAAGAGACCTTGGCACAAAGAATAATCCATCTTTTTTTAGATGTAAATGCAACTTGTTACAAACAGGAG
Source organism: Lepisosteus platostomus (assembly GCF_059453375.1). Lineage (NCBI taxonomy): Eukaryota > Metazoa > Chordata > Actinopteri > Semionotiformes > Lepisosteidae > Lepisosteus > Lepisosteus platostomus. Next base: position 28,684,502 of record NC_142619.1, on the reverse strand, counting down.
TACACAGAAATAGTAAGAAATGCCTGCCTCATCTTAGTTATCCAACTGAAATTGTATAACGGGGACCCTATACTGTAAACAAGCACCATCCTTCGAATGAGACGTAAAACCGAAGTCCTGACTCCTGCAGTAATCCTGAATCCTGGCCATAATTTCCCATTGGCCCTTACCAATCATGGCCTCCAAATAATCCCCATCTATGAACTGCTTTAATTACTCTGCTCCCCACTGAGAGCTGATGTGTGGTGAGCGTTCTGGCGCACTATGGCTGCCGTCGCATCATCCAGGTGGGGCTGCACATTGGTGGTGGTGGAGGGGAGTCCCCATTACCTGTAAAGCGCTTTGAGTGGAGTGTCCAGAAAAGCACTATATAAGTGTAAGCAATTATTATTATTACTGTACTGTTTTTTTTTACAACATTAGAGTGTGACAACTAACTAGCTGAAAAGAGGTTAATTGTGGACACCCCAAATCAGATAACACTTACTCCATTGAGCCCAGCGTCTGATCTCTCAGCTGCTGCTGCTGTGCGAGTAGGGCAATGCTTATCTGGATCAGAGGAAGGCAAGTTTTTGCCATTTGCCACTGGGAAAGGCTGTGGATTTAAATCCTCCGACGGAGATCTGGGAAGTCTGGGCACCCGTGGAGCTGGTGGAGTCTCCGTTCTTTCGGGAGACAGCGGCCTCTCCTCTGCGGCAGCTGGTTGGGATCTCTCAGAGCCGTCGCCTTGCTCCCACTGGAAAGACCTGGAGATCAGTGGACGGTAGAAAGGCACCCTCTTCTTGGAGGTGAAACTGGGCTCCTTCGTAATTCCTAAAACAGACAAGAGAGACAACAGGCTAGTACCAACACCACCCATGTGAAAGACGAGCAGTAATTCAACTAATAACTTTAACTCCCACACCATTTCTCATCTCAAAATGGAAAAGAAATTTCACGTATAATCAGATCTGCTTTATAGCAGTAATTTTAAAGTTAATCTCTGCTTGTCCTCAAATTGGAATGTCCCAGCTAAACAGTAATTGGATTTTACTCTTTTGCCGATGTTATTCCTGGCACCTTTCAAAATTCTGAAATATTCTAAAACCCAGGAGCACAGCTGAAAGTCCTTACGCTCCCAGGAAGAATCTGCTTCATGATGTATTCAGTCAAATTACAAGCTCTTTGGAGACACGGTGTTCACCAGCCTTAAGTCGTAATATATTAAAATAACACCAACAAATTAAATTGGCTTAAGGGAAAATTGGCCCTTGTGGGAGCAAGTTGGTGTCTGTGTGCCCGTCGATGGAGTAAACAGTGATACAGCATGAGCTGTGTATAAAAAAGTAATTATATCACCCTGCAACTCGCAACTCAGAGCTCAGAGCTAAACTGGTGGGAGCCTGGCCAGTACCTGGAAGGGAGACCTGCTGGGAAAGCCAAGATTGGGACTGGACCAGTAGAGGGTGCTCACCCTGCAGTCTGTGTGGGTCCTAATGCCCCACTATAGTCATGGAGACACTATACTGTAAAAAATGTGCTGTCCTTTGGATGAGATCTAAAACCAAGATCCCGATTCTCTGCAGTCATTAAAAATTCCAGGATGTTTCTCAAAAAGAGTAGGGGTGTTACCCTGGTGTCTTGGCTACATCTCCCCTTGGCCTTAATCAGTTATGGCTTCCTAATAATCCCCATCTTTGAAATGGCTTCATTATTGTGCTATTCTCCTCCCCATTGATAGCTGATGTGTGTGAGAGTGCTGGTGCACTTTGGCTAGTATTATATCATTCAAATGTGAGTTACACATTGGTGGTGGTGGAGGGGAGGGGAGCAAAGCTATATGTTAATTAGGGATTGTATTATTATTATTATTATTCCAAGTGAAAGTAAAACCTTTAAAAGAACCTAGCTAAAAACAACAAAACCAGCACTGATGTTGTTGTTAACTGTGGATTCACGGCTCTACACCCATGGAAGACAATTTAATAGTGACAGTTTAAAGTCAAAAAAGGATTATATTGGGTCTAAAACTTAAATTACAAATAGGAAAGACTGTGCATCAAATGACAGAGAGTTGTGATCTGGAGGTTCCCTTCCTGCCTTCCTTACCCAGCTGGTCTGAGCGCAGCCCCGCACCGGGCGCCCTGAGGTCCGGAGAGACAGGAGACCCCGAGTCCTTCCACCCGTATCTCTTCTTGTACTCGGTGACTCCCTGCACGGACACAGACACGTTACCCCACTGCTGAAGATACTCCTTAACTAGTGTTTCTGCATTACCACTGCTTTCTCGTCTTACTGTACGTTCCCATTGCTGCTGCGGCTGCTGCTGTTATCCCTGTAAGGAACACTGGTGGTACTTGTTTTTCACACGACTGGGGTATACGGAGGACAAGTCAGGATGAAGCGCAAATTTACAGTTCGCGTCAACAGAAGCAGTCCAGATGATAAATCTTTCATTCTCTCTAAAGTACTGATAAACCATGCAGGTTGCATTTTCTACACAACTGTAAACTTCCTACATCATATATAAAGTATAGTACAAGCAGGGGATACTGTATCTTGCCTTGGATTCGTGCACATCACTAAAGCACTGCTCAAGACTGTCACGTTTTCTTCGCTCAGCGTCATTCCTGTCCATCTGTAAGGTAGGTGAGGTTTTTGCTTAATCACTGAAAAATTAATCTGTGCAGTCCATAACCAGATTATACTAATACCGTATTGTCCTTTTCGATGGTCAATGTCGCTCTGCAGTATTTAAATTCATATAGAGGTCCTGTTCTGCGAAAGTGACAGATACGTAGTGTCTAAATGATATTGCTAGCCTCAAAGAAAGGTTTTGATCGTCAGTGGTGTAATTTTAATGTTTTGATCCAAAACCAGACGCAGCTTTCCTGAATTCTACACACTTCAGCGTATGAGAGCAACCGTCGCAGTTTAAACTGAAGTGATGTGAACATGAAACAAAAACGAAACACTAAAGACGCAGAAGAAGATTTTTTGTGTGTGTACAGGATTTAATTTAGTCCTGGTCTGCCCATATTCGACTGAGAGGGTGCGCACAGGTTACCTGACGGTGAAACCGAGAAAACTACCCAAAAAGTAACCTCCTCCAGTTGAACAACATCACTCTGCTGACGTAACGCGCGATCTGTGTTCAAAAGAAATTGTTCTGCAGTTCTGCACTTCCCTGCTGAGCTGTCGAGCAATCGGCTGTTTTAAACAGTACAGAAAAAGAAAGATTACCTTAAATCTGACTGGCATTTTCATGCAGAATGTTTCGTTAACTCAGCAGAACAACCTGCAATGGATTTGTGCTGTCGGCAAAGACCACCCAAAAACCAAGCCAAAGCTGCCACTGGTAACCGTGTTGCGTTGCCTTAGCAAACTCATCGCGTCCTTCAACAAGCCCAGCGAAAGCTTGATCAAGCGCAGACGGTAGGAGGACCCACTTCTAATCCACGACTTCCTGTTGTAGTGGCCGTGCACCACGTGGATGACTGGGAGCCAATGTTCTGTGAGCATTCAGTCGGTTCATTGTTTTGATATCGTGTTTCACACACCTACAAGTAGGAGATTCGAGGTGATCGTTAGAGATGTTCTTTTTTTTTTCGGCAAGCGAAGACAATCAAAAACAGCAGGATCTGCGCGGTGCGTCGGACTGAAAAGTGAAGGCTAAGGTTGCAAAGCCGAGTTTGAGCAATAATTTTAAAAAGTATTACGGCGGCATTCTCTTCCTGTAAGGAAACATTGAATATGCACTATATTTCAGTTGTGACGGATCAAGTTTCACGTGACTCTGTAATCTCAAGAGAGAGTGAAACCTGTACGCGATCGAAAATGATCGTGATCTTACTCTGAGCACCGCAAAAAATCAAATAGCCAATAAATAACCTGTTACAAAATGCACTTGTGCGCTCGAGTAGGTCTTAACAATGTATTCATTATAACAAGTGTTTTAAATACTTGTTTTAAAAACACCCAGTTGATATTTTATGTAAAAGCTATTTAACCTGAGCTCATGAGGTAAAATAAACACTAAACAGAAAGCTCTGACTAAGATCTCCTGTCTTGCTAATTGACTCGAGAGACGTTACGATGACAGGGTGTTAACGCACCCTCCTCGAGCCAGTTTAATATTCGTATACCGCGTGTTTATTCTTCATTCCTCCTATGAAGAGGAATTTCCTGTAATTTTTTATTGATCGTTAAAGGGAAAATTGGTTGTTGATACATTGTGCAGACAACTAGCGCAAGTTAGCTGACCAGCTCAGAATAAAGTATAAAAATTACGTTTGTCCGTATGGAGGTTTATAATGTCCGTTTTTTTTTGTTACATTTATGCCCAAAGACGTGTATCCACCCATACTTACCACTTCAACCAGTTCAGGGTCATGGAGGAGCCAGAGCCTATCCTGGCAAGCAACTGGCACCATGTAGGGTCCACCCTGGACAGGATGCCTGTCCCTCACAGGACAAATATGCAAGCACGCACACCAGGGTCAAGCCAGTTAGCCTACCAGTATGTCTTTGGACTGTGAGAGGAAACACACACAAGGCGGGAAGAACTTCCAAACTCCACGCAGACACCATCCCAGGAATTGAAGCCACGACCCCAGAGCTGCACTACTTAAAGACGGCCAGTTGAAATTAATGATGTAGGGATTTTTCAAGTCTGTAAGGACATGTTAATTACGTCTTTGATTCTGAAGAAGTCTTCATGGTTGATGAGTCAGTGCCTTTGAGGATGCTGAATTCTTAAATTACATCCCTCATTGTACTCTTTATTCCAGACTAAAAAGATTCAGTTCTTTTATCCTGTCAGTATAAAACAATCATCTAAGCCCAAGAATGTATCAGGTTGCTTTTTGCTGGACAGATACCTTAGAAACAGCAGCTTTTCTGTAACATGGTGAGCAAAACCACATGCAATATTCTGTTTGATTCATCTTTGAAACATACATAAAGAAAAATACACAAGTTACAAGTCCTACTGATTTGAACTTGAAAACACTGCATTACTACAAAGTGTGAGGCAACAAAATTAGCGACACTACTACGCTAATAATAGGTCTAATTGGACATTCGTCCCTCACAGGTTGTATCATTTTATAAATTTGGTGTAAAGAATTGGGGAGATTAACATATTGATAATTCAATGTCTGTTATTATTGTAATCCTCAACACTTCTAGCTTTAGGTTTCATGAAAATAGCAGCCAAAAACGCAAATTTAGATTGAATTATAAATTAAATTATTCTAGAAGATTATTAAAAGAGGACTTTGATTTATTCTAAATAAATTTTACATTTTTACATAAATAATCATCTAGTTTAACTCCCACCTATATACATTTTATTAGTAGTAAGAATAGGTATCGTTGTCTTCTTTTCAAAGCAAATAAGGCCAAACTGTGCCTAGCTGGTGTTATCTTCTTTAAGTTAATCATGTTGAATGTGTGTAGTGTGATAGGTGGTCCATCTGGACCAGAATTTCCAAATCAATGGCCCAATATGCTGTCTGGGGTGACATGAGGACACTGTGCTGTAGGAGGTGCCATCCTTTGGATGAGCTGTTATACCAAGGCCTTAACTACTTGGTTATTAAAGATCCCTTGGCCCTTTTTGATAGAATGTTAACTTATCAAAACCCTACCTGGGGATGTGTTAACCCCACTGCTGTAAAGTACAATATACTCTGGGATTGCAAAATCTAGCCTTAAGTTCCCCCTTAATTCAAATGAAGAAGCAATTTCACACTTCCCTGCCTGATCTATTGAGCAATGGGCCTGTTGTGCATCATCCAGGTGGATGCTGCCCTTCAGTGCTACAGTAGATGTGGGGTCAATGAGTTTCTCCTCTGTTCTGTATATATAATGCTTTGGGATCTTTTGAGATGAAAAGTGGTACAGAAATGCAAGGAATTATATTAATGATAACACTCGTCTTATATTGGAGTCAGCATAACTACACTCACATTTTATAATGGCTATCAAAAGTGTTCACCCCCCTTGGAATTTATCACATTTCACTGTGTTACAGTATAGAATCACAATGTACAGTATACATTTGGGTGTTTCTGCTATCAAGGGAAGGTTGTAAGAAAATGTCCAAGGCATCACCTATCCCCCAAAGCACAGTAAAGGCCACTATAAAGAAATGTAGAAAATATGGCACAGTTGTGAAACAATTTTAAAATTGCTGTTCACCAACTTCTGCCATCCAACCTGAGAGAGTTTCAGCAATTTTGTGAAGAAGAATGGGCAAGAATTGCAGTGTCCAATTGTGCAAAGCCGGTAGAAACTTATCCAGGAAGACTCATGACTGTAATTTCTGCCAAATGTGCCTCTACCACATATTGAACTACTACATATTGAACTACTAACTACTAGAAGTTCAAGAAGATAGCTGTGTCAGCATGCCTAGGCTGCAAAGGAACAAGTAATGGTCTATTCCATGCTAAAAAGAGAAGAAAAGAAACACAACACTTCAGCTGTGGAGCCTTCTTCGGGTGTGGGTAAATAACAGTATGTAATCAGTTATTTTCTGTTTTAAATTTATAATGAATGCAGGAAGATCTGTAGAATTTTGTCTCCACTTTGACATTCTAGAGTGTTTTGTGTTAATCAATGGCAAAAACGCCCAGTTAAATACATCATGATTCTGTATTGTAACACAATAAAATATAAAAAAAAGTCTGGGGGATGTGGTGATACTTGTGATAGCCATTGTAATGCATGAAATGACAGAGTGTGATCCACTGCTGTCCTGAACCTGAATCTGAACCTTATGAGAAACCAGTGCCTGAAGGCATCTGTTATTTTTTGGCTGTGCTGGAGCACTAAAGTCCCAGTTTATTTTCCCCTATAATAAAACCATGGGAACAGAGGCAATTGCAGGTGTGTTTTTGCACAACCCTTTCACTGACATTTGTCACATGGTCACAACTCTATTCCACAGTCTGCAAAAGCTGCACTCATAGGAGTTCTCCACAGACAGCTGCGCAGCATCAGAAATGACAACTTCAGTCGGTGTCTTTAGAGTGCACTGTAACGCTGACAGCACAGTCATTTCTGTCTTGCTAAAAACCCAAATCAATTTGGCAAAAGAGAAACATAATTAATTCCACGATGCCTTTCAGTAACAATTTCTAAGCGCGCTGTGGATATTTTTTGCCAGATATCTACTGGCTCATGGATTATAGAGCCGAGAGGCTTGAGTTGTTTTTGTAGGATGCTGTACATGAGGAAGAAAAAGTCTCTGCTAAGCCTACCCAGTTCATATGACCTCTATACTGCACTTTAGAAAGTAGGATAATGAAAATACCTGAGAAGTAAACACAGCATTCCCAGCAAGTTCTGATGTCTGCCTTAAGGTGTAACAGTACATAAGAAGATAAGAAAGGATACAAACAATACAGTAGGTCATTCAGCTCATCTAGCTTGTGTGATAGTAAGTAGTTAATTGATCCAAGGATCTCATCCAGCCGTTTCTTGAAGGAGCCGGGGTTTCAGTTTCAATCACCTGGCTTTATAGCCTGTTCCACACCACCACACCCCTTTGTGTAAACACGTCTCCGGTTTCTGGTTTTAAATTCACTTCCATGTAGTCTCCACCTGTGTGCTCTGGTTAATGTGTCACTTTTTATTCTGAAGAATTTCACTGGCTTTACCTTGTCAATTCAGTTGACAAAGTTTAGAATATTTGTATCAAGTCCATCTTCTCTTTAAGACCATATTAACACACATTTCTGTAAAATATCCAGGTTAACAAATATGAGATAGAAAAGACAAAAAGCTGTGGGAAATGCAACTACAGAATTTAACAGATAAGATGACAATGTTTTTTAATTAGAATCGCCCATTATTTTTGTTATACCTTTTTAATAGCCTTTAGCGTTTCTTTCACGTTTCAGCTCGGAGCTACAAACCTCTCTTGCAATCACAGTATGCGTAGGCTCCTCTAACCACTCAAAGTGGCTGAAAAACACGAACCTGATTAAGAGTTTGTTACGCAGAAAATTTAATTGAAAGAATAATTCACAAGTCCTATATATTGGTATTTGTTACAGTGACAGTTTGCCTTAGAATTTTCACTTTTAACCTAAATACATATATATACAATATGTCAAATACAATATGTCAAAGCATCTGGTACATAATAGAATGTGCATTTCAAATCAACGCACATTCTATTAATAGCAGCAGCCATATTACCCTGCAACTCGCAACTGGCAGCCCACTGTAGCTAAGCAGGTGTGAGCCTGGTCAGTACCTGGATGGGAGACCTCCTGGGAAAAACTAAGGTTGCTGCTTGAAGAGGTATTAGTGGGGCCAGCAGGGGGCGCTCACCCTGCGGTCTGGGCTGGTCCTAATGCCCCAGTATAGTGACTGTAAAAAGGTGCTGTCGTTTGGATGAAACATAAAACCAAGGTCCTGACTCTCTGTGGTCATTAAAAACTCTCTAAAAGAGTAGGGGTGTTATCCCGATGTTCTGGCCAAATGTCCCACTGGTCCTTACCCATCATGGCCTCCTAATAATCCCCATCTATGAACCGGCTTCATCACTCTGTTCTCCTCCAGGCTGATAGCTGATGGTTCTGGCGCACTATTGTTGCTGTCGTATCATCTAGGTGGTGGTGGAGGGTAGTCCCTATTATGTGTAAAGCGCTTTGAGTGGAGTTTCCAGAAAAGCACGGCTCATGGGGTAGAGGAGGAGTGATAAAGGGACAATACTGTACTGTAACCTCCCTTCGGAAGAGGGTTCATTCATTTTTCATGGTCTGCTAGTTTGAAAGAATCAACCTCTTGGACTGTAGGGGGAGACAAATTTTTTTAAAAAACTTTGTTGATCAGAAAATAGCAACTCCTATTCATACTCATGAGCATTATACTAATTATACACATTTCTAAACAGAAAGAGACAGTTATATAGTGTTACATAAAAATAACCACAAATGTTCCTTTCAACCTAAGTACCAGTATTCCTTTTTCTCAAAGCTCTGTTTTTTTTATACTGTTCAGACCAAGATGCTTCTAAAACAGTACATGAATCATTCACAATTGTAATGTGAGTAGATCCATAAAGGCATATTTTCCTAGTAAGAGAGACAGCAAGCTGGAGTCCTGCTTGGACCTAAAATTGAGAGTTTAGAACATTGATTAAGCTAACCAGCATTGAAAGGTAATAATAATAATAATTAATAATGATCATTTATCATTTTTTATTATTATTATTATTATTGGAGATGAGAGTAGCAGTGTATTTTATCATTCATGTCCATCAGACTAAAAGGATACCACATTCATAGTCTGGGCATCTAATAATGGTAAAGGACCAAATAACAGTCTTGTTTTTAACAATTAGACTTATTATTTCCAGAGTTTGCTGGAGACATCTATATATATCTAATTAAAAGAGGGGTGATCCAACGCAACATCTAAATCCCCATATAGATTCAGCACGATGATGTGGCAAAACGCATAGGCTCAAAGGCATGTCCTGCACTGACAGACTGGAGGAGATTAATTTTTTAGTATTAAAGAAAACTATGAGAAGACCTGATTAGGGATGTCAGAATCCCCACAGGGATTGACAATGTCCACCCAGGGCACGTTTTAAGAATAAATAATGAAACAAGCACTAGATGACACAAAGACAGGGAAGTGCATTTAAAATCAATAGCAGGAAGCACCTGAAAGTTGTGGGTGTAGTGAACAACCTGCCAATATCCTGACTTCTTTCGGGCTTGATGGGCTGAATGGTCTCTTGTGTGCACTGTAACTGTTCTTTTGTTATTCATTTTAGCTTGTCTGAAAATGTTCTCCAATCAGTGTGAATGGGAGCCTCACATATTCTGGAGTACTGCACACCTTAAACCAACAACTGAAACATTGTGTTTTTCTTTTCATCGTGGAACCAACCTTGACTCGTTCCTTTGCAGCCTACCCATGCTGATGCTCCTGCCTACTTGAACTACTTAAACCAACAATGCCTGGATGTCTCCAGATGGATAGAGGCCAGGAAACAGTCACTTACACCTGGAAGGATTGGTGACAACTGCTCTGCTCTGTGATGGACTCTGGGCAGCAATAATCTCATTAGCCCAGACCCATGCATGAGGTGAGGTGACGGCTAAGGAAGTAGGAGTGGAAAGACTGCATCACTCAGAAGGCTGGTGAAAAATTGAAACTAGGAGAATTGTGAAACTGGCGCTGTCTCAGATAGTTCCCCTATGCATAGAGGAGAAGATATCTGCGAGGCAGACTCCAGTGGACAATGGGACCTTAGTGCTTTCGTTATGAGCACTACCCACATTTCCTTCTCCCTCTGCTTATTTGCACATTTCTTTTAAAGGGAGACATTAAATGAATGTGTAAAATCACATATGACTGAAGATCTTTGGTAGAATTTAGGATGTTTCAGGTAATATTTCTTTTTTGAGATCAGATTTTTCATATTCATCGATATGAATATCAATATTATATCTTATATTGAAAAGAAGAACATCAGAACGGAAGTTACAAACTCCTGAAGAACATCAAAAAATGTTACTCCCTCCCTCTCTTCTCCCCCACAGTGGTCTCTTCATCCCTCCCCAGACCCCAAGATAATCAAACCCCAGCCAGTCTTTCATTTATTCTAATCACAACGTCTCTCCTGAGGAGAATCTGAATATTTGCTCTGGCAGTAGAAAGTTCTAGCATCACTATGTCCACTGTAATGACGACTGTTGCTGTGTCAGCAGGCTATGATGAGGGTGCCGGCGCTGTGCAATCATTTTGCCAGTGAGGTAAAGTTTCCTTTGACACCCCTTTATCTGACATCGTGAGCTCTCATTAAGCAGTGGCATGGCTGGATCCAGTGGAATGTTTCTTCCAATCATTCTGATACAATACAGATATCAGGTGACCTCAAGTACGATTAACCTCTGTTTAAACCTCCCAAAACATCAGCATAAAAGTGCCAGGTGTGTTGAGAGTCCAAAGTTTGCATAGAAGATCCAGAAGTTTCGGGAAATTTCTGACGACACAAATTGTGCCAAACACAAAATGGTGAAAGGTGACTGTTAGCTCAATCCACAAACAGTGCTTGATTTTGTCACTGATGTTTCCGGCGAATCTCAGTTCTATACAGCATTTACTTCAACGCTAAGTTTCAGTCCCTTGGCACATTGGTGTGTTGACCCTCTACAAAACCATGGACAAACTTTCAACCAGGAGTTGAAGATTTCCCCGTCTTGAAGAATTTCACTGTCCTTAAAAAGCAGAGTGCAAGGCATAGTTTTTAAAAAGGTTTGCGTTGACCAATAGAATTCAATGCAGACCTTATTTGTTCATTCACTGTAAATTGCAATTTCATTACCATTTATACATTTTCTCTGTTTTTAGAGAAGGATTTTGTGTCAGGGGCTGGATTTTAATGTTTGTGGACAACACAAAACATGACTTCTGTGCTGAGATCCCCTAGATCACATGATATTGTGATACCAGGGACTGTGGCACACTGTCTCACTGCTCCCACCAAGCAATATTAAAACACACGGACTCCCAGGGTTGTGGGAGCATGGAACAAGCCGCTCTGTCATGCTGTTGAAGCCGACACTGGCTTCCTTCAGAAAACAGCTGGATCTGGGATTCAATGAGAAGCTATAACTACCAAATGGACCAGATAAGCAGAATGACTTCCTCTCATCTGTAATCATTCTTAACTTTCTTCTAAAACTGGAGACTAAGCTAAGTGCAGCTGAGTGCAGAGTAGCCACCTGCTCTTATAAAGAAGTCTTGCAGTGCTTCATGTTGCACATATGTCTCTTGAGTTTGCATGTCTCCTGCTTGTCGCTTAAAGAAATGTATCGTTAGCAACTGCTACATGTGGCTTGAGAGCGTTTCAGGTGGAAAATGTATTGCTAATTGAAGAACTGTGTTAGCCATTGGGTCCTGCAAAATTGCATCTCTGGATTTTACACTCATTTACAGTTGTAGAATTCCAACAAACCCAGACTGTGTGTGTTCAAACAATCATTGCACAATCCTAATGGTTAACATGCATGTGTTCTCTCATTCCCTGGCCCGGTACAAGAGATCTTCACTTAATTATTTCAGGGATTAATTTCTTGGCTTTGGCCACAGAGCCACTGCAATTGGATGGATTGGATTGGTTAGGATTAGGGTTAAGCTTTCACCTATAATTTTGTGTTTTTTTGTGTTTCGTGTTTTCTCCATATCCAAGAACAGTTTTTATGCAGTATATTTCTTTTAGTTGTATATCTTTGGCACATTCTTTGTCTAACAAATTCACTCAGACCGAGAGGGGTGAATGGGAAGAAAGTGATTTAGGTGCGATCCTTGGCTCAGACTGCCTTCCTCTCCACATTCCGGGTACAATGTTTCAGAACACCACAGTTCGGAGTGTTTCCGTCCCATTAAACACTAGCTTTTTTTGGGGATGTGTTTATCTGTGTGGTAGATAGTTTACAATGAAGCAGCAACAGAGAATTCCGTGGAATACCGCATTCATAGCTCACAAAAAAAACCCAGAGATGTACTCTTTTAACAAAGCTTTTCAATGTTTCTCATGAAAAGGGATGTGACTCTACTGTACAGAAACCCAGGCGGGATTTACAGATCTAATTCCTGAACTGCTGCCACACAGGTGTTCAAAGAAATTGAAGTAGCTCAAGGAATGCGAGTGGAAAGCAGAACATTGAACAAGAACCACATGCTGAACAAGCACACTTTTCTGCTTATTAAATGACAGCTTTGGAATTAAATAAAATTAAATGATAAACACACATTTGGGGAAATTCGTCAGTAGTTCTGCGCACATCTGTTTTATTTTTTTTCTATGAAGGAAAGATTGAACAGTTTTGCTCATCCATAATGCCCTTCTCATCTGGGGACAAAAGGCAAATGTTAGGCCATGTATCTAGAAACAGTCTTTGTTCAAATCAAATTAATTTTAATTTGTTTTATTTGCAGTCACCTGCTTCATATTCTAGGACATATGTGACATATTATTTGCACAGAAAATGCGAAAAATTTATAGCTGTTCTTTTTATTTAAACAAAAGGAGGTGCTGGGACTCCGAAAAAGACTCTGCATTGATCTGACACAGGTTGGCATTCTTCTCCGGCTATTTTGAGCTGGTACGCTGGTGGTGCCACATATTCTGTCCTGGCACATGTGAGTATCCCTTACAAGAACCGACAGAGGGGGAGCTGGGGGGAGCGGAGAGGGGGGCGAGGGGGGGGTCGCGGGTTGCTTTATTTGTTTGTGACAAAGAGGACAATTGCTCTCCAGAGCAGGACTGAGCACGAGGCAGGCTGCTCTGCGCCAATGATGCCAGCGGGCGCAGCTGGTTCAGGAGCAGAACACACTGGGCACACAGTGTTTGAGGGTGACCTCAACACTTATCTGGTACCTCTCCTCCAGAGAGGCTATCTGGACTCCTCAATCTTGCTGTTCCTGTGGATAGAGTTGCTTTGTTTCTAAATGTGTTCATTTATGCAGTGCTTATTAGAGATTTATTTAGCAATTAGTGGATGTATCTATTTTGTGGACGGAATGGGGGTGGTTAGCTTTGTTGCCTTGCAGCACTGGGGCCCTGGGTTTGATTCCTTGGGTGCCATCTGTGTGGAGTTTGTATGTTCTCCCCATGTTTATGTAGGTTTTATGGTGCTCTGCTTTATTCCTACAGTCCAAAACATACTGGTAGGTTAATTTGCTCCTGGAAAAATAAAGTGGTTAGAAAATGTGAGCATGTACAGTAATTCATTTTCATTAATAATAATAATAATAATAATAATAATTGCTTACACTTATATAGCGCTTTTCTGGACACTCCACTCAAAGCGCTTTACAGGTAATGGGGACTCCCCTCCACCACCACCAATGTGCAGCATCCACCTGGATGATGCAACGGCAGCCATAGTGCGCCAGAACGCTCACCACACATCAGCTATCAGTGGGGAGGAGAGCAGAGTAATGTAGCCAATTCATAGAGGGGGATTATTAGGAGGCCATGATTAGTAAGGGCCAATTGGAAATTTGGCCAGGATACCAGGGTTACACCCCTACTCTTTTCGAGAAGCGCCCTGGGATTTTTAATGACCACAGAGAGTCAGGACCTCGGTTTTACATCTCATCCGAAGGACAGCGCCTGTTTACAGTATAGTGTCCCCATCACTATACTGGGGCATTAGGACCCACATGGACCGCAGGGTGAGCGCCCCCCCCCTTGGCCCCACTAACACCTCTTCCAGCAGCACCCTTAGTTTTTCCCAGGAGGTCTCCCATCCAGGTACTGACCAGGCTCACACCTGCTTAGCTTCAGTGGGTTGCCAGTTGTGAGTTGCAGGGTGATATGGCTGCTGGTTTGAATGCTCTTGTTTGAATGCTCTTGTTTTGCTGTTGTATGTTGCATATTTTGCCATTCCCAGTTCTGCATTATTTCAAATGTCTTGCACATTCGCCTTGTACCAGTTTCTCCAGTCCTTCTGCTGAAGCCCCAAGTCCAGTTAATCTGAAATCTCTCATTTCTTGAAAATCAGAATCACTGCGGGATATGGAGCAAGTCGACACATAACTTGTTCATTTCTAAATTAGGAACGTTCTAGTCCTCGTTGGCTGAATGGGACTCGGACTGTGGTCCTATTTTATTTCTATAAAACTTAATTCAACAAATCCCTGCTTAATTGAATATAATTTTGCATTTCTTTAGAAATAGCTCCTATTACACCTGCTGCACTGGGTCTCCAGGAGAAAGGTCGGACACAAAGGTCCGGCCTTGTAAAAAGAAAAAGATACAAAGTAAGTTGAATCCATATTCAAGTTTACTGGACCTGAGTTTATCACATTTTCAGACTTGTCCCTTGAGTCTGTCACAGGTCCAGGATTGCTAGTATGCATTCCTTCAGTTTGGTTGACTGGAGTATCTTGCTCAATGGGAGCAGCATAGCATAGAGGCAGCCCACAGCCCAAAGGGTAGAGGTATAGCATAGAGGATTGGTCTTTGGGTTTATAATAGGTGAGTTCTAACAGACAGGAAAAGTGCAGCTTGCTAAACGCAACATAGCTCATTCTGCACTTAATTACTATGCCATGGGACAATAATTGAACTTGCTATTCTCATTCAGAGAATAAAGGCAGCCCACAGGGTAGTGGCATAGCATAGAGGATTGGTCTTTGGGTTCATTAATAGGTGGGTTGGAGATTCAAGTCCCAGCTGTGCAGTATTTTACCTCAGTTTTTCCAGTCCATGTGGAAATGGGGACCAGCCCTTTTATGATGGGGGGTAATTCCTGCGATGGACAGGTATCCTATCCAGGAAGGAAGGGGGAGTAATGTGCTCTGTAGTCCACAGACACCACAATAAGCCCAATGAGCTGATGGTCTTGGATACAAAAAGAAACACCATGTTCAAGTGTGACACAACATTGTCAACAGCAGATACTTAAACCCACAACCTTTCAGTTGAGAATCCACAGCAGAGATAAAAAAATGGATAAGTGATTACTGCTCTGGCCTTCCCTCTAGAAGGTTGTAGGTTCAAACTCCATATAGCACACTGCTATTGCTCCTTCTTGAGAAAAATATTTCCATAAGGTTGTTTTGGGAAAATGCCATCTAGTCTAAGTGGATACAAACCTATGTGGGTTTGTAAAATACTGTAAATCCTGCCAAATAAACAAATGAATATTGCTGACCCCGATACAGTTGTCAGAAAATGTCCGCATCTTGTACCTTTTATTTTTCTCTCCAAAGAGAAATGAATTGAAGGGGAGCCACGAAACCTTTAAATTGACCACAAAGAGGGGACTGTTTTAATCAGAAACATGGTCCATTCGTATTGTCCCATTCAATCACAACAAAGCTCTCTTCTGTACATGCAAAGCCTACTCACTGAAAACAAAGGGCGTAATGATTCGCTCTTCAGTTTTGTGTATCAAAACAAATTCAGACCAGGGCCAGTAACAGACAGTGCCCACTTCTGTTGTAAGTTTTACTTACTTATCATGAATTCCTGTAGCATGGCTGCAGCTTTTAGCTATACCTAAATTCATACGCAGCTTGGTCTTTTCTTGGTGTTGCAAGAGATTTGTACTTGTATCATCTGTTTCAATGATCTGTGAAACAAGTCAGTGGTCTTTAGTGGTCCATCGCCGCTTAACATGATTAATTTCATTATCTGTTGAGCAGACGAAGCTGACAGGGAAGAAAAGGCTCGGCGCAGAATAAAATTATATTTGTATATTCAATAGGAGGGAGAAAACAGAACGCAAAAAAACACACCACTTGTACACAAAGCCTCATTAAAATATGTATTGAGCTGGAGTGAATATTTGAGTTCTAACGGACAGCAAAAGTGCAGCTTGCTAATGGCAACACGGCTCATTTCTCTGCTTATTTACTATGCCATGGGACAATAATTGAACTTGCTTTTGTCTTTCTTTTCTCATTCAGAGAATAAAGGCGGCCCACGGGGTAGTGGAGAGCCCTGCCGAAGCAAGTCGCTTATTAAAATTCAATGGGTCTTTAGCCAGCATCCCACAGCCACGCATGGTGCCTGAACACTATTCTTCTAGAGGTCTCACATGAACTTGACCCACTGCAAAAAAAAAAAAGATCTATTCAGATTAGATCATTTTTCTCTTCACTTTGTGCCACAAAGTTGCCTGAATAATACTATACAGCATGGCGGCCTTGTGTTTAACATGTCTTGGAAAGTTACGGCTGGAGAAGTATTTAACAGCTTACGGTTAGCTTAAATCATTTTGCAATACTGGGTTATACTGCTCACTAACTTGCCTGTATTTGTACAGAAGGCAATGTACACAGACGCTGCTCAGCCCAGTGAAGAAGTGTCTGATGGAAGGGGAGCTCTGACACTGCCGCTGCATACAAATGTAGAAAACGTTTTGAAATGAAAGACAGCAAAGGTACAGAAGGAGAAAGCAGAGGAGTTAATGCACTGATGAGAAAATAATTGAGCTGTGCATTATCTACCAGCTTAAAACAACGAGACCAGGTACGAATGCAAATATTAGCTAGGGAGGAAAGTGAGTGTAACAGAGATGGTCCACAGTCACTGAATAAAATGTGCAACAGAAAGGCGATCACAATGTTGTTTGGATGACAATATCCTACAGCAGCGGCCCGATATTCAAGGGACACGATCAGCCTGTGTAAAAGCACATAGGATTCTATTACAGAATCCATGAGCACTGTTTACTGCCAACCCTCCAGTACATACTAGAACATCCACCTTCTTATCACTTCTCCCAGTTCAGAGTCGAGTAAGAGCAACGGGCACAAGGCAGGGTACATCCTGGACAGGACGCCAGTCCATCGCATGGCACACATAGACACCAACATGCTCCCACCAGGGCCAGTTTTCCCAGGAGCCAATTAACCCACCAGCACTTCTTCAGACTGTGGGAGGAAACCAGAGCACCCGGAGGAAACCCACACGAACAGGGAGAACATACAGACTCCACACAGACGGCACCCGAGGGCCGCAGTGCTGCCCCCATGCCGCCCGTTGCACTAGAACAATTTGTTATAAAATGAAAATGGCTGGAGATAACGTTGGATCGATTATTCAGGGCCTGCCCTGATGTTTTGTGGCTTTTTAAAAGGGGAACTAAAAGTGTGGCGCACTTCCTTTGCAGCCTGTGCAGATGACCCGTAAATCTATTATCATGAGTATGTTTCATTTCAGCATGGTACTTTTAATTTGATGCCGAAGCACGGCTAATTACTGGCAGAGCCTTGTAAAAGAGAGAAGTGGTTCTGAATTAATGGACGTGTGCGTTACTGGAACTGCACTGATGGGCTCAGTCAAAGGGTCTGAGTTGTTCTGCTGTCTTCTGTTCACAGCCTGCTGTCTTTCTTTATTCAAAAGATAATTTCATTAAACCGTTAATAAAGTTTGAAAGAGAAATAGTGCAGAGGGCGTTAAAATTAGAATACATTAAAAAAAAAGGAAGGCAACGAGGGTTCGTTTGATTATTTCTCAAAAGGACGGTGCACACACTGCAGCACAAAAAAACATCACACCAAAAATATTCAGATTAGATCATTGTCTCTTATCTTACTCCTATTCTCATTCCAGGTAAATCAGAAATGGTGGTGTGAAAGAAATTCCAAAGATTTTTTTGTCTTGACTAAATAGTCTTGCAATAAAGTGACATCACCAAAATTAGGTTGTTATTCTATTGCTAATACACGTGTCTTCTGACCTTCATTATTGTTTCTCCCTCCCAAAAATAAACCACTCACTAATGACAGAAATTTAGAATTCAATCTTATCAATAGGCTTTGTTATTTTGGGATTGAAATGGTCTTTTTGAATTTCTGATTGTGTTCTTTTTTGTCTTATTTATAATTTGACTGGCGTGTTTTTTGAACAAAATACAAACCGTGCTTTAAAAGCAAAAAAAAAGGTGATTTTCACCTTTGCCTAGTTTGAAAGCGAGTTCGAAAGTTGAAATGGAACATCTTGGAAACAAAATATTTACTTTTGCATAGTAATTGTTGCTGTTTTTGCCAGTTGTGCTTTTTATAGAGATGCTGTCTTTTTTACCCTCCCAGAAGCAGAAGCACTCCCTCCTGTCTTCGATTGCCCAATCGAGCGCCAGTAGAGCACCACCTTCTCCGGCAGGCCTTATCTGAGCTCAGCTGGCGGTCATATCGGCTGCAGCCTCCCAGTCGTGTATGAACTCCCTCTGCCACACTTCCCTTTTCTCCGTGCGCTTCGGCAGGAAATGATCGCCGCAATGTGATCCAAGCAGCAGTCGGTTATTTCAGCAATTATTTCGAGAGCATGGTGCAGAATACGCAGCAAGCCAAGGCCTGCCTGGGTGACTTTAGGGTTTGGAACTGCAGACTCTATAATAGAGCAGACAGACCTCCCCGGGGGCGGTGAAGCGCGCTGCAAAGCAAAAAGAAACGACGTCTCCTCTCCATTCCAAGAACAGTCAGGATGACAAATGTTACGCGCACGTTTCATGCCATTCGCTTGCGCCAACGAGAAAAAGAAGCAAACACGTTTTGATTCAGGAGGGTTGTTGGGAGGCATTCAGGCAGCTTGGTTTTAATTTTTCATTTCGTTTAACGTTGAAAGCTAAAAGTCCTCAGAAATGATCTGGTCACTGCGTTATTTCAGAAAGATATTTAAATAAACGACCTAAAAGAAGTGAAGTTCAACAACAACTAGGTGGTGATTCAAATTATTATTTGCTTATTACCGTTAACATCGTTTGAAATAAGTTATGAAAGGCAAACTTACTTCGCTCTGTATTTTTAGGTAATCAATAAATCACCACAGCCTGTAGAACCACTGAAATTTGGTTTTCACTTACCCTTAACCAGTTGTTCCTAACCCTGGCCTTGGAGGAATAGATATTGTATCTTTCCAAATGTAATAAAAAACTAGCTGGTATCTTGCTAGTTGTACACCAGGAAATGAGATGTTATCCACACGTCAGTGATGTAACTCTTCCAACAGTCGCTCAAGACAGAGGTAGTACCCATGGGCTGGAGATTTGTTCATATAAGAAAGGTGACAGAACCAAGTAATTACACATGAATACTTCTGATTCATGTTACAAATGAAACAATTAGAACTAAATTAAAGGATAATCTATATGGAAAAATGAGGAAAGTGACAGCATGCATTTAGAAAAGGTATGTCTTGCTTCTCATATAAAAATAACCACAGCAGAAGCAGTAACTGAAAGTCAAAAGGCTTTAGATAAAATGTAAGAATGGGCAAAGACATGGCAGATTATATGTAGTGTAGACAAGTGCAGAATACTACATGCAAACAGTAAAAACATCATCTACAAAACACAAAATGGGCATCTCTGACATCAACGAAGCTAGAACTTATGTTGACACATTATTTACATTTTGTGTGGGGAAGCAAATTAAACAGCAAGCAAAAATGGTTGACCAGGATACATGTGTTTTCCCAAAGGGTGATGGGAGTGTGGAACAATCTACCCAGGCATGTTGTTGAAGCCTGCACCCTGGTTTCTTTTCAAGAACCAATCGGATCAAATCCCTGTATCAGTTAGCTACTAAAGACCGAACAGGCGAGATGGGCTAGATGGCCTCGTGTCCATTCTAACTTTTCTTCCGTTCTTAACACTGTGTTAAGATCTGGTTTTTGGTCCAGCCCAGTTCTAAATCCCAGGTTGACTGCTTCCAGTTTTGTTGCAAATTTGTACTGTACATTTTCTATCAGCTCTGAAAAGGGCCAGTGGGATTTGTAATCGGTATCAGCCCTGTACCAATTTTTATCTTTCATTCACGTTTTATCTTTCATTCACCTGTAAGTGAGTGGAGTGTCCACAAAAGAACTAAATAAGTATAAGCAATTATTTTTTATTATGTTGCTTGGAACAACCAATCGGACTTCCGCAGAAGGAAAAAAGCTCATTGCTGGAGTGTCTGATACAGAGCAAGTCCAGCCAATGGCCAACAAGTTGAGGAGTCAGTAGCCTTGAAGTTGGGCATTTGTGACACTCAGGACTGACTGAAGAAACAAGTTAAATACAAGTCTAAAGCAGACCTACACACAGATATACAAAAGCAGATCAATGAAGTCATCAGTTAGCCCTGGTGATGTAGAGCTCAAATTATAATTATAAGCTAACAGATCCAGAGTTTCTCCAGGACCAAGGGTGGAAACCACTATCCTTTACAACCTTGTCTATGACTCCCTGAATCCTCCTGCTTCTGTGCATCCTATGTGGGCGGTACGTGGATTATAAAAAGGCTTTTGAGAGTAGCAGCGGAAGATACATTTGTAACCTCATTTTGCTCTCCGAAAAAAAAACTTCTATAAGATTTAACTAATTTCGAAATTCCACTGAGCTGCAATGTGACGTCCCATGTATATATAGTGTATTTTAGAGATACAGTGTATATATTTACAGATGCACAAACATATATACACACCTGAAGCAGATTCCACAGCTGAAACGTTGTGTTTTCTCTCTTCTCTTTTCAGCATGGAATAAACCTAGTACATGTTCATATATACAGTATATAAGAATCACATACTGTATATTTACAGATGCGCACACATTTCTACAGTATATAAGAATCATACTGTATATTTACAGATTCAGACACATATCTACAGTATATAAGAATCCCATACTGTAGATTTACAGATTTAGACACATTTCTACAGTATATAAGAATCAAATTGTATATTTACATGTTCAGACCCATATCTACAGTATATAGGAATCCAGTAATTGAGCCTCATAGGCTGGTCCTACTGGAACGCATACGTACCCATGCTTGACAAGTGGGATTACAGGACTAGCTGACTGACAGTAGCCCACTCCCAAGTGCCAGTTCACAAGAAACCTAATGGACACAAGCTGACTAGACTGGTGGCCACACAGCGGCCAGCACTGTGCTGTGCCCTGTGCCTGTTATCGTGTCTTCATCGAGAGCCCCTTGCCTCTTCTTCAATCAGCTTGGCCTGCATGCGCGAGAAGAGGCAAATTTTGGGCGCACTTGTTTCAGAGGACACGTGTGCACTGTGCGCTTCCCTCTCTCAGTGGTACAAGGGCTATATAGCACCGTACCAATCAGTGATTCCAAAAACGAGGTGGGGGGGGTCTAACAAAAATAACTGGTCATGCCAAAAGAATATTTAAAAATAATTCTACAGTGAGGTCAAGAGCCGAATTGTGTCTGGACAGGTTCTGCGGTTGGCGTGAAACCCTCGGCCCTCGGTGGAGCTCATTCCCACAGACAACAGCGAATGGGGGATGTATCTATTCCTGTTCTTTTCATTATTATTCCACGACTCAGGAGCAAATGTAGGACAGCGTCCTCTTAGAATGTGAAAAACAAAAAATCCATCTGAGCAAATCAGATCCAGTCCCTTTCATACAGGAGGTTTCAGATTGAAAAATCTGCCTGGGCCTTCATCATTCATTAACTTGGATAAATTAGAGTTCAGTTACCGCAGCTGGGCTCTTCGTTTCTGTGAGGTTGAGCATTTCAATTACTGATAATGAAACATGAAAATCAGCATTGAACCACAGAGCACAGATGAAACGCCTTAGATCATATTACTGTCTCCCGGATGGGACATACCACCTGATTTCCCATCATTTACATATTGGTGTCCATTTTATATTGTATAATGTTGTGTTACATTTGTTTTGTTTGGAACCCTTGGAGTGACTTTAGCTAAAAGGCTTTTAATATACAGTAGGAATTCTCCTCTCCCAAAGAAATAAGCTTGTCAGCACCTGGGTGAACTTTTTTAACAGCTGTTCTGTCTTGATTGAAAGTTTGTTAAAGAGGTGAGGCTATTTAAAACCTACAGTATTTACACAGTACTGGGTGGAGTGGCTTCTTAAACTTGACTAAGTCATTTGAGATGTCCCGCTGTACAGACCTGGGCCATGTATTTCATAACACAGCCTTGCTGTGCACAGACCGAGCTGTGTAGAGTTTTGTGAACTTGCACAATAACAAGAGAACAATCATAAGTGGGAGGAACGTTGTCAACCCATCACACTTATCAGGTCAAGCAGAGTTCACACTCAACTTCCTTTGCGCTTATTTTAGACGTGATTTTTTTTAAGAAGCCGCACTGCACCAGCAAAAAACGAGTCCTCCCACAGGAATCTACAGAGGGGAGGGGCGTCATAACTCAAGGAATTTTAAGAAACGATGCCTCTCAAGGTATTAGACCATAAGAAAGGTAAAGGAAACACCCACTTAGACTATACTGATTTGTTGGTTTCTAGGTGCCAATTGATCTGACTGTTTTATCCAGCTGTTTCTTGAAAGATCAACACCTTTGCTGAACACCTTTGTTCCTAACTCACAATCTCTTTTATTTAAAGAAGTCTAGTTCTTAGTCCTAAAAGCACTACTGTCTTTGTTTTTTTTGTTTTTCTGTGGTATGATATTACCTGTTCAGGGCTAAATAGCTACAGTTTCTCTAGTTTGCCGGGGTAGAACATTGTTGTATGCCTGGGAATTAATATTTTTTGCAGCAGGGTGACCAAAACAGCACACAACAATCTACATGTGGCCTTACTAATGGAGTTTAACTCCCACCTTACTTAATGCTTCATTCAAAGTGTCCATCATGAATATGGTACCTAACGTATCTTTTCTGTTCATCTTGAACTCTCCTCCTTTTCTCTACAGGTGCCATTTGTCCCTTCTATTTGAGTCAGAAATGTTAGGAAAGTGAGCGTTGTGGTGGTGTAGTGGTCAGCGTTACTGCCTTGTAGTGCTGGGAGCCTGAGTTAAATTCAAGACTCGGGGTGCTGTCTGTGTGGAGTTTACACTGTATATGTTCCCCTGCTGCTTCAAATTCCTCCCACAGTTTAAAGACACACTGGTAGGTTCATTGGATTCTGGGAAAAGTGGCCCTGTTGTGAGTGTGTGTGTCTGTGTGTGCCCTCTGATGGACTAGCCTCCCATACAGTATGTATCCCACCTTGTGCCTGTTGCTTTCTGGGATAGGCTCCTGCTCCCCTTCAACTCTGAAGTGGATAGAAGAGTTAGAAAACAGATGGATGGATGTTGGAAAAGCAAGAACCTGCAGATATGCCTGTAATTTTACTGTTCACATTACTACCCCCCTCATAAAGAAGCCAAGAAATTAAAGATGATTCTCACCAAACAAAAAAGAAAAAAAGTTTTTTCGTCTTCTTTTCTGCTGCTGGTGCATATTACTGTATAAAAGCAAAAAAGAAGAAAATCACAAATAGCTCAGGCATTATGAAGTTTAGAGGAAGTTTGGCCATTTTGCTATTTTGCTATATGAACACTCAGAATAAAAGGCCTCTACAACACTTGTCTAGTAGAAAGACCTAAGAAGTGGATTGTGTGTCATGAGGCTTTCAAACAAGGACATGAACAATCTTTTAAAGCTCAACGAGAGGAGGCCGGAGGGCTGGGAGGTGGCCCGAGAGTGCTCTCACCCAGCTGAGCTATGATTAATCTTACTGAGGAAACAGAGCTCTTGAGCAATGGTCAAATACATCATCATACCAAAGCAGATCTTCTGTGGGCTAGTTTGTTTAGTACAGTAATACTCTGCTTAGCCAGTGTCTGAACTTGCATTTATTGGCTCCAATTGGCTGGTGACTGTAATGGGAACAAATCCCTGTAACACCTCAGATACAGCTGGGATTCTGACAACACTGGATCAGGAGACAAAGCAGTTCTGGGTAGGGAAATGTGTAAGGAGACCTGACTCTGTGAACTGACACACAAGTTGAGTGTGATGTGATTCACAAAGGAGACTAGGTGTATACATATTCTAAGTAAACATATCCCTTCTCCTGTGAAGAGTTAATCAGTATTGTTAATGTACTGAAGGCACATTTCTTCTGTTATTTATGCCCTATACATTTCATGACATGTACTGGAGGACAACTGAATGCAAACAACAGCTCTCAAGTACACACATTACCTCAGTGCACAATAAACCTTCTTGAGGGAGCAGACTGGCAGGGATTTGAGTTGTGGAATTAGGCTGTGCTGCTAGGTTTTGGGGATGCACAGAAGGGAATTGAACTCCAAATAACTAACCCTTGGTAGGCATCACCCTGGAGCCTGGCCTTCTTAAAAACCACATTGTCATTAATACTCTGAAGGGTTGGGTGCAAAGTGT
This sequence comes from Lepisosteus platostomus, assembly GCF_059453375.1. Classification (NCBI taxonomy): domain Eukaryota; kingdom Metazoa; phylum Chordata; class Actinopteri; order Semionotiformes; family Lepisosteidae; genus Lepisosteus; species Lepisosteus platostomus. The sequence continues at coordinate 28,659,853 of NC_142619.1, read as the reverse complement.
GGGCCAGCATTCCTTATGGTGCAGAGAATGTTTGACATTCCCCAGCTCTCATGGTCACTATGAATGAGTCATTTGATTTTCTTCTGGGCCAGGCTAGACACAGGGGTCCACTTATAGGCAATAGAAGAGTTAGACAGTTCAAGGGTTTTGTCTTCTTCTTAGCTGCATAAAAAGATGTCTTCTTTTAATTCTTTGTTTCAAATCATGCAGTAGGTCCTAGATGACCCCAGTAGAAAAGCTATATTCATGTAGACAACTCTATTTAACCTTCAACGTTCATAGTTGTCTCCTGCTACAGTTTATGTGCAAAATTGTCTGCTTGGTTGTCGTGAGCTGTTTTCTGCCTTTGCAGGTTCTTCGGCGTTCTTAATCGCGCAGTTACAAAATCTGTAGCACACCTGGGGTCACTCAGGGGTGCGATGCTTTTGCAGATGAGACACCCCCCTCAGCTTTACAACAAACCTAAGCAAATCTTCAGTCACAAATTTCACAGCAGCTGACTTTGGTCAGTATATGACTGAATGGAGTATAAATGCTGTTTATCCTTATTATTTACTATATAGGAGAAAATGATAGAACTTCTTCAACCTCTGTGTTTTTAAATGAAACATATAGAAATGATAATTGAAATATTATATATTGAAAAATATAGCGAAGAGCTGTGAGCTATAAAAAGTTGAGACGGTCAACACAGTCAAAATGCCTGCTGCTCAGTCCCACTACACTTTGAAACGCACACAAAAATATGATGACTGGCACTCGACAGGTGAGCAGATATACAGGGTGTCTACTTTTTCCTCAGCAATGACTGTTTAAGGGTTGTGTCTTCACCATGCTGGTTATAAAAAAGATATGATTTTTGAACAGGTAAAAGGAACGGAAAGGTAGACTACAGCACAGCATCATAGCAAACAGACAGCCCAGAATTAAATTACCATGTCAACTGATCTTTCCCAGAGACTCTGAATTTGAATATAAGGTATATAAACATTTGTCGAAGTTCAAGTAGGCGGCTGCATCAGCATGTGTAGGCTGCGAAGGAACAAATACAGGTTTATTCCATGCTGTAAAGAGAAGAAAATAAAAACAACGTTCAGGCTGTGGACCCTTCCAGGACAGCTGGATTAAAACCTGAATGCCAAAACGTGTTTCTTTTCTTCTCTTTTCAGCATGGAATAAACCTTTACTTGTTCCTAAACATTTGTCTACTGCCTTACAGCATGATAGGGACCTTAGAACACAGATAAATGGAAAATTTTCAAGAGTAAAAGCTGACCATCTGATTGAACACTTAGCTGTTATTTACAAAGGACTGACTTTTCCATAGGCTGTTTGTTCTTGGTTTACAACAGCAATCAGTGGTCATTTATGCTCAGCATACGTAAAAAAGAAATGGTTCAATTATCACTATAATTCCTATAATAATTTTAGCTATTTTGTTTACTAAAAAATAAAAATATTTTTTTGTTTTGGGACAAATATTACAAAATTGTAACGTTTACCAACATCTTTTTTGCCTGTTCTGGATGTTGCCTGTATCTGGTTCTATTGTGTGTGGTGGAGGAGAACTTTATTTCTTGGCTTAGAGAAAAGTGCTCTGATGATTGAAATTGTCAGGGACCAGACAGAACAGAAAAAGGTGACATTCTCCAGTCTTAGGGGTTGCCAATGCAGCTCTTCCATTTCACCGTCATAAAATTATGTCTACAAAAATGGGTTTTTAAGGATCCCAAATGATTGCGGCTATGCTCATTGCTTGCACCTGGAATTTGTGAGTCTTTTTTTAAAATTGGGCATAAAAGAATTTGGGCTAAAATAAAGTAAAAAATGAAGTCCTCACAAAATCGGAGAGGATTCTTTTTTTACGTCACATCTCCTGTTCGGGGATGCTCTACACTCTATTATAAAAAGCTTTCCATCCGATATTGATTCCACACTCAGAAATGGTATTGCAGATATAGCAGATGACCTCTCATCATATTAACATAAAGTTGTAAGTTAATTTAAAAACATTTTTAACATAATAATAAATGATTGTTATAAATATTACTTATCTTAATAATCCAATTATCTCATTGTTTCTAAAGGCCGTTTAATTCTTTAATGTACTCCTGCAATTTGCAGGACTCTTTGTGGCTAAATGCCAGGAATTTCTTCTGCTAGGATGTGAAGCCGATATGCAGAAAACGAAAACATTGGAAACCGTGCTGCATCTTGTTTTTATAAGGACATTTATTTGATTTACGATGGCAAAAAGAGAAAGACGACTGGAAAACGCACCTCATCTGTTTACACAAATGTAATGCGTAAGTATGGTGCATAACGTCCCACCATACATTTTTATAACAAAGGTTTTGCAATTAAAGCACATATTGAATACAGCACATTTTACATACTTAAACGTAGTAAGACTTTAAATATTATACGACGGCTGGTGTGTGTAATTGCGTAGCGTGAAGACGTAGTATTTTGCTTTCTTTTCAACCTGTATGGATGCTAAACAGGAACATCCAGCCATCGGCAGTCTCGCCTTTCTCTCTGTCCAGTTGTAAATTCAGTTTGTGACTGGTGCTGAAACCGAGGCTGCAACGTCATGCAAAAACTCAAAACCTCACCCAGATAGGAGAGATCGAGAGAGCAGGGCGAGAGGCGCAAACAGATTGGAGCGGCGGAGAGGACAAAACTGTAAGTACTGTATCTGCTTTTATTGTAACTTTTCTACGTTATCTGGAAAAGAGAAGCCGTTGGGAGCGCGTTTCCGAGGCTTTTTAATGTTGACACGAAATGCCGGCGAGGCGGCGGCGCGATAGCCTCTGCGCCGTTGAATACGGGAACCGGTTTAAAAAAAACGCATTAAAACACGGTTTGCGGAAGAGCAGGTCAAATGTCTCTAAAATATGGCGGAGCTGGAGTGGAAGAGCCCCCAACTCCTAATGTTTTACTTCACAGCGTTTCTCCGGGGCTGCCGTGGCCGCATACTGAACTTCTGAGCTCTGAAAACGTGAAGATGAACCCCCGCCTGGGTGGCAGGAGGCTTGGGGAAATGGCGTTGTGTTGTGTTTTAGCCTGTGACAGCGGAGAAGTTCAAACGGAAATGGAAAAGTTGTCGAGATTGTAGTTCACATTACGAATTCTTTTGGTGTCTCCGGTTTCTAGTCACAATAAAACCCAGCTAAGCAGGCCCGTTTTAGAGTTGGAAGATCTGATTGCTAGCTTTGTGAATCGGAGGAAAGCGAACTAGTGGCAGATGAAGCGTTATTTTACCGGGGTGCGCGTTTTGCAGGCTTGTTGTTAGCAAAGCACTCATTTGGTGTGATGTTCCTGATAACGTGCCCCGCCTAGTTCAGAACTGAGTGGGGATAAGGCGAGGCGTCCTCAAGGGGGATCTTTGAGTTTTTCGTCCAAATGTCACTTGATTAGCCCTCACGAAGACACACGTACGAAGAAATAGTCATTTTAGGACTTAAATTAAAACTGGCAAGGAGCCTCGAACAAACGCGATATCTTGAAAAGGGCGAAATCTTTTATCAGTTGGATGCATTTCCTTAAAATCGTCGATTCCGGTTTTTTTTTCTGACACAAAGAGGCGTTTTTCCTTTACCCGATGAATGCTGTGATGTGTGGCATGAAAGAATATTGCGCTAAATGTATGCACGGTTTGTCATTTTCTGATTCGATTAAACATCTTGGGTGGTCGTCAGGAGTTTATGCATCGTAGAACAATTTAGTCCCATGTGGCCCAGCTTTAAGCCATCAGCAGACTCGTACCCTGAATTTAATAGGCCTTAGTGTTCGTAGGAGTATAGTTTCCCGTTAAGTTTGTTTTACACGAGTTTCATGGAGCTGTGACCAAACTTTTGTTACACTTCCATTTTCGCTGGACAGCACGCTGTGCTTAATCCCACCGAGCAAATTGAGTTTCTTGAATTTGAGTTTTATCGTATGCATCTGTACAAGTATGTGCAGACATCGAAGAAGAGATATTACAATTACCACTCTTTGTCAGTCTTGGATTTTGAACACCCCCTACGTTATATGTTGAGCATGTACTCTCTTTTCCCCCAGCATACTGATTCTGGCTGATGGAGAATGCAAAATACTGTCTAACCTCTCTCTAAGTGAACTGTTTTTGTTGTGTGGGTACGATTGATGTTGGATAAAGTCTGCTGATATATTTTGATGTATTGGTGAGCAAGGTTTTCCTTGAAATGTTACCCGCGCCATTACAATTTTCCCAAGTCCCAGAAGTTTGGTGGTGTTAAAATTCAGATCTGCGCATGGATTGTCTTTGTGTCTGACCATGAAAATGGCATCGCTGGTTACCATCTCCATTTCTCCATGGTCTGCTTTCTCCATGCGTTGCAACAGAAAGCATGCTCAGGTCTTGCCTTTGGGAAAGGAAATGGTCCTCGTCTTTATTTCTCCACTCGGGGATCTGCTGCTGTCTGCATGCATGCTAGTAATTCTCTGTCAGCTTGTCTGATGTTTTGTGACACTCCTGCACTGAGCTGCTTTTCTCAAAATCCAGTACCAGGAAATGTGCAGGGAGCGCAAATTAATATTTGCCTCCGTAATGCAGCACACATGCAATTTCCCTTGTCTCTTCCTGTAGTTCGGCATTGGGAAGACATATCAGATGCCATTTAGGTTAGGACACTCAGTCAGCAGTGCAGATAGCAATCAAGAAGCAACAGCTGTGGGATAGCATACCACTCTGCAACAAGTGGGACTGATCTATAAAGGTGCACAGCAAGCTCCCCCTCCGGTTTTAAAGAGAATCTGCTGAAGAGCCGGGCGTCCTCCTTGGAGAGCAATAAAACAAACCGATCGGGATTCAGCAGGTCTTTGGGACGTCCGAGTGTCCCGTCTCATGAAACTCTATACTGCGAGTGCAGAAGGCATCTCCCGGCCTTCAGCAGAATCGGGGTAGGTTGGATGCGTTGGATTACATAAGGGCACCTTGAGCAATTTGGGCTGTCGTTTGCACAAGCAAGTCAGCGTGTCGTTTGGCACACGCGTGTCTGTGGTTCTCCTTTGTCCGTGAAGAAATGCGGCGGCAGCTTGAGTGGGGCCCTTAGTACCGATTGAAGCGTAGAAAGGAAAAAAAAGAATTATTGATTCGTCTTTATTCTCTTAAAAGGCTTAGGAGAGCACATTGTGGCGCGTTTGCTGGCTGATGGCCCAGTGGAATGTTACCCTGCAGTCTGTCCCACCTTCCGTGTAAAAGGACGTCACTGAGTGAGCACACCGTGCCAGTGTGACCTCCTCGTGTCCTGTACGAGGTTCAGGAAGGAACTCTGTGCTTTGGCGTGTCCGCATGTCTCTTTGCTTTCCGCAGAATGCCGCCAATGGGACTGCTTTGCGGAGCTGTTTGACTAGATGGGGAAGCGGTGTCTTGTTTGGGTTTGAACCCCTTTTTGAAATGCGATTTACTATTAAAGTCATTAAGAAACAATTTAGGGATCATTCCGCACTGCCTGCTCAGCAACTGATTGTAAAGGAACCTGTAGCCCAGGGGAATGGTAATGGAATGGTCCACATATTCAAGATGAAGATGGTTGGGACATAGTGTATCTAAGAATATATTTGAGCAGTGTGCTGTGCGTTATTATAGTAAGATCCACTGCACCTAGCGGAACTCACCTCTGAGAAGCCCTGGGTGGTTGTTACTTAAATAACCAGACATAAAGCACTGAAACTGCCATGACGTAGATAAATGTTCTCTGTACTGATTAAGATTAATAGTTTTGTCTTTTCAAGTCTCAAAGGACATCATGGTACTGGCCAGTAAACTCTTGTGAGACCTGATCATATTAAAATTTATGCAATGTGCTAGATTAAGGACTACTTAATGAAGGGCTTCTAACGAGAAGTGGTGATTTAAGCAAGGGAAACATCTAAGATTACCTAAACGTGTGAAGTCCAGGCCCGGTACAGAAATTCTGAATTCCTGTTGCTGAAGAGAGCAGGAATATGGCCTTAGCTGTTGCATCTCACAGGGACTGTCTTATTGAATTTTTCGCTCGTACAGCACTTCCTCTTTAAGGGGCATGCACATTTCTGTGCAAGACTTTTTACGCCAATGCATTTCACAGCCACCTTCAATAAAGCCGATTTATAATTCTGTTCTTTCTCCATCTGACTTCAAGTTTGAAATATCAGTAATCTCAGTTTTGCGGATGTTTTGTTTTTTTGTCCCTGTGTGTTCCCATGGCGCTGCAAATCCAATACTAGTTTCTTTAATAAGATTGCAGAAGTGAAACATTTTTAATCTTGATTATTTTGTCTCTATGTGTTTGTCGTGAACTCTTGAGTGCGGGGCACAGAATATATTCAGTGTAGGAGGCATAAGATTCTGAAATACGTTTTTGTTGGACACTGTTAAAGGGTGCTTTATATAAATACCTGCTAAGAAGTTGGAAGGCTGAAAAATAGTTCTTAATTCTTTCTCATATTGCTCAGATTACTCATCAAAAGGTTCAGTTTTTCTTTACAGTACTGCATGTCACATCAGGAACCTGGGGGGAATTGTATTGTACTGTACTTCCTTACAGAAGGAGTCAGAAACATGAGACATAGTGACTCGCAGAGAATATGACCATTTCTTTCTTGATGTGCCTTTGATCACAATATTAAAATACAAAAAAAGCAGTCTTGGGTGTTTCCTCCCATGCTGGGTGTTGTTACATTTGGGAACCCACTGGAATCACTCGAGCTCATGTGATGAAGACAGCGGAAGGGACGTGCGCTGTTGTATTTGAGACTGTGATCTCTTTCCTGTGTGTGACCATGCTCTCTGTGGAACTCTGTGTACAATAAGGGGAACCTAGTAACAGCTGAAAGATTCTGGCTCCTCAGCTTAAATAAATACAATAGGATTGCAGGCTCAGTGACTGTGCAGTATACCTTCACAGCTCATTCTCTCCACTCTTTCTTTCTTTAGGGATTTTTGGGGTTGTTTATCTATGTCTCCCAGGCAGCTGTGAAACAGATTTTTTTTTGTGTGCCAGAACTAAAGAGTAGGGTGCAGCGTCATCGCTGTCCTTTACAGATAATGGTGAGCCGTATGCAAATATGACTGCAAATATGACCTTTCCATGTGAAGGTCGCACTTGACAAATGATGTTGAGTCTTTTTAGGTACAGACAAAAAAACAAACTTAAGCAAAACTGGTGATTACACTCGACACGAGTGGCAAATATCCACTTTTGTTTGGAGCGATTCTTGCAATCCATCTTAAGGATTTTACTGTGGTGTGCATGTTGGACTTTTCTTATAGATAACAAGTAGGTTTGACGCAGACAGGCCCAGGAAGAGATCACGTCGCCTCAGTGTTTTGTACAGCGCTAACTGCAGATGTGAGAACGGACGTGGTGAAGTATGTATCTGCTTCAACGCAGATTCACCTAATTGAGGTCTTCTGTGTCTTTCCCTCTTATCTTGAGATCCTCAGAGTAGTTTGAGCTTCACACCCCCCCTACCCAGTCTGTTTTTTTTTGCAAATATCCATAATAAAGTTAAGGTTCAGATGTATTTTGGTTCAAAAACATGTTTCTCTCTGCCTCTCTAGTGCTTCTGCCAGTAAAAACCATTGATGGGTATGATTCCTATAAAGACAACATCTGTCATGTCTTTAGAATTGCAGTTAAGTGGGAGCTGGTCTACGAGAAGTATTTATTTTCTATCAAGTGCTGATTAATTATTGCTTTTAGTTCCTCTGGCTTTTCTGTGGGAGCAGCTCCTTGAATTAGCATATATCAGTTCCAGTTCTGAAATGGGGGACATTGCTAATCAATTGCAAAGGATTCATCATAAGGGTTTGCATTAGGTAGCAAGTTTAGATTTAGCTTTGCCTGCTGTACCTAAAGTTGTGCTTCACTCAAGCTATCTTTTCTTAAAACAGAGTTAGTTCCCTCAAGCAGGTAGTCCGAAACAAAATCGAATATAGATTGGTAAATGAGTGGGTTTTGTCGGCAGTGATGGTCCGTGGAAATGTATTCAACCTCAAAGATATAAAATTCCAAATATATTTAGTGCTGCCAGGGTAACACTTTTAGAGAAGTACCTTTTATCTTCCTGGTTGTCTTTCAGGCTCCTGTTACAGTGCATCAGATCAGAGCATAATGAAGCAAATAAGCAGCGCATTTGCATTTTAAAGAGTGCCGATGTTCAGGAGCTTTGACATCGGAGTAGCGGGGTGTAGGATACAAAATGACATGGAGGCTGAAGAGCGAAGGCTTTACAGTAACTAACCCGCAATACACCCCATTTCTTTCAGGCTGAGAAGAGAAAGAAAGGCTTCCTCTCGTACGTCTTTAAGGCCCGCAGTATGAAAATCTTCAAATCATGCCATTCTTTTTAACCCTGCCTTGCCTTCTTCCAAAGATAGTCGCGTGTATGTTTTAGCGGCTTCAAAATGGAATTTTCCCCGCAGGTATTTAGTAATCAGTCCTTTCCAATTTTTATCTATACTTCTGTTAAATGGCAGCGAATGACCTTGTTACTAAAGCGAGAGTTGTTTGCTTTTTACTGCCCTGCCGGGTGGGTCTCACTTGCCATTTGTCCCATGATTGCAGTGCTTTAGAAAAGAAGTTCCTTTTGTCAGTGGGCTCTGTATTAATAAAGATATTTCTTATGGCTGGTCAGTAATCTAATATACCATGACACTCTTCTTGAGCTCCAGGGCATCGTGGGCTGACTGACAGAGTGGCAGCATTTCAGTAACCTTTCCTGCGTCTGCTGCCTGTCAGAGATAAGAGGGCATGTTTGTCGTAAAACTGTCACGCGTGTGTATATGTTGCCTGAACAGTTACCAAACTCAGAAAGTTCAAAGAGTTTCCATCTCGAATACCAAATAAATTAAAAAAAAAACTGGTGCCCGAGCCAAAGCCATCGTTCCACTGCGAGCCGTCCGATTTGCATACACCACCACAGTGCCCAGATTCACCTCCCACACCAACAGCAACAGAAAGATTGAAGAAATCCAGCCCTTCTCTTCCCGTCTTTTTTTTTTTTCCTTGTCAAGAAGGAAACAAAAAAAACACTTCTGCTCGACTGTTTGTTCTTCTTTGTTGTCCTTCGCTGTTCTACATGGCTTCTGTGTTGACGCACCAGCACACAGCCCCAGTTCTGTTCCTCGCAGGGCTTTCCTGGAATGGATTCTCTGAAAGGAAGAACTGAGGAGTTGGAGCTGCTGTATTCCCAGCAAGTGGACTTCAAAGCCACATCAGCAGGCAAGCTTCTCATGAAAGACTGCTACAGCTCGCTGCCACCATTTCCCTACTGGACACAGCCATTCAATACAGGCAGTGGAGAACAGCACCCGCCAAGTGCTGTTGAATGTCTATGGGATATTTTGGAGTAATTATGAAGCACCTGGTGTTTTTAGTGCTTATAAGGAGTGGGCTACAGAGCTTAGACAATTAAACAATTAAAGTGTGAAACTACTTTTTGATTATAAATGATTTGTGGTACCAGAATTTCTCCCTCTCTGTGCCCTCTGACCTATGAGAAAAGGCATTTCTATTCCTTAGTCAAATTATTTTGTGATACACTTAGTCAGTTACATTCCCTGATGTATACAGATGAGTGTAGTTAATCCTGTTGGTATGGACATTAGGGTCTATTGAAGTTTTTTGTTTTTAAAAAAGCATCATATTCACTTCCTGCTTCGCCCACTGTACTGTATTTAGAAATTCAGTAGAAATAGAAAGGAGAACAATCATAATTTTTTTTTTTTTTTATCGTGCAATGATGATGGCACAAATTGTTGTGAATCATATAGCTTCAAGTATAGAATAAACTTACAGGTTTTCCAAACACGTACTTGACTGCTTTTGGTGTACTAGAGCTTGGAAGAGTGTCTTAACTTTAGCATTTCGCTAGAATAGAGAGAGATGATCACTCTGTGTTCCCCCAGCTCTCTGACTGCCTTGAGTGATAAGAATACACAAGGTTACAAACAAGAGGAGGCCATTTTTCCAATAAAGCGCATTTGTGTGAAGGTAGCTAATTGATCCATGTTTCACTGTTAATTAGAGAGAAGTCAATTGAGTTGACTTTTTGTCAGTGCTTTTGAGGATCCAGATTACTTGTATAATGTTCCTTCATTGTTTTCCCTGTTTAAAACTAAAAAGGTTCAGTTGTTTCTGCTTGTCAGTGTAGGACATTTCGTTCTTCTGTTGAGAATGGCTTAAAAAAATGAAAACGCTTACTTAAACACCAGGCTTTTTGAGACAGCTTTTTAAGCTCAGGCTTTTATCTCTTTTATCACACAAATGGCCTATGTCAGGGTGTTTTCCCAGCCTTAAATTGTCATTTTGTTTTTACTTTGCAGCATCTATAGGTTTTGCTATCCCTCCTGTTTTGCTAATTTTACTAGTCTACTAGCTATACCGGAACCTAAAGTATGGATATTAAACAAAAGCAGTAATGGTACTAATACGGATCCCTGTGGTACTCCACTAATTGTCACCCCAACCTTGAATATTCATCCCATATCTGAACCGTTTAAATGAATAATTTCCATCCAAAGATACTATACAATATCTTGGTTGCCTGCCTCCTCGTAACTGACAATCTGCCTTGCGGACCTTCATCGGTAACCTTATGAAAATCTAAATATCTATTCATTCAAACACCTCCAACAAGTTAAGAGCTCCATTCATTCATTTATAACTTCTTCTGTTCAGGGTTACAGTTAAGATGATCTACTCTTTCCATAGCCCTCCATGTAATAAGAATAGGACTTTAGGAGTTCAGTTTTGTCACTATGTCTACGGATGGGTGGAACATTTAGCATTTTCCAGTCAGTAGGGATTTCCCAAAGTGATGTTGCATCTGAACTTCTGCTGAAGTTGAGAACATTTTTGTTATTCAAAAAGACATATGCTCTTAGTTCAGTTTTTAGCAAGCATTTGGAAGGATGAGTGATGAGTGGGTGGTTCTCTGATTTTCATTTGGCACAAGTTTAAGACCCACTACATTTCCAGTATCCTTGCTGGAATATCAGGAGCTGGAACGAGCAACTTCTCCTCCCTCTAAAATGCTGTAGCATGCGTGTCCCAGCAATTTTATCTGAGATTTGAACATTTCCCCCACGCTCGGAAGCTTTAACAAATTTCTTTGTTTTGGTCACAGATTGACCACTGGAGTTAAACCTATGCAGCAAGATGGATTATTATTTTTTATATTGATGACAGTCCTTCAGGTTATTTGACCTAAACTATCTAATACAAGAATTCTGTTTGACAATTATAAGAAGCCTTTGCTGCAATAAAATCTCAAATTTAGATTTTGAGCATTTATAGGTCACATAAATCATGTGCTGTTAATGTTTGTTAAACTGTTTTAATATCATTTGTAAGCTTTTAAGCATAATCTTACATTTTTCAGTGTAGAATTGTGAAGTCTTTACTATGAAAGGAGTCCGCATGTCATCTGACTTGGTTTACGGGTGGAATAGAGGTCGATCAGGTACTGAGAGAGTTGTTAGTATCGCTTTCAGTGATACTTGTAGGCTGTGTGTGTCCGCCCTGTGCCGTGGACGAGGAGTGAACATCTGTAGTATCTCCTCTCTCTCTTAATTCATGCATACAGCAAACAGGATTATTTGTCTAGGGCCACGTGGTTAACCTTAAGTGATGTGGGTTTACCGATGTGACTTGTCTAACAAGTTAAAGAACACAAGAACCGAACAGCTTGATAAGTCAAGAGTCATTTGTGTGGCGTCTCTCTTAAGGGTTCCTTCAGAGCTGGCAGTGGAAAGAGGCACTCCCTCTGCTCCCTGCCCACCGGACCTGGGAGCTTGCTCGCTGCCCAGTTCCAACGAAGAGCACGTCTGATGCATCTGACCTGATCTGAAAGCACCTGCGCTCATCTGACGTTTTGGTGAAATGATAGCAGGGCCGTCGTTTTTGAGGTGTTGAGTGTTTACCAGCAACTGCGCGTCAACTGCAGAGGACACTGTACTGTGGATCAGCACCTACCCGCGGAGACTTCCTTATGGGGGAAAGAGTTCAATTTACATCACCTAGAATTCATTGGTTAAAAAAACTTGTCAAAACATGGAATTATAAAAATGGAATTAAGAAAAATACAATTGTTTGGAGATGTGCAATCATTTTTTCACTTTTCCTAGGAGAAAAGGGTAAAAGGTTCCGTAAACCCTGCCTGTTGTCAGAATATTAAAATCATATTTTGTGTTAGACGGTAGCCATGTGCTTGGTTACATTTGATTAGGCTATTCAACTCCACAGTGAAGTGCAGATGAGAGAACTTGTACCTGCTGCTTTTTAAAGAATTCATGGGGAGAAATGAATATTACTGAACAGTTCCTTAAGGGAGTAAAAACTCATGATGAAATGCGGAACTGTCTTTTAGCAGTTCACAGTGACTGGCTAAACTTTTTTCAGAAAGTAATTAAAGATTGTAATCCTTTTTTCTTTATTTACCTTTTTTAGAGTGAAATTAACTTCTGCATTGTTCCTGTGCAAGTAACTCTCGCATAAAAACTCTCCTGTGGCACTTGGTCATGTGCTGCTTGATGAATTGAGAAAAAGAAGTAGAATCTTTAACCTACATTATCCGTGGTTCACAGAAAGTAAAATAGCTAAATGACTAAGCTTTGCTAATACTAAAAACTATATCAAAGGCGGTTACAGGTTATGTAGTTCATTCTGCAGACAAAGGAGTTATGATACTTCCTGAACGATATATTGCCCTGAAGGAGTTTTGCAAGAGCAGTGCTGGATTATACCATTGTTTCTCTGTCTGATCCATCAGCTCCTCTTAAAAGCTGGCCAGTCAAATGATTTCACTTGTCCCTGGTCATTTGTGGGGTTTTTTTAATGATGCAATCGGTGATGGTAGCTTCATTTTTGTTTTCTTTTCTGCTGTTTGGTTAGTGCAGCTGTAGGGGCCAGATGAAATGAGGGAGGGGAAACGGGCTTTGAGAAAAAGAAACCATCCAAGAGTTTCTCTTTTGCTTCACTGGAGAGGTTTCTGTCCGATCCGAAGCTTCTAAAACCTGTGCGATTTCCCCCCCCCGGGGGCATCTGCTGTTGTCTGGAAGGAGCCACACCTCGAGGAGCAGCAGAGCGTGGTCAGTCCTGTGGGGGGAGAGGGAAGGAGAGGTGAGGAGAGCTGTCCCGCTGTGTCCTATCACCTCTCTCGACCTGTGATGTTTGATTTTTTTTGTTTCAGCTTCTTCATACGGTGGTGATCCATGCCGAGAAAGTGCTTTTGATAACACTGGTTCAGTCGCATAATAGTCAGACTTCTTCCCAGTTCCTTGCTGGTGTGTGGAAACGTGGGATGAAATGTCTCCGTTTATTTTTCGAGGACCGACCGATATTGCGTAGAGGCCAGGTTATTTCAGCTCTTACTGTAAAGGAAACCGTTGAGCTGTTTACAGTGTTTTGGTTTTACTTTTAGAGTCTCCACCTATCTTTTATCTATGACATACCCACCCAATTTGTAATCATGAAATGTGCATCTTTTCACAACTCGGCTCGCAGCTACGCACCCTGCTGCCACACCCACTGGGGAAGCGTGGGCAGACTCCGCCGGGCTGCCTGCCTCAGGGCCGCTGCTTTCCTCGCACATCACAGGCAGCCCAGCGGTTAGGGGCGGCTCTCGTCCGCGGCCCTGAACAGCACAGCCTGCAGCCGGGCCACTCGCAGGCCGTTTCCAGTGAGTCGGCATGAGGCGGCCGCAGAGCGCGGTTCATTGTAACTGTAGCAGAATGCAAGACGGAACGAGTCGGGCAGCTTCGGAGAGGAATACCGTGTGGCGCTCTGGGTCAGAGTTTTTCCAAGTCCCATTGTTTTATGGTGGTAGTTCGATATTTTGTAATGAAACACTTCTTTACCTGTCAGAGGGTTTGTGATATCAGATTTGACAGCCCTGAAAAGCAGGGCTCTCCTGTAAACCATCATTTAAAGCTAATCTGCTGTTGTCTAGTGAGCTAGGAGTGCGATTCCCCACTCAGGAACGAGTCTGCGGACATTAAGAGAGCTGCAGACTTGGTGGATTGAAGTAAAGATGTCCAAATTTTCCACACTTAACCTGTGTCCAGGTTTCAAAGCAGTTTAAATAGTCATGTTAGGAGCACACAGCTGAAAGTGGGAATGCCTTTTTCCCCAAACTAGTAGTGACACGCCTGTTGCTGACTGCACATATACTAAACTTTCTTTTAAGCACACGGTAGACATATGTCAACAGAATCGTTACATTTTAACTCAAACATCTAACTCTTTGAAAGTGCATCTTCTGTCTCATTTTTCAGTTTGTCTTTAAAGTAGCTCCAATGCATTTGCATTGCAGCTGTTTTAAGTGGTATACAGTCATTTACTGGAATACCCAATATAAGCCCAAAGACTTAAGGTTAAAGATACTCTTTTCACTGTCATCATGTCTGCAGTGTATTTTGCTTTACAAGTAGTTTTTCGTCTGCTGTGCCAAGTTAATGATTCTAAAGAAAAAAGACAGCTGTTGCAGTAGCCTAGTTCTTCCAGTGCCTGCTGATCAGTCTACTAAACTTTTATTTTCATTGCTTTCTTTCTGACTTTATGATATCAGATGATGTGTGACTGCAGTGCAATCTAAAAACAAGGAGAACGGAGAAAGCTTGGGCTGAATTTCTCTCTAGCCCCAGGCTACACAGAGCGGTGAAGAAATACATCTGACTTTCAAACGGGAAAGGGAGGCGCTAGCAGCCCAATATGAAAGCAGGAGAAAATATCTCCCCAAAACTGGTACCGTACATGCCAAAAGTCCATCCTCTCTGCCGGTGTACTGGAGTTAAATCGACGTGCCTTACTTTCCTTAGGGTCTGTTTGGACACATCTCGTTAGTCCTCGATTGTAAAGCCAAGGGAGTCTGAAGCAAGAAAATAAAAATATACATTGATACATAATGATTTTTTGGGGGCTGCCTTTCTTTGGTCTGGTTTTAAAATGCAGTTAATATAAACACTTAAAAATCATGTCCTGTAGTACTGGAAATCAGTGGTTCTCAAACTGTGGTACAGGTACCAGCAGTGGTACGCAGAGCGCCACCAGCTGGTCCGCCATATGACCCTGGAACTTTGTTGTGTGCGCTGAAAAATCAGGACGGGTTTTCATATTTTCTAATTGAATACGTGTCGAATACGCAGCCTACGTACTAGGATACAGTGCGCACTAATACTTCAGTGGACACAGGGCTACTATGTGATTCTATGCCACTCTATAGGAGTGCGTGCTACGTATGCAAGTGACCAATTGTATTTAAAACAAAAGTTATCTCCAGCAAATAGGGAGGTACAGTAGGAGAATGTGCATGATTTTGGAACAATGCCAATGTTGTAAGCACGGGAATGCATAGAAATACATGCTACGAACGCAGGTAATCTTGCGAGCCCAAGAAAGCGTGATAAATAACAGACAAATATTTAAGAACTGTTCTAAGTTAAATTGAGAAAAATGCACCGAGCGTCTCTGTGTTTCGCTCCCATGCGCATGAAATAAAAACTTAAAATAAATACGGAAATAAAAACGGAAACGCTGAAAAATGCAAGCTTGGGGATTGCTAAAGCAGGTAAGCCCCAAACTATTATGTGTGGAGAAAAAGCTGCTGAACAGCTCAAACTGCTGCCCCCCCCGAAAGACACGGTCACTCATAGAATTATTGATATGGCGGATGATATTAAAAGTACACTGATAGAGCGCATTAAGATGAGCAGATGTTTTTCACTGCAATTACATGAATCTGTAGTCGATTTGGCCAATTTGCTCGTTTACATTAGATACGAGTTTGGGGGTACGTCCCATGAGGACTTTGTTCTGTAAGCCGCTACCAATAGGAACTACAGGAGAGCACATATTTCAGCTTCTGAATGAATTTATCGAAGAGAATGGCCTCGACTGGATAAAATGTCGGGGTTTGTACAGACGGTGCTAGAGCAATGACAAGCCGACAGTGGTGTAGTTGCACGAATTAGAGAGGTTGGTCCAGAAATTAATGTACGCATTGCAACATCCACCACGAGACCTTTGTCGTCAAGAAAATGCCTGACGATTTAAAATCTGGTAGACTCTGTTGTGAATTGTATCAAGGCTCGAAAAATTAATTCACATCTACTTTGCTCGACTAAACAGGCTCACCCCTCACGCTGAAATGGTGCTTTTTTATTATTTTTATTTGTTGTTGTTACTGTTTTTGTTCTGTAAAACGGTTTGAGAAGCCACCTTTAACGACGCTATATCAAATAAAGTTGATTATTATAATATTTATTATATGTATGTGTGAGTGTGTGTGCACGTGCACTCATGTTGGTCATTGAGAATTTCTGGGGTTCCTACGAGATGATGACTTGTAGGTGGTTCTTGGATGCTTTGGTTGGATTAGGGGTGGTACTTGGTCCAAAAAGTTTGAGAACCACTGCTGTAAATAGTTCTTTTTAGGAACTGACTTTTTATGGATTTGTTTTAAACGTTAAAGTTTAAAAGATGCACGTGTATGTCTTGCTTGGCAGTTTTCGGATGGCTGCACGCGTGGTTATTTCAGCATCGCTGTCTCATTGTTCCGGAGGAATGGATACTGTGGCCCTGCTGCAGCAGGTACAGGTTTTAGTGACAAGAAACATTCAGGGTTTATGATCTGCTTTGGTAAAAAGGCCTCCTCTTCCGCTCTCTAGCTTGATTTTACTAACCAGAAGGCCAAAGGCCTCTAGTTCATAGATGCAGTATTGATCCCCATTCAGAGCTCAATTCTTCCTCCTGTTTTCTGTGAAAATTACATTTCAAGCGTCCTTAGTTTTAAATTTTCTATTATCAGGGTAGAATATGAAGAAAAAAGGGTTTGAGATGCTTAGTTTGGTACTGTGCATTGGATTAGTCTTCTGCAGAATTTATTGAAAGCTGTCATGCCAGACTTTCTTTTTGGGCTTTGAGATGTGTTGGCGTGCTGAGTATTTCAATTACTCCTAATTAGAATTTACTTTTTGCAAACTAGCATTAGCTGTGTCAGCTCTTGTGGTTACAGGCCAGAAACGTCTTGATTGTACCAAATAAAGCAATTGAGGGATTTTAGAAGTAGAATGAACTAGCTTGTTTAATTGTGTAAGTAGCAACACTACGAAACCAGGTTTTTTCAATTTAATTCATTTGAGCAAAATGGGAGGAATATTTTTTTTCTGCAAAACACAGTTTCCGAGCACACCTGCTGAAAGATACAGCATTTATTTGTCCCACTTTTGATATTTGTCAGGTAGACACATAATAGTGAGCATATGCTTGATCATTGGTGGCCCATCCAGCCTTCTGCTCAGCCTGCAGATAAGCATCTCTGTGTCAACCTTGTAGAAGGTGAGGAGCTGCAACAGTGCAGAGCTCAATGTGATGAGTTGTTAATATGTAAAAACCTGTCACCCAGGGCCACTAAATTGGTTGTTCCAAGAAAATGGAAGTGTAAAGGTTGAATAACTTAATAACTTACTGAATACAGTACGTGAATCCAGTACCACTTCCAGTGGCTGTTGCGCTCTAATTACTAGCTGCGTTTGTGAGATAAACCACTATTATTCCTATAGGGTTTTTACATTTATATTCCCCCGGGGTATCGCCTCGTTAAGAGATGCTTGGCTCATAACCTGACCAACCTTGATCAGGAAGTTCTCCAAGGCATATTTGATCTTTTAATCCTTACACAGCCTTGTGGGTGCAGTCAGATGTGTGAAAGAAGTGGCCAACTATCAAATGTTCAACTGATCTGAATGTTTGGTTATCTGTGTAGTTAAAATCAAAATTGATCACAAAGGCGAGACTGTGCGCAGCACAGAGCTGTTGAAAGAGAAATTGCTGTTTGAGGAATGGGACCGCGAGGCTGGAAGAATTACATTCGGGCTGTACAGGACCCGTCTTGTACGCACAAGCTCAGCTATGAAAGGTATTCTCCTTGGAATTGTAGGATCTACAACATGGACTAAAAGCACACTTGTGTTAAGCAAAATCAACTTTCAGGATGTCTTCTAACGGGGAATCCTTTAATATTACTCATAGCATTAACAAGGCTGGCAGCCCAAATGTGTATATGCCCTGCTTATGTAAGGTACACATAGTCAAAGTCGTTTTTTGTCACATGCGGTATATCTGATGTGGCACCCTCCCCCGACGAAGGCTTGAAGTAAATAATGAATCGGAAGCAATGGGTGCCTTGTGGGAGCAGTCTGTTTCTTTATTAGAACTAACGTGATGCTTCTACTGTGGAAGGGCATTATCAGAATTGAACGCATTTGAAAAGGAGGAGTATACTGTATACGAAGATCTACTCGGACACCGTCATCTGTAGATCTTAACCCACAATATGCGGAAGAGCTGTGTTATTTTAGAGACTTCAGGGAGACAGACCGCTGACATTCATTACCGTCACAGTGGGGAAACGCGGTAGTGCAGAGGCATGGGCGGGAATCGCAGCTAGCAAGCATTTCCTGCTGCCTGACCCCTCGTCCCCATTTTGGCCGGGTTTCTCAGCAGAATGCAGCGCTGGGTTCATCTGACATCAGAACTGCGTCGCTTCCTGTTCTACATATATCTGGTTGTCAAGGCCAGCTAAGTTGTTTGTTGTTGTTGTTTTTTTTTTAATCTGCTTGAGCTTGGGTAGGGAAGAAGATGTGGATAACTGAACTTTTAACATGTTGAGGTTTCTTTCTGGTTTTGACCAGCTCTTGTGTTTGGTGTTGTAGCAGGACAAGCTATTTGTAGGAAATCTCAAGACATGAAGGAAAGTTTTAAGAAACAAGCTCATGAAATTCTAATGCTTTAAGCATTAAGGTTTACGTGGAATATTTTTTATGTGTATCCTTGATGTAGTACGCTGTACCAGTGTAAGAGACTTCCTGAAACGCATTGAACTGTCAGTGTCTGGCTACAGCTTTCATTAGCCACTACACTGTAGTTGCAGTTGCATAACGTGTCATAATTTTGTCAGAGGCGTATCTATAGCTCTACTCTCCAAGTCTAATTTTACTCAGTTGTACGAAACCAAACTCCTCCGACATCACGACAGACAGAAGACGAGGAGCCTTCTCCTCCTCCGGCTCTGATTCCAGTGCTCCAGTGTGTCTGCCGCACACTGCTCTTCCCTGTTTCTTCCAAGTCTCTGCTGGAGTGGCCTGCACTGCCCTGACTTGTTGAGGAAGTAACCTGACGAGAGCAGCAGCACATCGGTTTTAATGATTCAGTGTGTCTGAACAAGAAGTGAAATACACTGGTGACCCGCCCTTGGCAGATTCCTTTCTAAAAGGAGGAGAGAGCGACATTCAAGATAAAGAAATGACAGACTGTTAATTTACTGGTTTTGCAGTTCCGTTTGCTGGAAATCCCTTGTTTTAAAAGATGCCCAAGCATTCACGTTTTCAGACTGGGTCTGCTTCACAGCTAAAGAGATAACAAATTAGTCTGCTTCACCTCCTAGCTCCTGTGAGTTGACTTCTGTGGACAGTTGTGCCCGTATACATTGTAAAAATGCCAAGTTGGATTAGCAGTGAAGATCTGGAGTTTTTTGGGGGTCAGTAAATATATTGTGCAGAACCTTGTGGCATCACCAAGTCTGGGAGTAGCATCGTATTAATGTATTGTGTTATTTTGTCCTTAATTTTCTATTTAAGCATCGTGAATAAACTAGTAAACTGTGGAAGAGACAGATGTATGTAGACTATCCCTTGCATTGTGCTTTTATGAACCGTCACCCAGACAGTTCAGGATAGGGCTGTTTTTACAATACAAAAGTCCTGTTGTCTTTACTGGATCTCATCAAATGGTAATCATTATGGAGTTCAAGTTCCAAAAAGGAACGGAAGTCATTTAAATTCATCTTGACATTAGTTATTGATTTGTAGAAAAAATAATATAGCCAACACCCAGTGGTATTTGCATAAAACTGACTTTTTAAAATGGTTTTAGATGTTGGAAGACAAAGTAATTGGTGTGATGATGGTGAAGGGCTCTTGTATGGGTCTGTATGGGCAGTGTTAACATCTTGCAGTCGCTGTGTATTGGGGTTCATGTGACTGGTGGCTCTCTGGGTAAGAGGGACTGCTGACCGAGATGGTTGTAAAGACTTTTCTTTCCGGGTGAGTTTCCATTCTGTAATTTTCACTTCCTTCAGCCACTGTGCGCCTCCTTCCTTTTGCACTTCTAGACGATTGAAGTAATCCCGGCATTACCTCAGAAACCCCTCGTCTGCGTGACATCGCACTGTGCTAAAGATATCAGTAAAATCACTTCTCCAGCAGTACTAGGCATGTTTTTTGCTTGAACAGTCTCTGGTAAAGTATTTTAAGCCAAGTAAATAGCAAACGGTCACCTACCACAGCAGTTTTAACAACTACAATTACTAATTGTGTACAATTACTGCACAGGCGTTTTAGAGATTCAGGGTTAACTCTAGGGTGTTATATTTAAAGAAAGTGGTTTTGAAAACTTCATGCAAATCAGGGAAAAAGCCCTTCATCCTTATAGAATTATTCACGTTCTTGTTTCTCATTTGGGGGAGGTTAGTCTTAGTCTGGGAAAGCCAAAGTCCACAGTCACCCAGAAATCGCCAGTTTGTATAAACCTGAAACTCCTAAACCTTGATCAGTTCACTTAGGCAATTGGTACAGTTAAATCAGGAAAGACCATTTGTGGTATACGCATTTGAAATCATTATGCTCCACTCTCGGTCCTAAGGTCTCCAAAGTATGTAAGCAAAGACATTGCCTCTTTAAATGGTCAATACAGATTTTTCCCAGTGTCTAGAAATGTGGTGCCCCATTAAATCGACTGGATTGGGGCTTTGTATGACCACCCTTGTTTTAAGTGGTGGAACAAATCTTTCAAAAACTATGCATTTGTGATCTAGGGTTTAACAACTTTAAATTAAACATCCCTCATTCTTCAGGGCTAGCCAGAGGAACATTTAAAATCTCATTTTTGGTTTCTTTGAAACAAAGCAGTAACCATGTGTTCTTGCTGCCTACATTTCCTGCTCAAAGAAAAGTCCTGATTTTTTTTTCATTTAGAAGAGCCAGTTCAGCTGAAGTCAGTCAACTGAAGTTTTCCAAACACTAAGTTTTCAAGTCTGTAGTGTTATTATTTACAATTGTGCTCATAATGGGTAACCTTCCTACAGAAGGCTGTTCAGTTACATTCCTGTATTGCACAGGTTCCCTGGCAAAGGCAGGCATTAAACACTCTGACGCGTAACAAAGGGAAAGAAAATCCATAGCTGAAACTTAAACACACAAGTCGTCATTGTGTATATCCATCGAAACCTCTCCAGAGTTAGTGTAATCCAGCCTCTGCTATTTCAAATGGTGTGTGCAGTACATGAACCTTTCATTTAACAGTTCTTTTTCTGTTTAAATAAATCCATGCCTGTTGTCACTGTGGGCAGATGAGGCCGATGTCATAACGAATGGCAGCCTGGTTCCTGCCTCATGCGTTTTTGAGCTCCTTTGGAGGGGTGACTCACTGCAGTTTTATTGCGGGCCCTTTGCATGAAACACTCGTGAATGTCCCTTATTTTTTCTGATCCTTTCCATATAAAGATTGCCTTATATTGGTGCTGCCATGCTCTTTTCTCTTCGATCAAATTACTCATTTGCCGTAAATTGATATTTCTTGGAATCCCAGTGAACCGTTTAAGAATGCTCATGTACTTTGTCACAGTGTGGTGACTGCATTTTCTGTTACCTGTGAAATGATTCCTATTCCTTAGAAAACCAGACGACTAGATTTTTTTTCCCCCTCAGATGCTATAGAAGCATCATTGGGAATACCAACTTTTATAGTCTTTCATCTTCCAAGCGTCTTTTCAAAATCTTAATAATATTGAGTTATGATGTGACACTGCACTATTGTCGATTGTTTTCATGTGGCTTTCTCTGTGATTGTCTTGTCACAGAAGCTGTATGAATTATGCAGTTTTGTAGCAAGGACATTTCATGGCGAGCCCATTCAAAACCAGATCAGATCTCCGTTTCGGTTTGACATGTCATGATACCTGATGCCGGTGTGAACTTCTTCATGCGTTACGTTGATGCGGCAGTTGTGTACAGAGCTTTCTTTCTGTTCCTGCAGTAGCAGGGAGACCTATAGAGGAAATAATAGTGTTGTTTTTACACCTGTCACTTTTGTCCTTGCAAAAGATACCTGGGATACCCTCAGAAGGTTTGTTAAAATCAGACTGTAGCGCAGTCTGTGAACTTTTATATTCTACCGTTTTTACTCACTTGGTTGTTTCACTTTTTCTTCCGCACGATTCGGCAGACTCGGTGCAGGTTGTCACCGGGCAGTGACGAGCTCTGCGTTGTGGAACACGGAGGACAGGCAGGGACCAAGGATTGACCCAGCCCTGGAAGCAGCTTAATTACCGTGTAAGAATGTGTTTACTCGGCGAGGCAGCTCGGAGGCCTGCTGCTGTCCAGCCATGATCATTACAGTCTGTCTAGGTGACAAGGGATGCCTGAGCTCAAGTAACGAGTGGCAGTTCAGTCAGTGTTTGTGAAAAGATGGGAAACCACAGGGAGAGAGGGTTAGAGGTGGCGGCCTTGTGCTTGCCATCAAGTCAAATCAGTTCCTCCATGTTTGTGTGGTTGGCGTTGTTGTAGGCAGTATAGTCGAGGGTCTAGTAGGCACAGATATAATGACTAGGATTAAGCTGTAAATGTGCAGATGAACTTAGGCACTCTTTTTCTGTGAAATTTTGTTTATAGGACTTTGAAATAATTGAACAGTGGTTTATAGCAGCCATTCCATTTGATACACCGTTGAGGGACACTGACCTGTACTTTTTTTAAGGGTGGGGAATGACTGTACCAGGTGGGCTCACACAGCCGTTCAGTGCGCACGTATGCGTGCGAGACTTGACAGAATGCTTCTGCAGCTTGTTTTCATTTAATGCAGGCTAAACTGCGAGCAGTCTGTGTGGAACTCGAGGGCTCCCGCGCCCCGCGCCAGTGTAAATTCACGCCGCAGCTGCTGAGCAGAGGCAGGAGCTGTTGACCCAGGTGCCTGCCTAACATTCTTCAAAGAGGAATTCCATTCTCGCAGGCCCCCCTCCCTTCCGCAGGGACTGGGCCAGTTTGACAGAAGACCACATGCTTCGGGGGACTGTGTAAACACTCTGGAGAAAACCAATCAGGAAAGCCCAATACCTAATAAGTCTGCCCAGCCTCTAGCTTCAGGTTGTTTTTTTATTTTCCCTTGCTTGGATAAAATCCTTATTGTCTATAATCGTATTATTGTAGAGATACCGTGTCATGTTTTAGCATTAAACATTTTCTCCATCAAATGCAAAAACCCATAAAATCAGATAGTGTAATAGATTCCACCCTAAGGACTTTACAGATGTGAGGACTGCATTCTTTCTAATTATCAGGATTCTGTTCACAGCAAATATCAAAGACAGGCAAAGGACAGGCAGGCAGATGAACATATGCACCATAAAACCTCAATTGTTCAGGTGTGCAGAAAGTAAAAGCTGTTTGTATTCTTTGGAGTTTGTTCAGGTTTATGTATGGGAGGAAACCGGAAGGTTAACTGGCTCTGGAATTAGTATGCACATGTTTGTGTCTGTGTCTGCCAGGCAGTGGACTTTTGTCCAATCCAGGGTGTACCCTGCCTTCACCCGTTGCTTGCTGGGGTGGGCACCAGCCACCCTACAGCACTGAATGGCATGAAGTGGTTAGAAAACAGACGGTTGGATATGTCTGTGAAAAAGAAGGGAACAGTTCCGAATGGTTAATGTGCCATATTTTAGTACATCCTAGCTTCTAAAACTGTGGCTTTATTAATACAGAAGTTCCAAATCGCCCATAATGGAAAATATCAAGACCGTGTTTGTTAGAGATTTTTCTTCAGCTTTTATGACGGGAACAGCTACTCCCATATTTCTTCTCATGCTGTTCTGTGAACATTCTCTACCGCTCAGTTCCAGCTTATTTTGAAGCCTTTAAGCACAATGTCTTGTTACTAGGGATATTGTTTCCTTTTAACTGAAAGCAGGCAGCAGAAAAGAAAAACATACTGAAGCAAGAGAGGCCCCACCTGCGTGGTCATAGGGAGCGAGGTCTAAGGAGAGATTTGAGTGGACACGCAGTACAATGGAAAGCAGCTGTAAGGTTTCTGAGTGATGGTTTCTATTTAAATAAGCTCCATGCACTCCCGGTTCAAGTAGTCCAAATACTAGTAGTAAACTCCCCTCCATGGTAACAATTCCCTTCTCCTGCCAAGTTAAGATTTTGAAATACCTTTGAGGCAACCGCACATATTATTTCTGTAGCAGAGTCTCCATATACTATCAAATTATGAGTAGACACGAAACATAAATGCCTGATTTTTTTTTCTAAATACAGAATTGTCCCATGTGATATGCACAGTCATAAATTAAGTACCTCTTTTGTGTGGATCGACAGCAAAATGCTTCATACAGTTGTATTGTTGCTTTCTAAAATCTGACCATGTAGTAGTTCCTCTGATTTTGCTCTCCCCTGGATGTTGTTTTTATAACATGCAGGGCTTCTTTTTTTAAAAAAAAACATAACCAAAGATCTTTCCGTCTCCAGCGTTGGTCACACCTGAGCTGAACGCGATCTGAAGGCCACCGTGATCGCGGCCGCTTTTCCGTGACGGCTGGGTTGGTGTGTTTTTTTAAACGGAGAAAAGGTCAGGGCCCCCTGCCACTGAGCGGGCGCTCGGGGTGGGACGGGATTGACAGATCGCCTCACGAGAGCTCCAGGAGCCCCAAAACGTCGATCGGCAAGTTTCACCGCGGGGCTCGTGCGAGAGGACCGGGGGCCGGAGAGCCTTCCGAGCCTGTCAGCCTGAGTGACAGGCCCTGGGCGACGGCGCGGAGAGGAGCGCTGTGTGCGAGTGAGTAATTGTTTGACTCATTGCTTGGAAACTTGCGAGCTGTGTTATCGGGGGTGGTTGTATTTTTTTTTTTCGGTGAGAAGAAAAACATGCACATGCAAGAACAGCCTTATGAGAATCGCTCCGAACGCAGAATGAAAGTGTTGGTGGCAGTTTCTGCGAAGAGACCAGAGTGTGGCAACGCAGTGCGGTGTATAGAATATGTCCCTTCTTTAACGGCTCCTCTGACGCTCTTCTTCAGAGACGTGCCTCCCTTCTCCCTCCTAACCTGCTTTGTGCAAATTGTTCTAAATTGTTCTAAAGTTCTCACATACAAAATCTGAAACCAGCTTGGGCATTTTCTTCTCGGTCGTTCAAAGAGCCACGCGTTCCAGAGCCGGGACGTACTGGGGGGTGAAAGATGGATTTGGACCTGTTTGGGGTTTTTTTTTCCTGCATCCATCTACGGAGTCAGTGGGGTGTTGGATCAGCTCAAATGAGGGTTTTTCCAAACCGTTTAAAGGTTGTTGTGAAAAGGGGGTGTTACGTAATGTTTGGAAAGCAGATGTTTGCTTCATATTTGTTCCAGACGCTCTGTGTGGCTCTAATTGAAATGGAATTACTGGCGTGCAGTACTGTGTCTGACCTTGCACTTGATTCTTGCATGGTAAGCCAAGTGGGATGTTCATGTACCCCTGCTGCAGCGTTACTGGGGGAGCCCAGAGTGGTGTCATACAGCTGAGGCCACTTAACATCCACACCCAGGTTGCAAAAGCAGCATTGTGTCTTGAAATGGTGCAACTCCCGAAACCGTCATTTACAAGTTGGTTACATAAAAATGCTGAATTATCACAGGGCACTGTAAATGATATGGCCAATTTCTGTACATTTTTTTTTTAAATATCTTCGGATTAAAATTTATGTTCTGGGGTAACTAAACTTTCGCTGAGGTATTGTTAGCAGAATATGATTTGTCATATCCTGCTTTAGGCCGTTTTGAAAATGTTATGCTTTTTAGGACTTTAGGCATGAGATGGATAGATCTCTGCCGCATCTCTGTAATCTCAGCATGAGAGGGTTTTTGTGTAATTTGTAGAACTGAGGTAATAGAGACTGTTTTTACTTTCAATATAACATTTACTAGAAATGGGTTGTATTAGTATATGTGTAACTAGGGCTGTAGGAAGAGAAGAGACTTAAAATTGTAGCAAATAACAAGTACTGTACTAACAGGGCATTACAGTGGGAGATGCAGTGCAAAGGTGTATTAATTGTTACTGTCCTGGGTCTGAGTTTACGGTTGTGGATTTTTTGATCCCATGATAAGAGCCTTACAGTGACTACTGAGATTCACACAGTCTTATAGCTTGAAGTATACTCTATCCTTTTCCTAATGTATTAAAAAAAAAAACTATACTAGTGTGTTCAGAGAGCGTGGAGACAGTGTTGTTTGCATTACTTTCATGTATTAGTGGGAGTAACTTGATTTTACTGAAAGGTGGGCTCAGGACTGACGGCCGGCAAACAGACAAGCTGTGGCTCAGAAGAAAACGAGGAGCTACTCGCTGACAGCATATTTAAGAGAGGAAGAAACAATTTTGTAAATCACTGTTTTGCTCAAACTGTCATAATAAGCAGACAGCTGTTATTTGGCGCGAGTGTTGTTCTGTTGCTGTGTGCAATAGCAGAAGTGAAGGGAGTTGAGACGCAGCTGCTCCTGATCAGGAGACCATGACTGACTAGCTCAAGGCCTGTCTGTTTGTCCTGTACGTGAAGCAGTGCCTACATGTCCTAGGCTGCTTATGTTCAGAATGGAAGAGTCAAGTGCCAAGGAGCGTTGAATGCAGAGTGCTGAACTGTCGGCATGATTCTCAGCACAGAGTCTAGTATCACAATGAAGAGTATTGGGCAAAAGCCTGATCTGTATCAACAGAGAGCTTTGCCTATCAGTAGTGCACAACAGTAGATGGTTTTGATGGACTACTTGATTGTCCCAGTCTTAATTCGAGGTGTGTAATTAGTCCATGGTAGGAGTTCCTGTTTTATTTCAAAGACTGACAATGAGCAATTCTTAATTAAACAATGCATGTATCCACCCAGGAAGCAATTTCTGATTAAGGCGCTGGTGTAAATGGCGAAACGCGTTTTTTTTTGCTTGTGAATCAGTCTTTCCAAACCAACAGAGGCAGATTTTAAACCGCTGGATAGAAGAGAGATTCACCTTATGGTAAGTTCCAGATTACTGTGTGTCTGGTGCTTTGGTTTCCTAGCTGTGCTGTCACATGCAGAATTTGAACAGGCAGTACCCTTGATAATAAACTGGGGATCCCCAGTCTTGGCCCTGGAGGGCCCGTGTGTGCACAGTTTTTCTGTCCAGCTAGGCTTATAACAACCCGAATAAACTCGGCACAGGTTTGTGGCCCATATCCAGATATTTCTATGGCTAGGTGTTCAGACACAGCTGTGTTGCATATTTCCATAACTGCGTTATGGGTTAGGTTGGGGCCAGACCCTCTAATTAATACAGCCTTTTCTGTTCTTGAAATGCTTAAGGCCATCTTGTTAGGACACTAGAGTTAAAACTTAATTCATATATATCCTCATGCATAGCTGTGGCACGTAAGTAGTTTACACCACCATGAATCAAAGGCCAAATTAAGTTTTAGGAAAAAGTGTTTTTCTCACAGTTTTAAACAGTTGCAATACCCAAGGAAAATTATATTTTTTCCTAACAGGATGCATGAAATTATCACCAGAAAACACGGAGTAAAGCCATAGCTGTCCTACTCTTCATTATGTTTCATGAAGAGGAAGTTTTTGTGACTCTTTATATTGGAGCACATGACTTCCCTGACCTCCTTTTGGTGTGGTGAAGGATTAAAGAATTAAGGTAGGAAAGATCAATGTATGGGTGAAAAAAGTTGTAGTGATGGATGATTAATAGAACCACACGTTTCTTCACCGAAAACTGCATTTGTTTTTCCTCAGCCACTCAAGGGCTTGTTGACAGCTGCAGGAGCAGTGTGGGATTAATCGTATGTTCAGAGAGCACGAGCAATAATCTTGCCGAGAGACTAAATGAATTGTCTTTAATGGTGGAGACTATTGCGGAAGATGTTATTACCGTCGCCCCCAGAAGTCTGCAAATAATGAAAGTGGTGCTTAAAAAAAAGTTGTTACTTCATGGCAAAGAATAAGATTTGTACAGTATCATCTTATCTTGAGAAGATAAGCAGTTTAGAAGTCTAAACTCTCATAATGTTGTTAATAACGTATCATTTGATGTAATATGTATTCTTTTGCCCACTTTCTGGTTGGTAGTTGTTGGTTTGTGACCACGTTTGGATTATTCATTGAGTTTTCAAATCAACTCATTTGACCATGCTATTCTTATTTTCGATTAAGAACGCAGCAGAAAGCAGTAGATTTGTTTTTGAGCGTCAGCATATGCTGTTGACTTTGTCAATTATTTAGGCCCCATTTTTTTTTTTTTGTTGCTTCTATTTTTCATACCGCATGTTGAGATCGGCTGCATATGAAGCCTTACAGGGTTATTTATTTGATATTTGTCTCTCGTTTAATTAAAGCGAGCTAGTCTCCAGCTCGCTCTCTCCGGCTCCGTGCGCCTTTCTCGCCTCTGTGAGGAGAGGAAGTCCCCCCCGTTATTTGCAAAGCAACAAGCTGCTGGGCTCCGTGTTTCATTCCCCTCCGCCGATATGAAAAATTGATGGGCCCACCGCAGGAGGGGGAGGCGAGTCCATAGGTCAGGCTGGCACGGCTCTGCCGGGCGGAGCAGCTGAGAGAGAGAGCTTAGCTCAAGATGCCGCTCTCTCAGGCTGAGCTCCCAGCCAGGCTGTAATGAGCTGCCTCGAGCAGCGAGAGGCTCGTTCATTAGCGAGGCCGGTATGAGGGTATTAATCCATTAACAGTAGGGTAGACCTCCTTGTAGTAGACCCACCGCGTGCTCCACTGAAGATCTCTCAACTTTGCCCTCGGCCCTTTCTTCCCCACACGGGTTTCTGGCGTCTTCTGCTCCACGGCCTGACCTTTGCATTACCTGCCTGGTTAGGAAGACCCGTTAAAGTGTGCCTTAGCTGTTCCTTTCTGCCTTGCCGATAAAAAAAAAAAAAAAAAAGAACTTGAGCTTGCAGGTGAGTGCTCAGAAGAGGCAGGGGGCCGCACTGCAAATAGGTGATGCCCGGTCCGTTTGGGACCAAGATGCCTGTGGTGCCACGGTAATCGGAAGTTTCGTTAAAGCAACTTTAATGGAAGCAGGTCTTGTAGGCGTGCTTTGAGTAACCCTCTCCCTTCTCTAATACTAACCGTTTTTTTCCCTCTGTTTGACTGCGAATTTTTCCTTCCACCCAGAAGAAGAGTTTAATTATAGTCCTCCTATGTGCAAAAGACTTAACTTTTTCTCCTTTGTTTCCCTTGAAGATTTCCTTGAGCTTAAGGGTGTAGGAGAGTAGTTTATCCTATTTAAGTCATTATAAAAAAAAACATAGTATTATATAAATATTAAGTTACTTCATGGTACTCTTTGCCACTAGACCCAAGTCTTAAAGCTTTGCTTCCCTTTCCTCACTTGTAGACAGGCAGTCGTGTACTGCAGTACAACCTGGAGATAGAGAGTTGGGTAGGAGTAAAACCGAGCCCGCTCCTGCATTAATAATGAAGGACCAAAAGCAGGAATAATCCGAGATGCTTTCTTCTGCAACAGCATTGTGGGTGTGCCAGTTCTGCATTGATTACAACCCAGGTGACTGGAAGCCTGGCAGGGAAATTGCTCCCGTACAACAGCTGGAATCTTTTCCAGGCTCTGCTCTTCAGCTCAGGAAAGGCACAGAGATGCTCAATCAGAACAATTTATCTTCTAGTCTGGCATAATCTACTGTAACAGCGTGAGGGGTATGCTGCGAGAATTGGTACTGCAGTAACCCCAGGCAGGGTTGCTTGAATCCCTAAGAATAGGTTAGCGCTTCCAGTCTTAGCGCGAGGATTTGTGTGTGGGGGTGTTTGGTAGCGTGTGCTCACTGTTCTCCTTTGACAATTTAGAAATGCATTGACTCTTCTGAATTCAATAACAGATGTCACAGTGTGGCAGCTAATGAAGTATAAATCTTCTTCTGTGGGCTCTAGAAAATGTACACGCCTCTTGCTGCGCAGTATTTTTCCCTAGTTCTGGAATAAGCCCATCAGTCTGCTTTATATGTACATGCTGGTTTGATTTACACAGCATTTTCTGCAATAAATATCACGTTGTTCTCCTCCTTTAGTGATTGCCTTAAAATCAGCTTCCTACAGTTTATGGTATGTTGGAGACTAATGAGGTGACAGACTTCAACATAAATGTTCTTTTAGCTGGTATATGGACAGTGCAACCACATCTCACGCTTCATGTGTTTTGTGGAACTCTTCTATGACTGGGAACAGAGACACTTCCAATACATTGAAAATCAAGCAATTAATCTTCCTTGAGCAAGCTAAACAGAGTCTTTCTGTTCTTATCTAGATATTTTGCATCATGTATGTTTCAAAATCAGGGAGTTCATCCAGTTACGTCAAGATGAAGCTTACTTTGTGCTGTGTTTGGCTAAAACAGAGGATGTTTTAAGAAGTTGGCTGAAACTCTTTAAAAACAGTCCAGAGGGACACGATAATTCGTTTTTCCATAGCTTAATGTCATTGGGCAGAGTATAACAATGATTAGATTTTCCTGTGTCCTGCACTGTACGCTGAAATAACACTCTCATGTCCCACATGCTATCATTCAGCATATTTCTTCAAACTAAGGTATTCATTTTGTTTTTTGAATAGATCAAGTAGCATTAAAGGTGTGAATATAATGCAAAACTCCCTAAATTTTGCTCTCTCTGTAATTTTGTGGCCTCTGTTTCTAACCGTCCCTTTTGCAGTAGTTATCTATAAAAGGTTTGGTATGGTTACAGTTAATATAGTACAGACAGAATGTGCAGTGTTCGATATAGAGAAAATACCACCACTTCTAAAAAAAAAGATATACACTATTTTATTCATCATCATCATAGTACTGTGATTTGAATTTTGTTTCTCAATTGAGAATCTGTGGTTATATCTCACATGGCCACCCAGTTGTGTGTTTTTCATGCATCAGCTCAAGACTTGGAAACCTTACCGCGGCCCTGGCAGCAGCGTTCCAGAGGTTCAGCAGAGATTCAGAGAAATGCATCCCTCACCTACAGCCTACAATTGCCCAGATAGCTACCGGTGTCACTGTGTCACAGGGCGTCAGTAGAGCCCTTGCCCACTAATCCCATTCCGCCCTCGGCAGCGATCATCCAGTTGGGAAGGTTGGGGCTCTGGCGTACCCCACAACAGTAAAGGTTAAACTAACTTGTCCTGAAGTACTTTTGGCCTGGTTCATAACAGTGTTACCTGCTGATGCCAAGGCATTCTGTAACGCACTTAGTTAAGGCTGTATTTCACTCACATTTCACAAAGCTCAGCAGAACACCTAAGAGTCAGCTGAGTTTGACAGTTTCTGTAGCAACACCAGCTCTGCAGAGCTTGGCTTCGTCTTTGCTTTAACTTGATAACGCGCTGATCTCGCTGCAGTTCACAGCAATGTGCTTTTCAGCTTTAATTAAAAGAATCTTCCATCTACTTCCAGATTACATTTAAGTCAAAAGCCACCACATTGACAGATCTGTGAGTCTGCCGTTTTTTGGCTACACTCTGCCTTCTCTGTTTTCCTAAAGTATCAGAATGCTCCATGTGGTTTGTGCTTGTAATTTTAACATTTCTCCTTTTCCACAGTGAGTATCGCCCTCTGACAACCCATAATCTCACAGCCCTCATTATTAGGGTATAATAGAGACCCAGTACTGGATTAGCCGTGTGTTTTTCTTCTCTCAAACGCATCATTAATCACCTGACCTTCTCGCACAGATAAACCTGTTCGGATCATTTATCCGACGTATTGGGAAGCAGCATCTCTTCACCTCTGCTGCCGGGCTGAGGCAACTGCAAGGTTCAGCTTGATCACAGCTGCAGTGTACTGGATGCTCATGCCATGTCTGATAAAAGGCTCTACTGTACTGCCTTTGAACGCCTCATAGCCCAGCTGTAGCGCTGCTTCACTTGGAACACAAAGATCCTGAATTGCTGTCTTTTTTTTCCCCAACCCTTAACTAAGGGAGACTACATTTTCCTTAACCTTACATGACTCGTGTCCTCAACTTGAGAAAGAGGATCTTAGGAGGAACTACGTTAATTCCTGCTTTAAACCTAAGGAGGGTCATGCTTTAAAGGGGTCTAAACAAAGACCATAGACCTTTTTTTTTTGTTAACTGACCTACATTTCTGTGTTAAGTGGTATTCTGGGACAGCCAGCAGCCACAGGGCATGTGCACTTATTTCCTTTATTCTATTGGAAGCCAGTGCAGAAAGGTTTTCTATTTTAATGTTGCTCTGTGGAACATAACTTGGAGTGGTTCTTGATTGTTCTTGGCATATGAAATATGACCTCTGGGCAGTCCCCCTTTTTTTTCCAGAGTTGAAGAGCAGATTCGTTTGAAAATTACTACTGGTCTTGTGTGGAGGTTTAATTGGAATTTCTGTAACATTGGCACGGACATAAAATAAAAGATTTTTATGCACTGACCTTTTATGAGGCTGAGCTGGGGCCCTTGGACATGACTGTCAAGATACCGGTAAATACCAGTGGTTCTAGAATTATTGGTCAGTTGCACAAGCACATGAACTGTTTGCTTTTCGTTATTTCTGATCTGTTAATGGGGCTCATAGTTCCTCAATTACCCACGTTTTGAAACAGAAGCATTTCTTCCTGTCAGGTCTTATCTCCAAATACACTGCGGCCAAAAAAAGTTTGATGGATCACTTGTTTGTTACCATAATACATTTGAAGGAAGCTGAGTAATTCTTTAACAGAAACTTAGGATGCACTAATTTAAACGTGCCACAAAGATGTGATTTTACAAAAGTTCATTAAAAATTGAGGAGACTTTTTAAAAAATTAACCTTCTTAAATGTAGCTTTTTTATTTTTTAATAAAAACTATCCCTGTCAATGCCAGTTTGTGCAGAACATGGATGATTCCAGGTAGAGAAGTCTTTTTAGCCTTGAACGCATTGAAAACGTCAGTCTTGTGAACTTCTTCAGAATTGGCAGTGAGACATAAATTGAAACCTTTAATTGAAACGGGAGGTGCTTTAAAAAAGACGAAAGGGTGGCACATTTTTGCTTTATAGGAGTGAGAGTCTGGAACAAGCTACCAGCTTTTTTCAAGAAATGGCTGGATTAGATCTTCAGATCAGTTATCAAAGTATTTAAATGTCGTATCAATCTAATTTTACCCTTCTGTAGGTGAAGTACAAGATAACAGCATTTGCATTACAATTGAAACATTTGGATTTTTGCCCCAGCCTCCAGTCACCTTCCTGTTCTTCAGACATGAGTTGCTTTGTTCTTTGTTCAGAGCTCAGGTGGGGAAAAAAAAACTTGCACCCAGTATTTTGTAGATCACCTGCATTTGTAATACAGTGCATTCACGTTGCTCAATTGACATCTCTTCTGTTCGAATGTTTGTGTGGTTTTTTTTTATTTCTTTCTCTTGGCTACCAAGCCTCGGCTAACACAATGCCAAGAACAGCAGCAGTAAGGATGCTCTCTCCGCGTCTGCGGCAAAGCGCTGAGACAAAGACAGAGCAGGGATTCATTAGGAGAAGCCGGCTCTGGTGAAGACCGCAGGCAAAGCCTCTTGCAAACAAGTGGCGCTTTCCACCCCGAGTAAAGATACGCGGGAGCGAGCAGGTGTCCTTCTCCGCTCGGAGAGGGGAGACCCTACAGGAAAAGCAGCCGCGTTTTCTCCAGAACCTTTAAATGTTTCTGCTTTTGTTCCACAGAGAACACTTTAAAAGAAGACCTTTTTTTTTATTTCAAGGAACCCAGAAGGATGTGGATCATCTCATTTAAGAGTATACAGAACCTTCCGGAGCTTTTAGTAGGAGGAGACCTTTCTGTGGGTTCATGCGCAGATTGTTGTCCACTGGAAAAAACAAGTTGGATTTATTGAATTTAAATATTTTTTCTTTACTTCAGGTGGTTTCAGAATGTAGTTCTAGCAGTTTGTTTTTTGTAAGGGGCTCTCATAAAATGAGGCTCTATTATTGTTATATGTATTTGATTTTTTTTTTTCATTCATTGAAAAAAGCTTTAAAAGCTTTTTTCAAGCATATGGTGAAATAGGACATCAAGTGGAAAAGCATCCCAGATCAAGTAGCGCATGTTATTCCTGCAGTCATTCTTTAAATCGGCATGTAACCCTGTCTGTACTTTATAAAATCTGGCAGGTTTCCTCCCACTGATTAAAGTCATTTCAGAGCTTTTTACTCTTGGCAGTTGTGTAAGGAAATCTCAAACCTTGTTCCATCTGCTGATAAGCTTGAGAAAGCCCTTCCCTCCCTAATCTCTTTTCTCCCCAGTACCCTGCAAATGTTCAGGGTTGCAATTCAGCATGTCGTGGCTTTGCTGCTCAATATTGCCCTTGGTATTAACTTAAGACCAAAAAAATAACTAGGTCTCCTTTTTCATGCATCTGTTGATCATTTCTTACAGTCCTCGTAGGGAAACGTTCTGCCAGACAATGCATGGCAGCCAGGTTAGTCAGGTCTTTAAAGAGCTTCTAATGCGCTGATCAATTCCACACTCTTTTTCCATGCATTTCTTTGTGGCAAGGGAAGGCTTCCAAGCATTTATGTGCACAAGTTATTTTGTGCTGGTAAGCTTAGTAATAAAAGCAAAAACCTGCCAGAGCTCAACAGCCTCTGCATTTAGAAATCTCCACCAAGCCCGGTCTCTTCACTGTAGCGGAGAGGAGCAGGATGAAGAAGGGGAGGGCTCGGGGAACAGCAGCTGCTGTAAACGCACCTTGACGTTCAGAGGGTTTTGCATGTTATTGTGTTGTTTGCCTCTAGAATTGTGTAGGGTACTGAGATTACTTGCAGCTAAAGTACACAGAAGCCGTTTGAACTTCCGCTATGGATGTATTTCTACACGTGGTCACTTTCTTCTGTTCTTTTAATAAACTTCGAGTGTTACAGTGACAGTGAGCTGGTAGTAATCCGTTTCACTTCGTCTGTACCAGTGCAGTGTTGATAGTGAAAAAAACTTTCCGTATTCAGAAGCTGTACCTGGGCACTGTTGCTGATTGTTTAAGCAGAGCAGAAGTTAAATGGAAAGATGAGGGTGAACTGTTGGAATTAAGCACAGAACAAGGTGCTAAAATTCATATGCAGTTCACCAGTACAAGAGCTCAGTGCGTCTAGGCTGCAGTGTTTGGTGCTCCCTGCCTGCTTCGGTTGAAGCAGCACTTAAGGTGTTAATGTTAGGCCTCTTACTCCGAGCTGAAATGAAAGAAACTGACTCTGGTGAGCAATCATTTCGTAAGTGTTCTGCAGTGTACCGAAGCCAACCTGTATTATAAACAGTTTCCTTTGGCAAGATAGTGAAGTTGATACTTTTGAGAGCTGTTTTTAGGTTTTTCTGAAAGGGCTAATCTGTGTTTTGTTAATGGAACTTGCAGAGTTACTAATCGGTATTGTGCAACTAGACTGTTAAATGCCTCATAAATTGAGTGATTTCCCGATCACTCTGTTTATTTTTCTTATTTTGCAGAGTTGTACACATGGTCCCAAAGAGTGAAATTTTAATTAATGCGACTGCTATTTTTCACCTTCTCGGTGAGAAACACGAGTCGACTGAGTTTCAAAAGTTAGTTAAGAACCGTCCCAACACTACGGAGCTTTACAGGTTGCTTCAGTATAATTCTGAAACATTTATACTATCTAAAACGCCAAGATTCTTTATAATGGAGTTTAAAATAAGCTATGGGCTAACTGATCAAAATAGTTTTTTTTGCTGCGAGACTGATTTTGAAACATTTGTGGTTTTTTTTGGTCTGTAACACACCCTAAAGGTAAATCACTGATGTCACATAGTTGACCTACTTAGTAGTGTTTTATTTCTTTAAGAGTATGCAACTCCAGTGTGGGTGCAACTGTTTTGAGCAGCGATTTCCCAATTACTTCTTAACAATTAGACCAGTGGATTCAGGCCGAACAATGGTGCAATCATTTGCCCTAATTATTTGAGAAGACATATTTAGCAGATCTGCAGTAGCCTTCCCAGGGTACTGAAAATGACAACTGGCTAGCAGGGTTCTTGCATCACTATCAACTGCTCTTGACTGCGAAACACGATACCAGAGTGGCATTTCTGAGCCCACCGCCCCTGCTCAAGGCAGATTGCTAATTTCACTGAAGTGGAAAGATGACACCTTACCTCGAGTCTGCCCTGTCTCTCCCGAGACACCTCAGTGTCACAGCTCAGTGGGCC
Organism: Lepisosteus platostomus; assembly: GCF_059453375.1. NCBI lineage: Eukaryota > Metazoa > Chordata > Actinopteri > Semionotiformes > Lepisosteidae > Lepisosteus > Lepisosteus platostomus. The sequence continues at coordinate 28,623,584 of NC_142619.1, read as the reverse complement.
ACTTCCTGATGAACGGTTTTAGAAAAGCCAAGATGTTAGAAATGCAGCAGCTCAAGGCGTGGCCGGCTGGTTGGTTGGTTGTTTTAAGCCAGTGTTATTTTAGAATATGTGCATACGTTGTAATTTTTTTTGGTACTTTTGTTAAGCGGCGGCATCATAAGCTAAATATTTTCAGCGTGCTTTCCCTTTGACTTGTATCAGCCCTTTACCCATGTGTGTTGTCTTTGTGTTAGGAGTACTTCTGTTTTTATTGCAATTGAAGTCTCAGTTCTTGTGTGTTCATACTGTTTGGTTGTTCAGTTCTGCTTTCTGTGCTGTTGAGGAGGGTTTTCTTTTTTTTTCGTCGTGGACGTAGTGCTGAGCCTTGTTAAGATCTCCCGCGCAGGGGTGCACTGGGAGATGGCAGAAATGGGCTCTAAGGGGAGGTCATGTTTCACCTTGTGTTTTTTTTTTTTAAAGCAGACTCCTGGCACAGTAAAATGCACAGAATCACACACCTGCACACCGCTGCTGCTGGTGCTTCCTAGCAACTGGGTGGGAGGGGCAGAAAAAATAATGGTAGTTTCACCACAGTCCCTAGCTCTGTAGAATGCTGTGGCATTAAGAACTGGATTGCATGCGTTGTGTCAAAATGACTGGGATTCTGTATTGGACTCTTGTAGGACAGGCAGCATCATGAACCTGCACTGTTCGGAAAAGTCTTGTATGATGGAACACCTGTTCCTACCAAGCCTTTTAATAAATTGTGGTCATTATGATTACTTAAATATTTTTTTCCCTCGTGAATAATCAATTACTTTTTATTTCTCTCTTGCCTGAGATGTACTTAAACCACTTGCAGTAAATGACAGTTTTAAGGTGCCTCTTTCCTCGACAGTCATCTGAGTCTGTGTTAAACCTGAAATTGAGCTACTAATAATATTTTTTCTTACTTTAGGTTCCTCCTTTATACCACCCTGTATCTTTTAATTTTGTTAATTTATAAGACTTGAAACGTTTTGTCCATGTCGGTGCAATCCCCAATTGCTATTATCTGCGTTCTGTGAGAAAACCCCACCATATCCTGTTAGAGTGACACCTGTTTCATGAGCTGAAAGGGGTTCAAAGCTATTCAACGCTATTAAGCAGAATGAACACAATCCCATGCAAGAGCTAAAAACATGGTCGCAGACTGTATGGTTACTGTCCCTAATTTATACACGCAGAAAGCTCAGTCACTTAATTGTAGCTAAAACTGAGCTCTTTCAGTAGCTGTATGCTTTTGGATTGCGGAAGAGTGGTGGTGATCTTTTCGCGCACTGCAGAGTGCGAGATCTGGGGTGGGGTGAGGAGTGCTGTGCTGACTGTGCTCTGGATGCGCTGTCTGTTCCCAGAGCTTTCCCCGAGCTCCTCTGGGACTGACGCTTGAAGTCTCGTAGATGCAGCAGTGTTATGTTTAATACAGGGTCTTAGTGTTCGGCACTGCATCTTCACAGGATGTATCTGAATGGCTTGCTCTCTGAGCTTCTCCTGGTTTTAACTTTGTGCCGCAGCTTAGAAGGTGCTGCCATGTAGGAGGTGGCCTTCTGAATGTAAATGTAGTCTTTTTCCTTTTTATTGTAAATCCATTTGATCTTTTTATTCTCCCCCCCCCGACCTACAACCAACTGCTAGGTTACCATTAATGAGGGGGGGGTGCAGAAAAAAGATTCTTAATTTCTGTTATCATATCCCCCCCCCCCCACTCATCTGGATGTTAGCCTAATGATCATGAGCAGAATGAAAGAGGAAGTGAAGGTTGCTTTGGAGTTCAGGCTGTTTCAGGGCTGTGTGGGCAGTATGGAGGGGTGTGTGCTACGTGTAAGGTATGAGATCAGCCTTGGTGTGGTCTGTCCCAATACGTTGAGTCTTTTGTACTGAAACCTCTCTTACGGTGATGGTTTATTGAATTGTTCCATTAGGAAAAATGCGTATTATGTGGAGTTGTTACCCCACAGATTTTGTCAACTCTTTGGAGTACTGATGCAGTACTTTCTAGTTCTTTTTCTGTATGTGGTAAAAACAGTATGAAAAATGTCACTATCAAGAGTCAAACATCTATACATTAATGCTTTGCCCATTTCTAAGGCTCAGGTGCTTTTACACCATTGAATGAAGAAACGGGGCTCTGGGAATGTTTGTCTTCCTCAAAATGCACATTGGTGACCAGTTTAGGGTGTCAAGTATTCCAGCTGGGCGAGGATGTTAAATTCTACAACTGAAGGCTGGTGGCATCACTGGTTTTCAATTCGGTTCTTTTGGAATGGTACCTTGATGCTTTTTGTTTAGGTAAATTTAGTAGGAAGTTTAAATACCAATAAGTATCTTTGTAGAGTTGAAAGAATAAGCACTTGCAAAGAGGAAGTTACTGAGGGGAACAGTGAAACACAGACCAACACCCATCTGAAAAGAAATGCAGCTGTGGAGGTGTTGGACATCTGACTGTCATTATCCTGCAGAAGCCGGCAGATCATACGGCTTCAGTTCGGGTGCATTCTGATCTAAGATTTTCTGATTGTTTCCATGCTTCAGTAGCCTGGCCGAGCTGTATAACACTTCTCTAGCTTCTATTCTCGTGTAACCCACTCTCCCATTTTATTCGTAAAAAAAATAAACAAGTTGGTTTCAGCTGGAAGAAATTTTATTGCATTGCATAGAACAGGAGTGAAATAATAAGTAGCTTATTACTAAAGCGTGTGGTATCTGTGCAAGAAATTAATTACATTTGCAAGGTGTATGATTTAAATTAGTCATATCAGAGCATTTTAAGAGTTCCATTTAACGAATATTAATTAGTTACATTTATTGATGTGCATGTCTGTTTTCCACAGTCTTTAATTCCAGTGTCTCACTAGCTTGGAGCTGGAATTGATCATGAAGCTGGTTTTAGTTTCTGTATGGCAGGTCCATTCATCCATTTTCAAACCACTTTGTCCAATTCGGGGTCACAGGGGATCCCTATCCTGGCAAGCAAGGGGTTCAAGGCAGAGCACGCCCTGGACGGGGCACGCCAGTCCATCAGAGACATGCACACACTCACTTGCACCAGGGCCAGTTTTCCCAGAAGCCAGTGAACCTACCAGAATGTCTTTGCACTGAGAGAGGACACCGGAGCACCCAGAGGAAACCGCGCAAACGAAGGAGGAACACACAAACTCCACACAGAGAGCACCCCAGGAATTGCACCCAGGGCCCCAGAAAGACATTGTCGTCTAAGTGTTGACTGTTGACTGTTGACTGTCGGTTGTTTGTGAAGTGTCAGCTTGTTCAATTATTGGTTACCTGTTAATATTTCCATTTTTTTCTCTTTTTTTCCAGCTGTGTTGACGTTGATAACTGAAGTGCTGCATGATGCGTGAATACAAGTTAGTAGTCCTTGGTTCAGGAGGTGTTGGCAAATCTGCTCTGGTAAGTATTTTCTAACACCTGATTTTTTTTTTTAAGCTCTTCCCTGAATTGTACTGACTCAGATCTGCCTTGTATGGAGGTAACAACTAGTAGATACTGGATGCTCAAAATGAGGGAAGGAGAAATGAAAATACACAGGCAATAGTACAGATCTCATAATGAGAATTCAGTCATAGTGGTCTAGCAACCAGAAACGCCCTTTCAAGAAGAATGTTTCTCAGAGGTTTGTGTAGGGAGCTTCGGGGTTTTCCTCAGCTTCGGAAAATAAACAAGCCATGATTGTGCCGAGCGTCGTTTTTCTGTCTGGGAGCCTCAAGTCCCCAGGGACCTCTGGAGAGATGCTCCACAGAGGTCACTACAGGGTTGTGAGAATCTTACACATTTGTTTTTCTTCCCCCCCACCCCTTCCACTCTTCCCAGCACACAAGGGAAATGCTAGTTTTTCTTCTGTGGCGCCTTCACACTGGGCTGCTACTCAGTTTCCTGATGGCAGAGGACAGGAAAAATCACACCACAGGGAAAACACCTCAGTGGAGGCCGTTCTCAAGATGCACTCAGGGCAGATGCTTACGTAACAGGGTGCATTTCACTCCTATTTGCTTCAGCTGGAGAGAAAATGTACTCCTGCTGAAAACAGTTATGTAGTAAGCCAACACCTTTTTGTACATCGCCCCTTGTTATCCTGCATATCCAAATTTTTATACCCTGCTATTAGCAATACTTGGTTGTTGAAATGCATTACAAAAATGTAGTACTCCTCCATATGTTATAATAATAATCATTGCTTACACTTATATAGCAATTTTCTGGACACTCCACTCAAAGCGCTTTACAGGTAATGGGGACTCCCCTCCACCACCACCCATGTGCAGCATCCACCTGGATGATGCGACGGCAGCCACAGTGCGCCAGAACGCTCACCACACATCAGCTATCAGTGGGGAGGAGAGCAGAGTAATGTAGCCAATTCATAGAGGGGGATTATTAGGAGGCCATATGTGTTAACTTCCTTATTCTTTTTAACGTTTTTCATTTTATTTCTTCCCTCATAATTTCATTATGTTGGGCCTTTTCTTTAATGATGGACCCAATGATGCCCTAGTTTTATTTTTAGTGGATCCAATCTTGTATACCTGATAGGACGTGGGAGTGGTGTGGCAGGTTTTTTCCTATCCTGCATTCAGTATCATACAGTCACAGTAAATAAGAAAATAACTGTTCTCGGTGCTGTTGCGAATGAACAGTTTGAACGGAAAGTGTTCTTGGTATATTCAGAAATGACAGGAGTGTGCTCTCTGTCCTTTGAGTGTAAGGGAAACGATCTGTGGACATTTCCCTTCTTAAATCACTGGGTGCACTTGATAAGTGTACTGTATCCTTTTAATTTACAATCTTCTGTATTGATGCTTTGAAACCTACTAAAGAAATTTGAACATAGATATAACAGTAGTGAACAAACATAATAGTATTTTAATGAATTATGTTTCTATTATGTATCTAAGCCCGTTAACAGCACATTAAATTATAAGGTTACAAAAGAGAGGTAATTTGGCACAACTAGGTTATTTGCTAGTAGCTAATTGATCCAGTGATCTCATATCGTCTTTTCTTGAATGAAGCCAGCATTCTGCACTTGTGTAAATTAAGTGTTATTTGCCAAATGTTTTCCAGACTTAAGCATGACTAGTTTGCTAGGCAATTCTAGTAAATTCTCGTAGTTCTCAGATGTGAGTACCAGATGGACGCGTACACGTGCACAACTGTCAGTTCCTATAGCTTCCCAGGGTCAATCAAGCATTACAATTATTATCAAAGTGACAGTAGGATGCTTCTGTCTATAACCAAGTGTACTCTGTTTATTGGTTAAGTGGAATCAAAGTCAGGTTAGCCTCCTCAGAATTGGTGCATGATATATAGGTTTGGTACAGTGTGAAAAGGAGATGGTATTGTCCAGATACTACATTTCTTTGCTTTGTCGAACTGCTGCATAACCAGCATTCATCAAAACAACATTCTGGGTTCAAGAATGCTTTGTTGAAAGTAGGGAAGCTCTCACGTCTCCCCTGACAGTCTTAAGGCGTGTCGCAGGCGTGAGACAGAACAGTTCCCCTTACCTGCTCCCCCTCTCTCCCCACGCTGCAGTGTGTTGCACTGTTTTTGTGCAGCTCCAAAGCCCTGCGTGTCCAGAACTGGTTTGATAAATCCAGAAACAATTACATTTACTGTAGCAGATAACCCTGTTGGACAATGCAGATGTGTGCTTTCATTGTGAGGTTTATATTAACAGTCTGAGTATATTCATATCAGATATGTGCAGCTGCATGTTTTTCAAAAATCTAAAAAAATTGGGTTCTTCCTTTTCAGTTATGAAACCTGTAGGTAATTACTTTTTTATATTCATAGTTAAGCTAAATAGCTCAAAATATTTTAGCTATCATTCGATCTCCTTATGAAACAATTTTTTTTTCAAGTTTATGCAGTAGCATGGTTCTTCATGAAAATGTCAAATAACCAGTGATGGTTACCACACCATATTATCATTAAACGGAAGCCACATACTGTGCTGGTATCGAAACGATTCTAAATTACATACATTCGTGGAGACCACATCCTGTTCAGCTCAAGGAAAATATGGATGCTTAGTGTTCTGTGGAATACTTGGTTTAATTCTACACAATCTAGATTCCCATTTCACTATGTAATTATACCTAATATGATAGTGTTTCCTTGTATTTTGAGGTCTAAAATGTTTTTGACAAGAAAATCTAAAGCTTCACAACATTTGCAACTCGGTACTCCAGATTTGAACAGTCTATGCACTGCAAAAATCAATGGTGAATGTTTTTGCTGACCGTTTTTCTGTTATTTCATATAATGAATGTTTTTCTAATATGACATGTTTAATTTTCAAATGATACTGGAGATTGTAAATATGAAAAAGAAATGACCTCCAGGCAAATCTCCAGTGAGGTTTAAAGCAACAAACCGTTTCTCCTCTTTGGTGCTATGAACTCTTTGCATGACTGGAATGTGGCTGTAACCATTTTAACATACCGTATTTCAGATGAATTGTTGATTTTAACTAACCGGATCACAGTGAATACAATTAATTCGCATTCAAACACAGCAACTTTACTGCAGCAAATTATCTCTCTTGTTTTGGTAGAGGCAGGCAGCCTCTGTTGAATAAGGACTATAATAATGCCAGCTAATAAACTGCAATAAGAAGTCAGGATTGTTTATAGAACATGTAATCTTTGGCAGATTTGGCAGAAAGCCCTTGGGTGTCAAAGAATATCTCCTTGTGACATGGACACTGTTAAAATCTGACAAAACTTTTTGCACATCATAAGATTGATTTCATTTAGTGCTAAAGGCAAATACTGTACATGTGCAAAATTAATTTTGAAATATGAAAGGTTTTTTTATTTTGGCTCATTTTGGTATTTTTATTTTGGTATTTGGTATTATTACAGGAAATGTTTGGTGCGTTTTATTGCTTTTCTAAGATCATTTGTCAGGCTTTAAAGTTATTCGAGAATATTAACACTGGAACTCCTTTTGCATTAGACTGCTATGCTTGATAATGCATGGGATTTGTGTCTCTGGAGAGCCTGAAAGCCACATCAAAGGATACTGTGTTCTCTTGCTTTCATTTTTTTCATCCTGCGAGGGAAAAGAAAAGGTTGAAATATGTCCAGCAAGTTAGCTAATTTTAGTCTTACAAACTTTAGTCTGCTACTTCATCTCTTCTTACCCTGCGCAGCATGGTAACCCCTTTCAAGTTGCTAGGTAACTGTTAAACAATTTCTGCAAGGTAAAAATGCTTCCTAACGTCACTGGAGCATGTTACTCTCAGTACATCAATCAGAAAAGCAACATAAAGCGCCTATGAACTTAGTATAACTGATTCATATGCAGCTGAAAAGCTAAGAGGTAGAGAAACAAGCACATGATTGTATGTGTGATTACATACCTGTGAGAGCTGAAAACTGAGATTAATAAAGCAGCAATCCATTGTTCTGGGGAATCCATATTGACGCGTGGTCAATTTTTTTTATTCACTGTCCTCTACTCCTGCCAAAATGAAACTTGAAGCAAGCTGGAAGTAGACCCAAAACAGTTTACACACTTTCAAGATTAAAAACATCATGACTTTTAGTTAAGAAAGGAATGTTTTCATTCTGTAGATAGCCCTATGTGATCTGTTTGTCAGAAGTTACTCTTTTGTGTGGACATTTTCTCACATCTGGTCCCTATAAGACACCCCCACACCTTTGCTGCATGCTTTGTGAAACTTTGACATGTTTGACATGGGTCTGACTTGAGTTTGTTTTACATTACAGTTCTGCTGATGATAAAATATAGAGTAATTGAAAAAATGCTATTTAAGGCTTCTATAATTCTAAGTTTGCTTGAATCTCTTTCATCTTTTTCAAATATGAAACAGTGCTCTCTCCCCGTGCTGCATGGCTGAAGACACTGGATTTGCAGCATCCTCACAACCTGAAATACTAGGATTTGTTATGTTAGTCACTTATCCCAAGATCTGTTGCAATGGATGTATTAAATATGTGAGAATTGAGAAGAGCAGAGCAGCCATGATTTTAGTCTTCTCCAGAATCCCATTGAGTAGTGTTCCACTTATCAGAACCAACATCTGCTGGTATAATAATCGAGTATGATAAGTCATTAAAATACAATAAACACCTGTGTAGCAAAGCAATAAAACTCTTGCAGCCTTGTTGTTTTCTATCTTTCAGCACACACAGTTCTGAGATGTGTGTTGGGGAATTTGCACAACTGTAGCAATAGAAAAGAATATTGTTAAACAGGGGTCTGTGCTGCCCTGATATTGTTCATTGAAGCTGAACTTGTGACATGTGATGAAGGGAAATCGGAGCGCTATTAGAAAGAAAAGGCAATTCTCCATTTAAATTATTTTTTTTTTCCCTCATTCAGAAATTCAGCTTTCTGCAAGTCAATGCCAAACGGCACTAATGGCTATGGAGTCATAAATTAACTTTGAGCTATCTCGGAGCTGGAGAAAATGCACCTGACTTTCAGTGATTAAATGGATCAGTCTTAATTGCAGAATGTGACTTTGAAGATTTAAAGTATGGATATGAGGTGGAAGGTTGACATGGAGTGATAGTTCAGACAGATGCAATAAAAGGTCCACAATATTTGGTCCAGTGTCAAAATGAACACGGTAGTAAGTAGATGCATAAGTGCTTGTGTTGAAGATGAACATGGTTGATCTACATTTGTGGCAATAATATTGTCAATTGTTTGGGTTTTTTTCAGAGAAGTTACTTCTGCAAAAATAAAACCAATATCTTAATTCTTGCCATTTCATTACCAGTACACGACTTAGTGGTTGAGCGTTTTAGTAGAAATCTGCAAACCTTTTTTATATTAAACTGTAAATTTGGAAAAAGAGATGTAAATCAAAATGTACAGTAGGTTTAGATATGCGTATTGAATATCTGAGTATTGTATATTTTACTTTTAAGCTAGCATGCAGATTTATTTTAAGCTTAAATCCTTGTACTACATGTTACCAGTTTGCTCTTTTCTCCACAAATATAAGAAACAGCTGCGTGCTTATTTTAGAGACATTTTATTCCTCGTGAATAAAATAAACATAATTGCTAACCCATTAAGGAAAGAGGTTAGAGAAATGTCCTCTGTAATTAACTCCTAATACAGCAGGCTTTTATTTGATCTGCCTACAGCATCAGTTAGAAATTTGTAATACACAGCATGCCCTCTCCAGTAAAACTAATAATGCCCTGCCCTGATTGCAGTCTGCGATGATTTAGAAAACTGGACATCTTTTCTTTTAAAAGTTGTTCTTTTTTGCTAGCCTGTTGCAAGAGAGTTTCTAAAATTTTGCTATTAGGCCGTTGCATAGTACATGGAGAGGAAAGACCATGTGCAGCAGGCTGCCTTCCAGAACGTCATTTAAAATGCAGTCGTTCTCATTTGCAGAAAGGTATGCTGAGTGCGTGCCTGGCAGTGGACACTTTTAAGATGCAGCGAAGGCCCGAACCGTTTTTATTGCAGTGGCAGGCCACTTGATGGATGACGAAGGCAGCAGGAATCTTTTACAAGGCTGGCGCGAAGTTCCCTTCTGCACACAAGCTGAGGCTTATCCAGCAGATGCAGGCTGCTGAGTTGTAGTTCTGACAGGCGGCCAGGCACGTGTAGCAGGGCAATAAATATTTCAGAGGAGAGATCGTTTCACAGGGCAGCTCGATCACTTTGCTAACGGGACGACAGCCGGAGCCGTTTGCCCCATAGCGGTGTTTTTCCCATTTTTTTCCCTAGATGAATTCCAGCTATCTTTCCGAAAGTGTATGTATGGGGGGAAAATAACTAGATTTTGCTTTATGGATTTAATGTTTAAGCCTACTTATTTATACGTTTTTAAAAGGTTTGGAATATGCATTGCTCATTTTGTGTACCACTACTTAAACGTGAAATAACACAAATGGAAACTAAAGGGAGCTGACTTTGGAACGGACAATAGGAGTCACTTCTTTACACAAATGGTTATTAGAATCCCAATCAGCTTTCCAGCCATATTGTTGAAGCTGATACTCTAGGATCCTTCAGAAAATGGCGGGGTGTGATGTTTGGATCAGTTAGCTTCTAGCAGTCAAACATGCTAGGTGGGCTGAATGGTCTCCTGTGACTTGTGACCTTACTTTTAGTAATATAGTTTAACATGTTATCTGTGCATTTCTTTAACAATTCATGCTTCGATCTTTCACACAGACAGGTTCTTTATACACATGGGTAATTGACACAGCTTGGTTAACTTCCAACATATCAGGAAAGCAGTGAAGATTAGTACAATGATAATGCCTCTTATTCTGCTTAATATGACTTTTAAATTTTTTTTTATAAAAAGTATGTTATGGATATGAGATGGTCCAAAATAAATGAACTTTTCTTACTTTGACCTAAGTATTTTTTCCCTAACATCTCAGCGTAACAGAAATGTTAAAAGATTATGTTCTTATTTTCTTTCTCCCTGGCGGTATCTGTCTCTTGCACTTCGAATGACCCGTTAGGCGTTCTTGTGTTTTCGGTCTGGAGCAGGCTCTTTCCTACTCTGTGGTCCTCAAGCAGCTCTGAAACAGACTCGTTCGCCGTTCAGCATGTAGTTGTCACTGTTGTGCTGTTTAATTCTGTGAATAACTATTCTGAAACATTCTCAGGCCACTTTCAGTAGATTAAATGTTTGTGTCGTGCGCAAAAAGAGTATAAAAAATAACTGACTTGCTAATAAGAAATAAAGACAGTTTTACGTGAAGGGGGTCTGGCCCTGAATGTCTGGGGATGTCCCAGTCAGGATTGTGGGTCTGCAAACAGCTACACAGAATAGTCTGTCTCCAGCGTGGTAAATGTTTGCTGCACAGCCCAGACGTTCCCACAGCACCTGTTGTGTATTGAGTCAAACCACAGCCCTTAACACTGTTCCTCACCTTTTGAAGGGCAGAAGATTTAAATGGGATTAATGCCAGGCATTAGAGCCTTTCAGATATTTAAGATGGGCATATGAATAATGGATTCTTATTGTTTAAGCTTTTGAATTTAGTTTTAACATTATTGAAGCTATGTCAGTGCTGCTAATATAAATGTATTGTATGTCAGGCACTGCAGAAAAAACATATGCCATGCCCAGGAGGGTGGCATTAACTGTGTTACAGGCGAGGGCACAAAAAGACAGTGGTGGCAGTAAATAATTGCAAGATGACTGGTTAAGATGTGAAGTGCTTTTAAGTTCAGATAAAACTACGTGCAGCAACTTAAGATAGTCCCACTTTGCGCCTTGTATCCAGTGTTTGTGAGGAGAATGTAGGTAGAGCAGGGGGTTGGCGACTGTGTTCCGCCTTCAGGACTGAAGCACACACATTCATTGTGTGGGCTGTAGTCTCAGGTTTTGCTCCTGCTCTAATGACATCACATTATTCTTGTCTTTTAGACAGGAATTAACATGTTTTGATGGGGAAGCAGGATTGTGTGCCCAAATGTAAGCAGTAACCCATCCAATTGCTCTTCCATGGTAGCTCTTTGACACGTTGCACTAGCTGCTCCATATGCTAAAGTGATTCTCGGTGGTTGTCTGTGGCTTAGAAGACTTCAGTTTAACATTTTCAACTTCGCATCAGTGTCTAATTGCATTGAAACTCACGTAGCCCCCGCTCGTTAGCAGATGGAGTTTAAGCTCATATGTGGGCTTCATCAATTACAGTGACAGTGTCGGTTTTTCGAGGTGGGGAGTGGTGTGGGGGTCTCCCTTGGAGTTAAGAGACGATGCTGTGATTTTTCAGAAAGTGTCATCGAAGCGTCTCTCGAGAATGTGAAACATGCTCAGGGCGTGAAAAGAACACATCCACTCTCCTTCATCAAAGCTTACTTGCTTTGATTCTTCTTTATGAATCATTAGCTTTCATCATTCTGTTGTTTGTAAATTGTTTTGTTTTTCTTCTTTGACTGCATAATGTAGAAAGAAAAGCATTCTAGGCCCGACTCCTAGTATTAAGGGCTTCTAAAACCACATTGGTAACTGCAATAGCTCTGATCTAAGTGTACACCATGTTATACTGTAAATTACACCCTGACGACAGGCACTGGCTGATTAGATTAGGTCAAATTTGTTCATGTTTGAGACCTTATCACAGTAATCAGGCTTACACCCATGGTTACTGCACAAAGGACCTGGACAACTGGAAAATCAAAGAAAGAAACGACAGGTTTAAGAACCTGCATCAAAATTGCTATGAAGAAACCCCCAAAGTACAAATGACCAGGTATAATGGAACAATCTCTGAACAGACGTAGCAGAACGGGGTTTGTCACCTTAAGCAGTCTGTGGGATATGAAATAAATGCCATCTTTATTCTGCTCGCTATGCAGATTAAAGAGGAAATATGATGACGAGTACAATCTGATTCTTTAAGTTGGGGTGGAGGAGGACTGGGTCTAATGGCCTTTCTCAGGTTGTTAAATTGTTCTTATCTTCGTATGACATTAATTGCTTACCCATCTTGAAGTTAAGTAATAAAACATCTATATTATAACCCACTTCCATCGTAAACAATGTTTTTAGAAAACTGAATGTAAAAAATGTTCCACTTTTCCACTTTAAGCAGATCAAATGATGTATCACACTGCCCTCTTTCCCTCCATTTTTCCTTTCTTGTGAGTGGCTGTTTTTGTATCTTTTTGTGCATTCTGTTCATGTCAAATTTGTTCTAAAAAAAGGTACATCACTGAGGCAGGACACTTAATGGAACAAGGATATTAATCTGCAACAGCTGAAATGACTGGCTCCTAAAGGGATCTGTATTGCGAGAACAGCCTCCTCGTTTGTGAACGTTGTCGGCTCCCTGTTTCTTGTCTGAAGGTTTCTTTTATGTTCCTGTTTTTTTAAACTCCAGATCACAGACTTTTTTTGACAATGAGATCCATATGACAGTGAATCCCTGTGAATGATCACATGAGCTAATTGACCCAGATAGTTTCCCAATCCAGCCCCATGCAGGAAAACTGTCATCTTCTTGCGTTTACCAGACCAAAAACTAATTCCTGGCTCCCAGCTGATAGCCTCTGCCCCTTTGATTTGTTACATTGTGACTAGCCCATGTTTAGGTGTCAGGAGTACGTAACGCAGTGTAGACTGCTCCAGATGTTCCGGAGTACAGATCTGCTCCTGCCTGAATTTTAAACCGAACCTGAACAAGAGACCATTGAAATATTTTTTCAGGTGCTGTTGCCTTTTCCCACTTTTTCTGGGTAAAATGTAAAGTAGTATACATCCACTTCTCCGGTCCCTGCATTTATTAATATCTGTTGAAGTGTAAATCTAGCAGTCTTGTTGCATGATGGCAAAGAAACTTGCGGTTTAAATCTACCGCAGGACAGAGATTCAGGACGGCTGATCAACGGAAGGGTTTCACACTGGTTGAGCTTCGCGGCCTGGTCATTGTGAGCTTCAGCCCAGGTCATGTCACTAATTCAGCGCTGATATCGGCCAAGGTCTTCACTCGTCTTGTGAAACAGTGACTTGCAGTGACATCCAGGAGAGAGACCACTCATCCATTCAGTGCCACCTCTCCTGTAAAGGCTTTGTGAGGCCTGTCTTAGGAGAAGTAGCTCTGATGGGTCGTTAGCTCAGAGGAGTACATCTGCTCGTCCTCATTCTCACAGTTTGCATAGAGGAGTCATAACTGTGATCTGGAACAACCGGCAATAACAAATTGGATGGCTTTAGAAAAATCACATTTTTTCCCAAACTTGATCCGAGTGTAAGTACGAATCCTTTGTCCCCCAACTAGCTCTGTTGGTAGAGCATGAGACTCATAATCTTAGTGTAGTGGGTTCGCGAAAGAAAGGTCTGGCAATCTACTTCCTGCCATGAAAACTCAAAGGAAAGTGACGGGGGAAGTGTCCGGAGGGTTGCCATGAATCGATACTGAAGGCACTCAACCACCAACCACTAATTCTTTTGGGAAAGACTTTATGGTCTCTGATAGCAAAGTCAACTTTCAGCAACTTTCATTGGTGATGTGGAAAATGATAGGATTTTTAAGAGTTACGATTAATTTTACATATTTAAAACAGCACTTTTTGGGTCCAGTGTAGCAGTTCACCTCACAAATATTTTTTAAACAGAAAAGTTGCATTTTTCCTGTGTACTTTTTTTTTCCTGTGTAAATTTTAAGATTTAGAATACATTATGACTATTAAAGACATTTAAGTCTTCATCTGTTTGAGTGATAATCTCTTCATCACCACTAAGCAATTAATTTTATAATCTGTTAAAACTAAAACTATAGCACTGGTTCGTAGAAACAAATTTTAGTGTTTGATTTATCCCAGTCTACAACCTATGTCTGAGTCTCTCTCCCAGTTTGGCCGCCGAAGGTTTTTCTGTGTACTGTATATATTGTTAAAGGATTAAAACCTTTTAATAAAGATAAAGGCATGTTTTCTGTTCTGCTCCTGCTTTCCAGTCAGTGTGAGAATGTCAGAGTCATCTTATAGCAATGAATTTAAAAAGCTAGGTTTTTAAGTTGCTGAACCCACAACATATAAACATTAAATCTTAGCAAGCATGAAAAACCCTCAATGATTTCATTTCCTATGTGCTGGGAAACAGCGGTTTTGTCATTACTTAATAAATCTCATTCAATTGCACAAACTTTTGCCATAATTCCAGCTAGTGCATTTCTTTCTGAAGTATTTTTCAAGCAGTTTTGCAGTGTTCCTTGTCAGGGTTTTAAATGTTTTCAGGTAAAAATTAATACTAATTCCCATTCTAATTTTTATATAGTTTTCCATTAGAACAACAACATTTTCAGCAGAATTGTTAATTTAAAATTAATTTAAAGGCCTTTCAGGGCAGCGAAAGTAAAAACTGAAGCCTCCTCATCTGCTTCTTAAACTAAGTTTCTATAGCAACAGTGTGACTTGTAGCAGCTTGCTGTACGAGGTTCAAGCTGTCCTTTTGCTGACTTTACCAACAGAAGGGTTTTTAACTTCAGCTAAAATATCTTAATAAACTACCTGAATAAACAGTTTGTCTGCATTATTCTGGTGTTTCGTCTGATTAACTTGTTTTCAGTGGTACATACTGTAACTATTCATCAGAGATCTTTTCAGAATCTTATTCTGAGTAAATTTACAGAATGAAAAATTATTACAGCTTTACATTGATAAATCACATTTTCTTTGTGATGTGTAATACAGTATATACAACAGTCCCATATGCTGTTTTTCATATAGTCTTTTTGAGCTTTGCATTCACATACTGTATGAAATCAGCATACAGTATGAGATTTGTATCTGCAGATCATCATATTTGTATCTGCCTCTTTTAAGGGCTGCTTTTACTAATCCAAGTGAATTAAAATGCCACTCCAAAATTAGATGAGTTATACAATTAATTAGCCCAGTTTTCAATGTTTAATTTTTATATAGCATTTATTGGGCATTTCTGCATTGTGAAAGTTTTTAGCTGCTAGCAGGGGGTTCTGTGGCATACCTTAAAAGAGTATGGTAACGGTAATGGACTGGAGTTTTCTGTCTGTTTTGAATGTATTTTAAAGATTCTTTTGTTTTTTTTATTTTTTGTTTAACTTCTCTTTTGTTTTCCTTTCAGACTGTACAGTTTGTCCAAGGAATTTTTGTTGAAAAATATGATCCCACAATAGAAGACTCCTACAGAAAGGCAAGTGCAATATAAGTGCGGTTTGTGTATCAGTCGTTTGTATTTGCAAGTATTCTCAAAGGTGGAAGGTCAAAGGTTAGTCAACTTGCCACATTCACAGTTGCAGTACAGCTAATCATCTAAACAAAAAACGACCTTTATATTTTAAATCTGCAGTGATGAATCTTATACAAATATTTAATACAATTTGTTTCACTTTTGTGCACAACGTAACTATGGTTACAGGAAATTGCAAAGAAATTGTATTTGTACGATTTCACTGTATTTGTGGTCTGGTGACAGAAGATACTGATTTTTACCTACTATTGAAGTTAATAAGCATGTTCTGAAATCAAAAGGGTATTGGGTATTTTAACTGTTGTTTTGCTGCGTATGTTAATGTGTATATAATAAAACAATTGAGGGTAGACCAAACAGTTCTTGTGGAATTTCTAGGGGAGCAGGTCTCTTATATGTTGAAACAGTTTCCCGAACCTGCTCTCAGGCCTTTATTTGCCTTTATTAGATGAAGCCTCCAGAATCAAGTTTAAAATGAGCTGCATAGCAGACAAACAGTATGTGAGAGGCTGTGCCTTTTATTACCCTCAGAGAGACATCATTAGTCGCAATAACAGACAACTGACTCACAACCGCCCTGTCTCCATCACTCCTACTGACCCTCATTATATGCCACTTCATTGAAGCTTTATTTAGCTTTAAACAGATCTTTGTTCTTAAAAGATAGATTAATGGCTTGTTTTGAGAAGGACAAAAAACACCTTTTAATCAGATGTCAACACTGTCTTAGTTTGTTGCTAACTTTTGTTTTTTACATCTCTTTTAGCAAGTTGAAGTAGATGGACAGCAGTGTATGCTTGAAATTCTGGATACAGCAGGAACGGTAAGAGAAAGGGAAAAGAGCTGCTGGTCTGATGGAAATAGGATTAGGCTGTAGTGACTGCAGTGCCCAGAAAGTCACAGGGCCGGAGTTTTTGAAGTGGAAGTCGAGGCGCATGAAGTTTGGAAATTGGCAGATGTCTTGGGGACGCTGGGAGCCATTTCTGACAGTGGGCGGAAGAGGAAACCTGGCCAGAGATCTGTAGAACTGTGAAGGAAGAAGTCCTGATCATATCCTGTTCCCTTTTGTTGATGGACATTTCCTGGCAAGGGGACAGACAGCATGTCAGATGGTAGAGCGCGATATTAAAGCTAGTGCACATTACCTGTATATCATGTCTGCACTGAGGCTTTGAGTAGTGTCATTAAGGCAGAGCATTTCTGCTACTGGCACAAAAGGGATCTCTCTGTTATAAGGGCAGGTCTGCACATTTGTCAAATAGGACATAGTGGTGGAGATAATGATGAGTTTTGACTGAAAAATGAGGATACCTAAACAGGATTTATTACTTTTATTCTGCCTGTCTTTGTTGTTAAATCTCGGCTCCTCATAAACTAAAGTCCTTTATTCCATGTTTTACCTTTAGTCACTCAGTAGGAGGTTAATAAACTGGAATGGAGTTTCAGATCTATGTTTTCTAAGAAGTGTTAGTTTGTCGCTCCCTAATTACAGTAACTAGTAATGAGTAGAATAATGTTGTGGGCCTATGTGGGCTGTTAACATTGAAATCTGTAAAACAAGATTCACTGAACGCTGAGGTGCTCTTCTGCTAATGAAGTATCTTATTAGCTGTGTATTTTGCCTGTCTGTGCCTGTATGGCAAACAGCATGAAGCTGAGTAACAGAATGCTTCCCTTGGGAGCTGCACTACCCCTGCAAGCTCTCTATTACACACAGACGTTGGGTTGCTCTTGACTCTCTGCTTTCTTCCACAGGAACAATTCACAGCGATGAGGGACCTGTACATGAAGAATGGCCAAGGGTTTGCATTAGTATATTCTATAACCGCACAGTCCACGTTTAATGACCTACAGGACTTGAGAGAACAGATCCTTCGAGTCAAAGACACTGACGATGTGAGTCAATGCCTGGAAAGGCCTTGTCCTCAAGCTATTCAGTACCTGAGAAAAGGAAGAAGTGATTCTGGTTAATGTTCTGTAAGAGGCTTCCTGTTTGATCTCCCAGCACAGTGGCCAAGTCCATTCTAGTCCTTTTAGAAAGGCAAATAATTATTCCCTCTGTTCAACAGCTAGTAACAGCAGTTCTGATCAAAAAAGAAAACTGTGAACTCTTTTTAGGTTCATTTTAATTTTTAGTTTTTATTTTGCAGTGCATATTTGCCTCATAAAATAAAAAATCAAATTAAACATTCCTTTGTATTTTTTAACTAATGTGTAAAGTCTATTGTGTGGTTGCCAACAGAAATAGACCTTGTGAAGCTGTAACGTTGCCCATTGTCCGGTTAAAACGCAGATGAGCTGAAAATGTTTCATAACAGGAAGAGGGTGGAATAGTTGTCAGTTCAGTTCAGTCTATTTTTGTCTTCCCTCTTACAGATGCCTTTCACTGAAAGCAAATGATATCAAGACATCTGTAAAGATGAAAACTAGGTTGCAGTTTGCCTAATGGTTATTGAACTTTGCTGGTAAAGCAATAAAGTGGGTTAACCATGTTCAATAACGTGCACGCCCTTAGATATTGCAGCATATATACATCAAATGTTTTGTACGATGAGCCAGAATATTACATAGTTTAACCTCGCATTTGATTTCCTTTGTGGTGGGTGTTGTCCTGTGCAGCATGACTGTGAACATTTTTCACCACATGAGTTTCCTTTCCCATATCAGCTGTACCAGTAAATAGAACCCATTGAGTGTGTTTTGCCAACAAACCTTTTATCACTTTAAAGGCACTATTATTGATTTGTTTTCAGGGGATTTTCTGTTTCTTGGGTTGACACCCAAAGAACATCAAAATAAACGTAGGGGAGGCTCTCCTGGGTGGCACTATCAACCCAGAGCGCCTATTGAGCCCCGTGACCCAGAGGTCACTAGGCTGAGCCTAGGACACGTCACTCAGCCACTGCGACTGGGATTCCTCATGTGACCGCGCAGGGCTGATAGGTTAGGGCTGGGGTTAGCCAGCCTTCAGGTAAACAGTAACTCCTGTGACTGCCAGGAGCCTGGCGCCCCCAGAGACGCACTTCTTCAGTCAGTACTAACCCTCCTGTCGGGGGCTGTGGGGCCTGCGGCGCGTCAAATGGCAAAAGACTTGCTTGGGCGTGTAGAAGCAGCACGTCTGCATATCTCGTTCTCTACCAAGCAGTTTTAAGACCTGGCTCTCCGGCAATTCCAAAATGGCTTCCCAAAATGGGAGGGGTTGTATTCAACAGGATCTTGCACAGTTCTTAAAATCTATATTAAAACACGGCAGTGACGCAGACATCTTGTGGCACAAATATTCGAAACGGAACAACCGACATTTTGACACATGCTGATATTTCTGAATGAGTTCTGCACACTGTGGAAGCAGTCGCACTGGCAAGTTGTGTACAGCTTTGAAGATAATATTGGCTAGTGTCTCTTTGAATTACAAGACAGACATAGTCAAACCTGGAGATAAAAAAAACTTAGGGAAAAAAAATTGGTTTAAGCTTGTGTTAATGTACCCATTTTTCTTATATATTGCTGTTTAGAGTAACAGACGTCTGTGTTGTCTTTTTTTTTATTAAATCAGAAGTGCTTCCATGCTTAGTTTGCTCTAATATGACTTTCTGTACCCTTCTGCTCAGAGGAAAAGAGGGATTTGGTTTGCTGTTCTTAATTCAGCATCCGAACTGAAACTATCCAAAACCGAAGTAATCATTAAAATCGTAATGCCAGTTGTAATCGGCTATTATAACACCACTTCTGCACTGCCATAAGACAGAAGATTAAAATTGCTGGTTAAAATCTGTTCACATCACAGTCACTGTTTTAATCCATATGCTTATAATTTCAGTGAATCTTTTGCAGCACTTGTACTAGTTGGGTACTATCAATGAAAAAGTAAATTATACTTGAAGTGGAGAATTCTGTTTTATTACTTTGATAACTTGTAATCAACACAGTCCACTTTGCATGTACAGTGGTTTAGGGATCACAGTTTCCGTACCGTCTTGTATTTTCACTTGACAAAGTGAGGTAAATAGCAGGAGGCTGTTTTCAAGCAGGGTGGCTAATGAATTATTGTGCTAAGGCAAAATCTTTTGAAGCGAACCACCTGGATTGACTGAATTGCACAGCTAACAATAACTTTCTTGCGATGGACAGTGAAGGCCTAAGAATTAGTACTATTGTCCTGCATCCTCACCTTTTTCATTTGAAAGCAGGAGGCAACAGGGAATGTTGGTTAGGCATCTGGATCACCACGGGGTCATGGGTTTCCTGCTTCAGTGCAGTCATTGCAGTTTTGCTCTTGACTAAGTTGCTCCACTGCAATTTTGCACTCTACCTATCTAATAATGGGTGCCAGATGGTGATCAGATCCTGACTGCTCATGCAGAGGTGAAGCAAAAGAAGAGCTTATTCAATCTCGATTTTCTTTTTACAGTTTGTGTATATCTTATAGCTTGATATACATCAACGAATATCGGGGGAAGGTTAAGACCAAGATGACAGGAAAATTAAAGAATGCAAGTTGAACTAGGACAGTGTCTGGTATGGACTTCCATACTGTATTATAGTGCTGCCATGATGTCTCTTTGACTTATTTTCTATTCCATGTGCTTTCGGTCTCATTTTTTCTTTGGTGTTGAATAACATGCTTTTATATGTCTGTTGTACTCACAAGTGTTATTTCTTGGTGGTGTTTCAGGTGCCAATGATCCTGGTTGGCAACAAGTGTGATTTGGAAGACGAGCGAGTGGTGGGCAAGGAACAGGGACAAAACCTGGCCCGACAGTGGAGCAACTGCGCCTTCCTAGAATCTTCGGCAAAGTCCAAGATTAATGTTAATGAGGTGAGGCCTGATTGAGATAGTTTCCTCCATCATTTTCTTTTTGAGCCTAGAAAGTAAAGGCTTGCGCGTTTTACAGTTCTGTCAAGGATACTGGTAAAATTGTACAGTAACAGAAGTTTTTGCATTTCACATTATCTCTTCCGACTTTGTTCTGCGTGAGGCTGAACGTTCTTTTTGATTTTGGACTGATTTGTGGATGGTTGAAATTGGACCAAGTTGTGGTCATATCAGGTTCATGTTAAAATAAGGCTCACTATTGTTTGCATGTGGCACCACAGGGCCTGGCCTACAGTTCTGTGTGGCTTCCATTGTCTCTCAGCGACGTCCCTTGAGCGAGCTTGAGTCATCTTCGTCCGCGCATAGAAGACGTTTGTTATAAAGGCGTGTTTCATGCCGCAGGACTGAACTGTCAATTCTTTTCGTTTGTGAATATGTTTGGCAAGGGAGGAAGGCTTATGGAACATTTCACTTGCTGTTTGCAAGCCCGACATGAAAAAACAATGTATTTGACTGCCCCCTAGTTTGTCAGTTGATCATTTCTGTTGACCTGTTTAACATCATACTGATGCACGTCAAAAATAATTCATCGTTGCTTGTGAGACCTGCTTTCTCCAGATACAATCAGCACAGGCTTCACGAGTGTTGTCCCTACCAGCGTATCAGGAGGTAGTTGGCCATCTGGAAACTCGGGGAATGTGGGGTTTAGACTTTGTTGAGTCCAGGTTAATGTTCTTAAGCTAGGTTCATGCTGTGTTCTGATCTCTCTGTTATTAGAGAGCAAAAAGCCTCTTAAGGTTGTCTCATCTCCTTCTGACATCTGCCAGGACTAGGAAAAAAATCTCTCCCAGAGTAATTTCTGTGTGATAAAACCTTCTATGTGAATTCAGACCTTCAGGTGAATGGTTCCTGGAATAGTATATCCTTTGCTCAAGTTGAAGTTCCTTTAAGCTGGAACAAAGGGATCATTCCTTTTTTTTTGCCAATGATTTTTGCCCTTTGTGGAATTTCAGGCCAGTAATGCACTCTAACATGAAAAAGAAACCTCACTTTATATGTGTGTTTTTAAAAAGCAGGGATACGATTTAATTCTTTTTGGCATCCTTTAAATTATTTGATCATCTATAACAGACCATGATACACTTGAGTTACATTGCTGCATAAGTATAAAATCACCAAATTAGTGAAAGTAGATTTGGGTACTGTTGATGAGGCGGTTTAACCTGTTAAATGTTAAGCTTGGTGAAAATTAAGAAAAAAACACAGAAAGGTACCCATATGCCTGTTTATCAGTCAAACGGTGTCTCAGTGCCACCGATGTGTTGAAGGCTGGACTGAGCCAGCGTCCTGCTACTCACAGTCTGGGGTGCCCACAGCCCATCAGTGATCTGGGAAACCACGGGTCCAGGTACCTCACGAGATTCAATACATCATCATGCTCTGTTGCTCTGTTTTTGTCATCATTTTCACACCACGGGATCTACTGCATCTGAAACGCCATCGCAGCAAGTGATTGACAGTATTCTGACTGCACAGCACTGTATTGACCTGGACCTCATTAGCTGGCCTTCCTGCAGACATGTAACCATTCCAGGAAGAGACTGTAAGGCATTATGTGTCTTGCGTAGCATCCAGTTTCTTGCTAATGTAACCGTTACACTGTGGCAGTCAGCTTGCCATACTTAAGTGCCGTTGAGCTTGTGTGGGATGATCTGGAGCAACATGGCAAAGTCGAGTAGAGATCGGTGAACAGGCACAAGGTTTTTAAAATCCCACAAGACCACATATGCAACCTGATGTAAAACGTGCATCATGGCTGTTCAGCCTGTATTGCTTCCAGAGGTGGTCGTACACACTAGTTGGCTTTACCTTTCATAGTAGACCTCTGTTGGATCGGCCCTGCTGCTGACAAATGTTAATCAACATCAACTTTGTTCAATAAAATGTTAGTAAACGAAATACATTTATTTTTTACTGACATCTCGTTACATTTGTTGCACTCATATTTTTCATTCAACGGTTATATTTGCAGGGGCAGTGTGTGTATTAGTTGTTATGACTCTGGACTTTAAACTGGGAGGTTGTTGCTTTAAATGTATGCTACGACACCACTTGAGCAAAGAACTTTGTCCCGAATTGCACTTTTCCTTCCAGCTGTATACATGGGTACTAGTATTGCTGGAGAGTAATCCTGCACTAGACTGGAATTCCAGTTGGTGAGGAGTCGCACACAGTACTGAGTCTTAACTAAAGAAACTGGGATGAGCCTCTAGACTCTGGCGTAGGGAAAAACTATTAAATGCAAACTATGTGCACCTTTGTGTATTTTCTGCAAATGAGGAAATTTTCTTTTGCCTATAAAAATGTAATGGTAGCTTTGTTGAGAGTCTTTAATGGGATAAGAGGACTTCGGGCTGTCGGCAACATTGTCGGTTAAACACAGATGCTGTTCAGAATACACAAGACCACTTGGTAATGGACAGATCCTTATTTACTATGGATTACTTGCTGCATGAGGGGGTAATTACAAATATGCATTGCAAGCCCTTACCCTAAGTGAGAATTCGCTTCTTAGATCTTTATAGATCTCTTACCTCGGCAGTATTTTAATATAAATGCTCTTGTTTACAGATCTTCTATGACCTGGTTCGACAAATCAACAGGAAAACCCCAGCACCTGGGAAAGCACGCAAAAAGTCAAATTGCCAGCTGCTTTAATACACAGGTGTACTGTAGCTCTGAGCCAGGTGAGTGCAGAATAACTGTGCTGCTGTACTGTCAGGCAGGTGCTATGTGAGCATGTGGCACATCATCACACCAGACCCTTTAGAATGGCAGATAGCCATATGTCTCTAATGAGTCTACAAAAATACTTAGTGTAACAGTCATAATTGTGAATTGTAAATCTTAATATTACAGCAGGTGTTTTGACAGTTGAGGATCACTTTTCTGCCTCTGCTGGTTGCAATGCCATGTGTTCAGGGAGCCCCCTGATACCTGCAGAGCATGTTTTTTGGTCCGGTCATTTTCAGTTCTGGAAGTGACCACAGTGCTGGACTGCCACTCTGGAAGGGTTACTGAGAAACCTAAGTATTGTGTGTCAAATACTGTGTACTAAAAGCCCGTTACACCCTCCAGAAAGCCCAGCGATACAAGGTTGTCATGAATTTCCATTTTGTTTCTTGGCATAAAAAGTGGTACATCTATGCTAATTCTATGACAGATTGTATGTGGCCTTAGGGCATCAATAGCTGAACGTGCTGATTTTTTTCGTCAATGAATTGGAATTTTTTAAAGCTCTGTCAGATTAAAAGCAAATCTTTCAAGTTTGATAGATCTCTGCTCAGGCGACTTTAAGAATGGGAAACTGTTTCCTCCTATTAAGAGTAATCATCCTGTGTTTTTCTTGCCTCTGGTGACCTGTATGTGCTGCCAAAGTTAAGTCCCAAGTGTTTGTTTAAATGGAACACAAATCCCTGCCCACTTCTAGGCCTGCAAGCCTTTAAGGATGCAGTGTTTTGGTGAGACGCTGAAAAACGTCTGGCATCTCAGCAGCCTATACAGCTCCTCTCTTCGCAATTCATGAAAAGTAATGCATCAGAATTTTTTGAAGGGCCTAGTGTCACCCTTGGGCCATCATTTGCTTACCATAGTAAAAACATTGATGTGCAACGAAGTCCTCCTTGGAAATAAAATCTTCTACCAATCTTATCTATTACATCCATATACGGCTTATAATATTTGGTCAATCATGTGCCTTCATCAGCATTGCAATGCTCAGATATGAACTCCCCACATTAATTCTCCTTTGCCTTCCATTGCAGGTCTGATAAACTGCTGTCTTTTGCAGCAGTGCCAGCATTCCAACTTTACTAAACCTAACATCGAATGGACTTTCCTGCGTGGTGATGCCCTTTAACAAAAATGGATTAAAAGCTACTACGTCAGTTTTTGCACATAGATAACTGTAATCACTCTCCAGTATCGCAAGAAAGAGATTTTTTTCTTATATATATTCTAACTGTATGCAACTGAAAAAGATCCAGAGCCTACACACAGTATTATTTGCTAACGGAGACGCCCTCCTTCAACCAATGTTGTAAATGTAAGAAACTGATGTATAACTATACTGTATACATTGCCCGCATTTGCGTTGGCAGGTATAACGATGTAATATTTATAAGCACCACTATTTTAGCAAAAGAAAGAGAAAGTCCAAAGAGCTCCCATATAACCTATTTCATACAGTTAACTTTGCTCCTTTGGTATTTTGTATCTTTTTTTCCCTTGTATTTTCTTCTATTTTTTTTCTTTTTTTTTTAAAGATTTACTAGATTGTTTGGTTCTACCAAAATGCTTTATTGCAACAGCTATTAATATGATTTTATCTTAGGAAAACCTGTGGAAGCAGTGATTTCTGTGTATGGAAAAAATATCTAATGGTTTTCTGTCACTATTACATTGTCTTTAGCCTAAGATGTTGCCTTCAAATATCTGTTAGTTTTCAGGAGAAACCAACTGAAACCATGTCAACCTTTTATTCTGTGTATGTTTGTTTACATAGGGAACAATGTTAATAGATGTTTGTACAGTGGGGATCTACAACAGGAAGACTATATTTTAAAATGAGGGTTTTTTTTAAGGAAATAAAAATGACCGTTTCATTTGTTAGTCATTCTTCATGCTTCTGCCCCTGTAGATTCTCACTGTATTCCCCTTGCTTGCTCATGCATATGTTGTAATTGAGGAAAAAAAAACAACCAAATATTCAATCCCGTTAGTAAATTGCCTGTTAGTGATTGTTTTCACCTGTGTAATATTTGGGTTGAGATGTTTCTTGGTGGACAAGTACTGTGGATGTCAGTAGTGAATGTTGGAACTAATTTTAATCAAGTGTAATTGGTTACAGGGCGCAAGTTGCAATGCGTAACTTTTGCTGATTTATTTAAGAATGCCTTGTTGCTTTGTATGCATTAACTCCTGGATGTAAAGATCATGTGTATATGTCCAATACAAGAGCCACAGTATTTGTAATGCAACATCTGCTTTGGGGTGGCCAAATGTAAACTAAAAAGCCTTAATTAAAGTGGTGCAATTTTGTATAACCTAGCATCTGTAGTTCAATAAATTGGATTGCCATGCAAGGGCTTGCAGTAAAGATGATCTGCCACTTGAATGTTTTGTGTATTGTTTTAACAGTGCTAGTAAATAAATATTGGTTTAACTTTTTTAAATGTAATGCTTGTGTGCATTCTGGAATGACCAACAGGCACTTCAGTATAAGTCAAGATCTTGCTGCTCATGAACAGGTAAGAGTGAGTCATCCTGTAAATAAAAGTTTGAAAACCTCTTCAGATTTAACCTTTCCATGGTTCATTTATCATGTCCTGAACAATTTCCAGTTACGCACAAAAATAATATAAATAGTAATGTTAAGATCTTAAGTGTTCCATTTTGCATTATAGAACTAATGTATTAATCTAGTATGTCACCACAGTGTTCCATAAGTATTTTATGGTGGGTAGCTGCATCAGCAGGCGTAGGCTGCTGATGCAGCTTATAAGGAACAAGTAACAGGTTTATTCCATACTGAAAAGAAAAGAAACGCAATGTTTCGGCTGTGGAGCATGTGTGGAGTGCTTACACCCAAAGAAGGCTCCACAGCTGAAACTTTGTGTTTCCTTTCTTCTCTTTTCAGCATGGACTAAACCTATGACTTGTTCCTTATAAGTATTTTATGTTTGCCATCTCATCTTGAACATGGTGTTTTTAGGTCAGAATGCAAAGACATGTGTCATGTACAAAATGTATTATGGTAAGCTTTATCTTGCCTTGCCTTAGTTCTGTATCAAATCCTTTTGATGTGGTTGTGTATATTTTATGGCAGTTCTAGCCAAGTCTTTTGTTTTATAATTTTGAACTAGAGGTATGAGGACTTTGAACATAAGGCCCAAAACCAGTATTATGTAAATGTTTTTTTCATTTTGATGTTTGTTGACTTAAGCCATCACTTAATTATCATTCATGTTTGATGGTTTTAAAGTCATGATTGCAAGTCATTATAAGTTCCTATTTTTAGTAGTTTTAAAACCTAGAAGTACGTGACTTACCATCACTGATCTTAGCATCAATCTGCTAAAAACGAAACTTCTGGGTTTGTCTGCGAGTATGTTTTTGATGCCTCTGTCCTTTCTCACTCCAACTACATTCTTTCCTTTGACTCAGTTATTCTTTGTAAAAATATTAAAACGAAGTACGGAATAACAAATGGTTTACTATCTTTCTGTTAACAACAGAAGAGCAAAATAATTCCTTTTAATTTACATTTATTTCAGAGGTAATTTAACTTTATAGTCACACAAACATGTTACATTTTGTTTCCAAGATTGACTAAACTGGCACTGACTCATCCAATGTCATCCATGTAAAAACAGGCAACAGATTTAGATTTTAAGAAACAAAAGTTAGAATTGAAATAAGACCATTCAGCCCATCTAGACAATCTGGTTGCTAGTAGCTAATTGATCCAAAGATCTCATTCACCTTTTACTAAAGATGGAGCATCCTTATTTAATAATAATAATAATTGCTTACACTTATATAGCACTTTTCTGGACACTCCACTCAAAGCGCTTGACAGGTAATGGGGACTCCTGTCCACCACCACCAATGTGCAGCATCCACCTGGATGATGCGACGGCAGCCATAGTGCGCCCGAACGCTCACCACACATCAGCTATCAGTGGGGAGGAGAGCAGAGTAATGAAGCCAATTCATAGAGGGGGATTATTAGGAGGCCATGATTGGTAAGGGCCAATGGGAACTTTGGCCAGGACGCTGGGGTTACACCCCTACTCTTTTCGAGAAACGCCCTGGGATTTTTAATGACCACAGAGAGTCAGGACCTCGGTTTTATGTCTCTTCCAAAGGACAGTGCCTGTTTACAGTATAGTGTCCCCGTCACTATACATGGACCGCAGGGTGAGCGCCCCCTGCTGCCACCACTAACACCTCTTCCAGCAGCAACCTTAGTTTCACAAAGTGTTGTGGGAAGTCTGGATACAGTTCTTCTATCCACAGCCTAGTTCTTATTCCAAATACACACATTTTCTTGAATGCCTGTTACTTATAATTTCAGAATCTGTTTCAGAACTCTTCTGAACATATTTAATATTGGGGTGGAATACCTTCAAGGGACATCTGATTGCTGCTTCAGGGGGTGGGGGTCAGTAGGTGGCACACTTTCCTCTAGACCAGTATTGGGACACTATGTAATGCTGTAAGGTACTGTGGACATTAAACTGATGTCTTGACTAGTCATTGAAGAATCCGTGGCAGAGCTTGTCAGAAAAGGAGTGTAAACCCTTCTGTCTTGGCACCCTGAACTTGCACAGACAGCCTCCCTAAAGTTCCCCTGTAATTCAAATGGTGAATCACTTTCTCTCTTCTTCAAATGATCTGTGTGGTGGAACTGCCGTCTGTCAAGTAGGTGGGAGATGCACTTTGGTGCTGGATGTAGGGACCCCTCCTATGTTTGAAATATGCTATACAGTATATGAAAAGGGCTTGTGTGATGACCCATCTTTTCTTAATCTACACTGCTTAATAGCTAGAATCCTATTGCTGTATAGATCACCTAGTTCAGTTTTAGTTTCCATACCCATACATATAACAGAAGTATGACTTATTGGTCTATAATTATTCAGCTCAGTTTAGTCACCTTGTTAAGGATGACAGGATGGGCCTTGTGAGCAATTTTCCAGTCAGTGGGTATTGCCCCTTTCCTCTGTGGCTGTTGGAGGAGTTACCAGCCTGTGAGTCACATCTCTCATTTCAAAAGTACAATTTATCGAATACATTCAGGCCCCAGAGATTTTAAGTACTGCTTACACTCTCTTCTTGTGAATACCATTTAACATGCGACTTCCTTTGCTCAGCCTGAGGCATGAGGTCAAATTCTTCCTCACTGAATACCTGAGTGAAACATTTGTTTAATTAGATGAGTCATTTCCCTTCAGTGTCTAATTGGTGTCCATTTCACCTTGTGAGGAACTTTCCTTTTTCCTTGACTGTTCTGGTGCTGTTAAAATACAGTGAATGACCGTTTTAATTTATTAACCTCCTCTTGGTTATATTTGTATTGAGATGTGATTCAAAAGGAATCCGATCGCATGACTTGTGTGAGCTCAGACGTGTCTGAAACTCGGTTCCAATGGGGATCTGCTCTTCCCGTGCTGAGCAAGCGCTCCTCGACGACTCAGCGGGTGGCTTTCTTTAGTGTCTCCGGGTGTTGTAGTGCCCCCAACTGGCAGTTCTGTCATTCAGCCTTTGGGAGGAGCCAGTCGCCTGTTTTCAATGCTAGCTTTATCGTCCCATTTGGGGAAATTCATTTTACTGCACATATACCCCACCCATCTACTCCCACCACCACCGTGGTAACGGATAAGGCGCACTTGGGAAAAATATCGAAGATATTAAATATACATGAAGCCTACTTCAACCCCTCGCCAAATATTCCGACTCTAGTCCTGAAAGTTGTGTATTGGTATGGAAACACGTTTCTTTCAATTTATATCATTTGGAACATTTCCAGTGAGTAGAGTATTTCCACCAAGAATTACTTTAGAAAGCACGAATTCCCTAATACATAATGTTTTAGATTGATTTAATTTATGCTGAAATGAAATTAAAGCTTATTTATATGTAAAAAAAAACAGCCGTGAAATGTAGTTGGATGCTATTGCAGTCAATTACACCATCTGGATCTACACCGAATGATTTACGTAAATTGGTGTCTTACTTTTTTCCTCATTATTTTCTCGATGGGGGGTCTATTTTTAGTTCTATTCAATTATTTTAATCACAAACCACCCCTCTGTTGATTGGTATCTTATTCTGCACCTATAAAATTACTTTTCTTAACGCTCTTTAATCTTTCTTTGCATCTCGGAATGCGTAAGGTAAACAAAATTGGACTGCAAAAATGCAAAACGTACTCAGCGTTCCTCAAAGAGGAACACTCTTTGATTTGTCTAGTAATCCCTTTACCGAAGGCTGCTACCATAAAAATATGTGAAACTCAGCCGAAAATCAAATACACCCAGCACTGCTGTGGCGTGTGGCTTGGATGTTTGGTAATAAGGGACTGCGAACTATGCATATGTCCATTTCTGCTTTACTCGATACTTCGTGTAGCTTATTCCTAGGTATTACCCTTCCCGATCTCATTCCTCTGGCAATGCTGGAGTCGCCAAATGAATCTAATTGAAAAAATTCTTAATCAGTCTGAATCCTCTTAAGAACACGGAGCTGACAAATCAATTCATTAAACAGTCTGCAACTGTGTGCTGGAGCCTGCATAGCTGGCAGACAGCAGATGTGTCTCTTCAGACGAGATGGAGAGCCTGTTGCTGTGTATCGGTCCCAAAGACGAGCTGAGCTGGGCTGGGTGTTACTCCCCCTCTAAACAGAGAGCAAAAAGGCCGCTAAAGCATGTCTGGACACTTCTTGTGCAACGTGACATCCTGAAATAGGTTTTGCTCGTAGGAGTCGTGTTCTATTTTGAGTTGGAAGAATAAAGGGTTGCGTCTGGGTTATTTTGTTTTGTTTTTAAACTAGGACAATAGCCTTGTTCAGAAAAGTGCCCACAAAGAGTGACATACTGTATTAACCTTTTCTACTAAACAGTGGTACACGCTTATAAACATTATTACATTCATGCAGCCATTCAGTGTATCGTTTACCATCGCGTTCACCATCACATTTCAAGATAAACTTATGCAAGTTTACAGAATAAATATTTTGTGGAGGAAAAGTTGAAAAGCAGCATTTCAGTGTAGCCTAAATATTTATTTTCTGAAGAAATGTTCTCAAAACTGCCATTACAGAAGTTTAAAAAGATTCCCTCTCCCCCCTCCCCCCATCCATTATTAGCCAAATGGAAATGTCAAAATGGATTGGTACCTTCCTAGAGGGGGAATGACAAGTGCACAACAAGACAATTTTGGACATGTTAGTGTTAAACGTAGTGTTAATGCGTGCGCAGCTATAGGCTTAGGAGCTGCGAAGGAACGAGTCCGTGCTGAAAAGGTTAAAAAAAAAGCACAGAACTCCCGAAATGTCACAGGAAGACTCCACACCTGAAACATTGAGTTTTTCTTCTCTATTTTCACTTTACAGAGCTTTAATGAATTCTGTTTGTTTTTGTGTGTGTGTGTGTTATTTATTAGATTGTCTTCGTTAGCCTCTACATGCAACGTTGTGCCTGCCTAGTTGTAGAGCTGGCTTCGTCTACAGAAGTTTCACATTACTTCTTTCTACCCACCCTTTTCATACAATGACTAAACCCCATGTGTGTGTCAGAGGACAACATGACAGCGTGGTGCATGGACTTCATGCAGTTTGCCAGCACAAATGTGTTTCTTAGAAATAACTCTGCATACCGTTCGTGCCTATTGTGACAATAGGAACACTTGAATCTCATGCTTTTCTGCACTGAAGTCTAACAGAAAACTACACCTTCGGATGAGACATAAAACCAATGTCCTGACTCTCTGTGGTCATTAAAAATCCCAGGGCGTTCCTCGAAAAGCCTAGGGGTGTACCCCGGCGTCCTGGCCAATTTTCCCATTGGCCCTTACCAATCATGGCCTCCTAATAACATCTATGAATTGGCTTCATTACTCTGCTCTTCTCCTCACTCTGCTCTCCTCCCCACTGATAGCTGATGTGTGGTGAGCGTTCTGGCGCACTCTGGCTGCCGTCGTATCATCCAGGTGGGGCTGCCATTGGTGGTGGTGGAGGGGAGTCCCCATTACCTGTAAAGCGCTTTGAGTGGAGTGTCCTGAAAAGTGCTATATAAGTGTAAGCAATTATTATTATTATTATTATTATTATTATTATTATTATTATTATTATTATTATTATTATTATTATTATTATTATTATTATTATTACACATTAAAGCACTGTGGCCAAAAGACAGCACTTCAAGGGCAATCGTGTAACTTGTGTGCGTGCTGACTTGCCACGAGCAATGATTTGAAGGCTACAGCTGTCCTGAAAGGGGTCTAGTAAATTGTAACAGAAGGCCGCTGTGAATCTCTACAGTAGGACCCAATGTCTACTGTATTCTGAATCAGACACCCACCTCTGTCCTTAAACCAAGAACAGGATTTTCTTCTTTCTCCCAGCGCTTCTGGATCTTTTTTAACATTTGTTGATCACCGAATAGTAACCTAATTATAAGACGAAGTAACTTAGATTTTGACCATGAAGTCTGGATGTAGTCTACATGCCGTACAAATTGTAAAAAGCTTCCTGGGACATTCCCTAAGTCGGTTATTGCTTGATATGAAAGGTGCAGAATACGGTTTCTTGAATTTATCACCATTTGGTGCGAACCCTCGAAAAGAAGTTTAGCAATTTGAGCTGGAAAAAAATAATAAACCGTATTTGTATTGTGAATTATTTTTTATTCATATGTTTTAAACAGTTCATCACTATCGGGGAAAGAGTCCTACTGGTCCAAAAAACTCATTACACTTTCTCATTAAATACTTTTATTAGTTAATTAATCTTAAAACTTATCACTAAAGACTTAAATAATTTAATTTTGGGATAAGGTTTCTGGGTCTTTATTATTACTGTCACTATTACTCATTTTGTAAGTATAATGTAAGAAATTACTTTTTTTTACTGAGCCCCTCAACGACACTAGAGGAGCGAAAATGGATGGGTAGTAGTTCGTGTTTCAACTACTAGGTGGCGCTCTGATGTCTGCAGGCCTAGCGGACTCCTCGGTGTACCCTCTTTACCACAACTGACGAGGCATCCTACACGCTCTCCGATTTCACCGATCGGCCAGCCCACCGGTAAAATATTCAGACAGCAACTTTTTTCGAGATATTCCGTGTTGTTGTGACCATAGAGGACGAAAAGTAAAGATGGTTCTATAAATCCATCCTTTCTTAAGTTAAGAAGGAAGACCTGGTCTTGAGGGTAAACCGTTCTTGAGTTAGAAATCGACTACTTCTGGACTCGACAGAAGTCCCCTGGCCGAGCGGGAAGAAGGAGTGGGAAGTCGCTCTGTCCACTACTGACTATTCCGATATAAATGCTGCAGCGATGGAGTGGTAAGATGTTGCATATTCTCTTCTTCCCGACCTAGTTGTGGCACGTTTTTAATGGTTATTATACCCGTGTTCTGCACTGTACCGTAGCAGTGTGGAGACATGTGGCATGCCAGTTTTGGAGGGTAGGCCGCGGGGTACAACACTAGTGAAACACATCTCACCTGTTACAGTGGCCTGTGGGACGGGTACCCGACGTTGATTTGTGAACATTTGTGATGTACATGAGTGGAAATGGATTCGATACTCGACCCTCCAGGCGCCCGTAATATGAACACATTGAACTGAACGGTTATTTTTTCATTTTGAGATCGATATATTGGGCTCTTTATTTAAGGATGTAGGCAGAGTTAATTCGAAGAATGAACATTATATGAAGGTATTTAGCAATTCCACTATATAATGCGTTTAACGGCACATCAGCTTTTTACTTTGCTGTTGGAAAGTAGCAGACCGAGAACGCCTGGACAAAATATGTCTAGGGAGTTCAGGGTTACTACTGTCAATGTACAGTATGTGGGGTTATGGAAACGACAGTTGAAAGCAGAGGATCCTCCATATGGCAGAAAAAGGTTAGGGAATAGTCGGCATGGATTGGAAAAGGGTAGTTCTCGCTTAACAAACACACTTGCTAGAGTTCTCCGAACACGCAAGAGCACCGGCGGCAGATTAACGCGATAAAGTTAATTATAAAAGGTTAATTCTAACATTGTAGGTGATAAGTATTCAAATACATGTTTGTTTTATTATTAGGAGTTGCAATTTAAAGGGTAGTGAATAGAAAACATGGGTAAGGGATGAATGCTCTAACTGTTGTGATGTAATTAGTGGTGTGCCATGGGACATGGGACTTGTGCTCTACCGGATTTCTATCAGTGATCTAGATTCTGGCGTGGAGGACAATCGAGTTCATATGATGCTACCAGTTTATGAGGATGAACAAACACTATGAAAGCAGCCAAGTAAATTCAAGATTTAGAATTCCAGACTGGGCAAACACCTCACCTGCCAGATGACATTTAATCTAGACAGAGCGTTACGTGCGGATTGTAGAACTAGCACGAAGTACAAAACGGGAAACACAAATTTAGAAATAATTGGGTGCTTATGGTAGCATCTTTTTATTTCTTTATAATGTGTGAAAGCAATCCAAAAATCAAAGAGGTTATATAGTTAAGTGCAGAATTTAAATCAGGGATCTTAATTTTACAGAGCACAAATAAGAGCTCATTTTAGAACAGCACTCAGTTTTTGTTCAGAAAATAGCTATATTCTGGGAGTACAGTCCTGGTATTAATGTCCTCTTCTGACATGCTAAACAAACGAAATCTTTTTAGTCTTGAACAGAAAAGATTACGACGGGACCTGATTGAGATATTCCGAATCCCCTGAGGTACAGCCACAGTCAGCCTTGTGGGCCTCTTCAGAATAAGTCCTGAAATGAATCAATGGGCACAACGTAAGGGGAAAACAGGAGACACTTCTGTACGCCGAGGGTTGTGGGAGCCTGGAACATACTGTAAAGCTGATCCCTGCTGTGGCTTCTGCCCAGACAGCAGGATGATCCTCTGATCAGTTAGTTACTAGCTACCAGATGTGCTGGATGGGCTCAATGACCTTCCCTTGTTGGCCGGCTTAATGTCCTTATGTCATTTGTCACACCCCTTCCTTGTCCCCAGCGAAGACCCTCCTCCCCGAGCTGCGGTGTTGGAAGTAAACTAGCAATAACTTGCTCTTAATGGCGGGAGATGCAGTTCTGTTCTTGCCTACCGTTACCCACAGCAAGATAAAACACCATAGCTCTTTTTCTTTAAAAAGACACCTGACAGCATGCGGTTGGAAATGGACATGTTGCCTAAGGGGATCTGCCGCCAGGGGTTCAGGGAGAGCGAGGGGGGCTGACATTTCTGTCTGTCTCAGGGGCTGCAATGACCTGATGTCGCCGGTGGTCCGGGAGTTGGAGGTGACGCGCGCGGCCCGCCGGAGGAGCCTGAAGAAGAAGGTGGCCTGTATCCTTTCCCTGTGTCCCCCGGCCCCCTGTCCTGCAGCTGGCGGGAAACGCGCAGCGTGGGCCCGGGGAGACAGCCGATAAACACCCTGATGCTGCCTTTTCCTGCTGGACCCTAGAGTGGAGGATACAGGCAGAGTCAGCAGTGTGCTGTCTCCAGCTTGTTTTGTGACGTCCTGCGTGAGAATAAAAAATGCAATGGATAGCTGTGTGAATCCAAGATAGTTCATGGTCTGCATGATGGGAGAACTTGTTAGTGAGCGGAAAATAGGATCACGAAGGGAGAGGAAGCATAGTTCGGACCCGTGTGCTCGTTCTGCACAAGCGTCCTGCGTCGACTTGTCAGATTTGTTTGTCTGGGACGCCAAAATAGGAGCAGCAGAGAATGATGTCAAATCAGTAAGGGGGTACCAAAGGACTTAGACCAGGGGTGCCCAACCTCTTTTAATGTAAGATCTACTTTTTCGTTTGCCAGTCCAGCGCGATCTACCAGTGTGAATTTGAAGCTCTGATATAGGAAAAACAGACTGTGGGCACATCAGTACAATAACGATACCCATCGCTAAAATGGCAGCCAACAAAAGCAAGTGACTCACGCTACAGTGAACAAGTAATGTTCCCCATTTTGGGGGGAAAAAAAATCTCCTAACTTAATGAGAGCATTGGCGCTGAGAAGCTTTCTTGAGAACCCTTGTACTTTTTTTTTGGAACGTGTTGACACTGCTGATCATGTCGATGACATTTTTATTTTGTCCCTGCAGCTCGACGTTCAGCTCATTCAGCAGTTCAGTCAAGTCGGAGCTCCTATAGCCTTTTTCTCCCACTGGCAGCCAGCACTCAGGGAAGAGACTTTTACAACCCATTCGACAAGGGTTAAACAGACACAAGGGCAGTCAAATGAATGACATTCTGTGCACAGATCTGAATAAATTTGTAGGCTATCAAAAAAAGTAAATAGTCAAATAGCCCATTTATTATTTGCCAGATATTCTTGCGATCGATCGACTGGTTGGGGCACCCCTGACTTAGACAGATGCCTGACTTGGAATTTAAGGTAAGTGGTTTCGGAGTGCTAGGTGGTGATGGCAGGATTGTACATTTTCAGTGCAGGGTGAGAGGTAGCGAAAATAATTGAGGTATTAATGAGGGAGCAGTAGAAATCGCTTATGTGGAAGTGTGTAGACTTTGAGGGAAATCCTAAGGATTTGCCGTATATTGGTCGATAACTCTTAAAGACCTTTTGTACTACACTGGAAGGCTCTGCACTGGGTTGGAAGACGCCTACGGTGGTCGGGAATGGAGCTCAAGGGTCTGCAGCTCTGTGCGGCACTGACGGCCAGGGGAAGTGGAGTGGCAGGGTCCGCTGCCTGCCCTCTTCTTGGCCGCGCTCCTGCGAGCTGTGGGACGTCCTGCAGGGACGACGACGCAGGGTTCCACAGCTGTGCAGGGCCGGCCCTCAGCCCAGACTGGGTTTTCCTTGACTCGGGATTCCAGTTCCCTCTCCCAGCAGCGAGAGCCCCAGCGCTGCCGCCATGGTCACCACCACCCCTGCCAGGTCCCTCCTGCGCACGCCAGGCTCCCTCCTCAAGAGATCCTGTAAGTCCCTCGAGCCTCCACACTCTCCTCCGTCCAGAATGGTGACATCAATCGTGTGCGTCTGGAGTAGGGAGACGATGCTCTGCTCGCTGCCTACTTGCCCAAGTTCATATAAAAAAAAAAAATAATATAAGGTTTTATTTGACGTTGAAAGCTAAACTAAATACTAAGCAGGAGAGGCATAGGAAACATAAGGAAACTCTAGTGTCTGTTTCAGGCCATTTAAATTCTGAAGCATGATCAAATTTAAAAGGACATCGTCCTCAAATATCTGCACTTTTCTTCTCGAAGTTGAAAGGGACTCTGGGTCGTCAGTAGCAAATACATCCCACACTCAAGCCCCAGATGTCTGAGACAGTGTTCTGCCTCTTCTCCGTGTCTCCAGCCTGTGTGTGTCTTCTTATTCTGAAGAGTAACGGGGCTGCTAGGATGGAACTTCTACCGTTTTAAGCATCGTTAGTCTGAAACGGCCCCGCCATTCAACGACAATAACACCAGTCCTGTTTGTGCAGTCACTCCCAGGAGTGCTTTGAGGAATCCAGACGTGTCCGCCATCTTGGGAACCGGGGGGAGATCCCCTCGTTACATCCAGACGCCGAGTCGCCTCAGCAGCTTCGCGGGGGTAAGGAGACACCGTTACTTTTCGTTTTGGACAAAGGGTCTTAGTTCTTAGTAATTCAGCTTCTGTTGCTTCCTGCCAAACAGACCCAGGGTACCTTTGAAAGCAGTTAAAGGAAAACTTTTCTGCTTTTTTAAAAATGTTTCCCCCACATGCTAGTTATTGTTTTTTTCTTGTCCATAAACAAGTAATGACTCGGTTGAAAAGGTGCACGCTTGCACATTAAGTGGTTCGCTTTTAAGTTTTGAAGGAGATAAAGAAAAAAGGAGGACTTGGGAAAGCTGTGATGCCCTGCAAAGAGAAGGTGAAAACTGCCTAGAAAAAACGTCATTCCTATGACGCTCCATCCAGTGGGCGTCATAGTTACATGTCCAGTTACTGACCTGGAAGCAGAAGCTGTGAAAAGGTGTCCTCATAGCTCTCTCTCTTTTAAAACGCAGAACCTGGACGACAGCGACTGGACCAACACGCTGTACGTGTCCCCCCAGCAGACCGCCACAGGAGAGGTGAGCTTCACAGAGGACGTCACCATGAGTGCTGTCCTGCTGAAGGAAGAAGACCCTGGAGAGGCAGGTGAGGACAGCAGGGATTATCCAGGATGATTAGAACATTAGGAGGACTGTTTGCTCAGCTGTGTTTTGAAAACTCCATGTCCATCCACTGTTTATGTCCCTGATGGTTAGCATATGAGGACATGGTCCACCCCTGCATGAAAGTGTCTAGTGTTCTCCAGGGAGCAGGTCAGCCATGATCTCAGCTGTAAGCGTGGCAGGTTTCTTCTGCTCCGTGGCACAGATGTGTTGAGATGAGCCCAGCCATCTTTAGAACCTCTCTGTGAACATGGGATTACAGGGTGTACTGGATTGAAGACACCCCACACCCCTGAGACAAGGAAGAATCAACTCTGAGCTGTCAAACTGTCTCCCTGCCACCCCTGTGGCAGGTGTGTGCAGCTTTGATCTCAGAAAGTCGCAGGTTCCTGTTAGTTTTAACACCATCCAAGCTCTTACCTGTAGTTGTGGTTTGTTGGATGGAATGAATCTTTTTATCCTGCACCTCCTAAACATTTCCATGCTCATAGATACAGTTGCTGTATCTACAGAGTGCTGTTTACCCACTAGTGCTATATCTTTAAAGCTAGACTTTATGGTGTGATGCTGGTCTAAAGTTGGACTGACACGCTTTTATAAACATAGCCTTGTGTTCTCCTTAGTGCTGAACTGTGTCTCTCTGCACTGAGCAGTGAGGGAGGCATGCAATAGTAAGTAATGGGAAGGGTTCAACACTGAAGTACAATTTTGCCATGTGCAAAAGTTATTTTTTAAATTGCTGCTAAAGTGCTATCAATGACAAAATTGTATTGCGATCACTACTTTTTCTTTGTATTGGAATAAGGCACTTGCTTCTAAAAAGTCACTCTTAGATTTGTGTAGAGCAGTTAACCTGTCACAGTTTTTCTCTTTCAATTATTAGTCAGCGGGTCAGCGTATTCTTTTGTTCTGAAATCTGAAAATCTTTCTCAGCAATTAATGTCTTATCTTTGAAAACTGCCTCCTGGTTTTATTCAAATGCTGACATTGTGATTGGTAATAAAGCAGGGTATTACGCCATTTTTTCTACAATTCCTCCTATTGCCACCTTTGGAAGTATTGTCTTTTTTTTATCTCTGTCTCACACAGCGTCTATGAGCCTGTTCCCTGACTTCCTGCAGTCGTATCTGAGGCACTCATCCAGTGCCATCTTTGACCTGCTGGAGGAGTATGAGGCCATCTGCGGAGAGCAGGTACGTCCATCCGTCTAGGATCAGGGAGTCTTTTATTCCTAGAAGGGGAAGTAGGAAGACCCAGCCCAGCCTTGACAGTGCGCCAGTCCACCTCTGGGCTCACACACACGCCGGCGCAATTTAGGGATGTCAGTGAACATAGCCAGCTGCTGTTTCTGGGGGGTGGGAGGGAACCGGCGCACCTGGGTGAAAACCCTTGGTTGACTTGGGTCAGGCAGGGAGATGCCACATAGTTGCACTGCAATCTGGGTTTGAACCCTGAACTCGAGACAATTTGGAGGCTGACATACCTCCATGCAGAAGATTCCCAAACGATGCCAAAGCTCAGTGAATATACTTGTAGCAACATGGAAAGCAAAACAAACGACTCAGTTTGATTTCAACACAACCCCCAGACTCAAGTGTTCTGGTAAAGTCATCAGTGTCACTAGTCGGAGTCCATTGGTGCCCTTTAAAACTACACAACATGCTGCCCATCTGGTTAGTCCTTCTTCTTCAGACGTCCTGCTTCAGAATTCATTGCAGGCTGTGTGCTGCAGTCTCGGGTGACGTCCCCATTAGGTGCTGTGTAACATTCTCGCTGTGCACAATATATGAGGACCTAAAATGTTGAGATCTACTTTTC
Source organism: Lepisosteus platostomus (assembly GCF_059453375.1). NCBI lineage: Eukaryota > Metazoa > Chordata > Actinopteri > Semionotiformes > Lepisosteidae > Lepisosteus > Lepisosteus platostomus. The sequence goes on along the minus strand of NC_142619.1, from coordinate 28,584,276 downwards.
TTGTTTTAAAAAACTGCCAAATAACTAAGCTCTGGAAATGATTTACCCTATTAAGTAATTTAACTACTGTTAATACAAACTAATATTTCTGTTCCCTTTTCTATTATTTATTGACTTAGTGACTGTAGATAACGCATCTTATAGTTGTTTCTTTGAAGGAAAATGTCAAGTGCAGCAACTGACCAAGATCAGTAACAGCAGCGTTCCCCATCTCCGCTGGGACTTGCGCTCTGTTAGCGTGATGGGTCACCCTAAAACCACCTGAGTGTTATTTGTGAATTATATACACTTGCAATTTCTTGCAGCTCTGCTCCTGGAGGGCTCAGGTAGCTCCTTGGCTTAATTTAACAATTTAAGTTGATCGTACATAAGCTGTTCTAGGTTGGTTTAGTGTCAAACTCTCAAACCTGCGGGACAGGAGCTCTCCAGGAGCAGGGCTGGAGACTCCTGGGTGAGTAACGCTGAGAGTGTTGGAGAGTCCGGGGACGAGCTGTGAAGTCGGAGAGAGGACAGTGCCCGGCTGCTGTGTTGAGCCCAGTGTGGCCGGGAGGGGAGGTGCTAACAGCTGGGGGCTCTCTCCAGGTGCGCATGCTGCAGAAGATCGTCCTGAGAGCCGCACCGGGGCAGAACAAGTTTTCCAAGACGGCCAGCATGCTGTGGCTGCTGCAGCAGGAGATGGTGACCTGGCGCCTGTTAACCTCGCTCTACAGGTAGGCCTGTTTGGAGAAGAAAGCCAGCAATGGCTTCAGAGGTTTTTTGGGCTGGTAATGTTTTCGCATACACTGGCACTCAATTTAATCATTATCCAAAGCAGAAGATTGTCCTTGACGATGTTTATGTAATTGATGCTCTTTTTGGCTGTTTTTTCCATAAGCTATGGGTACCGTTAGTAGTTTCTTTAGATCTGTTAGTGACAAGTCCTCAGTGATTTTTTTTTGTCCTGTCTCTATATTTATCCGTGCCAGGCAGTAGCTAATTTTTAACACTGCCTGCCAAGGGTTAACAATAATCACTGGGGAGCTGGGTGTAAAAACTGGTTATGGTCACTCACAGCAGCAGCGTTTGGCTTTAAGAACTACAATTCCCATAAAACACACTGGGCAACTTCCTGACAGCGTCTACGTCACAGTCCCTATGCTTCCTGGCTGTGGTGACGTCTAGCTGGTCCCTCCAGTTCTGGCAGCTTCATAGATAGTCGGTGGCAGATGCAGGAGGAACTCGCATGGTGTCTCTTTGTAAAAGTCTAAAAAATGAGAAAAAAACATGGGAGAGTTTCCAGATGTATTTACAGGCTGGGAGTACTGCAAGATGCTAGCAAGGGTCCCACCACTCACCTTGTACATTCCCCCCATTTAAAACGTTTACATGTACTACAACACCTCTAAGCACGGCAAAACTTATTTTTTTACATCACAATTACAATGTACTTAAGTCACAGCAAACATACACCTTTAACCTATCAGCTTAGCACATCTAGCTAACAGTTCAGTGTTTGTCTCTGACACCGCACAGCCCCTTAATACACCTTTTACATAGTTGAAACAAAAATAAACACTTAAACCTTTAAAAATGAGACAGTGACACTGCTAAACATAAAACTATAGGCATTTAAAAGTCCTATTATTTCAGGTTTACTGGTCTTACTTCAGAAATTAGAAAAAATCATGGGAAGGTTTCCAGAAGTACTCACAGGTCAGGAGCACTGCAAGCTGCAGGATCTCACAGCTCGCCTGAACATGGGCCTTATTCCTGACTCCTGTGCCATCGAATCATCACATGCTTACACATCCATCTGACGATACTTTAAGTGCACAGAATTACCTGTGCAAAGTTAGGAGCAGGAGACATTTCAGTGACTTAGAAAGAGGGGGACTATTGGCGTTTGACAGAACTTTAGTGACCGAAGCAGCTCAGCTTGCTGATGATTCAAGAGCAGCGGCGTCTAAGGAACTCCCAGGGAAAGGGCACACTCTAGGATCCTGGTATCTGTATGTTAATTCAAAGTAAAACACAAGTCGAGCATCTGCAGAGTCACAGACTGCAAATGTCAAGCTGGGACGCGAGCATCCCGTTTCATCCAAAACTGTCCACTGAGAACTTCATAGAGTGGGATGCCATCGTTGGCTGGCAGTACACATATCCTAGACTCGGGCAAACTTTACACCCCAGTGCATACAAGCCTCACTGACGGCACATGGTGGCTAAATGACGTCTTAATTAATTTGACATTGCTGTTTCCATTTTTTCTCCACTCCCTGCACTACTATGATACATTTAGTCATGTGATACTGCTTCAGCTTGTTTATGTCAAGGAGCTGAAGCTGGTCAGTGTGCGATTAGCTGAAGGCTACGTCCTTGGCCTTTGCTGTTTGCCCTCAGATTGAGTACCTCTGAAGGCCAACAGTGTTTGACTCAGCAGCTGCCTCCAATGTACTGTCTTTTGCCTCCTTCTTCAGGGACAGAATCCAGTCGGCTCTGGAGGATGATATCATGATTGATGTTTCTGTAAGTGGAACTCAAGTGAATTTGTACTTTTGTGTGACTTCTGCAACTAGGAGAGGATGGAGTTTCCAAAGCCACGTCGCCAGCGCTCAAAATTACTGTTTCCTGCTTATTGGAAATTTGTGTTAAGTTTAATTGTCTAGATGTTTAGCTAATGTTTTAACTTTAAAAAGATCCTTTCTCATGAGCAAAGCTTCGACTTAGTGTATTGTGGCCAAGCAAAATCTCACAGACTAAATCCCTTTTAAGATGCGCAGACAATCTGTTATGATAACCCTTGCTTAGGTCTGTGAAGTCATCTGTCCAGTCATTTTGTCTCGACCCTGAAGATATGAAAAAGACTTCTTAAAGTCAACTAATGAGAGGAGTTGACGGGAATCTGTGTTTAGTGATTTCCCTCCTTTTCAACTGTTAACACACTACCTGATGCTGCTCCTTAAAGAGCCGTTACCAGCATAATACCTTCAGTTTCTCCTGCCTTCTTTCAGTGTGACGTGAGATGAAAGTAACAGGCTGCTCTTTGTGGATACTGTAATAACAGCCAACCTGTCATTTTAAATGGAGCCACAGGATGATAATTAGTTTATTGGTGATGTGTTAAAAAATGCTTACTCTCAAAATGCACACACATGGGTGTGATGAGTGTGTTTGCAAAGGGCCTCACAGTGCCGGGTGGTGGCTGGGTGTTTGGTAGCAGTTTTGGGAACTTGCCTAAGAAAAGTGTTTCTGGTACAACCTGCAAGATATCTAAAATAAAGCCTCCTGCACTGTCTAGTATCGCTTTTGTGTGTTCCGATCCCTGTTGTCACCTTATTAAAGAGTGGGGTCTCTCGCCCCCCATCTGTGTGCATGTGTTTTGTTCCAGGCTCCGAACGAGAGTGAGAAGCTGCTCATGGAACATCTGTTTCAGAGGGATTCTATGGTGCGCCAGAGCCAGGTACTGGTCCTCCTGTGTCCCTGGGTTGACACAGTTCTCACTGAAATGAGCGGCGCTTTTGATTCATCAGTGCCTTGGTAAAAGAACCGCTGATGATTACAGAATGTGAGCAAGATCCTTCTAAAAGTTCAGCTCTGTAAAGCGTACAGCATGGGGCAGAAATAGGACAGCATTATTCCTGATTCCACCCAACAGCACAAACAGTTCTGCCTGTGCTCCTGTCCTTGTCCCCAGAATAAGATATTTTTTGTCTCTGTGCTTGAGGTCATGGGAGAGGACACATGGAACCTCTCATTAACCGGGTCATAATATTGGCTTCTGTCCCAGATGTTTGTGCACAGTTCCAATGTGTGAGAAACTATGTGTGATAGAATTTGAGAGTTTGTGATAGCTGGTTGTTTTGTAGCTTGATGTGTTCTTCACTATTATGTGGAAATTCTGGCATTGGTCATTTATACAGTCATGGATGAAGCCTGTCTGTCATATCCCGGGGAAATGTATGATTTTTGTACGTTTTTATTTCTAGCTTGTCGTGGACTGGCTGGAGAGTATCGCCAAAGATGAAATAGGGGATTTTTCCGATAACATAGAGTTCTACGCAAAATCAGTATATTGGTAAGCGACGCTTGCGTTCATTTTCATCACGCGGTGTCTCACACTGCCTAAGAGCCGAATCCTATTGAGTAGCTCAATCCGTGTGTTTAGTGACGTTCTTGTTGAGGGATGAATTGAAATTTTCCCATATCACTGAGTGTATTTTAAAATGTGTAGCAAGAACATTTTTGTGTTCCTAAACAGGATGTTTCCAGGACACTGGAGAATGTTGTTCAAAGATTAGAAGGTTTGTTCTTTTTTGAACTCGTAGCCCAGTCTATGCATCTGCACTGTCAGCGGACTGGAATCTGCAGCTTTTGGTTCTCTGATTCCTCCCTTGAGCCCTTGAGTGAGTGGCGGTGCTAGTATTCAGCTCACGATGTGTTGACCGTGGAAAGGGCCTTGAATGATTTGATTTATTTTGGTAACAGTGGACATCGTGAAACACACAAGTGGTATCTGTGTCCCTGTCTCCCAGGGAGAATACCTTGCACACGCTGAAGCTGAGGAGGACAACAGCCAACACTGGGTTCAGCCGACCCCTGGTTACCGAGCTGGTGAGGCCCATTGTGGACAGAGAGGGGTCTCTGTGAGCCTTCAGGCTGTCCGGGAGGAGGAAGATCAGAGAACTCCCCCCCCCCCCGAAAGAGCGCTGACTAAGCCCGCAAAAGACCGGAAAGGGCTCTGGTGGCTAGCATTGAGCGCCGAGCAAACCCTGGAACGGGCCAATCCTCTCTGTTGTATGCTGATTTAACATCATTGCGCCATGTGTGAGAGAGGAATCGATTGCTGTTTTCGGCTAAGTTTTGTTTTTTTATGAAGAGATATCAAGATCAGTTTTTTGACTTCTCATAAAATTTCAGTCCACCTGAATATTTTCAAATGTTGGCACATTTCTCTACCGTAAATGTTAAATTGCACACTTCTTTTTTGCTAAGCTGCGCAAATGAAACATGACAATTTATCAACGTTGTTTTTACATACTATTTACCTGAGCAAAGTTACGTTCGCTTTAATATAGCCTCTTTGCTCATTTTGGCATTTGAGTTGGCCTGGTTTCTCCGACCTGCTTGCCGGAGTCGTTGCCTGAGTGTGCCATTACTCAGTAGCCCAGCACTGATCTTACGACAGAGGGGCATGGGCTGGAAGAGGACGACGGTAGTTTTTCTTACTGTTGTGTGTCTCAAGGACCCAGATGCCCCACTGAGACAGAAGAGGCCCCTGGCGGACCTTGACCGCGAAGACGACGCCAGGCTGCTGAAGTACCTCTTCACTCTGGTGCGGGCTGGCATGACCGACGAGGTGAGTTCACACCGCTCCGCTTTACACTGTTGTGCAGCTGTAAGAAAATAGCTTTTTAATAGTTTTTATTAGTGTGTTGTTCTGCATGATTACACAAAGCTTTACTTTGATGTAAAAAAAACTTGGCACGGTCTTTTCACAGGTTTTTAAAAATAATTTCAGAAACGCCACTTATTTTTACTTTACAATGTTTCGCAATAGCCAACTGTGTGTTTTACACATCTCGCACATCTCGGTTCTCAGTTACTGTACAAACCCCACAACCACACGCAAGGGAGAATAAGTGTAGGAAGACTCCTCCGGCCCACCCACCTTCGAGCTGCTTGTCTTTAACACGCATGGGCACCACGGACCGGTGTTGGAGGTTCAGCGCTGATCGGAGGAGGGGCGCATTCCTCACCAGCAGCGCCTCGGGTCTACAAGTGCCTGGGACGCCACAGGCAGTCGCAGTGTTACTGGCCAGGTCCCTCTGTAACCTCAGCTGTGATTGGTTGTACACTGCTGTGTGGGCAATCCCAGTCACAGTTGGCTAGTGACATCACCCAGGCTTGAACCCGCAACACCAGGGTCACAGAGCTCAACCTGCACTCAGGCGTGTACCTTTGCTGGATGAGCCACATGCTGTTCTCTTTATTTTTCACCACCTCCATATTATTTGGTGTGTTTGTGGAACATATTCAGGTGTAAAACCATCCTTATTTATTTTCAGGATTGATTCTAGGGGGACCTCAACAAGATAATGTTACTCCTCAAAAGCAAAATCCGTCAGGTATAATATATATTTACAGGGGAACTGCTCTAACCTAAGCCATCTTCCCAAACGATCTGTGACATTTGACTGTGAAGCTGAGCTTCTCCTTGCTGTGGGTGGCATTTGGAAAGGGCAGGGTGACCCCTGGACAAAGGAGGTTGTGTATTGACGTTCCCTGTGGTGTGGTTTGCTTGAAGGCACAGCGTCTGTGTAAGCGCTGCGGTCAGGCCTGGAGAGCGGCCACGCTGGAGGGCTGGAAACTCTACCATGATCCCAACATCGGTGGAGGTATAACCGGATCTCGATGTTCCCTGCGCCAAATGTGGATTACATCCATGTTTCTTTAATCAACTTCGGTATCCCTGCTGGGAGGTCTTTCATTGACCAGACCAGCCTTTAAAAGCTCAAAAGACCTTGTTACTTCTCGTGACTTTCAAGCTTTATGCAGAACAGATACACATTTAAGATGAGAACTGAAGGCTCGTCCACCTGTAGTTTGACATTTTAGTACATAGCCACTCCATGACTATCAAACATTTTGTATAATGTACTAAGAAGTATTTACAACGCTAGTAATCCTGCTGGATTCAAACCTCCTTTGCTGGGTTTTTAACGCCTCTCGATTTCAAATGGCAGCAGTTGCTAACATTTTAGTGGTGATGTTGGGCAGGAAGACTTATAAGGTTGTTTCTCGGGGGAATGTGAAAATGAAGCGAGCTCCAGAGGCGGCAGCCCACCCTGTCACATTCGGGTGTGGGCCGCTGCCGTGCGATCCCTGATCCGTCGTGCCCCGCGGGGTGCGGGCGTGTGTGCGTGTGTGTCGCAGGGCTGGAGCTGCAGCCGGTGGAGGGGAACCCGCAGCGCTGTGTGTGGAAGGCCTGCTGCTGGAGGATGGCCGAAGAGGTAGGGCCTGCTCGCACTGTCCTCTCCCCGTTCCACCGGCCACAGAGCTTGAGGACGGGTGTCCCCGGGTCCCCAGTCTCAGACGCTTGTCTCCCCCCACCACCACCACCAGACTCAATATGTGAAAGAGTAACAGACATGTGAGAAAGGGGAAAGAGTAAAGAGTAAAAAGTCGGCAAAACTTTTCGTTCTGGACGGGTCCCTGCAAGAAGGGTGCCATTATCGTTTCGCTCAAGTCAGTGCGCAGTATTTTGTGCATTGGGATGACATGAAGTTTAATTTTTAGAGAAGCGTCGATTTTTTTTTTTGTTCGTTTGTTTTTTGCACTGGAACCTCAAGGGACCATAGCGTAGATTCTTAGCCCTGCCCCCAGTAAAAGGAGTCTGGGAGGCAGTATGTTGTCCGTATTCCTCCCAGAACTGACCTCTCCCCTCTGGACTGGACTGCCTGCAGGTGAATCTCCACAGTTGGAGTAGGAGGTGCAGTGCCGATTTAATAGCTAAGATATTCAGAAACACCTGAACTTCAGCGTGGAGTAAACGGTGTATAATAACATGTTCTGTGCCTCCCTGGAACTTCTGCTCCTGTGGGATGGACCACCAGGTCAGACTGACTTTCTCAGCGTTCTCTCTAAATAACACCTTTTCCATACCCTTTAATTACTTTTATATGGATAATGTAAAAGGTTATTCTGTATTTTGTACATTTTACATTTTTTCTCAATCTGATTTTTAACTGCAATCTTTCCCTAGAGTGTCACCGCATAACAGACTTTGCTTAATTTCGTCCTTGTAATGACTCTCCTGGAGGGACTCCTTCCAGGAGTCCAGTATTAAGTCAGTAAATGTGTAATTGCATGTAATCTTTTACTTGGCACATTAGCATTTTTTAATTTGTCGTCTGCACCCTGTTATCTGTCACAGGAGAGATTCAACAGATATGAACGAGCGATCTACGCTGCTCTGAGTGGAAATCTTAAACAGGTACTTTCTTTTTTTCAGCCCAGGCACAAGTTATACAAATTTTTGTTTATAGCTGTTAGACCACTGAAATGCATCGCGTATGTTGCTGTTTGTTGCCATTTCTGTTTGTTTCTAAGAATGGGGTCATGCTCTTAAAGTGAATTCCAGCTCAATTAAAAAATGACTTGTTATACTTTCCTGACTGTGAAATTCCTTGTTCCTTCATAAGAAATCCAAGAGTACTCTTAACTGAAACATTTATACATGTTCTCCCCCGGTAGTTGTCAGTTTTATGGAGAAACAATATATATAGGGGAATGTTTCCTATAAGAACAAATAATATGTGGTCTTAGCAACTGAGGGAGCAACAGTCCTTTATTTGATGAAGCTCTGTTGGCTGAAATTTCTTTTAAACAGTAAAATGAATCTTTTAAAGTAGAGTGTGTGGGAGTTTGCATTTCTTCATTTAGACCTTGCTATACAAATCCCAACAGAATGCTTCTACCATCTTCCACGTGTGACACGTTACAATAAAAATTCTTGGACGTGCGGTTTAGGATTAAAAGGATGTAGGCAGTAAAGAAGCAGGGCCAAATTCAGAAAGAGCCTTCTGCCAGGGCTGTTCTACTGTCCTTTCTGTTCAAAGTGAAAAGTCCTAATGTTCCAAAATGTAAAAAACCAGCCTCTCGTGAGACTTAAATTGGCAACTTGAAACATTATGTATGCGATGCTTTACAACCTCATTGTTCATTGTTTTGTAATTAAGAAAAGGTGTTAATTATTTGAATACAGCCCAGCAAGAGCACCGAGTCCTACTTAATTTTCAAGACACATTTTATAATAAGTGTTTTACTGGAAACTCGGGGGGTTTTCACAGAAGACGGTAATTTTATCCACCGAGCTGGTCTTCGCGAAGCTGCTGGAAGCGTGCCGCTGACTTGACCGCCTCTCCCCCTCTGCTGTGCAGCTGCTCCCCGTCTGCGAGACGTGGGAGGACATGGTGTGGGCCTACTTCAGAGTGATGGTGGACACGCTGGTGGAGCAGGAGATCCGCTCCTTGGGCACGTCCAGCGACGAACTGGAGGAGCTGCCCAGAGAGTACCTGGAGGCCAAGTAAGACCACCTGCACCTGCTGGAGGACATCAGCCCTGGGGCGCACAGTGATCACAGTCCAGGGGCTGTTCTGCAAAGATATAAGAAAGTATGGTCTGGCAGTCATTCTTTGATGTCTTACCGTCAGTCGAAATCCTTTTCCATTTCAACTCCCTGCCTCATGGCTGATGGTTAAACTCCTTTCCTTGTCTTTGGCGGTTATGGCCGTCAAGCATTGCCCTTCTCTAACCTTCTTCATCTGAGCAATTGGGAATGTGGGTTTCACTTCTCTCTGCTTGACAGTCCCCTCCTGTGCAAGGACTGTTAGTCTGTGTGGAGTCGGATGATAGCTTGGTAACCATGTCTGAGTGTGAACCGTTGTGTAGACAGGGTAGCTTCTCACGCCACATGCTAGCAAATCAAACATAAAGGAACTGAAATAAGCCCACCTGTCAGACATTTCTCCCTTTTCATCCAGAGACCGATCGTAAAGGTACATCTTATTTTGTAGTTGGACCATGGAGAAGGTGTTTGAGGAGCTACAGGCAACAGAGTCAAAGGTGAGTGCTCTTGTTCTTATTAGGGTGTAATGAAATAAAGCCTGAATTGAAGATCCTTCCTGATGGTTTTGGCTGGAAGTATACTGTACAGTTAATTTGGAGTTGTTGAGCCAAGTGAATGTGCTGTTATGTTTTCCATTGCTTATCTGCTGCACTGTGGGGAAAAGTCTCAACAGGGCTAACTTTTAGCATGTTGTCGGAGAATAGCGGTCTATAACGAAGAGCAAACCAATTTGTCACTGACACTAATGTCAGAATAGCAACATGAGGATAACTTTATAAGTGCTTATGAAAAGCATAGTAGGAATGGAGTGTGTATTTGTGGATTTCACCGACATAAGACAACCCTCAGGACCAGTAATGTCCCTTGTATTTTAGAAAGTTAGCTCTTCAGACATTAGACATGGTACTATCAACTTCCATGTATATATGTTCCCCTTGTGTGCTTAATGTTTGTCTAGTCCAGTGGTTCTCAAACTACGTGGCGCGCCGCCAGGTGGTACGCCATATGACCCTGGAACTTTGTTGTGTGCACTGAAAAATCGGGACGGGTTTTCATATTTTCTGTTTTAATACGTGTCGAATACGCAGCCTACATACTGTGATACAGCGCTCGCTAATACTTGAGTGGACACAAGTGCTACTATGTAATTCTATACCGTTGCATAGGAATGTGTGCTACGAATGTAAGTGACCAGTTGTATTTAAAAAAAGTTATCTCCAGCAAATAGGGATGTAGGTGAATATGCGTGATTTTGGAACACCGCCAATCTTGTAAGTACAGGAAAGCATAGAAATGCGTGCTACAAACGCTGGCAATCTTGTGAGCACAGGAAAGAGTGATAGATAACAGAAAAATATTTATGTTGTTCTTGGTTAATTTGAGAAAAATACACCAAGCGTCTCTATTTCGCTCCCATGCACATGAAATAAAAACTTCTTTTAACTTCTGAGATGGACTTCTGAAACGCAAACGGGGAAAAATGCAAGCTTGTGGATTGCTAAAGCAGGTAAGCCCCACACTTTTTTTTAAGAGCATTATTATGGCTTAAAAGAGCTGACACGTATTATGTGTGGAGAAAAAGCTGCTAAACAGCTTGACCTGCTGCCCCCTCCAAAAGACACTGTCACTCATAGAATTATTGATATGGCAGATGATGTCAAAAGTACGCAGATAGAGTGCGTTAAGATGAGCAGATGCTTTTCACTGCAATTAGAGAAGTCTGTAGATGTTGTCGATTTGGCCAATTTGCTCATTTACGTTGGATACGAGTTTGAGGGTACGTCCCATGAGGACTTTCTGTTCTGTAAGCCGCTACCAACAGGAACTACAGGAGAGCACATATTTCAGCTTCTGAATGAATTTGTCAAAGAGAATGGCGTCGACTGGATAAAGTGCGTCAGAGTTTGTACAGACGGTGCTGAGATGACAAGCCGACACAGCGGTGTAGTTGCACGAATTAGAGAGGTTGCTCCAGAAATGAATGGACGCATTGCAACATCCACCGCGAGACCTTTGTCGTCAAGAAAATGCCTGACGATTTAAAATCTGCTAGACTCTGTTGTGAATTGTATCAAGGCTTGAAAAATGAATTCACATCTGCTTTGCTCGACTAAACAGGCTCACCCCACTCAGAATAGTGCTTTTTTATTGTTTATTTTTAATTATTGTTGTTCCTGTTTTTTTTTCTGTAAAGTGCTTTGAGAAGCCACCTATAATCACACTATATCAATTAAAGTTTCTTATAATATTTATTATATGTGTATGTGAGTGTGTTCGCGCATGCATGCTCATATTGGTCAATGAGAATTTCTGGGGTTCCTATGAGAAGATGACTTGTACAGTAGGTGGTACTTGGATGCTTTGGTTTGATCAGGGGTGGTACTTGGTCCAAAAAGTTTGAGAACCACTGGTCTAATCTAACTCTTTATTAAGATGCACTTCTTACATTCTTAAGATGTAGGATGTACTTCTTGTACAAATGTGAATGGTGTTGTTATCTGCAGAGAGTACTGGACGAAACGAAAGAACACTACCACATCATTCAGAAGTTCATCATCCTGGGAGATCTGGACGGTACGTTCAAGGTTAAATTCTCAGCCTTGTTGTATAGAAGAAACTGGCCCGTTTCTGAATGCCCAGAGGGCACAGAGAAGGATCACAGCAAACAAACATTGGGACGATGACTTTTTGCTTTACTTTTAAATGATATAACCAGTGGTTATTCACATCCATCAGAGTCAGAAATGAGGGGTTACATTACATCACACTCTTGAGCAGAAAGAGAGAGGATGTCAGCAGAGTAAATTATTGAAAACCGACCTCTCGTTTAGAGAACAAATATTCTAGTTCACTATAGATGTTTTTACTTTGCTTTGCTGGAATACTTGGGTTGCACATCACCCTAGGTTGATAGATTAAAATGTTGTCTCTCTGAATAGATGATTTGTTTAAACGTCTTATGTCTGTTCATTTGTAAACTGATCTTAAGCTTCACTACTCAAGACCCTATCTTTATTGATGCAGCCTGAATGGAAACCAGTGTAGGTCAGATCGTTAATTGGTGCGAAAATGGGGTTTTTAGTCCACAGCGCGTTGTGCTCCGTGAGTGTGCAGTAACGGGATGTGACGTGTGTGCTGTGCGCAGGTTTGCTCGAGGAGTTGAGTGAGTGGCTTGGTCGGGAGAGCCCAGCCCTGCCCTCACATCTGCTGCGCTTCATGAGTCACCTGGTCCTCTTCTACCGCAGCCTGGGCATGCAGCTCAAGGTAGGCCGAGACCCAGGGAACGATGCGCCTCAGCACAGGAAATGTTGCCTCCTCCTGTCCCTGTTCTCCTCTCCTTCCTTCTCTGGGGTCGGAAAACACATTTTTGTCTAAACCTGCTTTCACAGTGCGTGGTGAACTGAGGGTAAATCTCCCCCAGTGTTTCATGGAAGGTCTTACTTTTTCACGCCTTCGTGTGGTTGAGCTCTCGAGGAATTAGCAAAGTGTTACATCTGGTTCTTGAGTTCCAGAAGTAAACATTTTAATCTCCATGTTTTGTAGGAGGAGGTTGCTATAGAGGTCCTGAAGGCTTATATCCAGGTAGGTCAAATTAATAATCCAGCTATAGACTTATAAGGGAAGCATACAGGACACAACTCCTATTCAGCTGTGTGGGTTCTTTGTGTTGAGTGCTAAACTGTTTGTTCTCTTTCTCCCTCCAGCTTTTAATCAAAGAGAAACACACTGACCTGATTGCCTTCTATGTCAGTCACTTGCCTCAGGATATGGCGGTGGCTCAGTACGCTCAGTTCCTGGAGTCCGTTACCGAGACGGAGCAGCGTAAACACTGCTTGGACCTGGCCAGGGAAGCAGGTGAGGAGAGGGGAGGCTCTTCTGCCTGTGAGCAGGGTGGACCGACATGCTTTCTGTCATCTGGAGTTTTCCTTTTGTGTGTACACTCACACACTTCACCAGGTGTAGCTCACTGACTTGGTAGAGTTTTTAACCAAGTTAAAAGCTCTCTTCTGCCATTGCGAGTTCTATTTCTGGTTGTCTTTCTTTTCTTCTTTTAAATAATGGTGGTATCTGCCAGTTTCAGCATATAAGCACAATGTTTATTCCAACTGGAAAACATTCTGACTGTGACGTTTTGTTGAAAGTTACTTCTTTATATGTTAGCATCAATGCAGTCTAAAGACAAATCAGCTTTGATTGTGTTGGCCTCACTACACAGATAACAAGACCAACAATTAGGTTATTAGACATATGGATTAAAATAAATCTGAAGGTTTTAGAAAGTGATAGAAGAAAATTCAATCTCCAGCTAATTCTCACCAAGTACACTTGACGTATGTGCTCATCAGGGATTAGCACTGTAGCTGATGTAGTTTTGGACTTAGACACTGATAAAGGTCAGGACATAAAGCTCTCTGTTGTCCATAGTCATGTCTTTACCAATATATTACTTCTTAATTTCTGCTCTCCTGGAGTTTTGTCATTGAGATGTTCTTCGTTCTTTTCATATTGAGGTGCCCATTGTTCTGTTAAGTGCCCTGTACTGATTTTCTTTACTTCAGTAAATGCTTTTGTACAGTGAATGAAAACTACTTTGCCCGTTCCTCGGTGCATTAATGCCATCCCACCTGTTCTATTGTGCTTTCTTGTGCCACGTCGATTCAGTAATTAATCCAGTATAATTGCATTGATCTCAAATCACCAGAAATTTGGAGGAAAAAAATAAAAACTAAGGTTTTTTTCTGGCCTCAGCCAGCAAATTATGAAATATACTCTGACATACACTTATAAAAAAATCACTGATTTGTCTTGCACCGTATGACTATTTGATGTCTTTACTGTTAACAGGCCTCGAAGTGGCAGCTGTAACCAAAACTGTGGTGGAGAACATTCGTGAAAGAGACACGGAGGACTTCGCTCACCACGACCTGACGCTCGCCCTGTTCACGGGCACCTCTGAGGTGTGTGAGGACGGCTGGCTCACTGCCCGAAGGGTGTGGGTTTTTGTTTCTAGGTTACAGTACCATAGCTGGTACCTGGTTTTTCTGGTGACATAACAGGAAACCCCCTTGCATAGAAAAGCAACAGACCAGAGGTGATTCTTTCAAGGAAGAATTCAGTCCGCACATAATCCATTACTAAGCCCTCTTATTCACTCACACCTTTTTATTTATTTTTTTAAGAGATTTTTAGCGATAGAGTCCGATGCAAAAAGATTGTCACATACAGGTCATTTCTCCTGTGGCGTTTTAGGGTTTTCTGGTATGAGCTGGATCTAGCGCGTTTCCCGCTGTCGTTTTCTCTGGGGGGGCTCGGAGTGGGCAGTCGAGGCCATGGCGAGGCAGGGGCTGAGCCGGGTGTCTCTCTCTCGTGTCGTTCAGGAGGACATGCGGAAGATTGACGTTATCGACTGGCTGGTGTTTGACTCCTCGCAGAGGGCCGAGGCGCTCAAGCAGAGCAACGCCATCATGAGGAAGTTCCTGGGTGAGTCCGGAGTGCGGCACAGGGGTAGACAGAGGTACCAGAGACAAGGGGAAAGGAAAGTGCCGTCCCAAAGAGAACCTGCTTCCCCTTATCACTCTGCGCGCTTCTTCACTTTTAAAGGCGATCCCCACAAGAGTTTTTGTTCCTTTTATTACGATAGATTTTTTTGTTAAAGATAAAAATGGTATTCCTTGTTTAACTTTGAAAAATTTTGTCCTACCACTGCCTCTGACACACTGTTGACTTCTTCCTTATTGAACACCAAAGTGAAATGCTCACTTAGGATATTTCACTTCATCCACAATGGTTCTTTTGCTGTTGTGGAACTGGCAGAAGTCCACGACAGTGTTACTTTTCTCTGACTCGCCTGATAGCTGTAACGTCAAGGGTTTTTCATGGCACCAGATTGTTTACAGAGATAGTTTTTGTCATGCTGCAACAACTTTTCAATTAGTCTTTCTAATGACGTTGGATGGGTTGATGCTGAATTCTCTGGCAAAGTCATGTTAGTTCCTGCCAGCTGCATTCCCAGAGTGCTCTTTCTTTGTCACTGAGTAGGAGCGTTGCTGGAGTAGTATTAAAATGAGTGTACCTCAAGTTTGTATGAAAACTTACATGTACAGTACCTGTTTAGCATCATATGTACTTTTTGCTTTAGGAAATAACTCTTAATATCGTGCAATATACTCTTTAAGTTAATTGGTCTTTCATAATTATAAGTGAAAATACATATTTAATTTCTATTTATTCTTGTAAAGAGTTTGTATAATTGCTTTTCTCTGAAACTGTGGCAGAGCCGGGTTTTCTACCTGTAACCACATATTCCAGGATCAGTCTAGGCTAACGATCGTGGAGCCAAGTAAAAGAAGGAAGTGTGAAAAGAGGATGAAAGTCTTTCCCCATTAATGCCCCTTTCTCCCTAACAGGCTCAAAGAAGCACGACGCTGCCAAAGAGGTATTTGCCAAGATCCCCGAGGACTCCATCAGAGAAATCCACAGGCAGTGGGAAGAGCAAGGCCTGGACATGCCCCTCCCTGCCGAGGACGAGAACGCCATTCGGGAGCACCTGTGCATACGTGCTTACCTGGTGAGAGGCCCGGCCCCTCATCACTCTGAAGAGTCCATTCTGGAGACACTCAGAGACTTTTCTCTTTAGTGGCTTGATGACCTTTTTTAAATTCTCACATGGGCTTCTGCCTCACAGTCCAGTATAGCTTGGTCTGATTTCAGGGTCTCGTTTTGGACAGCCTGAATTGTTAAATAGCAGATGTTCAGATCCACAGTGGTCTGTTAAGGCTGCAACAACTAATTGACAGTTGCTTGATCTGATGAGCAGCCAGCATGCAAAATCAGAAGGCAACAGCTTGACCTTTTGTTGATCTAAGATACGGAGTCTAGTCAGACAACTGTTTCAAATGAGAACTTGGTCGACTTACAAATGGGACCTTTTAGGAGACATTTCCATGGGCACATTTGACTGGCTGACCCTTTTGTGCAGTCCTTTGACCTGTGGTCTTAAATCTGTGGGAAGAAAATCAAAGAACCTTTAATTAGCCAGCAGTGATATCGCCCTGCAACTCACAACTGGCTACCCGCTGAAGTGTGAGTTTGGTCAGAACCTGGATGGAAGACCTCCTGGGAAAGCTAAGGTTCCTGTTGGAAGAGGTGTTAGTGGGGCCAGTAGTGGGTGTTCAACATGTGGTCTGAGTGGGGTCTAATGTCCCAGTATAGTGACACGGACACTATACTGTACAAAAGCACCATCCTTCGGATGAGTTGTAAAGCCAAGGTCCTGACTATCTGTGATCGTTAAAATCCCAGTGCGTTTCTCGAAATGAGTAGGGGAGTTACCCTGGCGTCCTGGCCAAATTATTAATGGAATTATTATTATTATTAATTACATTCCCAGCCTGCTCACAAAAGTATCAGTGCAGCCTAACATGAATGAAGACTGCAACATATGATTTAAACGCCCTCTGCTGTGCCTTCAGTTTCCTTGGTGTTTCATATTAGCTGTGTGTTGTTTCCTCAGGAAGCTCACGAGGCATTCAATGAGTGGTTCAAACACATGAACGCGCCACCTCAGAAACCCACCCTCTCCTCACAGGCCAAATACACAGAGACCGTGGCTCATGAGATGAAGGAGGCGGAATACAAGGTGATTTTTTTTTCTTATTTTGACAGCTAAGTGATTTTTCCAGTTATGTTAAACATAATTTGTAATGACACTTGCTGGACATGCTAGAGAGAGCAGTGGTCTGTTTTTGTGAACCCAATGGCAAGCTAGGGAAACACAGTCAAGGGGACCAGGCAATATGGTAAATACAAGTAGGCAGATACGATCCAGAGTCGTCATCATCCAGCCAAGCAAGATTCAAATCCAAGACACTGCAGAAAATCTGAAGCAGTCAAAACAAAGAGCTCCAAGTAAAGCTAAGGCAGATCATATATAACCTGTTCCACCTGAGACGGTTGTGGTCGTAAATGTAGTAGAGGTGGAGCAGGCTTCCTGTATGATCACACAACCACGAGATTCGGCTGAGTACAGACTCCACAAGTCGCTGTGGCAATGCTAACTCATTTTACAGCGCTCCAGCAGAGGCAAACATGACAGAATTAGTATGAATAAAGCCAAGACGAACTTAACAGAAAAATCAGTCTACAGACTGATGCACGTAGAGTATTTGCTTGGGTGGCTCAGTCACACAGATGGCCGTTCAGACTTCAGGCTGGGCTGCAGAGCTCCCATCACTGGTTCTGATTATTAGCCGAGTGAGTTTCCAACCCCAGCAGTCAGCCATAGGGGTGGATCAACAGTAAACACTTTGGCTTGCCGGCCATCCTTGAGTTCACAGAGTTGTTGGTCAGAGCACCATCCATCTTATTTCTGATGCCTGGAGCTCTTACATGGAAACTAGAGGGGGGGGGATTCAAAACAGGTATGCTAAGAAGTACAAATTCAATTCTATCACGTTTTAAGGGACAGTAAAAAGAAAAAAAATAGTGAGCTCTAGTTTTAAAGAAGACAGAAATGCCTGTTCTCATACTGCTCATCTTTCATTGTTACAAAGCTAGTGCTTGCTGCTTTGAGATGGATGGAAAAGCATCAGAGTGGTACAGGGCAGGACATAAAGCCTTAGGCACTGATGAAATCTTCTTCACTTCAGATGGATTACAAGAACTGGAAGGAGTGTCTGGAAGCGCTGACAGAAGATGTGAAAGAACGAATCTACAACGTGCTGCTGTTTGTCGACGGGGGCTGGATGGTGGATGTCCGGGAGGTGAGTAACTCCTTTTCCGTTTCTGGGGCAGGTCGGACACCTTTTCTCTTCTAATGCGGTTAACCGTGAGGTACTTTTAAAGCCGTTTCCGAGCAGACGTCGCACTCTCTGCAACCGTGTTAGAAAAAAAGGAGGATTGACTATCCTTCTCTCTAGAGGGGCCGCGACGCCCAGCCCTGCTTAAACATCCGACACACGGACAGGTGTTGTTTTGGGATGTTTGTGTGAAAGGCTGCAGCAGCTTCTAATTAAAAAAAAGCAGTCCGCGCCTCACCACAGATGGAGAGAGCGACTGGGGAGACGTGGTAGTAGAGGCAGCCTGTAACCCCGGGGATGCGCTGCCTGTCGGGGGGAGAGCTTGAGATGGCTTCTTGCGTGTGCAGGATGCCGAGGAGGACCCCGAGCGCTCGCACCAGATGACTCTGCTGCGGCGGCTGTGCCTGCCCATGATGTGCTTCCTGCTGCAGACCGTCCTGCACAGCACCAAGCTGCACCAGGAGAGCCTGCGCCTGGCCGACATCATCGCCTCCGAGCAGCACAGGCTGTACCAGGTGAGCCGACCCGTCGCCCTCAGACTGCCCTCGGGCTGCGGGGGATAAACCAGACACTCATAAAGCTATTAGATATGCAGTTCCCTGCATTTAAGGCAATTAGTATGCTCAGCCTCTGCTCCTTAAAACAGATCATTCATGAGCTTGTGCTGAGGACCTTTACCTGTACTTAGCTGAATGAATACTATTTCATTGACTGCAAAGAGCACACGAGACAGTACTGAGTAAACCACCTCCCTTTAACACCACTAAGACCCGGCAGACATCCTTAATGCATTTGCAAGCTCACCTCTTTCTCTTGAAATACTGAAGTTCAATCCCAAGGGGTATAGCAACCACTGCACTAGTTCGCCCCAGTAAGCATCAGGTTCATTTATTTAGTTAGGTTTGTTAATCCGTAAACTGCAGGAGGTGCTCAGTGGAGCACAGCTCAAATGATGTTATTAATCTGGCTTCCACTGTACAGCATGGACGTGAGCTGACTTGCTTTCAGCAGTGCAAACCTCAGAACAGTGTCTTGGCTTGCTTTGCAAAAAAATAAAAGACCCTTGCTGAATCTTACACGCTGTCATCTAAGTAAAGGCATTGGCTGTACAGTACTTTGTACAAGAAACTGAACCGATAACGTACAGCATCCTCTTGCAACACAGTGTTGCACATAATGTTGCCCCAAGCTTGCTCGTCAGTTTAAACAGGTACTGTACTGTGTGCCACTATTACAGTCTTTCAGTAATTCATCAAGTGATTAGGATGCAGAGGCTTCTGTGTGTGGTGTTTTGGAAGGCAAAGCTCATTGCCTTGCAGGTGGGTGCATTGGGGTCCCTACAGGTGGTAGTGGAAAGCTAATTGACCTCGTGTCCTCTCTATCTTGGATGTGCTGGGACGCTGAGCCATGCTGCGTGTCTCTGTTTCCCCCTGCCAGGTCTTTTCCAAGGAAGAACTGCAGAAGCTCTTACAGAAGTTGCGGGAATCTTCCCTGCTCCTGCTGGACCAAGGCCTAGATCCGCTGGGATACGAGATCCAGTCTTAAATTGTTTGCATTTAGTTTTTTTTTTTTTGCTAATGTTTTTGAACTATATGAAAACCAGTCATCAAGCCATGTCTTCATTTTCTATTGAATAAAGATGTTAACCAATGTAAAAAGGCTGTAATTTACTGAGATTGAAACAACCATTGTTTAAGATGCTCACACAATGTTTTAATTTTCAGCTTCATTTGTTTTGGTACCATGAATCTAGTTTTCTGTATTTTCTGTAAACAAAGCCCCAGATTACATAAGCCCAGCTCTGCTACTCTGAAAGGCTCATTTTTCCCTGTGTAACCTGTATAGGCCTTTGTGTGATGGTTATTAACCAGGTCATTTTTAGATGTATACTTCATGGCATTTGCTGCTTTTCACCTTGTAACATATTTAAAGTTTTAGGTTTTGTGCTTTTTTCTTCTTTTTCATTTACATAGAAGATCCATTTGTTTTAATTAAGGGAGATAAAATGTTTTTAAGAACTTTTCCATGAACAGTGGTTGATGACCCTGGTGCTATCCTTCGAGTTCACCATAAGACAGCGAGGCAGACGTCGTATGACTGATTCTTGGTATTGATTTTGGATTTTTATTGGTTGTCGGTGGGCTTTTCTCAGCAGACTGGGTGCAGGAGTCAAGCAGGCTCTTCAGGGCTGTATTTCTCCAGTCAGCACAGCAGAGGCCTTCCCTAGAACACCCTGTCTCAGTAGTCATCCTGAGCTCTACCTCGGTGACCGAGCCTCACAGTCGGCTTGCTTTTCCCTCCTGGTCAATGCTGAACGTCCAAGGAAGGGCTGGGAACGAACTTATCCTTTAAGTAGGATAAGTTAGCCTACAAGCTGGTTTAAAGTTATTGTAAGAGTACTTGTTTGAATCCATGTTAAAAAATGAATTTGAAATAAATGGTAAATTACTAGATTTACACAACATACAGTACATGGGAAAGATGCACCAGGCCACTTATCTTCACCTCTTTAAATTTGTCCCAACTGTTCAATTACGAATTACATCATTACATATTATAACATATTACTATTACATTGTAGTAGTCATAGTTGAATTACAAACTATGTAATATTTGGCCCTTATTATTTCATTACATTCCTCTTTACCTGAATATATAATTCATTTGTGTCATGAAATACAAAAGTCTCTGTGTTAGAATCTCTTGAGTGATGGTCCTGGAGTCCCGACTGAGAGGAATATCTTCAGGGTTCGTGGTGCCGTTGGGGAGATGTTGGTGGCTTTGAGTGCTGCTGTTGATGCAGTCAAAGCCTTGCTGCATGGGGCTTCCATTGTAGGGTCTTCAGGTTGGAGCTTGTCGAGGAAACTTGTACCATTGAAGGATAAAGGCTACAGGTGAGGGGAGTTTGTGTGGAGTGGAGACAGTGTCATTTTTCTTTTTGCTCTCTTGCATTTTGTTCGTAGGAAACATTTAAATTAAAACAATGTCAGTGCGTCTCTGCTGATGATGGTTTCGGTACGTTATACGGAGTTTGTGCAGACCGCGAGTTGCCATACCGAGCTCTTACTCTCTGACTGCCAATCTCGGGGCGCTAGCGGGCGCCAGAGAGCACTGACGTGGCGATCTTGTGAGCGGCGCAGTCGCTGCTAGCGAGCGTCGCTTTGTGTGATGTCACCTCCGAGTGTGGGAGCCTCATTTGCTGGGGGCGAGCCGAGTCTCTGAACGCGGCGCTCGCTTAGGTAGCGGGGCTGAGGCGATGCAGACCGGGCTGCGGTACGGGTGTGTAAGGGATAACTTTGGACTGGAGCACGTAGGGGTGTGAAGGGAAGAATCGCCTTTTCCCCCAATGAAAGGGCCAGCGGCTTCGTTTTTAAAAATGTTCTGCGCTACCATGGATGTTCAGTAAATTTGTACGTGTTGATTTAGTGGTATCCAGGCACAGGACCCAACGATGGCTACTCGTTTCTCAAGCCTTTTAGGAAACGGTCGGATCGTGACTGGACTGCTGGTCAACCTGCTGTCGTCCATCTGCATCGTATTCATCAACAAATGGATTTATGTGCATTATGGTTTCCCAAACATGACTCTAACGTTAATTCATTTCGTTGTGACATGGCTAGGGCTTTACGTGTGCCAGAAAATGGACATATTCGCTCCAAAAAGTCTCCAGCCCACCAAAATCCTCTTGCTGGCATTAAGTTTTTGTGGATTCGTCGTTTTCACTAATCTTTCCCTTCAAAACAACACCATAGGCACTTACCAGCTTGCCAAAGCCATGACGACACCCGTTATAATCGTCATTCAAACGGTGTATTACAAGAAAACATTTTCCACTAAGATAAAGTTGACTTTGGTAAGTACCACAAATCCACAAACAGACGGCAGCCAACTGCCTCGAAGAGGTCTCTACCTGTAGGAGTGCCATTAGCGTTTTCCTTTTATCTTTAAGTATTTAGTCGGACTGTAAAACTTACGAGTCACATGTCTGGTTATATGCATTCAATTTCCCCGGACGTATGACTCGCTAAAGACTTTTATCTTTGTTAAGAAAATAAGAGCGGCTGTCAAAATAAGGAAGTAGGTTAAATCTCGTTTTTAACTGAACGAGGAGGTTTATTTTTTAACTGTATTCCTGTGATAGTAGCAGGTTGCCTGAACTCTGGAATGGCAGGTTCCAGCCTCTGCGGCAGGAAGTTTAATTCGGTATCGGGACAGGCACTCTCAGAGCCGGCCATCATACACACCGAGTCACTATATTTAAAGTGTGAGTCATTGACACCACTCCGTTACATAATTGTACTTTTTGTCGCACCATGGCTTAATTTTGGGTGATGTTCTAAACGTTTAATTTGTTGTTACACCCTCGCCCGCGTCCAAGTACTCAAATTGGCAGTATTGTTAGATTTACATCTGATTTCGAATCAATTTGACAGTTCGTTTAAATAAGAAAATAATATATTTTAATTATTACACTAGTTCTGAGTGATTAAGATTGTCACTTTTAAATACTGTAAAATAGCTTTTACTGCCAGGAGATTAATAAACGACTTAAAGACCACCTGACAAACATGAGTTAGATATACTAAATCCAGTGCCCCATCCAGTCCTGTATACTGTACATAAGAGCACCTTGACTGCAAGAAAGTGTTTAGTCTCCAAAGCCTTACCTTCCTATGACAGGACATTGAGAATTACCCAAGAAATATGACCTGCCGTTTCAAACCAATAACAGGAGCTAGATCAGGGGTTTCACATTCACTTACTGGAGAGGCTGGTGTCTTCTAGTGTTTGTGCACCTGAACTCTCAGTTCCATAGGTGGTCTAATTAACTGCACAATTGTAATACTTGC
This sequence comes from Lepisosteus platostomus, assembly GCF_059453375.1. Classification (NCBI taxonomy): domain Eukaryota; kingdom Metazoa; phylum Chordata; class Actinopteri; order Semionotiformes; family Lepisosteidae; genus Lepisosteus; species Lepisosteus platostomus. The sequence goes on along the minus strand of NC_142619.1, from coordinate 28,561,522 downwards.
ATCCAGACTTCTAAGTATTGTTTTATAGGTAAATGGTCCTTTGCTGGCCAATGTATTGAGTAATTAAATGTAAAATCCTATACAGTATATGCCTAATTTAGCAAATCGTTTAGGATTTTTTTTAATTGAGGGTCCAAATAGGAACCTCGCTAACCCCCTGACCTAGATCGCCTTAAAAGCCAGCATCTGCAGCACTGGACTTACAATAGCTGTTTTGAGGGTTTGTGTTTTTTCCAGTTTCGCTTAAAGCTGAAGCACAGAAGCAATGTGACTTAACCAATGTGGTCTCTGCTGTCCTAGTCTGGTTTTTAATTAGGCCTAAGCCAGCCGTGCTCAGCTCGCGAAGTGGTAGTGAGGGCTGTGAGAGTGTCTGGTCTTCGAAGTCCAATTACCCCCCCCCCCCCAGCCCCACCCGTACAGATCCGTGCGGGGGGGGTGGACGCCATGGCGACTGCTTTCTTCTCGGTGTTGCAGATCCCCATCACTCTCGGCGTGATCCTGAACTCCTATTACGATGTGAGGTTCAACGTCCCGGGAATGGCCTTCGCTACGCTGGGAGTCCTGGTTACCTCCCTGTATCAAGTGGTGAGCGCGCCGTCCTCCTTCAGTACTGGCAGCGTGACTTGGAGACGGGGGCGGTGGCCTGTTGCCCGTGCCCGTCCCCGCTGCGCCGCGCCGCCCCTCACTCACCCCTCGCTCACCCCTCGCTCACCCCTCGGCACTGGCTGTCTCTCCCTGTGTCTCTCGCAGTGGGTGGGCGCCAAGCAGCAGGAGCTGCAGGTGAACTCCATGCAGCTGCTCTATTACCAGGCTCCCATGTCGTCGCTCTTCCTGCTCACCCTGGTGCCCTTCTTCGAACCCCTGACTGGGACAGGGGGTATATACGGCCCGTGGTCCTTCACTGCACTGGTAGGTCCTCTCCTCACCCCCCCCCCCTCATTTTGTAGACGGGGGGGGTTTGGAACTTTTTTTTCTAACAAATGCCTCTCTGTGGAATATCCCCAGTTGATTCCGAAAATCACATTGAAGGCTATAGCTCTTAGAAATCCTGCCGCTGCTAATAATGAAGCATTCACAGCAGAAATGCAGGCTGCTGATGTTGCCCATAAGCCCGCAGGTGAATAGTCAGCCCCAACTTTCTCGGCAAACTCCCAAGACTTCATCCTGCTGCCTTCACAGAGAACTTTTGTATCATTTGAGTACTGAGGGGGAAAATGAGCAAAAGAAACGAGATGAGTTTTCATGGAAGCTGGACTATCAATAACTCGTGTTTAGGTCTGACTGTAAAGAGCAGCAGGATCCTGAAGCAAAACAGGCTGTGTTGCATTAAGTGTTTTTATCTGGTTGAACGGAACAAATCAGTCGACAGAGGACCACAGTGTGTTTAATGTTAGGAACTGTTAGTGTTCAGAAATGAACACTTCATGTCACTGTAGGTCGGAGAAGCCCAAGAATGAACTGAGTCCAGTGCATGGCCACAGTTATGTTTTGAAAAGTTGCCATGGCAAGTCACACTGAAACGCAGTAGTCCATGGTACCTTAGGAATCAGCAGCAGCCAAGCAGTTAGTAGAATCCACAAGTATACTGAAATCACAAAGAAGAAAAATACTTGCATAAGACTGGGCTAAGAAGAGTTACTGGCTCTGAGCAGCCAGATACAGTTCTTAGAACAAGTTTGTGTATCCCCTGTTTTGTTACATATTCTGATATATTTTAGCCTATAATGTAATATCTGTTTCGGTCATGATCCGATTAAACGTATAACACAAAGACGTGTTAATTAACAAATGTTGATGCAACAGTAAATATCCTTGTGTGAATACCAATGTGAACTCGTAGGTTCAGTGACTGGCGGCTGGCTCCTTCCTGAACAGCGGTGATTTGAGCTGAATGTTTCCTGTAACTGTTTATCAGCCTCGCACATCGACCCCTTCTTCCTTATAGAATTGCTTCAAATCGACATTTGACACGTGAGGGTTCCTCTGCATGAACAGCTTGCTTCAGGACATGCCATGACATTGCGGTTAGGGTTAAGGACTTGGCCAGTACAAAATGTCTTCTTCAGCGATTCCGTCACAGATCTGCATATATGATTAGGATCATTGTCTTGCTGCATGACCCACTTTTGGCACAGCTGCAGCTGAAGGATAGATAGCCTGACATTCTCCTCCAGAATTTGCTGATACAATGTTGAATTCATAATTGCATCTAGGTTGGCAAGACATCCGAATCCTGAGGCAGCAAAGCAGAGCCAAGGCGCGACACTCCCAGCACCGTGCTTGACTGTAGGGATTGACTTCTGGAAAGTAGTGTCTGGTTTTCACCACACAAAACAGTTCTTATTATGGCCAAAAGTCCAGTTTTGATCTGTCTGTCCAGAGAATATTCTTCCAGTAGTCCTGTGGATTGCCTATATGCTATTTCGTAAACCTAAGGTGGGAGGTGGGAGTTCTTTTTAAGTGAGAGGCCTTCAGATCCTTAGATTTAACTCTCAGGTTCTTTGTGCCGTTCTGGATGACTCCCTGGGAGATTATGACAGAAATGCTGGTCCAAGGTAAAGTAACTGTGGTCTTGAATACGTTTTGTAGACTATCTGACATGGGACAGATGGAGCCCCGGATGTTTAGAAATGGAAACCCTCTCTAGACTGATGAGCATCAGCTACTCATCATCATCTTTTCTGGCGTGACGTGTTTCCACCAACCTGTGAGGTGATCACCAAACTCACAACATTTCGGACCGTTATATGGGACAAGGCTGCCCCACCTCAGTGCTAGTTTATTGGTTACCCAAAAGTGTAATCACCGGGTGTAAATTACCCCCTTTATTGTATAAAATAGGGGTTTACTTAGTATATGACATACTGCTTCTTAATTATTCAAAAACCGTTATCTATCAAAAACATTGAATTGGTCACAAATCCTTTTGGTTATTTAAAATAAGAGCCATTTTGGCTAATGGTAATTTAAATGCCCTGCATTATGTTGAAAGTTCACAAGCTTGTCGCTGTAGAAGCCTAGAAGGTTTAGAGGGATGGGAGATCAGAGCTGCTGGCAGAGTCCGAGGTCCTTTCACGTGAAAAGCTGAGCACCCTAACGGATCTGCAGTTCTTGTCAGGAATCCTATTTCGAGACACTGCCCCTGCCTTGTTTCTTGTTAACGGACACTGCCATGCTTGTGATGCGTCAACACACGTACCCGTCTTCCATGCACAAGAGAAAGGAACACGTTGAGGCCCAGAAGGCTACACTGAGATGACTGGTCTTTGAGATAAGCAGTGTTTTTTATCGTGGAAGGCAGCGACTTGTAATACGCAGATGTGATACTGCGACACAATACTCCTTGAAGATGTAGTCTGTTTTTTGTTTTGTGTCCGATTTCCTCTTTTAGGAGATTTTGAAACTCACTCTCTTCCAATCACAGGTAAATCTCATGGTCCTCTTTGAAAGATTACTCTGCTGTCAGGAAGCCTATAGTGTGTAGAAGTCTAGACACTTGCCGAGGTTTGTGTGCACAAGGCTGTGGGACAGTTAAAAACCTTGCTCGTTGCTCATTGTGTTTGTGAACTCCTGCCACCCCTGTAGTGTCACAGCCCTGTATGTGCTGCCTGTTTCATGAGTCCAGACTGAACATGTTCAACACTATCAGCTCACAATCTTTCCGGCTGTTTTGTGCCTGACATTTCATCTTATTGGCGGGATCGGAGTTTTAACCTGAACAATGAATGAAACTGTCCAATTTCTTTTTTTTTTTAGTTGGAGTGATGTGTTGTGCGCCTTTTTGCTTTTTTTCCAGGGAATGGTGCTGCTGTCTGGAATCATTGCCTTTCTGGTGAATTTGTCCATTTACTGGATCATTGGGAACACCTCACCTGTTACGTATCCTTCTCTCGTTCATGTCAGGGAAAGCGAAATAAATCAGATGTTTGTCTTGCAACTGCTTCATCATACTGACACCTTTTATCTGTTTTCACTGCTCTGAAAATGAAATAGGACGTGCACAGCACTGCAGCAAATGGGTGAACAGTTAAGTGTCAGGACAAAGTCAATAAGCTTTCAGGCCTCTTTTTGTCACGTTTAAAACCTTTAGTTATTTATCTTCAGAACTGTGCCTTTTTTAAAAGATCCTTTGAGTTTACCTGTGTTGAAACTTTGTTTCTGCACATACTGGTACAAGTGTAGAATATGAAAATCAGTTAAAATAACAGTGCACAGTTGCATTCGGAAATTGTGCTTATAATAGAGTCCTTAATTCTAAATATAATGACCTCCAAAGAAATATTTTTAACTACTGATGAGAGAGTGTACAAGTAAAACTTTACATAAAGTGTTATATCCAACATTGTGCCAGCAAAGACCTGGAAAGGTTAAATACAGAAATTCAATAAGTTAACTCTGTATTTGTTTGGTCATATTACTTAATTCCAAAGGTATATATTAATGTAAATAATTTTAATGTAAGCTTGATGTGCCGTAATACTCTGCTATACCTGAAGCATAATCAGTTTAGCTGTCATCTTTAAAATTTGGTCATGTGTTACTGTCTAATCTATTGCTTAAGGCATGACATTGCTTTTTTTAAGCTATCAAGTTATGATCAGAGACCTAGTTAGATTTTAAACAAGGTCTAAAATGAAGATCATGTGTGCCCTTGTCATCTGGAATAGAATTCCAGAATGTTACATCTTTTAATTAAAAGACATTTGTTCTGGTGAACATCACCCTAATAATGGCTAAGTGCAACGTGACACAAGAAAAAGGAGATCATATTGACCATGACTAGAATCTCTTGTTTATTCAGAGATCTTCAGTTGCTTGGAGCACAAGACGTCAGTGTTTTTACAGTGCAAAGGGCAAAAACATGTGTCTGTCAATATAAAAGACTACACAATTGTATTACCTACAGTCACCATAAAAGACCAATCTAAAACAGAAATAAGAACTGTCTGATTCTCAGGATGTAACACAGATCACATATCCTCTGGTTTTAAGCCTTAACGTATCTTTGCAGCTACAACATGTTCGGACACTTTAAGTTTTGCATTACCTTGCTGGGAGGCTACGTTTTGTTTCAGGATCCCTTGTCCCTAAATCAGGGCTTTGGGATCATGTGCACCCTGCTGGGGATCCTGTCCTACACACACTTTAAAATCACGGAGCAGGAAGAGAGCAAGAGCAAGCTGGTCCAGAGACCCTGACCTTTCTGCATGCCCAGCAGTCAGGGGTATAAATGCCGCAAGCGAAGCTGCCTAGACTGACCAACTCCTGGAACCGAAATGCGAAACTGTGACACAGTCTGAAACGATAGATTCATATGCTGATCTGAAACTGAGCAGCAGTCCAATGACGATAAAGGAAATGAGCACAATTCTTTATTTTTACAGCCCAAAGGAAGCTGTGGAAGGGATGTAATTTGTGGTAGAATTTCTAATGATCAAAGAATATTCTTCACTGAAACTCTGTTGTTTGCAGACATGGTACAAGTACAAAGAGGCATCCGAACAGAATAATTACAATAGATAAAAGCAAGATGTACATTTGTTTTTATTATTTAATGTTTGCAAGCCTTTTTCATATGGTGTATTCTACAATAAAAGGTTTTCAATAAATATCATTTTTTTTATTCAGATATTCTAGGATTGCTCGAAAACAGTAGATGTACAGTGGCCTCCACAAGCATTTATCCTGTTACCAAAGATGTCCTGTTCTGATTTACAGATGATCTACACAGTTGTTAAAGAGCACAAAATTTGAACGGTGAAACTGAACATTTTTATGGATGAAGAAGTTGAATGTCCGCAAAAGCCTGAAAAAAATGAAACAATTAGTGTTAAACGTAATTTTAATTGCTTATGTCAATGAGCACCTAAGTCAATACCCAGTGAAGGCACCTTTGGCAGCAATTTACAGCTGTAGTTGCTTTTGGGGGAAGACTACAAATTTTGCTTACCAGAATGGTGCTGTTTCCACCCATGCATCACAGCAAACTTGCTCAAGCGCTAACAGAGTGGTTTGGATGAAACAGCAGTTTTCAGATCTTGCCACAGATGTTCTCGAATTTCAAGTCACAATTTTGAAGGACATTGTCGAAATCCTACAAGAAGAAAGTGAATGTCCTTAATGACTGGATATTCACTCTCTTCTTGTAGGGTTTTGACCAGTCTTCTTGTAATGCCATACCTACAGCTCTGGATCATTGTCTTCCTAAAAGGTGAATTTTCATCCCATTTCATTTATGTTTTTAGTAAGCTGAAGGAGGATTTCCCTGCAAAATTGCATGTACTTTTGCTCCATCCATCAATTTTTCTAGCAGCTTTACGCAATACAGGGTGTGGGTGAGATGGGGCCTATTCCAGTAAGCAAAGGGCACGATGCAATCATATCGCAGGCCAGACAGACACAAACACACTCACACCATTCACCCCAGGGCCAATTAACCCATGAGTCTATGTCTTTGGACAGTGGGAGGAAAAACAGGGAAACAAGGGGAAATAACACACACACTTCCCACAGAGAACACCCCAGGAATTGGGCCAGGGCCCCAGCACTGTGAGGTAGCAATGCTAACCACTGTGCCACACCGCTGCCCTGCTCCATCCATCTTCTCGATAAAACTGAAAACTGTTAGCTTTGTGCTAAGCAACACTTTTGTGTTTAGAACCAAAAAGTTCTTTAAAATTTCTCAGACCCAAAAACATTTTTGGCATATATCTGCAGTATTGTTTCAATACATCATTGAAGACTAAACACGGGATCTGTGGTGCGTTTTGCACTCTGCTAGACATGCCAGCTTTGTGGAGTAACCAGGATATTTTTGACTCTCTCATCTCAGCCTGTAGTTCTTAAAGTCACTGCTGTAGCATTCTTAAACTTAAATTCCTCCTCGGCCAGCTGCTACGTTTGGAGAGGAAGCCTGATCTAGGCAGTTTCTGGATGGTTTGATAAACCATCCACATTTTTAGACTCAACATCCCCATTGTCAGATGTTCCAGGGTCTGAAATTTTGTTTAAACCCTTCTGATTTATTATCAGTATAATGTTTAAGCCATTTTTCAACTGATTGAATGCCTGTTATATCCTTTCCATTCCTATTTACAGTACATTGAATATGTAATGTCTTCTTTACTTTTGCCCATTTATCAAGCATCCAACTCCAGTTGCGCACAAAGAGGAGCAGAGCCACAGAGTCATATGATTTTGATTCCTCTTAATTGGAGAAACGCTCCTAGCTGCTATGGTCAAAAATGCCAGCAGATCTCCACTGGTCTGAAGTAGTCTTTGTGTAAACTGGGGTGAAATCGAGTCACGTCAAAGTAGGACCTTACGCAATCTATCTGTAGGGCTGGAATTTTAGGGGTTGCTGAATTCACTACTTTGAAAACAAGTCCCAAAAAGAAACTGCTGTTGTTTTCAGTCACAAAGCCCCAGCATAAAAAATGAACAAAAAAGTTTTGATGTGGGTTTTGAGGTCCAATTTAAACCAGATGGCATCTTAAGTTATGTTTTTTTTTTTTCAAATTATCGTGCTATACAACTATCGTGCTATACTCCATAAATTTAAAGATAAAAGAATATTGTCAAGTATCAGTCTTGAAGTATAGGGCAAAATACAGTATTTCCACAAAGTAGAATGCACTCAAGATCCATAAATGACTTGCCTTTCTGTGTGTTGCTTCCTGTATTGGAAAAAGCAGTTGAAAAGGATGGAAGAAACAATATTGAGTATAATTTGAATAGTACCTGAAGGGAGAGGTGTATTTTGTAGTATGTTCTAAGCCATTTTGTAAATCTCTCAAAGCTTTTTAGAAAAGTGAAATTTCAGTAAAGAATTTGGAACTTCCCATGAAATGTAGAGGCTTGAGGGAAAAAAAAAAGAACTGGTTCAAGTAGATAGAGGCTGCACTGTTATGTCGGGTAGCTGTTTCTTCGGCCTGCTTGGTTCCTAGCTCTTGAGTAGCTGACTCTCCCCTGAGGTTTGAGAAATGCTGTGGTTTGGGGCACAGGTAAAGACGAAGAGTGTTGCTGTTGTGATCTGAGTCTGTTCACACTGGGCCAGTGTTTCCCTCACATGAATTCATTCACACTACGCCAGACTGAGACGAGCTCAACAATGAAGTCCATTCTGTACTGTTGTTCTGTTACTTGTCTTTTTAAAAATAAAGCATGAACTAATTTCTTTAATAATTTCAGCAATTATAAACAAATGGAACTAACATTTAAAAAAAAAAGGTTTTTTTTTTCCTGTTACGGTTTTAGTTTTTCTTTTGTTCTTTTTAACAATTTTGAACATTTGAAATGCCTCGTAATGTCATATTTGTGCTTTTGCATGCTATTTCAGTGAAAATGTGTCCGTTGCCCAGAGACAAGGGTGGACAATATTAGATCTGTGGCCGGGGATTTTATGTTTCTTAACTGGATTTCTAATGGGGCATATTTCATTGAGAAAAGCATCTTTAACACCCACCTTAGAGTGGGTTTTACCTAAATTCCAGACTGACTCAAGTTCCAGACTGTGTGCATGTCTTCTGTGATATTTCTGCATTCCTTGGAGAAAATCTGTTGTGTCATTGAAAAACCTCACTATCAGTGTAGCTCACAATTATGTCTGCTTTCTCTGACAGATAAGCCCTAAAAACTGTAGAAATTACAAAATCCATTTGACCAGTCAGACTTTTCTAATCAGGGTTACCACACATCCAGTAGTTTCCGGACATGTCCTCTTTAGTTCTTGAATCTCCATCCATCTCAAAACTTGACATGTTCAGGATTTTTACCTTGTTCTTTTTTCCCCCCAAAGACTTTAGATTCAAAATAGTTCTAGGGATTAAGAGAGCGTTGCCCAGAGACTATGTGTTGATGATAGTCGTAGACGTGTCTAGTTCACTGCCCTATTCATTTTCCACCTCAACTGATAATCACTTTAATACCCACTGATACAAATACCACCAGGACACCCCCCACACACACCTGTCAACAGGGTGTCCTCTGGTCTGAATGTTCAAAATGGTAGCCCTAAATAAAATAATCCAAACTAAAAGTACCATTTTTTTCTATATACAGTATTATAACCTTTATATGGAATTCTGTATAGTTCTAGTGATGTACAAATGCATGCACATGGCTGTCAGGACTGTGTTTAACTTAAGGAAGGTAAATTTTATCCAAAACACATGACTTGACCAGAGATGCTGTCTCCATGGAACATGTCTAAACATGTTCAGCATTGAGAATCATAAATGAAGCACTATGTTTTCCGGAATAAACTGACTCACGACCCATGACTCGCCTGCTGAAGTTCCTTTCCTGGAACAGTTCTGAAAGGGGTTCGAAAAAAATACTCCAGAACATACAGAGGGAGAGATGTACTGTAAATGTTTATTTGTGAACAGGTGAACTGTGATTAAGTGTGAACTGAATACCAGACCTCGAAAACATGACTTAACTTCCCTACTTTTTTTTTTTACCACGACACTTGACGACTGACCAACACATGCTCTGTGACATCCTACAGTTCCTGCCTCAGACTGCAGCTGTCAAGGAAAATACTCATTGCCTGCTGCAAAACTCAGAATTCTGTTAGCAGCTATTTTCGGCGCTAGCTTTATTTTACCAGCAGCTTCCTGGTAAAACAAAACAAACAGGCGAGTTTCAGGAGAAAACCAAGGAGGGCAGACGATTTGCTTTCCCACCCCTTCCCAAAAACAAACAAACCCCAGCAGCCAAAATTGTTAGCAGAGAAACCATGGCTCCGATACAGTAGGTTCAGTCCCCGAAACTGCCTTGTTTAAAATGTCAGGTATCAAAAGGGGTCTCTTTTGCTTTTACCCCTATTACAATGCCCTTCTGTCTCTTGTGTTCGAAGTTATGAAGGATCCAGAACTGTAGGGAGGCATGAAATCTCAGTGCAGGCCTTTTCTGAGTGCTTTTAATATGTTAGACACAGTCATGAACAGCATCCTGTGTGTCCCTATAAAAAAATAAAACACTGTGTTCAAACAAGGATATATATGGAACGACATATATATTTAAACAGCAGCGTGGTAATAATACTTCTCATTCTCAGAAATACAAACCATGTGACGTCCAGTTGTCCCTAATTTTTCCTAGGTTTAGTGATATGAACTGGCCTTATCTTCCCTGGTCAGTCTAAATAAAAACTTCTTTGTTACTGAGCCAACAAGTGTCCTTGCCTTCAGACATGCAGTAACACAAGTAGAATGGGCTCAGCTTGTTAGTTTTGATTTATCACCTTTTAGATGGGCACATCATCAAACACCTAGTGTAATAAGATCACTTTCTTAGCCATATACAATTTCTTGTATTAGGAATTTGTCTTTTCCCATACCCCAACTTGCTCTCCATGAGACACACAGACAGGGAGAGACGCTTGGGGTCAAAGCGCAGGGTCAGCCATTTATACGGCGCCCCTGGAGCAGTTGGGGTTAAGGGCCTTGCTCAGGGGCCCGACAGAGTAGGATTCCTCTGCTGGCCGCGGGATATGAACCGGCAACCTTCCAGCCACAGGCACAGATCCTTAGCCACCGCACTGCCCCTAAAAAAACACTAAAATATAAAAAAACAGAAAAAATATAATCCATTGTTTAGTTCTAGGAGTAAATAACTCACATTCATAATGTTTAGAAAGGTCCATTTTGTCTTATCCTCCATCCCTAACCCTAGCTCCATACATTTTAATACTGAGAAACGAGTGGAGAATCAGCAATAGTCCATATGACTGCATGGGATTGAGAAGCGTTTTGTTGACTGCAGTGTTAAAATAGAAAATCACTGCTCTTTAGACAACTTTGCAAATGCAGAATGGAAAACTTTGGTAACTGGAGTTTGAAAATGGCCTCTTGTGAAACTCTATGTTAACAGCACATATAATAGTGGATGTTAAAAAATGCTGCAGCAAAGGTTAGGATTAGAAGTTCCAGCAAAGTTTGATTGAAATCAAGTCTGCTATTGTGTTTCAGAGGGACAAATGTAATGAGTTTTAGATGTAGAATGTAGATTTATCGCTTTTAAGAATGGCATATCGTCAAACGTTCTGCACTAAATCTATGTTAAGATGAATTCATTGTGAGGTGGTACCATATCACCAGTTCTGATCTTTGCCAATATGCTAGAGATGAGATTCATTTTTATATACAGTGGAACTTTAAAAAATTTAAGACTAATCAAAGCGATGTCCTAAGATTAAGACTCTCACAACTGTAACTGAAGCATGCTTTTTTTTTCAAAGGCACTGGAACTGTTCTTTGGAAGTAAGGAACTATATACAGAGTGGCATGTGTTCACCTGAGGGCTGAGCAGTGATGTGCTATATTCTCAAGGAGGAAAAATTACAAGTCAGGCTTGCTTTTCCATTATGCTGTTCATGCTAAACTGAGGTTACAGATTCCGAACCCCTACAATATTACATAGATATGCAGGTGTCCTGCAGTGTGAACATTACAGGATTGCTGTGAATTCAGTGCCTGAACTCTGTTGTAAAATCAACTAGTAGGAGGAAACCTCAGTTGTGGTCCCCAGACTTTAGTTTTTCATGTAATAACGTTCTTAAAAGTTATTAATCTAGTGCTTTCCATTTACACAAGAAAGATTACAAGCCTAATAGTTGGTCCCCATGGTCTTTAGCTTTGCTCTTGTTCCAGTTTCAGACACTTAAGCATATTAAAATAGGAATATTGGGGAAAAAAACAGGCAGGACGCCAAAAGACGAAGGTGTGAAGAAGGGAAGAAGAGACTAAGACTATTAAACAAGTCGAAAAGTCGCATATTCAGGAAGAGACCATCCCTCTTCCCGAGAACCGCAAAGCACGAAGCGCACGCGCACAATTTGCGCTTGGACTTGGCCTACTTGTGACGTCACTGCCCTGAGAAGCGCGGCTTTGTGACGTGCGTGCGCATGCGGAACTGATGTTTTTTAAAAAAACGCGTTGTGCAAAAAAGTGAAGTTTGGGGTTCGGATATAAAACTAAATTTAGTGCTCATTTTTAATGACGACAGTAACGGCCGTCAATTTCAGCATGATGCCCATGCTGCAAACCCTGACGGTGTCTTTGTGGTTTTCTGAGTTGTGAGCGCTGATAGTGGCGCTTTTCGCCACCACTAGAGTAAAGTCTGATGTTGTAGTGGTACCGGACGTTGTTTACAGATATTGTTATTTAATCTTTTTTCTCTTTCTGGTGGAAATAACCTACTCGAGTGAAGTGAGCTCTTTCATTCTGACAAGAGGCGGTTGTATTATACGTGCTACAGCCCAGGCCTACGAAGCCTGGGGGTTTCCTGCAAGGCAATGTCCGGGACAGAAGTTGACACCGACGAAGTGCAAGAGCAGGTAATAAGGAGAGATTTCATAGCGAATGTGAAGTGCAATATAATTTTCCGCACTGGTTTTATTTCCTGTCGAGGACCGTGTAACAATTCTTGCTCTCCGTGCATTTAAAAAAAACCGCGTGTGTTCTGCTGAAAAGTTGTGTACAGAAGTTTTGCCTCGTTTGCACCACTGAGCCCGCTTCTTCTTCTTCTTCTTCTTCTTCTTCTCGTCTTGTGCGCTGATTTTGATCGTCTCACGCTTTTATAATATACATACTCGTTTTTAAACGTTAATAACATGACGTTGCGGTTATGAAACCCGTCACGTGTGGGGGAGGACCACGTGACCAAGCGCGGAACAGCGACATTTCACGTTTCGGCGACTTGGAACTTTAATAATGTCGGAAAAGCTGCACCAAAGCGGGGGGAAACAACGACATTTAGCGTTTACTTGGTATGGCCTTGTAACATTTTTTATAAGTCAGGTACATATACCTGACTTAGAAAGGTCAGGGCTCCCCTTTATTCTTTTTTGCTATTTATCTGACGAACACCGCCGTGGCGTCTCAAGCCCTTTTAATCTCGTAGGCGAGGCGAGACGCGGAGAAGAGCGATTAGCCTCCAGGGTCGTGCGCCCGGGGCATGTCGGGGCACATCTGGCCGCTGCGCGGCGGCCGCGAGTGAGTGAGTGAGTCAGCACTTGCGCGCCAGTCATGCTGCGACATGTCCGGCCCTCGGCGCCCATAGGCTGTTCTCGGAGCCGCATCAGCGAGGCCGGCGGGTCTAGCCCCGACATGTCCCGGCCAGGCTTTTTAAATGCGCTCGCCACCGGGGAAGCGCCTCCGCGTCGCCGAGAGACCAGCCACTGAGCACTTTATGTACTGTGAATAACTCCTATGAAATTCGTATTTATTTTTCGTGCATCGGAAAGGTACGGTTATTTGTGCCCGGCCTGTTTTAGCTTTTAGCAGTTGTTGGAAACCGTCACTGGTTGTTGTACGGCTCTTTGAGATGGGGGTACTGTGGATGGTTTAATATAAAAGAAGTTACTTTAGTGTCTGTTTGATTTCAGTTTGTGTGCTGCAATAGGTGAAGCGTATGTCGCGGCTCTGTCGTGTTTCTGGTTCGATTATTCCTGATATGTGCGGTTGTTACCTTTGAAAATACTAAGCGCGACTTGTCAAATCCAGGACCTGCAGAGCCGGTGTGTCTGCGATGTTCATTCCATCTGGGCTCTTAACTAGCCGGCTACTGGTTTAACTGGGTCAGACCGCTTCTCCCAGCTCTCCAGGTGCCGCTGCTGCTGGTTCTGAGACTGGCTTTCCACACCTGCACACCGAGGCCAGCATTGGCGACCCTTGCTGAAGTGGACGGGGCTGCGTCTCTTTCCAAAGCTTGTTCCCATCGTTTTTACTGTTTTCTTCTTCTTCTCCGTTGCAGATGACTGACGGAATGGCAACTGCTAACTGCTTAAGCAGTTCACAGATAAATGGGACAGATAATGAAAAGCTCGTAAGTCATTTCCTTGGCCTTTTGTCACACAGTTTGAAATAATGTTCCAGCCCTGGGGAATAACTAAATGTGAATTGCTCTATATGCAGGTTAAACCAAAAACAAAACTGCACGCTTTGCTACAGCATGCTGGAGCCGATAAAGATATTTTCACAATGAAGGAGGTAAGTACTTGTCTACTGGTATGTAGTTTGATAACATTCTCCATCTGAATCTCTTCAAGGGAGACACGGGAGTGGCGTTTTGCCTTCTTTGAGTCTCAGAAATACCCAGAGAGTCCAGGTGGTTAGTGACAGTTTTTATGAAGTCCTGTGCTGTGTTTCTGCTGTAACAAGGGAGTGGCCACAGGGAAGCCACTGGTTAAATGTGCTGCACTTCCCTGGGCTGGGTTGAGCTTTCAACACATTACCATCGACTCTTGCATTGCATTAAAACAACTGCTTCCTAATCAAAGTGTACAATTTAAATTGGCGTGTTACCTTTCCCCGGAATGAAATTATTCTTTTTACCAGGGACTTGACCCTGTTTACAGCTGACTTTTTTTCTAAAGTAGATAAACCTCTTCAGATGTGATCAATCTGAACCTTTATTTGTAATGCAAGACATTACATTTTTAAATCACAGTTCTACAAATGAAGTGAAAAGAGAGGGATATTGGCTCTATAGTTCATGTACTGCTGGTGGGAAGTACCAAATGGATATGGCCTGAGACTTTTTAAAAATGTCTGCTTACAGGTTACTCATGGAAACAAAATGTGGAGGTCATGTGATCTGAAGTTTTATTTAACCTAAAAAAAAGAAAATATTATACTGTCATTTGAAAAATCAGTATTTGTTTCAGTTTATGAAATATCACATTGTCCGTAAAACTACTTTGTAAATTTGTTAAAATTAGAGCCTCTTGTCCTTGATGTAAAAGTGCCTCTTTATCTTAATAAAAATCTTGTTCAGGGGTTTGTCAGCTACAACAGGTCTTGATGTCATTTAAATGACGGGTCAAAAAATAAAAAGGATTAAGACTAAGTGGAACCTTACAACTTCCATTGTTGGGTGAAGTTGGATCACAGACTGTGGTGATGATAATAGTAATGCACAACAGAGACTTGTTTCTAAGCGCTATGTGAAAAGAGACCTTACAAATGACACATGATATACTGTAGATACTGCAGGTCACCTGAAACCCAATTCTTCTTCAAAGCAAATTTAAAGGTCATTAACATGAATATTTCTGGTTTTGTTTTGACTGTAGTGTCAGCTGAGAGAGGGAGGGTGTACTTTAATAATACTTCAGAGGTTTGCTTATGAAAGCAGCTGATTTTGTAAGCAGTAAGTCAATAGTGTTGTGGTGACAATGCTGGGGCATGTTTCTTTCCTCATCTTCATGACTTGATGCAGAGACGTGTGAGCTGTTCTACTTAAAGTACCAGTTAGGTATTGTTACAGGTAAGTTTAGCAGCCCATCAGTTTGGAATAGCCTACAGAACTTTTGTAAATATTTTCCAAATTAATGTTAACATAATATTGCAGTTGCTCAGAAACAGTGTTTTCTCAATGTTTTGATGAATATTTTTGCATTTTAGATCATGTTTTACCTCGGGCAGTATATAATGGATAAGCAGCTTTATGACAAGAAGCAGCAACACATAGTCCATTGTACAAATGACCTTCTGGGGGACGTTCTGGGAGTGAACAGCTTCTCAGTTAAAGAGCCTCGGTACGTGTAACTTTGCCTCAGTGTAAGTAAATAACTCTCCTGGAGTGCTGCTGGCCTTCAATGAGAGTTAGCAGCTGTCTCAGGCAAGCTACAGCGACACCTTGGGCAGTAACAAATCCCACAGGGATGTTAACTATTACAATATGTTTAAATGGTCTTATTTGGGATAAATGTCCAGAGTAGAAAATTTGTGACTTTGTCAGGAATTTGTTGCTGTTTGCCCCTTAAGTGCCAGTCATTTTTCAGAATGTCCCAAAACCTTAGGCCAATCTTCCACAATACTATAGACTGTAACTTTCTTTTTCTTTTAGGAATCTCTACGCTTTGATTTCCAAGAACCTGATTGCAGTCAAAAATGAAGGTATATTTGTGTGTTTTTCAACATCCTTCAACTTTTTTTCTGCTGGCTCTTGAAGTATGCAGTGGGTGTGCTGTGTGAAATATGGGGTCAGCAAGTGTCGAAGGACTAGCAGATGCAGTAGTGCTGTGCTATTATGGTCATCTGAAAACAATATAGTTTTTGTATCCCCTATACTCTGATTCTATAAATGTGAGGGAAAAAGCTTGCCTTTTCTATAGATGATGCATATAGAAAGATTAACAACATATAGGTATATGAAGAGATAACTGACAAACTAATGTGTTTTGTTTTAATGGTAACCAATAATTCTCAACATACTGTCCTAAATTCTTGCTTTGCCATTATCTAGGGAAGGCTTGTATTAATGAAATGACCGAATATTTATGAAGCAACACCAGCTGATCTTTTCTGATACTGTTATTAAATGCCTAATATCAGTTTATTTTATGAAGATTCACAGACTGCATTCACGGAACTCAGAAGTCAAAGCGAACCTGACAGAGGACCTCAGGTAATTAACTTCAGAGTACTCCAAATATTGACTTTTTAGTAATATACAAAGAACAGTATTATTGGTGCCAGTAGTCATATAGTTATGCCCTACTGACACAAAAACAAAAGTAATTCATAGCTGGTATGTACAGGTAACTGCCAAAATAAAGGAAACACTTAAGTAAATGAGGAATATTGAACACGGGTGCTTCTACAGTGGATCCCGAGTTACTTAAGCCAGTGGTTCTCAAACTGCGGTACGCCAAATGACCCTGGAAATTTGTTGTGGGCACTGAAGTATTGGGAATTAAAAATCGAATAATTAAAAATTATGTAAATTTTTCACATGTAATTTACTTAATCAGTTTCAAAAAGCTTGAGACAGGATTTCATGTTTTCTATTTTAATCAAATTAGTTTGTGTAAAATACGCAGCCTACATACTTAGCTACGTTGATACAGCGCGCTCTAATACTTGAGTGTTCATACTCCTCTCGTCCATTGAGAAAGACACCTTGGGGCCAAATTCGAAAATGATCGAAAATGAATACCTCGAAAATCAAGTATTATGAACCGGTGGATCACGGTCACCCATTGAGAACGAGGAGGATTATATATTTTCCACTAGGATTTTATCATATTTGAACATCAAAAAAAGAGTACACCCTGAGGAACTTTCCTATTGTCTTATCTGGGAAGGGGGTCGGGATGGAGAGGGCTCTCAAAATATCCCATGTTTTATGTTCATTAGTAAAGTAACTGTAATGTTTAACTGTGAAATGCATAAGTCCCCTCTGCTGCAATACAGTATCTTCTGTTTTGCTGCCAGATTTTACAAAAGAATCTGTTAACTTGATTGACGAACTCTCTCCTCGGAGGGCCTTTTTGTGTTTGTCTAAGTCAACATGAGCTTGCAAGTCAAGTACACCTTTATTTGCCATGAAGACAAAAGTGCCAGGCTTACACACCAACCATTTAGCTTAGAAAACAGAAATTTATTTTTTAGTTCTGCTGTGAATTTAGACTTTCACTTCGGCATTGTGTTTGAGGTTAGGAAAACGAGAAACAAAATAAGGGAGCCTTTTGAGGGAATGCTCCTGCACAAACGTGAGTAAGGACACTGAAATTGACGTCCGATTTTGCACTCTCATTACATAATCGTACACGTACAGGACGAAAACTGAACGACAACATGGGTCATGAAGCGTGATGTGTACACAGCATGTAAAACAAGTTGGATGACGCCTTCCTTTCCACTCCACATTTGGCGGAGGCTTCACAATTTTTATTCATCTCGCTTAGTAATTTCAAAGTTGCTTTTTTTATTCAACTTATCACCACTCTGTTAAAGTGGGTAACGATTCACATCCTTTGTAGTATTGAATTTTCATAAAAAGCACTCGGAAAAAGAGGTTGAGTTGAGTTGCAGCGCATAAACCCCTTGTTACAACTAAAAATGCACTTTTGTGAGTGAAGTGGTGAAGAGAATATAGGCAGTGGGGAAAAAGTCATGGTCAAATGAGTCATCCTCCACCATGTTCTCAAAATGCAGATGAGTACGTGGTGCACACCAGAAGAAGCCTACAGGCTTGAGTGCTAGTTTTTCAAGATGAAGAGTTCTGGCCTCTGTGTTATGGTGTGGGGTGTATTTTCAAGGTGTGGTTTAGGTCCACTCGACCCATTAGAGGGCAAGGCAAATGCAAATGGATGCATTCTGATTGTGTTCATCCTATGGTGAAGCATTTCTATCCTGATGGTACTGGAACCTTCCAGGATGACGGTAAGCCCATCCACAGGATAAAAGTCAACAGAACGCCAAGTGAAGGAATGTCTGAAGGAAGAACAGTGTCGCTTCGCTCCTGTAGAGTTCCAGACACTTGTAGAATATATGCCAAGGTGCATTGAAGCTCTTCTGATGACTTTTGGTGGTCCAGTGCCCTTTTAAGATACTTTGTTTCTTTTATTTGGGCAGTTACCTGTAGCGCAGTATGATAGTACACTATTCCTCGGTTGATTCCTCAGACTGCTGAAATGGATTTTGTTAGTCAAGTTCTAAATAAGGTTTGTATAATTTTAGTTTGTGTGAAATTGTATGCATGTTTAACATATTCAGAAACCTTTGTTGCAGTACATTTTACAGTGATAATCTGCAGCAGTCCTTTTTTTTTCAGACTGTAGGAGGTTAAAAGCATTGCAGATAGAGATCTTATGTATTGTAAGGTAGGGTAGCCTACTTTGATTATTTTTCTTAGCAGTTCTATTTTGTATCTTTTGTAGGAATTTGATTCAGAAATCACAAAAGGAGAAAGTAACAGAGCATCAGCCGATGCTTCCTGTTCATATACCGCTGGACGAAGAAGGCGGAGAAGTAGTGACCCTGGTGGGTACCTCGGACAGTTTTTTTTTCTTTTTTTACGTCTTATTTAAACTAGCATTAAGGAGTTTTCTGCTTGGTTAACTTAATACTATGCCCACAGGGTGATCCTGGGCTTGTGAAGTAGGGGCTTTCTAAACATATTAGCAGGGACTGGATTTTAGTCCCAGCATATAAAGTTGTTCAGTAATCAAACTAGTACCTATCACAAATAATTACATTGCTGATATTCCCCGGAGTGCTGTGATCACTTGTAATGAAGGCAGCATTACCACCTTGTAGCCCACCCTTGACAGTTCTCTCAGAAGCTGGTCAAGGTTGTCTGCTCGTTACTGGGATGGGGGAGGCTGGTAAGGAAAATCAGGCAGCATCTTAAGTGGTGTTCATAGACCAGTTGGGAGATGTTTTGGGCTGGTGACGAGGGCTAAAATGTTTTGGAAGGTAAGGAGACAGTAACAGAAGGACCGTCCTACTTGATTGTTAAATATCCTAATATAGTTTTCTGTAGAACAGGGGAGTTAACCAGAATGCTGTGGTTAAGTTCCATTTTTGACCATGCATAGTTCAGCCTATGTTGAGTTTTGTCCTTAAGAGTTGAAATGATTTTTCAACTCTCTGTGTGATCCGCTGTGTGTGGAAACTGTTTCTCATACAGGTGATTTCACTGATATCTTGGTGTTGGCATTCATGTGAGCCTTGTGTTTGAAGCCAGTCATATGCAGAGAAGCTAGTGTTTGTTTTGCCTTTTCTTGACTTGATTATTGCAGTGCTTCCTGATGTATCCAAACATGTTCAAGCTGCAGTATATTCAGAACTTAGATGCTCAGATCTGAACTAAAGCTAAAGTGCATGAGGATTTTACTCCTGTTTTAGCTTCATTGAACTGGCTTCATGCAGATTTTACTCTGAAATCCACATTAGCTCCTTCTCACTTTTAAAAGGGAACTGCAATACCAATTTCTCCAATTTAGTTTTTAGATCTCGGTAACAAAATACATTGACTGTTTTGCCAAATTTTAATTCTGAATTAAGCACAAAATCATTAACTTTATGAAAATGCTGAATTTTCCTCAATTTGTTGTACTCGCCTCAGGTGGGAACGAGAGTATTCACAGATTATGAAGTGGAGTGGCTTTTCCTGCTAACTCGTCACAAGCCTGCTTGCTTACAATGCAATAAGACCCTCTTCCCGTCTCTGGAGGTTTTGTTACCTCGTTCTGAATCGCAGAATATGGTTTTGCACATACCTGGATATTTGCTCTATTTTGTGATGTGAATAGGAGATTTAAAATGTTATTGTGTACATTTTACTTTCACTGTGGTTTAAAATGCCTTCGCCAATGCCTGTTCTTTCTAACCCCAAAATGTAAAAAGTGTTACAGTTCCCCTTTGAGGGCTTATATAATGAGTTACGGTTATCTTCCTATACAGTCCAGTAATTTACTGAAACCATGAAAAGCTTTCTGCTTTCGGTTCTGCAGAAATCCTGTCTTAAAAGTTCAAATTACACGCTAGCTTTTATATAATGTATTGTATGAGGCTGAGTGTTAATTTTTCAAATGTTTATTTCACTTTGAGATGTCATCAAAGTTGGGAGGAAGTGATAAAATGCTTGTATAAAATCTCACTTTATTTCAACAAATAACAACAGATGTGAAGGAAAAATAAGTCAAGTGTTTTAAAATCCAAATGGAATTCGCTGGAAAGTCCAAAACATCAAAGTCGATCTCTGAAGCTTGCAGCGGGAATTGTTTTGTTTTGGGAGGTATGCCTTTAAGTTGTGATTTTTTTTTCTGTTAACAAGAAACATCCACTGATGAAGAGCTGTGTGACCGACGGAAAAGACACAAGTCTGACAGCATCTCTCTCACGTTTGATGAAAGCTTGTCCTGGTGCATCATTGGAGGTTTGCGTAGAGATAGTGTAAGCAGTGAATCATCAGATTCTCGAGATAATGCTGTAAGTAAAGTATTTTCACTATAATCATTTTAGAGTTAATGTCTTAAATAGAACTGGAAATGTCAGAATGTGTTTCTGAAAAATTGTTTTTGTAATGTAGAATTTGCAAAGCTTAAAACATTACTTAATTTTAAGTAATGAAGTAAGAGATGGTTCAACTACCATGTTTCAGTACTCATCCCTACAATTTTTCAGTTATTCATCCTTCATTAAAAAAAAGGAGGAGATTTTATTCGATTTATTAACCATTGATATTCCAATTTTTCTTGACCAAAGCAATTTTATGATCAGGTCTTTTTAATTTTATTGACAAAATAACATTACTGTGACTACAAAATCAGGGAGAATCCAACTTGGTAGGCCTGTTTATGCTAAAGAAACGATTTCCTGTTATTTAAGATCATTGTTTTTCTTACAGGACTTAAACACTTCTACAGGTGAAGACTCTGAAAGTTCATTCAGTCACGATTCTGATTCAGACAACTTCAGTGTGGAGTTTGAGGTGGAATCGATATACTCTGATACCTACAGCCTCAATGATGAGACTTCAGAGCTGACGGATGCAGATGATGAGGTTTTTAATTATTTTCTTAAAGAGAGATGCCCTGTAATTGCTGAGATCCAAAATTAGGCATACATGTGGACAATTAATTTTTTTTCTGTAGATGTACCGGTATGAGAGATTGTCCAGCACATAACTAGTGCACTGTTTAGAAAAAGCATATAAAGTAATACTGCCTCTGACAGTACTAAGGGAAATCTCAAGTAATAATCAGGGCCATATACATGTAGTGTATATGGGAAATGGAAACAGCAATCTACAGCTGACTTAATAGGGTGTTGAGCCACCACATGCACCCTTTGCGTGCCATGGAATACAGTCAGCCAGCATCTGGAATTCTGCAGCAGGGGTGCGGCACCACTCTTCCATGAAAAAGTCTGGTTGATGTGTGTGGAAAACGCTGTCACGGGTGTTGTTCCAGCATATCCCCTATGAGCTGGATTGGGTTCAGACCTCGTGACTGACAAAAGCATCAGTATCAAGTTCATCAAACCACTGGGTGACCACATGCGCTCTGTGGATGGGATCATTACCGTTCTGGAGGAATGCACCCAAACCATGCCAGGGAAATGCGCCCCACAGTGAAATTCAGGATGGAATGTGGGGTCTGTTGAGCTGTAGTTGACCTCTTGTTCTGCACTTTGAATTAATGCACATATCATTCCTCAAATCTGCCCTTCTGCACACTGTTGCAATTTGCTGATGTCATTCCCTGGGAGGTCCATGCTGACCTGGCCTTAGACAGTGCTGCTTGTGAAACATCAGCAAGTTGAGCTGTCTTGGCTACTGAAGCTTATACCAAGCTCATTCCAGCAGTCACCCCTCTTCAAAGTCACTTAAGTCTCTTCTTGCAGCCGTGATGGCCAGACGTATAGGCAACTAGGTGTTTCATAAATTACTCTAAGCATGCTGGGCATTTATTTGCTTAATGAAGAAGCCATACCTGTGTGGAAGCTGTTTGCTTAAATTAAATGTGATGTGCCTCATTTAACCAATACCACCACTTCAATTCCAAGGGTCAGGGAGAGGAAGATCAAATTCTACAGTTTTAAACAAGGAAATATGTTTAATGACATGAATTAACCCACTTGCAAAGATCAAATCTGGTAGTTCATGGCTGGTTAGAATAGAGTAGAAACAAGAAACACTTGCAAAATAAATATGCATTCAGGTTTTAAAATGCAGTGGATGGGTGAGTGAAAGTTTTTGTGTGATTCTGTGGTCTGGATGTCTTATAGACATGATGCATGCTGATGTCATTCCCTACATTTTGACTGGAAATTTACATATTGTCTCTCTGTTAGGTTTATGAAGTCACCATTTTTGAAGCTGATAATGGCGATGACTCCTTTGACGAGGACACCGAAATATCTGAAGCAGTACGTTGACCTACAATAAAATAGACTATTTGTAGACGTTGGTTGATCTGAATTCCTGGCTTGAAGTGGTCTGGGTTTGCTAATAGAGGGCATGGCCTGTATGTTTTTATTTCTGTGCAGTTTTTTTTTTAATTTAGAAAATTACAGCCTGTGGTAATTCATACAGAAACCCTTTTCTTTATACAGATATATAAATACAGATATTAGTTATTCGGGTGGGTAGCTGCGTCAGCAATCGTAGGCTGCAAAGGAACAAATAATAGGTTTATTCCATGCTGAAAAAAAGAAGAGAGAAAACACAACGTTTCGGCCGTAGAGCCTTCTTCAGGTGTGAGAGAGACAAGGCAGTAGGCAAAGGAAATGTAGCGGGAGAACAGAGGCTGGGAGGGAGGAGGAGTAAGAGGCGGGAGCAGGGGACAGAAAGAGGTGTGAAGTCAGAATGGGTATAGAGAGGTGTGAAATGAAACTTCCAATGAATGGAGAAAATTTACAAGAAGAGTAGTCTGTCGTTAAGAGAAGGTAGGAGGTGTGATCCTAGCTGCAGGATAAGTTTGGTTTTGGTAGTCTTTCTGATGTATGAGTTCAGAAAACCGTCTTTGAGAACACAGACGGAGAGATTAGAGAGGTTTCATCAACAGAGGATACCCCAGCAGTGTTATTGACAGGGCCATTGCCCGAGCCAAAAACACCCCCCGGACCATCAACCCAATCGGGAACTCCCGCCATAACAACCGCATTCCTTTGGTGCTTCCCTACCACCCCAACTCACTTCCTATCCCCAGGACTAATAACAACTTTTCCATCCTACACGATTATCCCTCCATTGGGGCCCTCTTTTCTGACCGCCCCATCATTTCATATCGCCGATCACCTAATCTGCGCAACCTTCTTGTTCACAGCTCCCTTGACCGCCCTCAGCAACCATCCACACCAGGCACTTTCCCTTGCAACAGAGCTCGCTGTATCACCTGCAAGTACACATCCACCACCACACTCATTCAAGGCCCCTCAGGACAATTCCGGATCACCCAGAAGGCATCTTGTACCTCCAGCAACCTTATTTACTATATCTCTTGCAGTAAATGCCCAGCCATCTACATTGGAGAAACAGGAAGGAGACTCGGAGACTGCTTCAGAGAACACGTCAGGGCTCTGAAGATTAAAGATCTCTCCAAGCCCATTGTTTCTCATTCACACCTTCCACCTTCCTTAACGACAGACTACTCTTCTTGTAAATTTTCTCCATTCACTGGAAGTTTCATTTTACACCTCTCTATACCCATTCCGACTTCACACCTCTTGATTGGCCTCTCTTTCTGTCCCCTGCTCCCGCCTCTCACTCCTCCTCCCTCCCAGCCTTTGTTCTCCTGCTACATTACCTTTGCCTACTGCCTTGTCTCTCTCAGACCTGAAGAAGGCTCTATGGCCGAAACGTTGTTTTCTCTCTTCTTTTTTTCAGCATGGAATAAACCTATTACTTGTTCCTTTGCAGATATTAGTTATGGTGGCTTGAAATCATATTAATGACAAAATTTGCATAGGTATTGCACATACAAAATTGGAAATGGGCTATATTTATAGTATGCGGTCTTAATTTTGAATGAAATTAGCAAGTGATGAAACCTAGACCAGCTGCAAAGGCACAAAACAGTAAAATGGTTCTTGAGGGTTTAATGTATTAATAATCGGTCAAGAACTCTCTACTCTTTTTTGTGTTCTGAACCGACTTAGGTTGCTTCACAAGGTATTACAAAAATGTTATACTTTGGAGTTTGTTTCTTTAAAAAAGCACGAGTAAACCATGTTGAATATTTCCTAACCAAATGACCAGAAACATTAATAACCTCACGTTTCATTTCAAGGCCTGTCGTACTTAAGGTTTTTCTTCTCACTGGTATTTTTCTTCTCAAATTAGTGTTTTATTTGTTGAAGGATTACTGGAAGTGCGCGCGCTGTGATGAGCTGAACCCTCCTCTCCCACGCCACTGCAACAGGTGTTGGGGTATCCGTCAAGACTGGTTCCCAGAGTCAGACACTGATCCCAAGTCCTGGGAATCCAAATCTTCTGCTAACGCACCGGAGGATAAGTGCTCTCGGGAGGAGGGCGTGGATGTCCCCGATGGTAAGAGGTCCTGCTCCGAGCCTCCCTGCGACTCTAAGCAGGACTCTTGCAAAGAGGTCTTGGTGATGAAGAGCTGCGTGACGTCCATGTGCGAATCCCAGGAAACCCTGTGCTCCCAGCCCTCCACCTCGAGCAGCGGCACTGCGCTCAGCCAGGAGGAGGTTCCTGAGCTGGAGCGTCAGAGCAGCCTGGATTCGTGCCTCCCCCAGAGCTGCGTGGACCCCTGTGTCATCTGCCAGAGCAGACCCAAGAACGGCTGCATCGTCCACGGCCGGACGGGCCACCTCATGGCCTGCTACACCTGCGCCAAGAAACTGAAGAAGCGCAACAAGCAGTGTCCGGTGTGCAGGCAGCCCATCCAGTCGGTGGTCTTGACGTACTTCAGCTAAAAGGATGCCACAGTCCCTTCAAGTCAAAGTTAGAGCTCAGCAGTTTTAAAATACAGTAGGTGCTACTTGCTAATGACCACTCAGGTTATCAATGAGACAAAGAATCCCCCTCCCTTCAGATGTTGAAGAGACGTCGACAACGTTGAAGGAACATGGAATAGAAGTCTACATTTTTATGTTGGTGTAAAATTCCAGTTATGACTTCCAAAACTAGTATGGAATAGAAACGAGTACTTAAAGAACTTATTTTCTGAAGCACAGAGTTAAGTCTTCTGTGGGGCCGTTTTGTGTGAGAGTTCATTGTCCACGTCATTGTTCACTTTCCTAGTCTGGGTTACTAAGAGGCGAAAACTGTTTTCTGAAATCACAATACAAAGCATGTGCAGCGAAAATGTCTTAAGGTTTTGTAGTCAGGCATCTGTCTGTGCACTTAAGCCTTAAAGCAAATTTGACTGCTTATATTCTGTTAAATGAATTTGTGTAAAATTGGAGTTCATAGATTGTTTATTGTAAAATTTTGCAAATAGCCTGGTTCAGAATTGCTAATAAGTGGCATCTACTGTCCGACTGCATTTCTGATCTTTTCAGCTAAGATCTGGATATTACAGATTAGCCTTAATATTGTAATAAACCTTTTAATTTGTAAAGGCAAATTTAAATGAAATTTCATGTTTCTCTAATTCATCTAAGATTCAAGCTGGTTGTCAATTTGCTACAGATAAGTGTTTATGACTCTCCCCAACAGATTGCAAAAATTACAGAAGGTATTTGCTTTTTAATTTCCATCGGAGTCAAGATAAGTAAACTTGGGTATTAAAGTTGCCCCACGGCCAAATTTATCAATGTTTTCTACAGCAAAAGAACACTAACAGTTGTTGGAGAAGAAAAGCAATTCCAAACAAAATTAAGCACCTTTTACTGTGTGGTGGTGGTGTTTGTGGACTTGTTTGCTTGCTGTCCTTCAGACAGAAGTTGTAGTTGATTAGAGAGCAATATGCAGTCTCGCATAATCAAAAGGCTGAGCCTATGGGTTTGGATTTCTCATTGCTCCACGATATTTTGCTGCTGGCACTACTAGATGGCCCCTAAGAGGGAAATTCATTGCTGTCAAGATTTTCTTAACTTAGAAATCTATATATTGTTTATAACTAGTATACAGATTTACCTTTATCTTGTGTAAAAAGTTGTGTAAGTTTACAATATCTACTCAGGAAGAAAAGCGCACAATTAGTGAAGAGGGGCAACACCATGTTCCAGCCTGTTTTCAGAATGGACCCCCAAGAAATGTCTTGACTGAAATACATGTAAGAAAACAACATGAAAATCCTAGTGGCCCAAGAAGGCCACTTACTTTTGTTCTCAGATTAACTCTGCACTTTATAAAATTTATGCTTTTTTCACACATGGTGTGAAAACTAAGCAAATTGTGCCTTTGAAGTAGGGTGCACAACTGAAGACTGAACTGATGACTTCATGTAAATAGGTGAGGAGTGGATCGGTCTAAGTAAGATGCTGAGAATATTTAAGCCCGCCGTCTAGAAGTGTAAAAAGATATAAAAGAAATGTACTTGGGTAATGAGCATGTTTACTCTCTAAATACCAAGGAGGTTTTTCTTTGTTGTATTATTGCGTACAGTTTCCTTCATTTGAAGACCTAGCTGGTGGCGTTCCCTTTAGTAAAGAGGCACTCTGCTGTCGTTCTTATTTCATTTCAAGTTTATGAATGTCTGGGAGAGTTTGAAATCTCACATCCTTGTGTGTGGCATCTTGTCATTCCTTGATTAAAGTATGCTGTCGGCAAAGGAAAGGGCCATAGCTTTTGGTGAGGGGAGCGTGGATATGAACTGGGCATTTCACAGTGGTAGGATATACTATATGTATGTGTAGCAGGAAAATGAGCCCAGTATGAGAAAATGTGCATATTTGAAGAAGTAGCAGGTGGCTGATGTTGAAAAAAACTTCCCCTGATGTTTTCAGTTTTACGCACTCCTTAGTTCTGTCAGCGTTCTTTGTGAAGTACAAGGCAATACGGTTTTAAGATGTATTTCTGATTCTGTGTGTGTACTATATGTAACTTAATTTGAAAGTATTGTGTATATATATATAAATGTATATTCAGTGTATCAGGTTGGAGTTAGGTAACTATTATTTAATTTAATTATATGATATACCTCTAATTTATTTAGCTGTTTGTATTTTTTTTTTGGCCTTTGTGTGAAGGGAATGGATAATTAAGATTGTGCCCAAAGGGAACCCCTCGTCCAACTGTTTCTGTTTATTTGTGTTATGGGACAAATGCTGGAAAAACCTGGGAAGGTGGCGAAGTGTCATCTGAGGGCAGATGTTGGATGTTACCTTTAGTTATGGTAACTCCCCGTGCACTTAGTCACCCGAAGCCACCTGGAAAGTGAGCATACTCTTTAAGCATGTACAAACTGGCTGTGGTCTGTGGCTTCGTATTTCTGACATTTTCCCACCTAATGGAAAATTGAAAATATTTGTCCAGATACTAGTGTTCAGTTTAAATGTGATGTTTATTCCAGATTAGAAGCAAAACTGAGTTGTGCATATCAGAAGAACAAAGTTTAATCACATTTACAGTCTTCATTTTGTAACAATCTAAAATATATTTATATTTTTAATAGTGTTGGACAGTTCCATTAAGAGGCTTAATTAGCCAATGAGGAAATGGTATCAACAATACATAATCTTCCACTAGAGTTCACTTTTTGTACCTTCTTTGTCTATCAGAGTAAGTTTACACATTAAGTGCAAAAAAAGCTAATTAGACCTAAATTTTGTGTTTATAAGCAAAAGTAGACAAATTGCATTTTCTTACGAGGCTCCCATATAGGCTTAGTTTTTATTTACGAATGTTAATTGTCATTACAAATATTGTACATTTGCAATGTAGTATAATAAATAATCTAAATGTGTGGTTCGTTGTCCAAGTCAGGACAGTGAGGAGGCAGGAAAAATACAAATATTACACATGCTCACTTTTTTCCAGTGCCCGAGTTGTTCCACTGCAACTAAGCGAGGTCTTAAACACTGTAGTTAAGGACGATGCCTTGCTGTGTGTATGCCAGACGTTTCTGTACTCGCTGTAGCAGCACGTGAAATGCTAACGATGGCTTCAGTCTTGCTTTGTGTAGGCCTGATGTCCTTTTCAACTAAAGATTGTCAAATAGTTTACTGTTAAACATTGAATGACCCTCACTGGTTTTTAATGTAAACATGTTCTTATGTAAATTTGTATTCTTAAATAAAATAGTTGATTTATATGTGAAGCTTTTTTCCTACATGGTGTTTTTACCTGCGGTGTAGTTAGTTATGCTTGAAAGTTTGTGAACCCTTCAGGGCAGTCATTATTTTAGATATTATAGGGATATTATACGAACCTGAACTCTTAATGAATATATGGAATTAATATTCTAAAATAAAGACTTCCCACACATAAAAACTCAGATAATTAGGCTGTGATATTTAACAAATCACCAGATATTGTGTGCGAAAGTAAATTAACCATGTTCGGTCAAGAACTTATGGCACCTCTTTTACCAGCAATAACTTCACACAGTCGCCTCCTATAACCAATTATAATTCATAATAATTGCTTACACTTATATAGCGCTTTTCTGGACACTCCACTCAAAGCACTTAACAGGTAATGGGGACTCCCCTCCACCACCACCACTGTGCAGCCCCACCTGGATGATGCGACGGCAGCCATAGTGCGCCAGAACGCTCACCACACATCAGCTATCAGTGGGGAGGAGAGCAAGTAATGAAGGGGGAGTAATGAAGCCAATTCATAGATGGGGATTATTGGGAGGCCATGATTGGTAAGGGCCAATGGGAAATTTTGGCCAGGACGCCGGGGTCACACCCCTACTCTTTTCGAGAAATGCCCTGGGATTTTTAATGACCACAGAGAGTCAGGACCTCAGTTTTACATCTCATCCGAAGGACGGCGCCTGTTTACAGTATAGTGTCCCGTCACTATACTGGGGCATTAGGACCCACATGGACCACAGGGTGAGCACCCCCTGCTGGCCCCACCAACACTTCTTCCAGCGTACAGGTCTCCCAGATACTGACCAAGCTCACATCTGCTTAGATTCAGTGGGTTACCAGTTGTGAGTTGCAGAGTGATATGGCTGCTGGAGATATTTTTTCTCACTCTTTACAAAACTTCGCCAGCTCTGTGAGGTTTGAAGGATGTCCTGCATGAGCAGCCCTCTGCAGGTCCTGCCACAGCATTTCAGTAGGATTCATGTCAGGGCTTTGGCTTGGCCATTCCAGGACATGGAACCTCCATGTTGTCTTGTTGAAACATCCACTTGGTGCCCAGCATGAGGTTTTCGAACTGATGGCCTGACATTCTTCTCAAGAATTCCTTGATATTTCTCAGAATTCATGATTCCCTCAGTGATGTCAAGTTGCCCAGGGCCAGAGTAAGAAAAACAGCCCCATACAAGGACACTCCCACCACCATGCTTGACAGTAGGGGTAAGGTTTTGTTGGTGATAGGCTGTGTTGGCTCTTTGCCAAACATGGGCCCTCTTGTTGTGCCCAAATAGTTCAATTTTGGCAAACTTCACATGGGCAGCTTTGTTCATTTTTGACAGAAGAGGCTTCTCTCTAGTGACCCTTCCATAAATGGCATTTCTGTTCAGGGTTCTTCTTAATTGTTGATATATGCGCCACTATGGCTTGTAGATCTCTGAATGTTATTTTAGGATTACCTTTTACCTCTCTTATTATTCTCCTTGTGGCCCTGGGTGAAAGTGCAGGAGAATGTCCACATCTTGGCAGGGTTGCCATTGTTTTAAATGCCCTCCACTTGTATACTCTTTGCCTATCTGGATTTATGGAGTCCGAATCTTTTTGAAATGGTTTTTATAACCTTGTCCAGATTGATGAGCATCCATTACTTTTTTCCTCAGTTCTGTTTGTTTTCTTAGTTCGAGGCATGATACTAGATTTGTAGGAAGAGTGACCTGTTTTCTTGCAATTGTTTTTGTTTGCTCCTCCCTAACACATCATTTCACATCTTCAGTTTCATTGGTTATCTTGGTTAATTGGTTAACACTCTGTCATTGACCCACCTGATCCTGCTTTACCTATGATGCAAGTCATAGAACTTATTTTTACACCTGCACAATTTCTGCATACTGTGTGTATTTTGCTGCATGGACATTTTCTTTCCAAACAGTCAAATTGGTGAATAATTATACTTTATTTCAATTGGGAAATGGCAAATTCTGATTAAATATGCATTTTGTGGTTAAAAAAAACAAAAGAATCTCAAATTATGTAATGGGTTCACAAACTTTCAAGCATGGCTGTAATCAAAACAGTTAAGTTTCTGGTTGTTAAATTTCTATCGAGTGTTGTTATGCATCTTCCTGAGGTTGTATTCCCTTACTGAGCACTGTCAGTACACTTAACACCCGCTACTACGTTAACGTTAAAACCAAATCATGTTTGGATCCCATTTGGAGGATTATGCTCGACAGTGTCTGGAGATCAACATTTATATTTTAAGAAATGCAAAAACATTGTACAGTTGGTGGGAAAGCATTGATGTTGGATGATGCCAGGCTTTACAATATTGAAAGGCTGAAGCCCAAATTAAACACAGCATTAAAACAGCTCCTTTCCCACCCCTTTATATTCTGTGTATTGACTCTGTATGGTATGTTGCCTGCTTCCAGGGGTAAAAAAAGTATTTAACATTGCTACATTCATCTGGCTTGTTAGATTTCCAACTACTTTCAGATAACTATCCACAATCTACTTTCTCAATTCAAGATGTAGGATCTACTCAGGTAAGTGGTGCAAAGTGTCCTATTGTTGGTAATGTTTGTTTGGTTGGTTTTGTCCTCAAGGTCCCCTGCTTGAAACGGCGTTGTGTTAACAGGAAAGATGTCCTCTCTACAGCTTGCTCAAACACCTGCTGTGGAACTTGCTCTACCTGCAGTTCAGCTGAAACTCCAGTAAGCGGCACTATCTCTTGGTATGTAACAGCTGGCGCTGCTGTCTTTTCCCACATCCACTGGCCATGCAAGAGGCATCCAAAACACAATTCTTTTAGTATAGCTGGGAAAGAGCTAGAATCCTTCCCTTGTAAATTGTTTGGCTCTGGATTTCAAATAGAAATATTAGGTGGGGAATTATATGGCAAATCTTACTATATGGGCCTCTCCTCTATTTGTATTCTATTAGTTTCAATTAAATGGAAGATTTTAACATTTCATGGCCTAGAATAGTTTTTAAGCCAAGTTGTAACATGCAAAGTTGATATTTGTAGTGATATACTGTAAATACGGGGCACGGTGGTGAAACACTGGGACCCTGAGCTATCTGCGCGGAGTATGTTGTATGTTCTCCTAGTGTTCGTGTGGGTTTCTTCCTGGTGCTCCAGTTTCCTCCGTTAGTCTGAAGGCGTGAGTCGAGGAGAATTTGCTTCTGGGCAAGCTGGCCCTGGTGTGAGTGTGTGTGTTTGTGTTTGTGTCTGTGTCTCTTGTGTGCCCTGCAATAGACGGACATCCTGTCCAAAGTGTGCCATGCAATGTTCTTATTGCTTTGCTTGCTAGATAGGCTCTGGCTCCTCCACAACAGCAGTTAAAAAATAGGAGGATGAATGGGTTTAGATACTGGTTTAGATACTGTTGTATACTGTTGATTGTTATTACCGTCTTGGCATTAAAGTTAACTGAATGAGGATCTGCAACTATCTGAACACTGGGTGGCAGTGTCTACTGAAAAGAACAGGAACATCTTTGCCTTTATTGACTGTGGCATTTTGCATCGTACTAATTAAAATCTTTTTATTGAAGTTTTACAAGGGGAGCAAAACATCCACATAAACAGCTGAACAAAGCTTCCAAGCTATAAATCCTCTAAGTTACTGACCTTAAAATCACCTCCCCCCACCCTGCGAACCACAGAGACTAATATGGCAAAAGACAACATTGAAAGTACAATTAATCAATTAAAAAAAGACCAACAATAAAGATGAAGCTGAAACAGAGATAAAAATCAAAGGAAAACCAAACTAAAATAAAACAGGGATAAGAAAGTATAGAAAGAGAGTAGGCAATAGCAAAAGTCTCAGTTGCCCTTGGCTGTAATACTTAGGATACATCTTCAGTGTGAATTAGCTTATCTATGTAGCTAAGAAAACATTGCCAAACACATAGTTTCATAGTGGAATCCTTCAGTGTTTAGCCTTTTTGAGCTTGTTTTAAATTCACTGAAATGTTAGTATTCTCCTAGTCTATATTATTATATAGGAACTCAAAACACCTCTCGTTGGGGAGGGGACCCACTCCATTCCACAGCTGAAGCACAGCAACCTTCTGGGTGAGCGCTATACGCTAGCAGCCCCATTATACAGTACAAAAACTCGAAAAGTGAGAAACCGCATCACCAGCTGAACTAAGTGGAAAACTTTAGATGGGGAGACCAGATTGTCTGAACAGACATGTCATAAATGTCACCCTGGACTTGTGCAAACAGTGCGAAGCAAGGTCTTAAATGACAATTAAGTTGTGTCGTATCAAACAGAAGAACCTCCTACAGCAGAGTGTCCACTTCAATCAGCGAGCTGGTTCTCCCCAACCAAGTACTGGCCAGGCCCGGCATTGCTGAGATACTTCTGACTGAGATTTGACAAATTCATGGTTTATTGTGATAGCCGCTGGTATGGTGCAAGTTGGTGTGAATTCTTGTGAACTGCGAGAATGGAGAACTGGGTCCAGTTTATTTTTCCGAAGTATTGTAGAATGCAAATTAAAATCAACTTCATAGTGAATATGAACACGTGACGCATAACTGGACTAAGTGGAAATGTGAAGTATTCTCCACACGGAACACAAAACAGTTACTTGGACACTTTGCATACGCTTAATACTTTCCAGTTTAGTTAAAAGGTATTTTGCAATATATGATGGCAACGATACAACTAATTCAGATTATCTCTCTTATAACAGGCAATAATAAGACAATAATACTGTGTTGCAGTTTATTAAATATAGTAAAAATGTGTATGATAAACTTGGAAGTAGTAAACTGCATTTTCCCCCAGGGATCTCTTTTATAAAGATGTTTTTTAATATTTTAAAAGGAGCAAACTGCTTTGCAAGTTAGTATATATTAACCAATATTAACCGCTTAAAATGTTGAATCCCCATGTTTCCAACTGAACACATTTTTAAAAAGTCTCAGTCACTTGTAACTTTGCAGTATTTAATTTTATTACTGAACCTCTATCAGTATAACTGTAAAAAAATATTTGAACCCATTATTTTCTTCATTTGATTTTTCCTTTCTTCGTTTGTGAGACGCCTACAGTATGCCGATAAGTTTAATTGAGATATGGTAGACTGATTTCAGCATCTCTGCTGCAGCCCGCTGGATCCCTGATAAACAGGACTGTGAGTGTAAGCAGAAATGCCGCAGTGCTGTACAGCTGCTGTGTGTTCATGCACTGTATATCCTCCTGGTAAGACCCACTTTGCTTTACGTTTTACATCTCACAACAGCTCTCAAGTGTCTGGTGTCCCTCAGGGATCTATTCTGGGGCTCCTGCTGTTAAAATATCCAGAGTGCAGATGGTTGTTGTACTGGTCTGATGTCAGTATTCTGTTGTTATAACTTGATGCGATAGCACATCCGCAGCAAATATGATTAAGGAAAGGTTGGGGAATCATTTTTATACCACATATTTTATAAGCGCTTTTTGTACTTCCCTGCAATTATTATTTCCTGTTTTTGTGCAAGTTTAGGATTTCTAGATGAGCATCCTGAAAGTGACTGGATAAGATTGTCACCCCCCTGTCTCATTGAGAATTGTATCCTAGCCTACAGCTCATTTGAGGAAAGATTGCGAAAGTTACCAGGAAGTATTTCAACCAAGGAAGGAAGGTGAACTTTAAACAACAAAAAACATCTGTCCATCCATTATCAAAACACTTTTTACTAGTAAGGATCAAGACTGGAGTCTGTAGGACAAAGCACAAGGCCTAAATCAGGACGCAGGAGAATCTCAGGGTACATTCACAGGGGGACTCCTCAGAGACAGATAATCCTCATCTGAGAGTCATAGGGAAATGAGAGGAAAGCAGAACACCTGGGGAAACCCACATGAACATACAAAACATGCAAACTCCCCATAGACGAGACCCCTGTCCTGAATCAAACCCAGGACGCAGGAGCTGTAAGGCAGCAGCACCGACCAAGAAAAACATACTTGAGGAAAACACATTGCAATTAATTTCACACGTCCAATAGTAGTTCAGTTTAGGAATCATTAGTCAAGACAACTCTAGATTTGTGGTGTTAACCTAAACTACACAGACATGGTTCCATATGCAATCTTTGTTTGAGCATAAAGCAGAAACCACAATATTTCAGATCCATCAAAAGAATTCATGCATATTTAACAATAGTTCCTTCACTCCCCCAACGTTGAGCAGAGTTTTAAACAAAAGGTCTTACACTGACCTGAAGAGAAAAAAAATGGCTCCCATTTTTTTAGATGAATAAGCTTAGTTTTTAAGATGACATACTTAATATTGAACATCTGTCTTTTGACAGCTTTCCCATAAACAAAATGAGGTTAAAGCCTTTTCTGATCTTTAGTTATAAACTGAGAGCACAGATTGTATTGTTTGATTATATTACAGAAGGGAGTTTCAAATGTTTTACAGGTGTTTTGTTTGGCTCAATGTGGAACATTGCAACATGTCTGTATTTCACCACTACCGACATTTATAAACTGTTCCCACACATTCTCTGCGATGAAATCTCGTTCCATTTAGTAGCTTGTGGAGAATGTCTCTGAATGTTGTTTTGTTTAGTAGGCATACAAGACATATGAACATATGAACAAGTAATAGGTTATTATATACAAGACATATAGCATATGAAGGGGGACAGTTTTAAAACTGAGGAAATGTTTAGTTTAACCTGAAACGAATTCTTAAAATTTAGATTTAAGATCTAGATACCAAAGAGACTGATGAATCCTATCCTAATTCCCCAGCGGATAGCACCCAGGGGGCTGAACACTACGGGACTCTGGCAGTGTAACCATATTTTGCTCCTGGCGTGCTGTGTAGTCGCAGCCCCTACAGGTTGCTGTGTGTCTGTACATCTGCAGTGTTATCGCTGAGATGTGCCGCTTGCTTCTTTGGGAAGGTTCATGAGGGAAATAGGAAGTCACTTACAGGTGACAGCAGAGACTGAGAAAGTGCCAACCCATGTCCCCTTTCCTTGGACCAAGTTGAGATGCATCTTCTGGTATTTTTATGACTTCAGTTGTTGCGAACTGCACTCCAGAATGCAATAACCGAAGCACATGGACGCAAGATATTTGTTCTAATAAAGTGATAGAGCGATCAGTGTTAAAATAAGAGTATTCTGTAGCCCTTTGAGAAAGTAATTCTGAAGACCTGAAGCGAGAGACAGGGATTTTTGAAGTCTAGTTCAGAGGGCAAATTGTTGACTACATGGAGGACTGTAACTCTAGATCAAGTCCATTTGGATAGAATCAAGCCAAACTATTCAGGTCCTTGTGCACTGCCAAAAAATAAATCTGAAGGGGAACTAGGGCAGAGAGAAGAGTGCAGATGTCTGGATGATCATGTTACAGTACACATTCTGTACGAATTGTAGTTTATTACATTAGCAGGAAACACCAGCAAGAAAGGTACTGCTATATTTAAGTCTGGATTGAAAACAGTTGGACTCAAAGGTGTAAGTCAGTAAGAGTTTCAAGCAATTCAAGAAGAGATTTGGAGGGTCTTGGCGGAAAACAATAAAGGGGGAATATTCAGAGATGGGTTCAGTGATCCAGAATCTTGTGATCTTAAATCTCAATTAAATATTGAAACTGAAAAGAAAAAATAAATATTTTCTAACACAATCCTGGGATGCAAACTTAGAATACAAAAGTCGAACATAGAAAAGTTGAAGCCGGAGCTGAGTTTATTCTGTTCTGAACAGTTTAATGCTGTCCTTAAGGCACATTGGGAAGTTTTACAATCTGAGGACATGGTGAGGTAGAGTCATAAACAAATACAGCTGGTAGAGCACTGTTTGCATGTGTTTTTCTCAGTGTGCTATTTATAGAGTGCTCTTGCTTTTTTCGTTGGTGAATGTGACAAAAACAAATGTTAAATGGTGACAGATACAGTGACAGTGACAAACACTACAAAATAAAAGTGATTAATATGCTTAAATTGCAAGTAAAAACGCCTGTGAACTGAATTATAAATTGCCAAAAACAACTGCTTTATTGCATTAAACTTAGTGACTAGCTTATTTCAGAAACTCGTAAACTACCAGCCAACATGTTTCACAATGCTTGTATTTTTAACTCCAAATTGAATAGGCTAAATATGTTATGGGTAAAAAAAAATTACTCATGATCATTTTCGGCATGAACTGTGAAAAATGAACTAGTGAAAACCACGTCAGTGCTTTTGAAACTGAGAACAGAAAGACACTACTTTACCCCGAGAGTTGTGGGAGAATGGAACTCGCTGTGTTATTGAAACCGATTCCCTGGCTTCTTGCAGTAAATGGCAGATGAGATTAATGGATCAATTAGCTACTTTCTACCCAGATGGGCTGAATGGCCTCCTTTCCTTGGTAGCTGTTCTTATGTTCTTATCGTCTACATTGCAGTCCTTGGATTTAGATCTGGGTATGTTTAAAGACAACACATGTGTATGCTTTACAAATCATACAACTGTTATCTTGCCATAATCACTGCATTACAGCACATGCAGGGGATAATCCTGCTCTCCAGCAGGCTTTCCACAGAAAAGATTACTTGAAAGCAAAAAACTGCTTCTCAGTAATTCTCATGCGTTGCTTTTATTGACCCTCGATTGATTTACATTTTTGCTATGTGGCTGTAATGTCGCCCACACTTTAGTCTTTATCACGTTTTGCTAACAGGTGTGTATTAATTTTAAAATATTCAAAAACAAAATAATATCCCTATATTTGTATAGACTATTATCTGTAGCCCCTGAATGAAGTGTTATCTTCTAACTTTAAAAGACATGTAACAAATCATCCAATAAGAGTTTACTAGTATTATTTTGGCCTAACTGCCTCTTTTTTTAAAAGGTAGCTCCTGATAACAAACTGTTCTTCATCCTTGTTTTTTTTACATTCATTATACTGAGATTGTAACAAGGTAATGTTGATCAGGGCCTCGATATGGTTCATAATGAATCAAGCCTGCAAACCTGGTATGTTCCCAGTCATTTTGCATATATAAACTATATATATATCTCAGTTTTAAATGATCACGATGAAATATTACATATAAATGAATGAAAAACTTTTAAAAACTTAAATCAAGTCCACTGCAACAGCTGAACTGCTGCTGGTGCTGTTACGACCAATAGGTGGTGCTCTTTCCTCTGGGCCACCATTCTCAGTTTCCCCCAGTATAGTGGCACTATGCTGTAGGTGGCGCTGTCTTCCAGATTAGACATTAACCAAGTTTGTGACTCCTTGGTCCTTTGCAGTTTTAGAAAAAATAGGTGTCCTGGCTCAGTTCTACTCTGGGTTTGTCCAGTCTTGCTTTTCCAAAGTTCCCTCTTAATTCAGTTGATGAAGCAGGTTGTCACTTTATTGGTTGAGTAGTGGGCCTGTTGGCATATAATCACCCTGGTGGCTGCAACCCTTCAGAGATTGATTCATCTTTTGAGTTAAAAAGCGCTATATACACTATGCCCAAGGAATTATCAAGTCATTTGCCAATTGGTACTACCCCAAATTATTACATATTTTATGGTTTTAAGAATCATTCTGTTCTTTAGCAAATTATTTGACTATAAAGGAACTTTTAAAGGAAATAATTTACTCAGGCCTTTGTTTTTGTGAATATCTGATGATAATCCTATAAATTGTTGAATGATTATCTAATGGATTTTTCAGTAGAGTTTACTGTACTGCTGTTCATGTACCACAGTGAGGACAATTATCTGCACATAGGTAAACTACCAGTGGAAGCACTCTGTGTGCAAACTGATCAGGATTCAGACAGACTGAAGCTCCTGTTCTGCACTAATCCAGAAACCTTAGGAGTCGGTCAGCATGGTTCTTGGCCCAGAAAAGCCAAGTACGGACCCATTGCTGGCTAAACCTGTAGAAAAAATTTGGCAAAGAGAAAACTGACCATTTAAGATTCTGTCATTTTTTACCAACATTTGGTGTGTACTGGAATTAAACTGAGGTGAGGGAACCTGTGCTCCAGTCACACTTTTTGGTAGTTATTTGTTTGTAACACCGCAATCTTTGATGACATTGAAGGTATGGAAATTTGTTGGTTACAAAATATTTAATACATGAAGGCAGATATGATTAAGATGCATTATTTGGTCATCTTTACACAGCATTTTAGACGAATAACATTTAGATGCTTTTTTAGAATTAATACTTAATGTAAGGGAATACATCATTCTTACTGTATCCATATGTGAACAACAGGTATATAAAAGGCTTTCATTTCACAAAGAATCTTGATTTAAGACAGCCATCCAATTTCAAATCACTTCTGGACTGTAGGAGGAAACCCACATGAACACCAGGAGAACACAGCAACACCACACAGACAGCACCCCGTGTCCAAAATCGAACCCAGGGCCCCAGTGCTGCAAGGCAGCAATGCTGACCACTATACTACTGTTAAGGGGCTCATTTCATTTCTAAACGTAATGCACTGCGTACAGTGCTAGTAAAGTGCCACACATCAGCACAGACCTTATTTTTAGTTTTGAGGTATTGCAGATGAAAACCTTATCATACTTATCACATCACTGAGCCTTTACCTCGTAGATATTGTTGGGAATGCATTGCATTTTAATCTGAGATCCCCGTTTGTGATTTTAAAATTCAAATCACTTCAGGAATTTGTTTTTTTTTTCCTTCCTTTTTTTTCCAAAAAGGATCTACTGTTTTTTTCCCGCTTAGTCCTGTGGGGTGACTATTTGCAGTTTGGCCTCCATGTTATAACCAGACCTGGACTACATATTATTCTATTTCAGATTTATTTCTATTCACGAAAATCATTGTCATCATCTTATTAAAAACTGTTCAAATATTTTATTGTGAGGCTCATGCTATTTTTCATTTTTCTTTAGACAAAATGTAAGCAAAACAGGTAGTAAATTTTAAATAATTGTAATTAACAGCAGTAGGTGGAAAAGCTTATTAACAAATTCTTAACCATGGGGTAACATGCTCTCAATCCAGTATTCTTGAGTAATTCAGCACTGAATTACCAGGGATTCAAGTGACACAAGTCAAATTTAAAATATCTGGTTGCGAGTCACATTGGCATCCGAGAATGAAGGTCTCTAATAATGTCTACTAAAATAAATATGACTGAAAAGCAACCTGCTTGATTCCAATGTATGTTCATTGCATATTGGTGGGATGTTTCAGATTTGTACTCTTCAAGGTTCTCAAAGGATCTGCGCTGTGTTTTATTGTGTATTTCCATAGTCCTCTAGTGCCCTCAGTGCCCTTTTCAGCTGGTGGCAATAATTAGCTGAACACAGCATTTTCTACAGCCAGGATCACAGGGGGAAAAAAAGAATAGCACCGCACACACTCGCATCATGGAGAACGCTGTAGCCTGAAGCCATTAAGCCCTGTTAGAAAACTATCCTTGATTTGGGGTGAAATACGTTTCCAAAGAGCAGGTTGTCAGAAGCAGTAGCTGAATATTACTGCAGCTTATTCAGTCTGTTCTGACCGGTAACTCTCTTAACACTCGTGCTGTTGTTGGGGTTTGATGTCTAGCTCCTGTGGATCCTAGGCTGTTACTTTAAAGACGTGCTCCCACAGTGAAGTCTTTTAGCACCCTATACCTGCATGAATTAAGGTATGAGTGCTGCAGGTGATTTCTGTACGTGGGAGGGTCTCGGATAAAGTGAAGCACAGGAAAGACCGTGGTAACAGGGCATGTCTCACAGCAGGAGTCTGCAGAGTGCCAGTATGAGCAAGAAGAGGCCGCCGGAGTGCAGCCCCGCGGCAGCTCTGCTGCAGTCAGGGAGCCTCCGTATGCAGGAGGTGCATGCTCTCGTGGGGTCAGAGGGGTCAGCGCTGACTACAGGCCGTGGAGCGATGAAATCATATCTCAGGGCCGAGAATTTCTCAGGCCCGTCTGGGATGTGTAACGTCGTCTTTATGGGCTCCTGGCCGGGGACGGTGACCTGAAAGTAAGAAAGTAAGAGTTTAGTCAAATATTTCCTGTTCTTTTTAGGGACTTATGCAATAGCAGAACTGAAATCTACTTGAAAATGTTCCACAGAATTTGTCTAGAATCCTGTCGGGATTTCATCCTTTTGTAACTGAAATTTAGCAAGACCAATTCAGTGTCCAAAGAAATTGTGATGTGAAACAGGATTTAATAAATGAGCAAGCCAAAATTAGGATTATGAAAGAAACCTAACTGATGTCGTGCTTGTTAATTTTTCAAACTGCCCGACCTGAAACTTTGGGGTCAGAAAAGTAAACTTACTTAGAAAACAGAAAAGAAAAATACTTCATGAATTCAAGGCACATGGGTAAGTACATGACATAGTGAAGAAAAAGAAACATTCAGTTTCTTTTATGGGACACAAATACCCCTCTTATCTTGGCTTATTTCACTGTGGAAATTGAAAAGGGGAACTCTTCCACACAGGAGAAATGAACTCCTGGAGGTTTTTTTCTTTAAGCACTGGTATTTGTTATGGCTGCGTGAGGACTACTGAGTGATGGAGCTGTAAGGGTGAGGGTGTGGAGCAGTGAATCCCCAAAGCCCTCAGTCACATTGCAAAACGGTATTATTGTAGGTTAAGTAGAACATTAATTCAATATAAACAGACTATACTGAAGTTCTCTAATTTGCAAAGCTTTTAATTGTTTTTTCTTAAGTTCTGACTACTGTTTAGCACTGGTGAAAAATTATGCCCATATGTATATTGTTCAACTGTGCAGAGCCTATGATTTAATAACTCAAGAGTTATTTTATTCTTCCTTTAATGACATTTGACCCGTGCTTCATTTGATATTATTTGCAGAAGTAAATCAATATTAGTAATATTGGAGAGGTAAACTAGGGGATTGCAGTAGTTATAAGCCTTAAATGTATCCACATGAATAACTAATTACAAAATTCTAATAAAAATTAAGCGCAAAGAAACAATATACAAAATACCAAAAGGGCTCCTGTGCAGTAATAACATGAACTAAGCAGGGGCATAATCTTCAAACACCACTCGGAGTTTCTAGTTTAGATCCAGAGAATATATTCTTAATTCCAGTTCCAGTGTCCCCAAAACGTAATTTAGTTTTTTCAGAGTTACGGCACTTGGGGATGAATTAGGATGACACAAATAAGGATGACTACAACCGTCTTAAAGACTAAATAATTCAAAACATATAAATATTGCAAATTCAGGATGATCTCTTGTGTAATATTGTAGCAAAATGATCCAAACCAGAACTGAAGACAGTAGTGTCTGGCATAGTCAGGATTATTGAGCAGGTCTCTGTTAGTGGCCCAGTGGATGTAGTTCGGAATGAAAGCCCAATGTGAAACACAAGAATGTGCTTCTTGTGAAGTGTCTGCCAGGGTTCCAGTCATCTGCACTTTCCACTTGTACTCCATTTATATTATACTCATGTCAAAGAGTCATGTTAAACTTATAAATTACAAAATGAAATGTAGGATTAGTCTCAATAAAATACTATGCGTAGTGTAAATAGTGCAATTACACATCCTAGCTTGCTAGGAAAAAATAAAGAAATCAAATACTATGCAAGTGGCAAAACACAGAAAACGTCTAATCAAGAACATATAAACGGTACTGCTGAAGACCCTGAAGGTAAGTACAGCCAGTCTCAGGTTTTATTACTGCTGGGGCATTAGAAACTCTCAGCAGCAACACATGAGAACAGAACCCCTTTTAATTCAGTCTGATCTTTGTTTTTGTCCTACAGCTGCAGTCTCTGTCTCCGATTATACTAATAAACTAACATCTCATGACTATTAAGTTTGTTTATTAGCTAACCTTTAAACAGGCAAACTAATTGACATCTGGAGTTCATCTATCTAAAGTTTTTTTTCTTAAAAATCATATTTCGTCTTCTAAAAATAACAGCATTTTCCACACTCCGGACTGGACCACCTGTAGCTGATATTCAGCAGTGGTAAAAGCACAGTTCAACCTAAAACAGAACTTTGTTTCATGCTTACATCCTTATAACGCAAAGCACATGAATGAAAAAAGGTTAATTTATTTACAACGATGTTCTACTTCTTATCTGTTTCCATGGAGCTATTTGGTGCAACTCCTTAATTCCATACATCAATATTTGTTTAATTATCTGTAGTTACAGCCTAGAAGAATGTTTGGGATACTGGAATGTCTAGTGTTTGACTGCCCCTGATTTACAAAATATTTTGTTTAACAGCTGGGCCTCACAGTCCCCAATAAAAACTCAGGCTCAATGTAGGGAAAAAAAGGTCAGAAGAGCTAGACAATATATGCATTGTTTCTGTTATTTACACTGTAGGTCACATAAGTGCTCTGCTTACTGTTTGTGAATGTTTTCAGCACACTAAGGCGACCGCTTCAAGACTGTTTATAATTATGCTCTGCTTTGCTTATTTTAATAGTAAATAAAGTGGAGCAGGCAAGGCAATTGTTTATTTAGTTAAATGAAATTGGCTTTGTTATGTATTGGACATGTTCCATTTAAGCTTTGATTTCATAACATATGTAGGAATACAACAAGCACATATGTACAGTATATATTGTACCTCATAGCTATTACAGAATTCTGGTAGATGTATTTATTTTTATTTTTGAAAAGACATTTGTCTTTTTTTCCATCTATTTTTCAGTCATTTAATCATAACACTTGTCCTCATATTGTTTGAAACAGTTTTTGAAAAATGTAAATGCACCAATCTTTAAATGGTGCTTCTGTTCTATATAGAATTATTTAAAGAAATTCTCTTTTCTGTCTTTTCAGGTCATGTTGTTAATTGTGCGGAGAAATAAGGCTGCAGTAGGCTATACAGCAATGTGAGTGGCATGTATTGTACATGCTGAAATTAATCCATTAAACGTGGTTATAATAGTGGAATAATACAAAGCAAATAATCAGTCTTCAGGTATTGGTAATTCTTACCCTTTTATCACAACATGCTGAATATACACTCCTCTGTACTTCACAAAATAAAATGTGGTAAATTTGCAGTACACTCTGACATGGGTCAGACGAATAAACCACTTGTTCTGCTGCTGCCTTGAATCTGCCTGACCACTGTAACGATATGTAACACATTTGTCTACTTTGTAAAAGAGGCCTTAAATAGATACTTTTCTATAGTAGTAAATATGAGCTGTCTTTAAGGATCTAGTTCTTCCACATATAGAAGGAAGAAACCAAATGATGATCTGTGCTGTGTTCTGTGCTCTTTCTCTCAAAAAGGCGGCAGGAAACATTTAGAACAGCAATCTCTCTGGAAGACACCCCACTGTCGAGCTGAAAACCTGTTGATTTGAGTATGTCAGTACTGGAAACATTTAACTGGCTTGGCAGGTTTGGGCTTCTTTTCTTAAAAAATCAGTTGACAGAGCATTCCACTACACACAGCTATAAGTCTTCTGTTTGCACTGAGAAGGTTTACAGTTGTAATGTCACCAATATCACCATTCTTGGACTTTATGTA
Organism: Lepisosteus platostomus; assembly: GCF_059453375.1. Taxonomy (NCBI): domain Eukaryota; kingdom Metazoa; phylum Chordata; class Actinopteri; order Semionotiformes; family Lepisosteidae; genus Lepisosteus; species Lepisosteus platostomus. The sequence goes on along the minus strand of NC_142619.1, from coordinate 28,517,572 downwards.
ATATTGACTCCTATTTTGTCACCGTGACAGAACCTCTTATTTCTATAAAATGCATGTGGAGAAACGCATGTTTGTATTTTTCCTCACAAAACCATTTTTGCAAAATTGTATTCTGGGGCAAAATTTAGCTTTTACAATTTTGTGATTGAGTTAGGTATGTGGACTGAAACGGTCACCATGAAAAAAAAAGCCTGTTACAATCTATTGACTGAACAAGGGAGAGGAAAACTTGAGAATGTTTTTGTTTCTTGAATAGGACTAAAAAAACGACATAATTACAACACAATAAAACAACATATATAAAAAAACATAGCAAAATAGAATTTCAAATGAACATACCAGGACTACTATATCTGCACGTCAGAGTCCTTGTCAGATCTCAAGTTTTTAATGGTGTCTTCCATCATTTTCACCTGACTTCTAACTACCTGGGGTTTGGCTCCTAGATTTCAAATGAAAATATTACTTGTTCTGAATTATGATTAAGTGTAAGGCTGTATGTCATTTGTAAAGGATTATACATATCTTTATATTGTGCTGTAAGGTGCTTATGAGAGAGTTATGGCGGTGGTTTTCCTCCTGTTCAACTGATGTGTTACGGAAACTTCCCTTGCAAATGGCCTTGAGATGATGGATGCAAAGTTTTAGAAATTATGTGGTGGTGGATGTTGTTAGTGGTTTTTCTTTTACTCATGGATTTTACAGAGAAATTATATAAATGTTTAAACAGGTATTCTGTCATTTGTGCGTTTTCTTTTGGCTACTGGTACTGTAGGCGATGTTTTTGGGAATCTTTTTAAATCCGCACAGCTGAATGTGGGCTTATTGTATATTCTCTAGTGGTTAAACTCAAATACAATGAGTCAATGCAGGTGGAGCAGACAGACATCACCCAAGAGGGTGCACAACTGCTTCGACATTGTATCTGCATTGAGCTTCCAATCACACTTCAGCCCTCCTTCGGAGTCTCATTTCCCTGTCTTTCATCTAAAGAGTGATTGGGGATGTCTCTTTTAACAGATATACTATCCATAAGTTAGGCAAATACTGCTGCACCCTCCTCCTCTTGTTTTATCGGGGTCTACCACCACGACTGACTGCTGCATTCGTGCATCCTACGCTCTTCCCAAACGATGGCTCTTATCTGAGCTCAGCATCCTTCCCTGCTGTAGTAGTCTCCTTACCTTCAGTGTGTAATTCCCAGGTAAGAGGAGTCTGTAGTACTCCCCATTCTTGTCAGTTTTGAAGGGGCAGAGGTTGTTCCTCCCTTCCACTTCCACCAAAGCATGTTGTATTGGAGATCCATTGGAGTCAAATACCTGCCCCTTCACACCTGTTGAGAGTTTGATTTAAAACATGACAAAAAGGATCTTTAGCATATTATTCTTTAATCACCACGTCACATGAGCCTTTGTAAGCATCTATTCATTAGTTATTACTATTAATTAGTTAATGCAGAGGCCAGTCTGGCTGAGCCGTTAACAATGTCTGCTGAAGGTCTGTACATTGAAAGGGTTATTTGAATCGGCTACCCCATGTCAGAGTCTACAAGGTATTCGTTTCTTATGCTAAGTTCCACTTCTGCCAGAAATCTGTCCAACTATTACATGTTGTACTTTCAGCTTAGAAAGTCTTGGTCACTGCTCATCCAAAAGACAGTTTCCTCTTTAAAACCAGAACTAAACATCAGGCCAAGGAATTAACACATGGTTAATAGGGGTTTTGGTGCCCTATCTTTGCCTGGTTGCGGAAACACACACTCACCCAGGTGGACCTGTTGCATGTAGGCCAGCAGTGCAGGTTTGTTGGCTGCCCAGAGTCCTGGGAGTTCTGTTATGGGGGGATACTTGCAACATGATACCTCCAGAGTGATTTCCAGACACTGCCCCCAGACGTAGTTGTAATCCTGCATACCCCCTATACAATATAAAAGGGCGTTCTTTCTTCTGAGCTCCACGTTTTGGCATTTTTGTATCTGGTGTACTTTATTTGTTTTATTTGGTTTTAAAACAATTGTTAAATATTATACATAAAATAAAAATAACTGTCTGTCATTACATTCTAACTTCATCCTGAGATCTGTGCTTATATATTAACATTTAGAAGTGTTTGAGTACAGGTCAAAAAATAAAATAATTCCTTGCAATCTCATAGAAGGACCTGTGAGATATAGAGGTGACTTTGAGAGCAGAGCAGGTGAAAACTGAGACATATCTTCACCAGTTACTACACAAAATGGGTTATTTGACAACCTATAGGAACTGTGCCATGTAAGAGGACCAAGTCTGGATTCAACCCCATGACTCTGCAATTAGATAAATTACAGTTTGCGTGTCAACTTTCAATAAGCAGCCTGGTCTCCATTTAATTACTGTTTTGTCAGCTGCTAGGAACAAGAATTCTCAGAAAGAGTAGAAATGAAGAAGATAATGTGTATCTTCTATCCCACTATGGTAACAGACGATACCAGAAAGAAAAGAGCATAAGAGGAGACAACAAAGAAAAAGTGAAATTTTTATCTAAAGGCTGGACCTTCTATGATAGTTGGATATTATTAATCAAGAAAAGAATTGATCATTGTCCTTGTTTTTGAGTATAAGCCACTGTTTGAGTATGTTTTATTATCTTATTTCTTTCATTATAGAATCTGATGCATATCAAATGAAACCATCTCTCATTGACTATATCTAAATCTATATTTAACCAATATATATTTACACTACATAGAAATCCAAAGATCAGGGTACTAAATCAGGGTGCTTATGCTGCACCTCCCTGTTTTGGTTTCTGTGAAGATTTTGAAATGTGAAAATCACCACTGACCTGGTAAGGCGTACCAGTAGTATCCATTAGTAATACCGTCTTTGAAAGCCTTCGTCTGATCACAGTTGTTGCCCTTGTGCATCAAAGCGTGGTTAAAGGAGTAGGTTTTAGCAAGGTGGACAAAAATGTCATTGTCTGGCGATATACTGAACCCCTTCTGCAGTTCAGCTCCTGATTTGAACGGCAACAAAAGAGAACTTCAGCCTTGAACTGGTTCAGAACTTTTCATGAATGACAACATGTCTACAACACCAGTCAGCAAAGTCTAATAGTTCAATTCAAGTATACCAATTCCAGAAACGCTGAAACCTGATTCTAGAAATTAAGCTATGGTCATCCTTTTTTATGCTCAAAAGTTTCTTATATATGAAACCTAAAAATATAATTGATGATATTGTACAAATTCAAAAAGTTTGCACATTCTTTTACAAGGTGTGACATATGAAACACCTTCAGTAGTTGGGTTTCATACAAATATTTTTGTCAATTATACTCAAATAGGGAGTATATATTCCAGTCCTGTACAGTTATCAACACTATGGAGTTCAGGAGCTGCTGCTAGATGGTGTCATGTCATCAATACATGTAAGTCTTTTTTTAAATCACAAAATAAATCACCGTTTTAAAATAATTTTGTTGAAAAAAAAATATTTTCATCCCCACCTCCAGGGTTTTAGGTATACCTCTGGATGAGGATCCCAATATATTTATTGAGACTCATATAATCTAAAGCCCTCTTGAGAAATTTCCCATGCATCTGTATAAAACCTCTTGGCACAGAACAGTACAGTGGGTCCCAGCATAGTCCTGAGGGATCCCTCTCTCTTAAGTTTCTTAAGTTTTCTTGATTGCAGGCTGATTGATTTTAATTTTCTATTTGAGAAATACTTTTGGATTTGCTTTCAGGTTTTACAACATTAAATGGGATTTATACTTGGTATTATTTGACCAATTTCTGAGTTTAAGAAATCCCTGTATTTATTTGTGTTAGCTTTAACGCAACCAACTGGTCACTGTGGGAGTGTCTGAGTCCACTGTCATTTCCACCTGTACCCTTATATCATACAGTACATTGTACTTAACACATTAAGAGCAGTTAAGACAGGGCTAAAGGGGAAAACTAAAACATTTTGAGGAGAGACTGCATGAAGTTTTGTACGAGTCTAGAACAATATGTTGGGCACTTTGGAAAGCAAGAACTGCATGCAGGAATATTCCAACAAAATTCTAAACAAGCAAACGGATCAAAGATTCAGCTGGAATGAAACGGAGGCACCGCAGGGCTCTCCCTGGGCCAGGGGTGGGAACCAATGGTTGAGGGGAAGTACATAACCACACAAAGCTGTGTTCTGAATGTGGAAGAGAATGTCAGACATCCAAACAAAAACAAGTGCAGCTCGTACCCTAGACAGACTAGTGAGTCTCGATCTTTGCTAGCCAGTACCTCTGGTGCAGCTCGTATCCCTAGACAGACTAGCGAGTCTCGATCTGAGCTAGCCAGTATCTCTGGTGCAGCTTGTAGTCCTAGACAGACTAGCGAGTCTCAAACTGTGTCAACAGTATCTCTTGGTGCAGCTCGTACCCTAGACAGACTAGTGAGTCTCGATCTGTGCTAGCCAGTACCTCTGGTGCAGCTCGTATCCCTAGGCAGACTAGCGAGTCTCGATCTGAGCTAGCCAGTATCTCTGGTGCAGCTTGTAGTCCTAGACAGACTAGCGAGTCTCAAACTGTGTCAACAGTATCTCTTGGTGCAGCTCGTACCCCTAGACAGACTAGTGAGTCTCGATCTGTGCTAACAGTACCTCTGGTGCAGTTCGTACCCTTACACAGACTAGCGAGTCACAATCTGAGCTAGCCAGTACCTCTGATGCAGCTCGTACCCCTAGACAGACTAGCGAGTCTCAATCTGTGACAGCTCGTACCCTTAGATTAGCGAGTCTCGATCTGTGCTAACCAGTATCTCCAAAGAACCTCGTACCCCTAGACAGACTAGTGAGTCTCAGTCTATGCTAACCAGTATCTCCAGAGCAGCTTGTACCCCTAGACAGACTAGCAAGTCTCGATCTGTGTTAGCCAGTACCCCTGGTGCAGCTTGACCCCTAGACAGACTAGCGAATCTCGATCTGAGCTAGCCAGTACCTCTGATGCAGCTCGTACCCCTAGACAGACCAGCGAGTCTCAATCTGTGACAGCTCGTACCCTTAGATTAGCGAGTCTCGATCTGTGCTAACCAGTATCTCCAAAGCAGTTCGTACCCCTAGACAGACTAGTGAGTCTCAGTCTATGCTAACCAATATCTCCAGAGCAGCTTGTAACCCTAGACAGACTAGCAAGTCTCGATCTGTGTTAGCTAGTACCTCCACAGCAGCTCGCACCCCTAGGCAGATGTGTGAGTCTTTATCTACTTTAACCAGTACCTCCGTTGCTGTTGTCGTAGGGATAGCTGGCCACCACTGCTCCACCATGCAGGTTTGCCGACAGGATGAATGGCTCCGAGTGTACCCAGTTCATCACTGCCTGCACCTCGGGCTCCCGGGGTCGCCTGTCCTCCATGAAGGCATCGGGAAAGTTTCGGTTCAGGTCGATGCCATTCTTATTGAACCTGCATGCACGCCAAAGGAGAGGAGCATAAGCAACACTGGCACTGGGGCTGAAAAGCCTGGTGAGTAGGGCTTGGCGATATACCGAAAATTTACCGATACCAACGTAAGAATGTCTCACCGACCTAAATTTGTTTATGTCGGTATGCTGACATCAACAACTCTACCTCAAAATTCAAAGCTGGAAATACCAGAGTGACACTGAGCAGTTAAAAGGATTTAAATATAATTTTGAAATTCTTTATGGAATCCTAAACTGTCCCTGGTATCCAAGTGGATATGAATATGGCATAAAATATGTGCCCTACTATTTTCACCTAATTCAGATTGTTGGGGTTTGATAGCAGAAGGTATAGGAAAGCAGTAAGAACGTTTTCCATTATATTTAAAGGTTGACAGTGCTGAGTAAAAGATGAGAGCAGTAAATACCCATTTCCATTCCACTTAGTTCCATTTCAGTGCTCCTGCCTGACAAGGTTAATACACAATAGAGGGATCTGTATTAATCAGGATCAGCAAGCAGCTCATTCTTCACCAGAGCAGCTTGCACCCAAATTCCTGGGGAGGTAGTGGACAGTATGTCTCACTTCAGCACTTGCTGCGTTAAGGAGTAGTTAGAGCTCTGGATTTGTAACTAGAAGGTTGTGGTTGCAGGCAGAGCACTGCTGTTGTGCGCTTGAGCAAAGTACTTGCTCAGGTTTTGGTGACATATATACTTTAGCCACCAGAAGTATGAAAGAATACAAATGTAAGTCTGTTTAATTAAAAGATTTGTCCAAATGAATGACTGACGTTTTTTTTGTTTGTTTTGTACTCTGTCTCGGAAATGTCATCATTTTTCTTGAGTAGAGGAGCAAAAGATCAATTTACATAATTTATATCAATTATCATTAATGACACAAGCAGGTATTTCTTTAGAGGAGATGGAAATAAACAAATAGAAAACAGGTAGTCCTTTAAATTACTTATTGTTTGCCATAAACAGCTTTATGGTAGTTTTCCTTTCTAATATGTTATAGGTTTGAACTTTACTAAAATCTCTTACAGGCCCACAATTAAAATCCTTCTCATGTGGCATAGGCCCCTCTGCTAAGATTTCTATTAAGACATACTGTATATGTGAAGATGGATGAATTAAACACTATGAAGTCAGATGAGTGATAAAGTGTTCACGCTCAGTAATGCTTGTTTATAGAAAGTGACAAAATTCTACTGATTTACTGCAGTGAATGTCAAAATGAATATAGACAGTGCCATTAAGAAAACATCAACACTGTAAATCTTAAACATATGACATTATTTAAGAGCTCATTTTAATTAACTCCATGTAACCCTAAGGACTTACTGCATCAGAATAGTCCAGCACTTAATCTGAGATTCTTTGTTTCAGGTCATCTTATTTTACCTAAGACATGTTCTGCACAATGATCAGAGCATTCTCTTGTGTGTCTTTGCAGTTGCAAACATTTAAAAACCTGCTTAATAATCTTTTTATTACAGCTATTAACATATAATTTCATTTTACTGTTAACTGTGTTAATTTTGTCAGTATACAATATTTTTGAACTTCTGTTTCACGTTTTGATTAGAAAATTGGTCTTATTATCCTAAATACCATCACTGTTATTATCATCATTATTATCAACTCCAACTCTTGAATAGGAAATAAAGGGTGAAGAACTTTTTTACTTAGACAGTTCAGTGTCTTTTAAGCAGGAGAACCTAAACCATTTCAAGAGACTGGGTGTGGTGTGTGCATGTCTATTTCTGTATTTATGTGGCAGGCTGTTGGGTGTGTTTTTGTGGTTCAGAAGCTCATGTGTAGTAGTTACGTACAGAGAGGGGACAATATCATACTCACAGTTATTATCTAATTATTCCCTGATGTGTTTTTCCATGGTTAGAGAGAGAGATTGTTTCCCCAGTGACAACATTGCACAAAAATAAAATAGTGTGTTTAAATGATTATTAGAAGATTTTATGTTCCACAAGAAACTGTAATTGACCCACCACATGTGAGCCCACTTCTTGTGGTTGTGGTGAATTTCATGTTCTGTTGCAGGTTTATTGTGTGCTTCCAAATTATAGGGTACCATCATTTTCAGATCAAAAATCAAAACCGCTCAGCAAAATTCTAAGTGAAGTACCTCATAGCAGAAACCAAGAACCTACAGCTTTCTGTTTTCTACATATCTTAGATGTCTTATATATCTTGCTTATATTCAAAAAGACTTTATTGAAGGGTAAGACTATTTCACTGAATGAACTTGAAGAAGAGAAGAAAATATATTTCCTGACTCCCCCAGATCACTTTATGAAAGAGGTTTTGCCGAATTAAAGTATTTTCTGAAAGTGGTATTCTGCATTTCGTCAGTCAGTCTTTTTCCTATACTTTTTTACAGTTCTTTTCATGTAATTCTAAATTCCCTAAATTAGGTTGTCAGGGCTTTGGCTGTATGTGACAGGAAGAATCATTTAGAAATTCCAACATTTCCAAAGGACCATGTGCTTTTCTGTGTGCAGCTGTTTGAATGGCTCATCACAGAAGCACAAAGGGCAGCTCAGGTGCGAGGACACAGCCTTGTTGCGCTGCTACTGAGAACAGTACATGATCCTCTGGGGTTGCCCCATCTGTTAGCAGCCCTGACCTGTGGGGTTGTGCACTGTGTCCTTTCAGTGTAACCACTCCTTTTCATTGTGGATGACAGCTGTCAACAGGACCAGACGAACAGAACGATGCAAGCTGGCACTAGTCATTGATTAATTAAGTGATTGATTGAAGCCGGGTTTAAGATGTTAAGATGACATTTCTTCAAACTGTAACAGCTCTTCAGGATACAAATCTCATTATTTACTTTTGATACGTCTTTTTAGCAAGACTAGAGACTGGAACTTGCATAAGCCTTTGCTTATACAATAATCTGCTTCTGCTCAAGTGCAAGATTTGATGCTGAAGCAAAATGTAATCATTATAGAGTCACTGTTACACTGTATCCCAGTTTCATTCCAAGGTGATCAGTAGTTGTACATAAAAACCTGAATGTCTAGGATTTAGCTGAAAAAAAAATTGTTCTGCAACAAAACATAGGGATGAGTATAGATTGTAATGTCTGCCTCGAACGTAATGTTCATGTAATGCACAAATGAATTTGTGCAGGACTATGTCAAATCATTTTGACTAACTCTGTAATCAGATTAGTCTCTGTCTACAAGGAGTCTTAACTGTCGGTTTTCAGCCTGAAAACAATCGAAATGAGGTTTGTGATTTGATGGTCAAGCACTGAGAAGCATGAAAACCAAATGGCTGATCTAGGTGGGAAGAACAAGATGGTTTGTGTTCAATAATAACTAACAGCTAGCTACAGCTGCTGTTGTAAACAGTGGGAGAGCTTTTGTGGTGCTATCAGCCCTGCCTTCTGGGATAGACTCTGGCCTGCTTTGTCCCACATCAGGATAAGAAATGTCCTGACAAACGTGTGTGTGGACAATGGGAAAATGTAATTTCAGCTCTCTTTGTATCATTTGTGTATCGTGTCCAAGAAAGCTTATCAACTCCTAATGAAATATCCTGATAGACATGGTTGCATCCCAACCAAGACATTTTTGTTCCAGTACAGGACTATTATAAACAATGAGATGTAAACATTGCACAGTTTACACCAGCATGTGACAAAAAACAGCATCCTCTTATCAGGTCAGTTCTTATCAGGCTTCTAAACAGGTTGATCTCAGCAGCTGGCCTTGACACACACCTACATAAAGCTTTTAGCATTCACTGTGTTTAAGGTAATACAAAAACTTTTGTGTTGGGGTCACCATTGTTATTACTATAGCTTTCATGCAAAGAGCTGAAGTCATGGCTGGCTGACTTCAATGAAAACAGAATAGTGTTGATGTGCTCTTTAACAGCTAGAAAGCGTAAACCATAAAGTACAAAGCCAGAGACTTTTAAAATAGTTGTTTATCCAATGTCATTATGTTTTCAGCCTTGGTTTTGCTAAATCTTCTCATTTCTGTTATTTCCGTGTTATACCTGTAAGCTGCCTTCAGTTTAAGATGAGCCTTTTCTCATAACCTAAAGAACTCTAGTTTGTGTTGTTGTCACAGAGTAGGGTGCTGTAGGGTACATAAATCATGCCAGTAAATCCAATATATCATCAAAGCCAAAGGTGCTTTCATTTTTCATGGCCACATTTTTCCTTCAATTAAGGTTTTCCATGACGTTCACGAAAGAAACAGGTATGATGGTAATTGGTTTCAGTCCATCACAACACCGGCAGACTTTGTGGTACCTTCAGTTCCCAGCTCTTCAGAAACGTCTGAGCTCACTGCTCACCACCATTTCACCCTCCAGCCCCCTATTGCTCTTGCCTTGAGTGAGATCCCCAAATCAGAACAAATTGTTCCAAGGAGCATTTTGACATTTAAACTATTACTAGGTACTTTCTTCAGATAATGGCTCATAATAACTATAGAGTGTGTAAAAGATGTGTGTTTGGTGAGTGTAAAAGTATTTTTTGTGCTCTGTCCAGAAGCAGGCATGAACCCAGTGGAAGGCTTTAGAATCAAACCAATGGCACTTGGTAACAGCCATAGAACTTCACTGTAGACCACTTCACGGCATCTTCCAAGCAGCTTTTCAGTGGAAGCTACGCGCTGCACATGGCGTTTCTCACCTTCCCACAGAATACACGCAGTCGTGGCTGGAGGCCTCAAACCCGTCAGGGTTCATGGAAGGCAGGATGTGGATGCGGCTGCTGTCAATGAGCTTGGTGACGATGGGGTCTGTCATGTAGTTCGACGTGAGATGGTTTATCAAATGAAGCAGCAACACTCTCCCCACCACCTGAACACGCACACACACAGAGCTGTTAGAGGGGGAACAATACAGGCCTATACAATACATGCCATCTGCCAAAAGCCAAGTACAATCACCTGCTGTTAGTTTTTTTTTAATTCATGTAATCCTTTCGGTGCAGCATGGCAGTGCAGTGGTTAGCATTGCTGCCTTGCAATATTGGGCCCTGAGTTCAATTCCTGTCGTACTATCAGTGTGGAGTTTGTATATTCTTCCCATGTCAGCGTGGGTTTCCTCCATGGGCGCTCTGGTTTCTTCCCACAGTCCAAAGACATACTGGTAGGTTAAGTGGCTTCCAGGGTGTACCCCATTTTGTGCCCGTTGATTGCAGGGATGGGCTCCCCTGCCACCCCAAATTGGATGAAGTGGTTAGAAAATGGATAGATGGATAATCAAGTGGAAAAGACACTATGCGACCATGATCTGGTACAAATTTGTCTCTTCCTTCTGCCAGCAAGTTAATTTGTACCAATATTCTGCTTCTGCTTGAGCGCAAGCAAGCATGGTCTGGTCACCAAGAAAATGCTGGGCTAATGTGTTCAATGGACCAAGTTAATGAAGAGGTTTTCATGTAGTCTAACTGCATATCCTTGTGGTTATTTTGCTTCTTATTTGATGCTTATTTTAATGTTTTCCTTAGATTCTTAACTGCCTTGCAGATTCACAGGGTCTCGGAAATCTGTAGCAATATGTAGAAATAAATAGTTCCAAGAAGGGAGCTGTGTCAGCATGTGTAGGCTGCAAAGGAACAAGTAAACGTTTATTCCATGCTGAAAAGAAAAGAAACACAACGTTTGGGCTGTGGAGCCTTCTTCAAGTGTGAGGTGTGAGGTGTGTCTAGCTCACACCTGAAGAAGACTCCATAGCTGAAACATTATGTTTCCTTTCTTTTCTTTTCAGCATGGAATAAACCCATTACCTGTTCCTTTGTAGAAATAAAGGTCAAGCACATGGACAGCTGAGTACTTATGTGTAAAGCAATTGGACTTCCATGTGTCTGCTGTGGTATTTGTGTTGGAACAGTGGGTTCTGATAATTTAAGGAGAAACAACCAAGAATCATGGAAAAATGTCCAACAAGGAATGAAAAAATGATAAACACATTTTGTCAAGTTATAACTTAAACATCTTCCTTTGCAATTTCTCATATTTACCATGCCATAGCAGACAACCCTTTGGGTAAAGAAGTGCCTCTTGCTCTGTTTTAAATAGGCTTGCCCTGTACTTTTCATTTGATTCCTCTGTTTGGTGTCTAACTGCTGCTCCAGTCCACTGGCTTGACTTCGGCAGGGCCTTTGAGGATTCTGAAAGCATGAATCAGGTTGCCTCATATTCTTCTCTGTTCAAGACTAGAAAGATTTACCTCTTTTAGCCTTCTAGATTTCTTTGAGCTAAGAATGTACCCAGCCACTCGTCTCTAGACTGATTACTATACATGCATTTAGTTCGATGTTTAAAATTTGCATAAATCTTTTATAAGGAACTCTGTCCAAAGCCTTCTGAAAATCTACATATACCAAGTCATGTGCTCCTATCCCATTACAGGTCCCGCTTTTGCTTGTTTAAAGGACTATAACAAATTAGTTAGGCAATCCACACAGACCAGAATCCTATACCTACAAATGACCCTCTAGTTTATTTCTAGTTATCATTTCTATAACGTTACATTTACCAGAAGTGACATTTATCAATTTATAATTACATTTTTGGAAGAGTTCAATTTTGGATGAGAACAATAGCAACTGTCCAGTCAGCTGGACTCCTGAGTGAATATTGATGTAATCCACCTGCCAGTTCCCTCTCATTGTCAAACCCACTTCCCTTTATCATCATTGAGACACTTTACCTAATCCTTTACTGGTCATTTGCTTGTGTACTTGTTAAAAAAAAAAAACTAGCCTTTAAACTTGACTTTGACTTTAGCCACAATGCAACATTTTTTCTCTCTCTCTGCCCTTCTACTGTACTTTTGACTTGTGCTTATAGTTCATTATATTCCCTTTCTCTGTACATTTGTCTTAAATGATTTATTATACCATTTGTGCCTGTGCTTCCTATTCTTTGATTTGCTTACTCCTGGGACAAATGTGCTCCCTGTTGCAAGGAATGTCTTTAAATTATCAGTATACATTTTCTGCTCTAGAAATATACCATATTTTTACTATCCTATTCTGTTGTACTGTTGTTTTAACTCAGTGCTTCATAGTCTGCCACTTACTAGCAAGTGTAACCGTTGTTTTGGACCCTGACTGTACCGTTTCAGAATACACTTCAAAGACTACTAACACACAGTCACAATTCCCCAGTGGTTCTCACCACAGTATTGGTTACTCTGTCTAGACGTTTTGACATAAACTACTTCAATACAATCATTCCCTCTTGTAGGTGTACTGACAAATTAGGCGCGGAAGCAAATGGTAGCCATTACCATTTCACTTTCAGCCGCTGACATTCCTGATGGGTTTTCCCCGTCTACACATCAAAAATAACATTTCCTTTCTATATGCATCCCTGATTTTACTATGTAAAACTACAGTAATATTAATATGTGGATTGAATGGTCTGTAGCACACTCCTTACATAGAGCCCTTTGAACTGTTTTATAAGTCTGATCCATACAGATTTGGAGACCCCTGGTTGAAATCCAGTGAGTAAAAGGTTTTTAGGTATAATTCTGTGTTTCACCTCTTCTATCTTTCCTGTCTCTTTGGAAGGCTTTGTATCCACAAAAGCTGTATTCATCACCATCTCTCTCTGCTAGCCATGTTTCAGTCATTACAATATCACAGTCTCCTGTGAATCCAGTAGCTTCTATGTGCATAAGCACTTAATTACCTGGTCCTTTGACATTTTGTTTCAGATTTTCTATGGATTCATTTTTCTTCCTCTTAAATTTGAGTCCTTCTGAATTTGTAGGTCATGGTTAAAATCTGCAAGACCCTCCCGGCCTACTTGGTAGCTCTTGACATAGCAGCCAAGAAACAATGTTCTGAATCCCACTGACCTTCTGCATCTTCCCCATCCCAACACTGAAATGTGCAGCCAGGTTCAAAGAAAATAACATGCTCTTTCAGAAAAATCATTAACCAGATAGTGACTCATAAAGGAAGGTTCACTTTTATTTTAGTTTTAAATTAAAAACAAACACTAACAGACAAACCTGAAATGGTATATGATCATCCTGAATGAACATACTGTACTTATCTGTGTCTGTCTCATGTAAAGACATTCCTTTTGATCTTCAGACACAACTAAAAAAAAACATTCACTGTTTTTTGTTTGTTAAGACTGAATCGCATGTTATCTTTAGAAAAGTGCTAAGTAATCGATCAGAAATGAGCATTTAAGAAAACCTCTTCAGGTGCCTTTGTTGAGCTGAGGCTGTGTGGAATCATACTATACTGTATGTCTTTGAAGGCCTGTTAATTTTCAGTATAAGCTGTGACACACCCAGGGGTTGGAGTGCCATAACAGGATCTTTAAAATAGGCAGAATCAGGAAAATAAACACTCAAGTTCTGTAAGGTACAAAAACAGTCCTTCATCTACACAGCGGGAAAATAAACAACCAATACAAATCAAAACATGAGACTGTCTTTAAGTTTGTACTTAGATTTCTTTGAAGTCGATCTCTGAAAATACTACCAGGCTGCTAAGATGTTTACTGAGATTATGCTCAGTTTGTGGTCATTTGGTCAGTCACTTCTTCAGACTTCTTTCTTTGGGTGAATCTGCACTGCAGAGGACCTGCCCTCTGTCCCCAGATAGCAGACAGACCGACCCTGGAAGCTTCTGCTTTCTGGCTTTCCAATGACCACCTGACCAATTCTTTGGCCATTATCTTATTCCCCACAGCCTTCTGGGAATTGTAATTCCGACAAGGATGTTCATTTTGTCTGAAACTTCGGCCCTCTTACAAATAAAAAATCAGGCATCTGAATGAAATTAGCAGAATTAAGGTGCCACTATTGCCACTTCCTACTGTACATCTATACAGGCAAATTAAAAGGAAGTATGACTTACAAAAGTATAAAATGAATAATAGTTTAATTTGTCTGAAACAAGATGTTTACCTACACAGGACACATATCATGAATGATGTCCATCGTTCATTTCACAAACTCACTTTTTTTTCTGCTAAGGGTCCAAAAAGTATAGGTTTAAGAGTGGGATGGTTACCAGTCCATCACAGGGCACATACTGTACAGTGCAGTCTGTAAGTATTTGGACAGTGACACACTTTTTGTTGTTTTGGCTCTGTACTCCAGCACATTGGATTTGAAATGAAACAATGAGGTTAAAGTTCAGAATGTCAGTTAATACGAGGGTATTTACATCTATACTGGGTGAACCATATAGGAATCACAGCACTGTGTGTACATAGTCCTCTCATTTTAGGGGAACAAATGTAAATGAACACATACTTACTCATAGACTGTACTGTAAGCACACAAGGGCAATTACAGACATTGATGAACTGTAATTTATAGGAGTCACCTTCCCCTATCTTTGGAAGGTGAATGGAAATTGAGTCACTCAGAGCAACAACACATGCAAAGCTGGGGAGAGCATGTACAGTCCAGACAGACACGGCTCCAGTCCAGCCAGGACCCCTTGACTCAAGAACTCCAAGCGAGCAGTGCCAACTGCCATGCCCCAGAGTTGCACATTAATGAAAGACAGCAAAGCTAAATGAAACTATGTTTAAACAATCTGAAGACTTAACTGAAGGACATGTAATAATTTTTAACCTATTTTCCAAGCTCAAGGATCAGGAATAAATCATCAACAGGCAAGTTAACTTTAGACATCGCCAATCACAGTAGAAATGAGTATCAAACTCATTCCACAGCATTAGATTGCAGATTTATACTGCTCATCCCTTAGATTAAAAAATCCACACAAACATAATTGACTGACGTTTGACCAGATTTTCATGGCCATGAGTGCCCTTGAAGAAGACTTCATTGGTCCTTTGCTCCAGTTACCACTCAGACAGAAGCAAACCTCTCATGATAGGGAACTTTTGAATAAAGCAGGAAAAAATTATTCTGAGGCACTACATCTACAATTCATTCCATTTGGATATACAAAAACAATGAGACCTACAAATACACAGAGCTCAGTGCTAAGGTTTTATTTAGAATGAGGTCATTTCATGGTAACTTTGTAAGCAGACAATTAAATACAATTCTGATAAGTAATGTTATGCTAGACTTCTTATTAGGTATTTGCATGGTCTCGGAGCTCTACCACTTATGAATATTATCAGATCTTTGTTCAGCAAGTGATACATACAGTAGGGGAGGTCAATAAGGGCAGAGGCTGTTCACACTGACATAGAACAAGTTTTAGTCAGACAGCTTTTTCTGAGTGCTTTTTCTCAAAACAAAGTAAAGAATTAGCTAAACAATATCAAAGGTGTTACTGGAAACTAAACTTTGCTATAATTTTAATAACTGCAAATTCGTTTTACTAATAAGAATAAGAATGTGATTATCTGCTATATGTGAAGACCAGTGACAGAAAAAGCAAAAAACTAAAAATGTCAAAGAAACTCAAAGGTTCCATAAAAAAAACAATTATCCTTGAACTAAAAACGCTTTCACGTTGTTTACAGTCATCTGGTTTCAGTCTTTCTCTAACCCTAACTCCATACAGTACATATGAGTGCTGAAAACTTGCTAGCGCTTCAGGTACACTTTAATTCAATGGATGTATTCAATCAGTAACTCACATACAGGAAAAATATCAAGATAATAGATTGTGACTTTGTGGTGATTTTGGAATGGTTGAAGCAAGACTTTTCAAGATTTCACACATTAAATGTCCTGATATGGCAAAATCAGTATTTTTATAGTAATGAATATAGGGGACCAAAAGGAGTCTGCCTAGGGTTAGGGTTAAAATTTCTATCAAAGTTCAAAAGAAAAGAAGCTTACCAAGTTCTTTAAAATGGCCAAAATAAGCATGTTTCAATGGTTTTTTGGCCACAATTGAAACATTTTGCTAAAGTTTTTTTTTTTTCTGTAGTACTCTGCATAGCCTAATACCTAATGTCAGTCACAGGAAAAGTCAAAAAATAAAATTGTCAAAGAAACTCAAAGGTTCCATTAAAAAAATAGTTCTCCTTGATCTAAAAACGCATTCACATTTTTTACAGCCATCTGGTTTCAGTCATTCACCAACCCTAAGCCTAACCTCATACATGCAGTAGTTCCAGGCACACTAAGAGCTCATTTCTATGCATTTCCTAGCTTCTGTTTTGCTACAATTTTAAACAGACTTTGTGTACATTGAAGAGTTTTCTATGTTTGAACATATGTCATTATTGTTAAAAAAAAAACCAAATGCTATTTCTTCCAATGATAATTTACTGCTCACCTAAGTCTGGTCAATTAGTCCTAAAAGAATTTGCTGAATACCTTCCTGTTTTATGTCATAACAATTCCAACAGTATTCTTTTACTTTGAGATTTGAATTTATAATTTGGTATATACATTCAAGGGGCATTGGTTTTTTGGAATCTCTGGATTTGTGGTGGTTATTAGGTCCACTCGTAATTATAATAAAGTGTTAATAATGTGCATATTTTACACCTAGTAAACCTGTAACGTTTATACGTGCACACTTTTACTTTTACTGTCTCTGATCACTTTTATTTTTTGCAAGTTTTCTTCATGCCCCCCAAGAACACGGGGCCTCACAATATCATGTCATCTATCATCAAATAGTTGATTTCATGATGATGTTACATGCCCCTTGGATAAATGAATCTATCTGTCAAATGAAAAGGGAAAGTCAGAAAACAGCAGAAACGTTGAGCTTCAAGACTACAAATACAAGAAATCTAAAGGACTGTCCTACACTGACAGGCTAAAAGAACTGGATGACTTTAGACTTGGACACAGAAGTCTATGTGGGTTCTGGCTGATTCAAGTACTCAAAGTCCTCCAAGGCTTTTGACGACATCAACCCAGCAAATGTCTCCAGTATGCTCTGTGAAATACAGACCAGAGGGCACGAGTAGAAATAGTGAGGGGATGCATTTAAAACGGAGATGCTTTTTTACACAAAGGGTTAAGGCACTCTAGAACAAGCTACCATGTTTTTGAAGACAATACTGTGAATTATTGAAGTATTTGAAGACAATTCCCTGGCTTCATTCAAGGAACAGCTTTATACTCCAACTAATTAGCTACTAGCAACCAGCAAGCTATTCTCCATTGCTCTCTGGGAGAATGTGGTTCAGACAAGAGACTCCATCTTGTTTTCACTTACCACCAGTGTCAGGTCAGTAAAAGGGTTATTACAAGAATCCAGGCTGAATAAAAGTATAAGCTTATGTCATCTGCCAGTGACACAAACCTCATTTTAACAGTATTGCCAAAGTAATTAGGGATAACTTTGTATTTGATCAATATGCAAGTCACAACATAGTTCTGAATTTCTAACTTCACTTCTTACAATGGGCAGTTAAGGCTCCTATGTCTTTCCTGACATGATAGCTTTGTATTTTATCAATACGCAAGTCGCAAAATAGTTCTGAATTTCTAACTTCACTTTTTACAATGGGCAGTTAAGGCTCCTACAGTACGTCGTTCCTGACATGTCAGTTTGTTGCCTAGAACCTACTATCAAGCTCTGTCTTATTAGAATTGAATCATACGCCTTTGTGTTAAAATATCTAGTGAGACATTTATAATCAGTTTATCTTTGTATTTTATTGAGATTTTCTTGAAGATATAACAATGTTTTAGATCTATGATGTATTAGAATAGAATTTGGATCAAACTAGCCCCTGTATATTGTATATCATTGGTCTAGATAATCCATCATAGATCATAGAGGTAACATAAATAATATTAATTGGATCAAGAAAAGAATATTGCTGGACACCACAGATAATATTTGCTAAACATGATGCAGACTCACCCGAGAAAATTAAATTAAATTTTCTGAGAAGAATTATTACAGTAGCATGATCTACTAAGATCCAACAAAACCAGGATGGAGGCAGTTTTGAATCTGCATTCATCAGTAAGTCCATTTGTTAGGTGGTTCTATGCTATAGATTGAACTTTTTCAAGGATATTATCAGCTACCAAATACTCCATTATTTAAGCACTAAATTTTTCAAATACAGTACCTCAGCGAGAAAGGTACAGTAAGGGCTAACCAGGTTAAGTTTTCTCAAAGAGAGGTTTTATCACAGTTAAGGAAAAATTGAACTATTCCTGTTTTCATTCAAGAACAGAGGATTGAAGGGAGTTAAGGTTAAGTAAAGCTACATCCTTTAGGAATCATGTTCAACTGGGATCTGAAACCATTTGAAACCCGGCAGAGGCTTTCAGGTTGTCTGTTGACCTCTGCTAGCAGGGCCTCTGTCACGTGCCACACCAGAGGGAGAGGAGAGCAAGGAGGGGACGGTCAGCCCAGCCTGTGGCCACTTGACACGGACGTTTCCGGAAAAGAGACTTTGCCCTCAAGGTGCTTAGCTGTCCAGCCCTTTATGGAGTGTGACACTCTGAGAAGTGTAAGTTTTCTTTTGTGGTTTGTGGTTGGTGATCCCTGGCCCTGGAAGCTGTTACCTTACGGCTGTGTGTGGAACGTCCCTAGAAATCCACTCGCCCCTGGGTGTGTAAGCCACGCCGCGCTATCGGCTGCAGGTGCTACAGAATTCTCGAGCCCTTGCTAGAACAAAAAAAGTTTACTCTCATGCTGGCATCTTCCACTGGTGACTGGCTGCCTGAGATTAAGATTCTGATTGCTTTTGAAGAATTTAATGGAATGGTACTCAAATTAATGACAAAAGAGGCTCCCCCCTGTGATTTGTGGTGTTCCAAATTCCATAGGGTGAGGTGAATAATGTAGTTTTAGTGCATACGCACAAACTCAAAGACTTTGCTGGGCATTTTAAGTTTAGACTCGAGATTTATTTTTATAGCTTAGCTTTTTATAAAGTGGGTGTTTCTATTCTTACTGCTGTGTTTGTTACTGTTTTTGGCATTATACCTTTAAATTAACACTCTGTAAAGTTCTTTTAGTGTTTTGTAATCATGTAAAGATGTATTGGTCTTATTTAGTGTACATTAAGCTGTAAATCAGATTATGGTTTTGGTTAATTTTACAAAAATGAAACAATAAATAATGGTGATTTACTGGCTAGTGCCACTAAATAGGATGAATAGGATGTTCTTAATATATTTCACTTTCAAACTAGTAACAAAATGTAACTATAAGCCAAAAAAAGTATAAAAGCATGATATACTGTAATGCAAGTTTCATAGCAAGAAGTACTTTGAAATATGTTGAAATATACACAGAGAGTCTGAAATTCTTAAGGCGTCTGCACCAGAAGGCAGATCACCTTTTGATTTGTAAAGGGAAAATGCCCTCATACTCAAGGCATTCCTTACTGTCAGGGTTAAGAGCACCTTGAACTCCTAATCCAGCTACACTGACCACTCTAAGTGCTCACCAGCTAGGATTATTCTTCGTGACAAATAGCTCCCTTATGCAGGCAACTCCTGAAAAGTAACGCATTTGACTAAAAAAACAAACTGTAACTATTATACAAAAAGTTGAAAAGCCGGGTATTATCATGCTTACAACAGAAGATTATGCACAGGGGTTGTTAAAACTGACAGAAATACATTTCTCCTTCAGGTCATATAGAGGATTATTCAGACAGAAAACAAAATGCCTTCATCTGTTCAGACTGTATTTTTTTCCAAGTCCTGCATTTCGTCTCCACAAGTTATCACTAGTAGTTATCACTCCTGACCTGTTAACTGCAGTCATTATTTTGAGAAAGAGCTTAATCCACATTTAGAATGATTCCAGTTCATTCAGAAAGTGGACACAAAATAATTCTGGAATCACGCTGCAGACTCAAATATAAACGAACTTGCAGTAATGCCAAGGAAGAGTATTAGAATTCAGTGTTCAATTTCATATCTTAAGGTCGCACAGAGCTGGATAATTTTAATTTAACTGTGTTTTTTCCTGTTAGGCAGACTGACTCCTAGAACTACATCTATGTGTGTACTGAAACAAAGAATAAAAAAGATTTTATGTTTTTCTTACTGCTCTTGGCCTAGTCCACATCAAAGTTCTAAAACACCTTACTTATTACCGTTAGTATATTTGCCTCCAGAAACACAAACATTAGTTTTATGTTCATTATACAAAAGGCAGAAAAAGAAAAATAGGCCCATTTCAATGTAACATACATTTAAATAACATTGTAAGAGATGCATGTGTGCAACCAATTTAAATCATAAGAGCTCAAAAAATGTATCATTGAGTAAACTCAATCTAGCTAATTCTATTACATAATAGATGTTGTAATACATAAATTATTGCTCCACAAATTCTTAATAAATTAATTTCCTGTGTATCTATGCTCCCTCTGGAGACTTCAGAGGAGAGTAGTTTACCTTGGCAGGTTAAAAATAGTATGTCTGTTTTCACTCCTTGGTGTCAGGGATATTATTTTTTGCCCTTGATCATTCCAACAGTTTTAATTCTGGTCTGTATGTTGGAAGGAAGTATGATCAGGGTCTTATTTATTTAAAATCCAATGCGTGATCCTTTTAATCCCAGCACAGCACAAAGATTGTGTTTCTTATACCACAGATGTGGAGTTTCCACATTTTTTAGGAGTTTGGAAATCATTTCTGTCTCCTTTAGATTCTCCAACCCTATTTTGAATGCTGAGAATTCTAAAGAGGAAGTGTTCAGCTTCAGTGTGGCTATTTTGATATTTGATACAGCTAATAAAACTCAAAATATCCAAAATATTATAGCCCGCCTCAATCTTACATGCGTCTTCATTCAATTTTTTCAAGAGACAAGGTCTGCAGCCTCACAGGTGTCAGACGATGAGAGAAATGGAGTTGTGCTCTGTTGTTTAGTAATCGCATTACCAGTTCTCAACAGCAGTCCTTCTCAGGATTAACTGAGAATTTATAAGACTGTTATCACAGCCATCCCTTCACAAATCCTGTGCCGGTGCATGCCTTACACAGTCTGTCTCTGACAAATGTGTTGCTGTATAGTTGTCTTTCGTCCCATGTTCTGGTTAACATATTGCTAGTATTCTTGATGTTTGTAAGCCCGTTCATATGCTTTTGCAGAAATGTTAATGTAAGCATTTACATTTTAACATTGGTCTCCTTCTGACCTTTTCTATAAAAATGTTCAGTACGTCCACAGCGCCTACCTCATTGCCATGCATGTTACCCACGTACTTGAACTCCGGGATCCCAATCTTGTGTTGGGTTGGGAATCTTCCAAGAACGAGAACCCAGAGGTCCCTTCCTGAAAAACAAGAAAAACACCCCAGATATCGGACCTTGCCCTTTAAGATATAGTCAGGATACTCATTTAGAAAACACTGACACATTATTGTCTCATTCTCTACAGTATATTGAAAAGAATTTCTCTAGACGTGCGAATGCAGAACCCAGAATGTCTTTTACCACTTCCTTTTGGATGACTCTGCACTGTGTGATGTTTGCAATTAGGTATGATCTGCACACCAAAACTGAGCCAAGACCCAACACTCTACTTCATCAATCCTCATCTCTCCTGAGACTGTGTGAAGAATGTCTGTACACTTCAATTGAACGTGACGAGTCTGAGCTTGCTATACTGTGTATGTCAGCCGGAGGTAATTTCGGAGACATGCTGGTATGCTTGGCCAAAGGGAAAAAGCACCTTATTCTGCTTGTTCATTATTTAAATTGACAAGTGTGGAACAACAGCTATGACTGTTTCCTCCAACCTGGAAAAAGACTTTAGTCGAAGTTTAACAATACCACAAGATAGTATAGCCAGTGTTTTATTCGGTTCAGGTTCATGGATGTGTCCATGTTCCTTTTACGAGTTGTTTTAGGAGTTTTGAAAGCTGTTTGAAACCTACTGACTTCTTACTTTTGAACTGTAAAACACTAATTCTAGACCAAAGAAAAATAAACTGAGGCAGTTTTTTGCCATTAAATTTAAACTTCTACAGATTTTACACTTCTGTGTCAGGGGTCCTGAAATTGTGCCGAAGTGCGTGTTAAACTAAACTGTGAAGCATCCCTTGAAATAAGCTATAAGAATGGCAGAATGGAATAAAAAATGTGCTTGTAAAATGCAAGTATTTTCACACATTCTTTCCCATTATTAAGAGGATTAGCATTGAGCCACACGACCACCGTTCACCTGCAAACCAGAATTCAAATCACATAAAATATCATGTAAAATGGAACCTAGAGAAGCTAATCTTGGCCTCAACTAAAAAAAAAAATCCCTCTCATGAAACCAATGAAAAAATAATATTTTATAGACAAGGACACTGCATAACAGACAGGAGTTCTGTGAAGCAATTGCTTCTTAGAACAGAAAAGGTTCTGTTGAGGACAAAAACAGCAATGTTAAATTGGTTATTAAATACATCGTAAGTAGAAAAACATTTGTGAAAATAATTGTAAGAATCCCTTGTATTTTGTATGATCCAAATGTTCTCAAAGCATCTTACAGGAGGGGACTCCACTAAAGTACAGCCCTTGTTTGGGTACTGTGGTGGAGCATTCGCAAGCAGTAGTAGCTTTGTAATGTTCTAAGCTACAGCCAGTACTGTTCTTAGATCTAAAGTACCAGCTCTACCTGAAATTTGTGGAATACCGGGCTCCCTGACATGGAGAAGAGAGAATGAGAGGCATTTAATCAAGAGGAAGAGGCACAGGGACAGGTGGTTCCCAGATTAATACTCATTCACCTCGGGCGACGGGGGCCCTGAAGGAGATTACATGGTACTTAGCTTAGCTCTCTAGTGGACATTGGTCCATTTCACAAGTGCACAATCTGGCAGAGCTTTATAGGCAAGCCAGAGACAGGATGGCAGAGACGGGACGCTAGTGACTCTTCAGTTCAAGCTGGCAGGAGAGCAGGAGATGATATCTAATATTTGCACTAATTGCATTTCCTGTCAAACAGGAGCTGA
Organism: Lepisosteus platostomus; assembly: GCF_059453375.1. Classification (NCBI taxonomy): domain Eukaryota; kingdom Metazoa; phylum Chordata; class Actinopteri; order Semionotiformes; family Lepisosteidae; genus Lepisosteus; species Lepisosteus platostomus. Next base: position 28,494,296 of record NC_142619.1, on the reverse strand, counting down.
AGGCCAGATTACCAAATAGGGATCGCATGAGCCTTGGAAGTCGTGTATAACTGCTGGCTTAACAGGAATTTTCTATAGAATAACTCCTAACGCAATGTGTCAAGCAGCAGGGCGTTGCTCATACAGTACCTATGTGTTTCATGTTACAGGCCCTGTGCGATCTGTATTAGAAAATCAGGAGGAGCTGGAGTGGGCTTTAGAAATCTAGTTAAAACTGAAATATCCAGCTGCTGCAATATAGTCTAACCAGTTCTGTCTCGTCCAGTATGTGTCTGACTGTCCCGGTTAACACTGACATAGGAATGATAACCATCTTAAGCAGAAATAATAACACAGAAACAAATGAAGCATTAAGGCAGAAATGGTATTATGTCTGACTAACTGTAAATTAACTTCTTCAATTCCAGTGAAAATTAAAAGGCATTGCAAAAAAGGCATTTTTTTTCTATTTTCATCTATTAAGACTTGCACTGCTAATTACCAAGAGGGGAACAGACGAGGGGAAGGCTGCAAAGCAAAAATTGGGGGTTAATTCCACACCGAAAAGTAAAAAGAAAATAAAAAAACAATGTTTTTGGGCAGGGGAGCCTTCTTTAAATGTGTAAAGATATCATGTTTCTTTATTCATTTCCATTAATGCTGGACGCATTAGTGTTTCACTCATACAGCCTTAAGTTTAAATCAACGGGAGTATTGGCAAACTACCGTCTCAAAGCTTTCAAACTATATATTTTTTTATAACAAACCTTTACAGGAAGAAAAAGGGTATTAAATTAAATATTATCTGTCCAAAGCCACAACCTGAGGATAACTGAATGAACATAGAAATATAGGACATCTACCTTCCACCTATGTCAGTTGAGGCTTAGCAATAGGAACTTGGTAGATCTATAGGCGATTAGACAAGTATTTTTTGTGTATGGATTATAAGCTTTGGATCACAAATTTAACAATCGTATACCTCTCACCTTTATCATTTAACCCAGTCTTCTTCCCAACTACTTTGATTAACAATCTTGAATCACTGAGAACCTCACGAATGAAGCACCGTGATTAATTCCTACTTCAAACTGGAGACCTAAGAGGCGTGTACTATCTTTTAAGGTATTCATTCTTTTTAATTAACACTCGCTACTGAAGAATGGCATATTACCATTATAGTGACTGGTACAGTACATAAGGCTGGGCTTTACAGTGAGTGTGTGCATGACTTGTTTGTGTGGGATAGTGGGGGTTAGACGTTTGAGAAAGACAGTTGCTATCACACTGTAAGCTAACTTGAAATTAACACAGTTTAGCTATATTTGGCTCATTCATAGTTTATTCAGCTAAAGAACCTGTTATTCTGAACATGAGAAACAGACCGGTATGAGGACAGGTGGGTATGGGCTGCTTTTATCAACTGTATTTTTTACGATGGTGGCTGTTTCTCTAAACTGCCATGTAAATTGTTCTGTACGATAGCTCTCCTGCTCGCTGGAGTTCAGTTTCATGCTGGCGGGAGATATTCTATCAGCAGTTGTGTCTGTAAATGTAACAAAAGCCAAACTTTTCCAGAAGTAAAGATGGTACTTTTATAGGAAAGTAGCAAATTGAATGTACTGTAGTACACATTGTTTTGTATACCATACATAATACAGGAGAGATACTGATGTACTGTATTTATCACACTTTGCGATCAAACAAGCTACAAAAGGAGAACAGAAAACTTAGAACATGGTTTATAACTTCTGAATTGCAATTTAACACCTTGCAGGTATTAAGTATTTATTTTGAATATTGCAACAAAGAGGGATGTTTGGTCAAGGAGGGTTAATTTCACTAACCATTTCAGCTTTTCATTATGTGTTCATGTCCATGTCCCAGAAATTCTCTAAGTAAGGGGATATGTTGTTAAATAAGACTGTTCATGTAGACAGAGGTAGATTTGAGACCGTGTGGGAGCCCTGCTACAGTCTCCAGGACAGAAAAGAATGATAACTTCAGATACCAAGCAAATGACTTGTATTTGCATCTTTACCAAAGTATTTGAAATGTAAAATACATTTGAGGCCCTGTTCTTTGAACATTCACACCTTCCTTGGGAAGATGTGTGCAAGATAATATCTCATTACAAAAATAGTATTGAATTACAAGCACAGGACAGGTTAAATACTGCACAGACAGTCCAATCTTTAAATTGTTAATCTGGCCCTTTACATGAGCTGATAGGAAAGGGCCTGTTCAACACAATGTACATTACAGTGGCACATGTTTGTGAAGGAATGTTTTGCTTCTGTAAAATGAGTAGTAAAAAGATTCTTTATGGTGACCCATTTCTATTAAAAGGCGAATAATCCCCCTGAGTAGGAAAGACAAAGGTGCTTTTTATTTCATTTCCACCTGTAGGTGTAGTTTTCCATTGTTTCACCGTAAAAAGCCTATCCATTTTCGACTGTCTTTGTAGACAGTTTGTTTTTATCAATTAAACCATCTGGAATGCTGGAAGCATCACAGATCTCCATGCAACTGTCTAAATACTTCAATAGTTGCTCACTATGAAAAGGTGGAAACATTAGCTTCGTAACCCAGCAGCCCATCCGGGCTTGAAAAAAAAAAACAACTGGAAGTCTTAGTGGGCAGGAAAGCACCAGGGAAGCATTTTAGAACACCTTTCCTCCCAGAGGTATATCAATGCAGTATTTTGGAAATTGATTAAACAACGACTCTTTTCATTAAAAAAATAAGTTGAGATGGGCTGTTGAAAACTTGTTTCTAATTCCATGTGATAAAATGGTTGTGTTTTTCACATTTGTCAAGGTGCTAATTGTAGCAGTTTCCCAGTTGTAATCCAATACTTCAATGATAAAAGATAGAAATATTTACTAAGTGTGGTTTGATATTTACTTTTATTTAGTATATATACTCATATTTATAATATATATTAATATATACATACTATATATATTTACTGATATTTAGTCATATTTAATATTTACTTTTTAAAACTTTTTTAAATAGTCTGTTTCACAATGCCACTGATTGGAATGAAGCCTCCAAAAGCCTTGCTTTTGAACTGGTCATTTGTCAGTGTCAAAAAATTGGTGGAATGAGCTGGATAATATTAAAGGCTTCCCTTTCCCTTGCTCGCTGCTTTCAGTAAGCAAATGTAAATGCAGCTCAGGAAGTTTCACAATGACTTCACTCATGAGTTACAGACCTGCCTTGTGAAAGGCTTCCCAGCACCACACTCCCACAGTCTTCACAAATATCTTTAAAAATAAACAGCATTAGCTGGGCTAACTTGTCAATACAGTGCGCTATTCAGAAATCAAGCACAACCTTACAGAGAGCAGGAGCCACCTCGTTTTTCAGAGAAATTATGTGTCATTTTTTAATAATTTCTTCATCTGTTTGATTTTGCTTTTGAGCGCATCAAAAAAAAAATCTCACATCTGAAATGTAGAAAGGAAAAACATTGCAAATTGTCTTGACTGGGGAAATTATAAAGAGGTGCCCTTTCCTGCTGTGTAAATACAGGGTAGTATCTCTCAGGAGGCAGGAGATTGGGGGAGTTAGGGACAACGCATTACTGTCACATTCTTGAAACCATAAAAACAGAAAAGGTGTCTAAATGAAAAGGTGTTTAGGTGAGGCTCAGCATCATAGAAAAGAAAGACAGAAAGGGCTCTGTGGCGTGGTCGGAGAGTGGTCAATAAAGGCAGGGTTGTCTGGAATAAAGTTGTCTGAAAGGTCTGCCATGGAGAAATACGTTTCTAGTGACACTGGAGAAGAAGGCTGTGAAACCTGAATCCAGGAGCACCTGGCAACACAGATTAGAAAGATACACGCTGGGAGATGCACGTTTGTGTCACTGCCCATCACTCACAACCTGCCTCCCGAAGAAGAAGTTGTAAATTAAAGACATGGGATTTGAAAAAAAGAGAGAGAAAACCAAGATATAAGTGGAAATAGAATACATCACAACAACTGACAATAGTCTTTGAGCCTCATACTCAAATCACTTAAATCCCAAAGCAAGCAATGGGTATTTCAGTTCTGAGGGGATTTGAATACAGGTCGAGTACACCTACAGCACCTTGCAAATGTATTCAGTCCCCTGCATATCTTTCACATGTTGTTGCTTTAAAGTCTGCAGTCATGACACTCTAAAGCAGCAATTCATGTTTGTTATATACATTACCTACTTCAAGTTATGAATGCAAAAGTATTTAAAGCTTTTGCCATGGCAAACCTACTTTAGTCCAGTTGCACATCATTCCCTTAATGAGCCACATAATCAATTGAGTGGCCTTTGACAGTGTGCAATAATAGTGGTTCACATTATTTCAGAATAATTACACCCATCTCTGTAAGCTTCCTCAGTCAGGCAGGTTCAATTGTGAAGACCAATGAGCTTTCAAAACAACTCAAGGACAAAGGTGTATAAAAGCAAGCTTTGTGAAGTCAGTCACTGTTCCCACTGGGTCAACGGTATCCCAGTCACTCTACAAAGCTAGCCTATGACAGAATGGAAAATCCAAATCCTGCACGGAGTTTGCAACAAAGAATTTAAGTGACATTGCAAACCGTGAGGCAAAAGGTTTTGTGGTCGGACATTTTTTTTTTGTGGTCTAAATGCAAAGCATTACATCTGATGCAAACTCAATATAGTGAATTACTCAGTCAGCATCATCTCTACTGTTAAGCTTGGTGATAGCATCACTAGGTTACAGCTCTGCTCACCACCAGGGACTGGAAAGCTTGTCAAGACTGATGGGAACCTAGATGGAGTAAAGTACCAACAACAAGGTCAAAAATTCACCTTTCAGTGGGACAATGATCCAAACCAGAAGGCCAGAGTAGTAGAGGAGTACAGAGTACAGAGGAGTAGCTTAAAAATCAGAAAGAGAATGTCCTTGAGTGGCCTGACTTTACTACGTTGTGACTTTATTCATATTTAGAATCTGTGGAAACACTTGAAAAATACCAGAAATAAGTGACAGTTACTTAAATAAAAGTAAATGAGCCCCATGCAAGAGAACTTGAGCAAATCTACTGAACAAATTGGTAGTGATTGCAGCAATCTCGTGTGCAAAGCTGGTTAAGACTGACCCTAAAGGACTTATGGCTATAATTGCCGCCAAAGGTGAGTTGATTCATGGGTGCCAATCCTTATGAAATCCAAGTACTTCAGTTTTTACTTTTTTGTTTCTTATCTTACCACTAGAAGTCATTCCGGTTTTGAACAGAAGATTACATTTAAAAATCTGCTTGCACCATTTTAGAATTTCACAAAATGGGAAACTATAGGAAGGGTCTGAATACTTCGGCAAGACACTGTACTTGAAATGAAAAGCAAGCAAATCCCTCAAACTCCTTTAGTCATTGGCTGTTAAACAGTCAAATATATAAATCCCAGGAGTTGAAGGAGAAGACAGGGAAAGAAACAAACAGTGATCATTCTTACCTTCCACAGATTTTCCAATACTATGCAAGTGTGTGAAGGAAGAATAGTTTTTGTTGACTGCTTTCAGGTACTGTTCGATTTCGGCACTGTCATGGTAACGGAATTCCAGCCCCCAGATCGATGACACCAAGGTCCCACAGAACAGGCACACGCTGAGGAGAAACATCACCCAGATGCGTGCAATCCTAGAAACATTAAATAGTGTAATCAAAAGGAGGTGTTTGCATTTTACAATGTGCTACAAATGGCTTGGAAACTTCTTCTTCTGTCATGTATTTTCTCTAGTATTGGTCATCAGACTTCTGAAGGAGGAAGTATTATCCCCAGTCGTATTTGCATGGCTGTATGTTGTTGCAAAACATGTGGAGTGTCCTTCTTGACAGTGAGCGACGCTTTCACAGATGCTCACAGTGTGCTGTCCACAGTCTTGTGCCTGTTCTTTAGAAGCATCGATCATCTTGTGTGTATCTGTTTCTAATTTGTTTATATTGTAGTGAAGTGGCAATGTACCAGCACATGGAGCTGATACACAGCTGTAAAGAGGTGCCCTTGGACTCAGTACCTTATTTAGATGAGGGCAAATTATTTGCTGGAAGCTGTAAGGGACTGATAAATTAGTTTGATTGTTGATGTGTTGCATCAGTACTGTGTGTGTTAATTTTGTGCGCCTCTATCCATATGAGCCTTTACCTAGAGCAGGCATTCTCAGCCCTAGTCCTGGAGGCACACTGCCTTCTGTCTTTTTTGCTCCAGACAAGTTCTTAATCACAAGCTAATTGATTTCAGCTTTCTAATTGAAGGCATATTGGTCAATTTTAAGCTCTTAAGAAGTTGAATGGTATATATAATTGGTATCAACCCTGTATAATTTCTTACTTTCAGAACTCCTCTAATTGATTAATGAAAGGTAACTAATCAGTCCTCTGTGAAGGAAGAAACACTCGCCGTGGGAATGTCTGATACAGCGTGTCATTCCCACCTGTGTCTGCTCATCAACCAGTTTAGTTTCGATCTGTTGAATCAGAAATAATGGCAAGCGCATTGACGAGAGGCTGTGTCAAGTTCTGTGTCAAGCGCAGATGTTGTTGGAAGCAGAACCCTTGGGTATTTGTAAACACTCAGGACTGACTGAACAAACAAGTTAACTAAGAATCTAAACAAGCAAGCAAATTAATGAAGTCGTCAATTAGCAGCTGGAATGAAACCCAGCAGACACTGTGTTCCTTCTGGACCAGGGCTGGGGACCACTGAGCTCGGGCAGGGATTCCCAACCTTTTTTGTCTGCTGAACCCCTTCAACCTAAATTATTTGGTAATAATAAGTCCCCCCTTGAGATTTTAACTAAATCAAACCTTTCAATAAATGTAGATAAATCCTACAGCAACCCTCTTAACATGCATCTTTTCACCTTTTTCTTATTCTTATTCTTATATTGTTATTTATTCATAGGACTATTTAATTTGACATTGACGTTTCCATCACAATCTCACGAACCCCCTGCAGTACCGTCACGAACCCCTAGGGGTTCACCGAACCCCCGTTTGGGAACCCCTGAGCTAGAGGATACTGTGTGCCTGGTGGTGGGAGCTGGGAATTGGATTTTTTGAAAGGGGGGAATCATTGCAGCGCCGTGGTTGTGATCTGGTCTGAGCAAACCACTGTGAGGCAGAGCTGCAAGATAAACCGCAATGACATTTTGCAAGAAAGCAAGAGGTGGAAGCTGGTCATTTTCCTGCTGGTGGAGTGCTTCTAAAGCAGAAGGACCACTCAGCTGGGGTAAACCTAGAGGCACCGTTAGGGAAGGACACGCATGATATTCAGCTTCGTGGAAGACACTGACACTTGGTACCACCTAGAGGGACAGAATCAGCAGTGGACGTCCCCTAACGGTGACAAATGAACCCTAAGTAATTCCTGGTAGCAGGAGCACGAGAGGACCTGAGTAACACAAAGTCTACAGTGGATTGTAAAGAGATGTGTAGAGTATGTGGCTGCTTTCCATTCCCAGACCTGGGCCCAGGGGTGCCAAGGAAAGGAGAGGTGAGTGCCCCTGCGGCCAGTGAGCTGCTTCTCAGGAGATGGACTCTGGCTCGCGAGAGACAACCAGCTCAGTTTCAGAGGGTGTGTGCTTTCCAGCTGTAGTTCAAGCAGGCAGCAAGTGTCAACGGTTGGAGCTCTGAGATGAGTTTCTACCACGCTCAGCACAATGTTAGGAATCCCTGGTGGGAAGAAACAAGGATCCTGTGCAGACGCAGGCACGGGTAAAAGATGAGGCAGGCGAACAATCCAAAAACGAGAGGCAAGGTCGTGGTCAAAAGGCGAAAGGCAAATAGTAATCCAGGGAGATCTCCGGTAGCAAACAGTCCGAGGCGAGAGGCGAGGTGCAAAGTCGAAAAGGCAGAAGGGGAGTCCAATAACCAGAAAAAACGAAGTACGGGAAAAAACGCCAGGTAGAGCTCTCAAGGAGTAGACTCAATACCGAGCAGGTGGAATGTGAGCAGGTGGTTTAACTCGTGCGGCGGCGTTTGTTAATAATCACCCGCTGCTGGGGCTGATTAGCTCGCTTACGAGTTGGTCTTGACTGCCTGGTTGTCGTGACACACAACAGATGATCTTGGACTTTGACACGAAACAGACCGAATCAGCTGAGGTTCTGTTCCACCCCTTGAGCGCGGAAAGTTGGCTCCAGCACCTGACTGAACAAAGCAGGCCTGACCGAAAGCCAAGAATCTTCTGCAGCAGATGTGCAGGACTGAACCCCTAAGAAAGGAAGCCATGTGAGTCAAGGCCATCTTTGCAGAAGGCTGCTCAGCTAAGCGACAGAGAGTGAGCTGACTTGCCACCTGACAATCAAGGGACAGCCGTCCGGGAAGATCTGGAAAGCTGGGCTATCTTCAGTGGCTGGAAAGAGGAGGGAAACGAGCGCGAGATGACTGACAGGGGGGTGTTTTTTTCTGGGAACCCAGTTGCCTCCTGCATCCAAGTGAGAACAGGAGCAGCACCAGAAGGCTAATCGTCACGGTCAGCGGAACTGACCTCATGTCCAGTGTATCAACGGAATGTGTTGTGAGACTCTTAATCAGTTCTCTGCTTTGTCAGTAGAGAAAGGGAGAACACGGACATTGGGCAGGATCAGGGGTTAAGCTGAGGACAGTGACAGGGCAGATACACTCATAATGAGCTGGGGACTGTTGCAAGTTGAGTGGCAGTCACACGGTGGAGCAGGATTTCTGTTTGCGGGTGTGATTGGTCTGGACAATGAAGACCCTCATGTAACAGGAGATTCACTAGACCCGAGGAGATGATACACTCCTTCTTGGGGGAGAAGACTATCCCACTCTCTCACAGCAAGGGGAGGAGAGGTAAGGCCTGCTACCACCCAAAAGCTGCGGCCCAGTGGCTCTGTGCGAACTGGAGCCCAGGTGAGAGGGAACGTCCCCCAGAAGCAGCCTCCTCCCAAAGAACCGAAGGAAGGTAACTTGGGGGCCTGCCGAGCAGCAAGAACACGGCCAGACCTCTTCCAAAGATCCCAGCCGGGCCAGTGTTTCCAGCGGCTCCAAGAAAGGACTCGGTGAGCGGAGCCTTTAGCCGAAGCAGATGCTACCTCCTGCCTTGCGGAGCCTGGAGTGATCACATCTGGGAGTACTTGCTGGGAGCAAGTGGAAGCGCAGTGCAGCAGCTGTGGTGGGACTGAGAACGAGCCCCAGCTTGTGGTTTGTAATGGAGAGTGGATCTGCGAGGGGTGTGTGAGACTAATAGGAGTCAGGATGGACACAGCTGTTCTACTGCATTTGGGCTGTAAAGAACGATTATGCACTATGCACTCAGTATCATGATATGAGATCCAAACTAGCAGATCAAGATAATATTGCATTTCTAGTTTGTTGTAGTGCATCAAAATGTGGGGAATACAGTGGCAGAAAAGTACGATCTGGTCCTAGATATTGTCCCTGGGTTTGATTCTGGACTGAGGCACCTTCTGTGTGGATTTTGCATGTTCTCCTCTCTCAGCGTTTTGTTTTTCTAAATTATCTCTGTGTGCTGGTGTGTATGTACTGTATACACCCAGGGACAGTTTCCACCACAATTAATGGGAATGTGCGGATAATAATAGAAAATAAAAATATACATGGTCAAATTCCTTATCATTCATGGCTAGACACAATCTACAAAAAGCCTTTTGACATCTCAGAAAGAGCTAGGGTTGTGGAATACAGCTTGCACATTCACTATAAAATGCTTTAAATCTCCTTATTAGTAGTTGATGGTAAACTAATAAAAAAGTAAAAATAATCATTAGGTTTTAATCAAAACTAATTAAAAACTACAGACTTGGTTCTAAAAGCGATTCAGAACCATAGGTTTTCAGAAGTATGAACAAACCTAGAAAACTAAATATCGATTATATTCCCACTTCCCTGACATATGCCAAAGGAGGAAGCGTCTCCAAACTTTTCTCTTGACAATAATGAGCTTCTACACAAAATTGATACACTTTTACAGCATTATAATTTAATCACTGGATTGCTATACTGTACATCCATCTCCTAACCACTTCTTCCAATTTAGGGTACATATGTGCTATATTAAATGTAATATATCCCTACCTTCTCAAATCAGCCGTTTTTTTTTTTCAAAAAAAAATTCTCGGTCCTTAATTTTAAAACACTCCAAAGTCGTTTGTGTTCTTTCATTCAGCGAAGGGGCAACTGTCGGTGACACTCCAGCGCACCGCAAAGCTCTCGGCTGGTGCCTCAACGCCGCAGCTCTTGAGAAAGACGAGTGTCTTCTTTAAAGACCGGGGTTGTTCAGTGTCCACGTACTGTAGACTCCGCCTCTGAGCCCCGACAACTGCCAGTTACTCCTCTTAACACCACTCAGACACTTCCGCTGGCTCTTGGAGAAAACGCAGCCGACGCGTATTTTTGTGAGATTTAATCTGTTTATGAAAGCCCAACGGGCGATCCGTTAAAAAGTTAAAGCTCCAACGCCCACAAAATCTTCTCGACTAAGTGGCGCTCCCTGGAGAGCACGAAGCTTTTTTGAAACTTTTCCTGTTTAGTAAACATTTTGTCATGCCAGAGCAATATTCTAGTGTTTTTTTTTTACTTTACACTATGTTGTCGTCATCATTTGTTTGTTCCTGAGAAACGGGAACTTTAATCTGAGAGGCTCGCGCTGAGCAACAGCAAATAAGAGCACAGCAGCTCATGAACTGTCATTTATAAAAAAGGAAGTTTACGTTTTGTGTTTTCAACGAAGTATGTATCTAATGACTATAATACAGTGGCACCGTGATATTATAAAATATGCAGGTGCAATAATATCAATAAAATTCTATAGTTCACACAATATAACTAATCAATGATGAATTATGATGGATAATTGCAATACTAAAACAAGGAGTGGTAGTATTACAAATAACCGATAAGGGGCATTGTTTCTCCGCTCCAGCACGCCTGTGCATTGAATGTATATTGTTATATTTTTCAACTTTTTCCACGTCTCTTAAAAGCACCAACATCTAAAAAGAGGGTTAAAATGGTAAATTGACCAAATAAATCCAATACTGTACTGTGCTGGGCTGGTTTACATCCAATTGAGTTGTCACAAAACCTGGACAACAAGCATACGGACCCCTGAACAGGACTGAGACCGTAGAAGAAACCATTCCTCTTCATCACAAATGATAAAAACCGAGAGAAGATAGCTGGCAGGAAAGCTGTAGCAAAAAAAAATATGCAGGAACCTATTAAATCAACTTGATATTATATTGGTCACTAACAGAACGTGCATTATCAACTGCACATATCATCTTAGTAGGAAGGGTATGCCTCCCTTATTTTCGAATAACACCAGGACGTTTCTGTAAGGAGACGCGCATTTATTGCAAATAACAACCAAATGATTAGGTTTATTACTGTTACTGTTTCCAAGACTTTTAAATGCAGTTTTCTTTCCTGCCATTCTGTTTTATCACCAGAGACTGTTAGCTGTGTTACAGAGAATAAACACTTCCAGGCTTTGAACATGGGGTTGCCTATAGGAGATACAGTACCTGGCAACAGACTATCGAATGGGGTTGGCTGCTTTGGTTACCTTCTGGAAAGAGCCTCCCTCTTTAAAAGCCTGCTCTCAACCTCCTACATTGAAACACGGTACCCAGCGAATCTTTCTGCTCATTCGTTGTGATTGATGGAGTGTGAGATACAGTTTTGGGGCATCTGATCTGGCAGACGTTCAAGCAATTTGTTACTGTAGCAGCGTTGTTTTTCGGGCGCTGGCTTCGATGAGTCACTTGTTTGACGGTCAGGTCCTAAAATTCCAGTGCTCTGAATCCCAAAGTCTAGGCACAAACGTCTTAAGGCACCTCTGGGTGCGATCCGGCTACACTTCTGATGATCGGTGAAAACTGCGTTGCCGATACAAGCGGAAGTAAGCGAGTCTTGACAAACTTTTTTTAAAAAAAATTTTATTAAACGTATAAAGAATTTATAAATACAAATACAACCAGAGGATCAAAAACAGGTACAAGAGAAAAAACACAAACAGAAAAAAAAACATTTAACCGTCAGAGGTAATGAAGTAAATTATGTGATCAGACTGTATTTTTTACATATATCATATGTTTTCCTTGCTTTATTATTTCTCAATTTTTTTATAGAATTTAAATAGTGTTTCAGCTCCACCTCAAAAGAACTAAAAAGGGGAGTATTATTAGATCATTTTGATTTATGGATGTGAAATTTACACAGAATGACTAATAAATTGACTATAAATAAACGCTCTTTTTCCAAATTTTCTATTAAACAGTACAATAAAATATCAAAATCCTCAAATCTAAAAAACACCTTTAACCGCCTGCAAACAAAACTCTGCAAGTCCGCTCAAAACAACTTCACAAACCTACACCGACAGATAAATGTACCAAAGATTCCCTTTCAGCCCGACAAAATACACACAGATCATCCTGCTCATGCTTAAATTTAGAGAGCACTAATTTAACTGGATAAAACTTATGAACACTTTTAAACGATATCTCTTTAACTTTATTTGTAATACCAAATCTATCAGGAGTTGTCCAAACTAACTTCCAATTTATATTTTCAAACATTGCATTCCAAAAAGATAAACAAGAGGGGATAAGATGGGGTTTACAAAGATTCCTTATATGAGTATTGTTACATTTCTTATCCTTTATTTCCACGCCATCCAAGAATAAATCAGTTGTAGGACCAGAAAGGAAGTCAGTCCTAATAGCGCTTTGATTTGCTTTTAACAAGCTCACTACACCTTCCGGAATGGCATCAAAAACTATTGCATATTCCTTAGGGGTGACAGGGAATTGAAATCTCTCCAGGAATTCAGGATAAAGTCTTGACAAACTCACCTCCTAGAGAAAAGTAGGGTTTGCCACGTGTTTATAGACACCGAACCAAATCTGTTTTTGGTCATTAGTGACCTCCGTTGTAAAAAAAAGTCCCACATTCGTTTACGAAACAAGCATGAATCACTACTTTCCACCAATTAGTGGATTTACTAAATGCGTAATCTGGCAATACAATGCAATGACAATTTTGCTTGGGGGGAGAGGGGGGTAGGATTGAAAATGAACAAATTCTTGCAAAACATGACCAGGACGTGTGTTAGATGTTTGACGCAATTTTTTTCTCGAAAACACCGTATCTTCAGATAAAATAATCGTGAACATCTCAAGAGTCAGAGAGAACATTGCGCAAAAAAAAAAAATTCCAACTGAAACCATAATAACAGTCAAGGGAAATTAACCGAGCAACTCAAAAGTCTGTCGCTGATTTCTCAGATTACGTTTTCTATTATGTATAATGCATGAGATCATCAAAGACTTTCTTTGTCCGTATTTTTCTCAAATAATCCAGGTTTGGCCCTGGTTCAGGAGCTCATCGACTCTTCACAGGGAAAGAAACATCTCGGTAGCAAACCTGAGTTAAAGAATGACACAGTTCCCGATATCGCTATAGGCTAAGGAAAGCTTTTAGGCAAAAACAGAGAATTGTTCTTGATGCCAACTATAAAATTTACTTGAGATTAAAAAATCAGGTAATCATTGTAAATCGGGAGAGAAGACTTAGTTCTTCGTGAGTGAAAAAGCTCGTTTTAGGTTCCAGGAGGCTGAATTTAGCGTGGTGGCGTTGAACTTGTTCAGTCCCATCAACATTAACACAGCAGCGGTATTTAGAATGGGGTGAAACAAGGGTTGCAGTCGTTTGGTCTCAGTCCTGTTCATACTGCCACCCTAGATTGCCAAGAAAGGCTCCAGTTTACTGTAATGGTGATGAAGCAGATCAACTGCAGTCTTACAATCGACGGCTGGCTTTGTTAAATGCCTTGCTATTTTAGTATGTTATCGAGCAGATAACATTTAAAATGCTGGACATGGGAAGGGAATGAGCCTCTTTTTTATTTCATGAATGTTAAACTTTTCTACAGTTGTGTGTGTCATTCAGCTGAAGCTATGAAAAGTCATAGATCCTATTGTTCTTCGAAGTAGGCTGCTTGAGGTTGTGATGTCGGTTATTGTTAGCTCATCTCTGAGACTCTTTTTGAAACTGTTTGTTGTTGTTCTGCTTTTTTGTTTGGGAGGGTATATTCATTGGACAACCTGCTATGTGAATTAACAGGCCTGTTTGTACCACAAGGACAAGTATACCTCTTAGCAAAGCACTCAATTACAGTAGACGCTGATATTTAGTAAAGCATTATCGAAATATTACTCTACTTGTTATGGGAAAGTAGACATGCCTGTCCCGTCTCAGGTCTGGTGTTTGGTTTTGGAGTGCTGTCATTTCCATCAGTGATGTAGCTGGCTTTGTTTAATGCCTTGTTATTTTCATATGTTATCCAGCAGATGTTTGGGGTATCAACCTCCTCTCCAGCTATAGATGAAAATGTACCCATGCTGCATTAAACATCGAGTCCTGGTTTCTGGAAAAAAATGTATTTGGAGGAACATGGCATAGAATTTCCTAAAGCAAAGATGACTAGCTAAATAGCAATAAAGAACAACAACAACAAAAAAGAAGAGTGCATTAGTAAAATTCATTAATTGTACCAGAACACATGCACACATTATTCTACATGGTGCTTAGAAACTAGGTGAAAGTGTACTGAAAACAGAAGACAAGAAACAGCTGGAAGGAGATCCTCGGATGGGCTAGACTCAGTGTTCCAACTTTGCACTCAATTCTACAGTTCTGTCCTCTTAACATGAGGTTATTTTCTGAACACTGTTTTTAGGGTGTGATACAAATGGAATCACGCGACGAAAGGGCTTGTTTCTACCATTTCCTTGATGTTTGTCTTTTCCGTAAATTGAAGTCTTGCTGTTTTCATACCCGTTCTAAAAATGACCGTTGTAGTGCTGCGTGGTGACAGGCGGAACACCACTAGAGGGCGCAGTGGACACGATTTAGAAAAGTTCATTTTGGAGAAGAAAAATTTGAGTTTTGTTCTGCTTTTAAACAATTAAATGAGAAACGTCCTGGACGTTTGACGTTACGTCTGTGTGGAGTATATGTGCAAAGATCTGCAGCCACGGTACCAGAGGCGACGGTCTTCCAAAATCACATAGACTGCTTTGCTAGAATTATTCATCACCGGTTAATTTAATGTTTCAGTCTGCGACAGCCTGTAAAAGAACTTCTTTATGACGGTGGCTGCAGTGATAGTGGCAGACACTACGTCACCTTATTTCAAGGGAGAAACATTTATTGTCCGTGGGACGTTATTGCATTTGGTCAAGTGCTTTAACTTGTTTGAAAAAAAGCTTCTTTTTGCGAACCATGTCTGTTTACAAAGGAAAAAAAGGGAACTGAAAAAGACAGGTGCTATCTTTAACGGGGATATTAATACAATTATTTTTTAAACCATTAAGCCATTAAACCCTTAAGAAAGCGCAGTCCTGGGTTCGTTTCCATTCTGGAGATGTGTTAGTGTACCTGTTTTTCACTGAGTTTGTACTGTATTGTATTGTACTGTGTGTCTCATGGAGAGCAAGTTGGGTTGTGCGAAAAGACAAATTCCTAATACAAGAAATTTATATGGCCAATAAAGTGATCTTATTTTGAGTGACTTTGTTACATAATCACTAAATCCCCTCTTCAGTGAAAGAGTTTATTGGACACAGGTGATGAGCTGATTTTGTGCCTCAGATGGACTCAGCAGCTGTGGAGTCAAGACCTCTTCAGACATGAATCAAGGTTCTACGTAGAGCACAATGTCTGATGGATGTCTGTGAGTGTGGCACAGTAGTTGATGGCAACCTGACTGCAAGGCGCTATATTGATCAAGTCCTGGGTCCTCACGTGCTGCCTTTCCTGCTAGCTCATCCCAAAGTGACAGCACTTCCAGCAGAACATATTCCCACGCTCCTTGTGATAATGGCTTTCCTGACCATAATGTGACCGTTGTGCTCCAGAGCCCTACTGCCAACTTGAGCCCCACTGGCAGTTTGCAGGATGATGACAGAGATGACATTGGGCGTCTAGGGCAGAGAGACCAAAGTACACGCTTGTTCAGGCTCTAGGACAGGAATGGGACAGGATTCCACAAGACAACATCTGCAGCCTGTTGCAGTGTATGTGCCACACATCAGAAGTGGTTACATACTCTACTAGACTACAACATGCACAATAGGACCCTCCTGGTGTTCAGTCCTGCTGATGCCCAGTGTTAACCAGCAGAATGAATTTGCCTGTCTTGTCAATAAAATTCAATAAAATGTTAGTACAGCTGCTACAGAAACATTATCAGTTAACTGACACTTTCTGAATTTGTTGCGACTCTTTGGATGCTGTGTATACACTTATATATATATTATTTAAAAATTATTTAATGTCTGGGGTTTGTCATTTGCTTGGTAATTGTGAATTTGTTCCCGTTACATGTCATGTATTTCTTGATATAATTCCAGTTTCACTCCCTCACTGTGGTTTAAATGTTTCCCGTAATAGGATGACTCATGTTCCTGGCAGTTTTCTTATACTTTCTTAATTCAAAACTGCTAGTGGGTTTGATACATCACCCATCTGAATCTCATCCTAACCAGAATTCGATTTTTGCTTGGTGTGAGACAGAATTGAATTCAATCTAGATATCTGGACTACCTCATCTGCTTCTCTATTGTAAAAAAAACTACATGCCGTCCAATTCAACACTTTCTTCTATATCTAGTTAATTTGCTTTATTCTTTATACTGTTGAGCCAATGCTCTACATGATGTTAGTGCAAAATGCATCAAACCTTAATGATCTCAATCCCAGATGTACCGTATGACGTCAAAGAGATTTTCACAATGGATAGTCAAATTAACAGATATTTCCAAGTGATACATTGTAGGTCTATATAGAATACAGTTACAGTTGTATTCAATAGAATACATAGTATTGGCACTAACCTTATTTAACAGTGTTCAGTGCTAATCGTTTATGTGTATCAAATTAAATTTCTTAAAGTTTTTGATTATAATATATTTTATAAAGATACTAAATAACCAGTCATCCCAGAAAATACAGTTTTATATTTAATTTACTAGCCCAAGTTAAAATATAGGGTGTACATGAGCATCTATAGAATCATCTATAGAATTAAAAGAAATAAGTTTTCACACCCTCTATTTTAGATTAGTTTTAGATTGATTTAACAAGAAACCTTGGCAGGATGAAGAAGTACAGTATTTAATTAACGTGAAAGAAATGTTATTGTCAATAACTATTGACACTATTCTTATACATATTATGTATTACACTTTAATTAGTGCATTTGTATTGTTGTAACCCATTCGTGTGACTGTGGATTCTGTTACAATCTAATATAGATACAGATACCCCCTTCTGCACAAATCTTTGGCTTTGCAGCAGCAAATGACGGTATATGACAGACAAAGCACCATTGCAGAAATTATTCAGATAATCCCACACTTGTCAAAATCTGCATTTTGCAAATAGTGAGGCACTTATTTCAGGGAACTGCTCTGAGATTCCTAGCAGGACTACACCTCTTTTGTTTTGTGCTACATTTACCGATATTTTCCCAGGTGCAAATTAACTCGACTCCTGGATTTCTTGATCATAATTTTTAGGGTTTAGGGTCTTCTGTAACTAGTCTCTGTGAAACTATACCATGGGCAGTTAGGTCACGATAAATTCTTTAGGTGAAATGTACAAAAGCCGTCTTCAAAATACAAAGAGTTTCGCTCTGTCATGTTTAAAACAGTAAGCCCTGACCCCACGCTTCTCTCCCTGTCTGTGTGTCTCATGGAAAGCAAGCTGGGGTATGCGAAAAGATGAATTCGTAATGCAAGAAATTGTATATGGCTAATAAAGTGATCCTATAAAAAACAGCCCTGAAAGGGGTCCGTTTATGAACATACGAACAAATGTGAAAATGTTGGCCGTAGATGTCCACGATTACCGTGCACCACCTTGTGGAAAAATTACTTAAACTCGTTACTTCTTTGAAGATGTATTTTTAGAATCGATCCTACAATCGCTGGACACAAGATTGTACGACACTCTTCACTACACACCGCTGTGCATAATTATAGATTATTATAAATTTGCCTGTAAAGTCTTGACACCAATATTCCATAACAATTCGATCAATATTTTAATCCACTGCGCTCATGTATTATGAAACATTAAAATAACCGAACCTTTTTTTAAGAATCGTCATCTATTGTACCCCAGAAAGGAACTGTACCACACGATAGTGTTTATACGACTGTGTGGAATTTTACTGTTAGGTCTGCTGGAGAATTCGTGAGCCCATTACATACAGTATACAATAATATCTGTCCCTGTGCATTGTGGTATTATTGCTTTAGTAAAACTGATTTAAAAATGGTCCTTATTTTGTATATTTGATTATGTGGGTCGTGTGCTCTTATCACATCATTTTATTATCATGTTATTCATATTTTATCGTTCACGTGTACATTTTTGCATGTACATGTTGGATTAAGGGCGCCAACTAAATTAATAATTATAACTGTGCATTTTAGATAATTGTCCAGAATTTCACACTATGACCTTGATTTGCCTAAAGAGAATATTTAGCGAGCCGGTATCGACATCTCCTAAATTGCATAATTGAAAATAGTTTGTGGAGTTCTGTTATCGTAACCAAGTTAAAAAGCAGCAACTTGTTACGCTTCGTCAAAAAAAAAGAGCCGAAGTCTTTACACCCTCCTCCTTTCTTCTGTGTTTGGCCGACCGTCGGATGTGACGCGCAGTGTTTTCCTGTTAGCAGTTTTATTCTGGTTCAAGCCAGTCGGAGGAGGAGGTAAGAGTGGAAAATGGCCGACGGTGTGGATCACATCGACATCTACGCGGATGTTGGCGAGGAGTTTAATCAGGTGAGCATGCATTATTGTTATCCTCTCGGTGCGTAATGCAGAATTGCAATTTCGTGTGGAAGACCGTAAAAAGGACAGCCGTGTTTGGGTTTGTTTAATGCACCTTTATAGAAAGGATTTCTATTTTTGTTCAGAGAAAGACCTCGAGGGAGTGTTTTTTTTTTTAGATTAAAGGGTTATATAAGCGAAGGGCCCAGCACCCTAGATTTTCTGTGCCCTTAACGAGCCGGGGGAGGCGAGCCCAGTCTTTCGGCGCTGCGCCCCGCCGGAGTTTCCCGGAGGAGCAGAGAGAACGAGCGGCGGCGGCGGGCGGCGCGGCGCGTGGGAGCGCTTCCATTGTTTGTGTCGCGGGCTGAGGCCTTGCTCGTGAGCCGCGCGGGGACGTGCACGTCCTCGGGGAGCAAATGTCCGGGCTTAGAAATACCCCCCCTCCCGCCTCGCCGGAGTCTGATCACCCTTCCTTTAAAGTCATTAAGTATTCACAGGGCTAGAATTAAAACGGTGCGTGTAGCTGACCTTTTGTTTTTGTTTGCATGCTTTGAAGCTGTAAGCGATCCCAGTGTAATATGACCCCACAGACGTAACGTGATGTTGACGAAATTTAAAATATAGCACTCTTGCGACGTAAACACCACGTGCACCGTTTTTTTTAATTGCGAAAATTTTTGGCGCCGCTGAAATTTTCGTGCTCCCTTTTGTTTAGTTCTGAGGGTGATGTTTTCAGCGTGTAATACTTTCATGGACATATTAAGATGTGCTCAAAATTATTTTGGCGTTTCTTCGGTTGTTCGCACGTTTCGGAATGCATGATACTCAATTTGCATGTTCAACATTTCTTAAGTATTTTTGTGCAAAGTATAAAGTAGACCCAAATCTTATTTTTGCTGAGACACATTTTCGTCTTAACTTTCATTAAGCGTTTGCAGCGATCGCACTGAGAATCTTGTTGCATAGATTTGTTCTGTGAGCTGTAAATTAAATTGGGGTCTATTTCTTAAATACTTGGAACGGAGTTGGGGGGGAAACGTTTTCTGTCTGCTAAGAGCTCGTTTGAAGCGTCTCATTACAGCCTTTAACTTGGAATCGTGACTTTCCTTACTGGCTTGGCGTGCTTTTCAAAATGCTATTGTTCTCGGTACCAGAAAATCAAGGTAGTTTTTGTACGGGTTTCAATTGCAGACCTGCTGTCGTTGAAGTCATCTTAAAACTTCTCACAGTTAGTGGTTTAGGTTATGTAGGCTTCAGTCCAGGCCGTTTCTGAAAAGAGCTTTCATGCACACTGTCCAGGAGTGATCGGTCTCAAAGGACTGTGTACTGTGGGGATTTCTGATTGCGTCCCGCGCCCTCAGATTTAACATCTAAGGTTTGTGTTTGTTCGTTGTGAGATCCCAATTGCGCCGGGAGCTGAATCCCCGAAGTTACTGTACGAAGAGTTCCGAGAGTGTATAATTTCAGCCGGGCGCATCTGGGTGAATAATTGTGCTTGGAAAAGACATTTTTAAAATGTGCGGTACGTCGTGATGGTTTGCGCGCCTGCGGCTTGAAAGCGATTGAAGTGCGTTCCCACCTCGGTGGCGGTGATTTAGGTCTCGGAGTGCAGAGCTCATTCTTAGCAGTGTGTTGCGTTTTGGTACTGCAGTACTTCCGTGAGTTATCGAGTTGTGCTGCCTCGAATTGTATTGGGGTGTGGCGGATGGAGAGTATTCGTTCTTTTGGGGGGTGGGGTGGACTGACGGATACACTTACGCAGTGTCCAGTACTCATCAGATTATCACAAGTCAAAACTTTGTTCAGGGTGCTTTATAGTTAAGCGTTTATTGCATTCCGCCGCGATTGGAATTAGTTCGGGCAGCGGGGTTAGTTTCCCTCTGTCCGTCCATCTTCAGAAAGGTGGTGAGAGCTGTGGCAGACTGGACTCTTGGAAGCGAAGGTCACAAGGTGGAGACCGAGCTCTGGGGGGTTTGCAGGTCTATAGTAGGGTGTACACGTATGGGCGACTTCGTCGCCGAGCTCCGGGGGGGGGGGGGAGATGCAACCTCCACATTGTAAACAACCCCTCCCACCCCCTAGAATCGAACCCAAGGCTGATCAGAGAATAAATTGTCCTTTCACTTGTTTATTCGTTCCTTCCTTGGGGGGTGGTACTCCTTCCTTAGTCTTTGTGCAGAGTTTGGCCTCACCTGCACTGAGCTTTGTAAACACTGCCCTCTCAGCCCTGTTGGGAAGCTGGAGAGCTTCTGTATATTCACAGCTCAGCCCTCCTGGTTATGGCAGATATTCGGGGCTGGTGATCCGAACAGGGAAGCAGAATGTTACAGCGGGCTGGACCTGGGGGTCATGAGTGAGGCGGGTGTTTTCAGGCAGGGCTCTTTGACAGGGTTCATGTCGTTACCACACTATAGAAACTCATGCCTTCTAAACATCTTACTTTTGCAGCTAACAATATTCTGGGGGACTAGGACTCGACGCTGCTGGTCCTTAGTAAAATCCGATGAAGGCTCAGCATTTGCGTTGGCATATTCACACTCGAGATGACAGGTGGCCTGGCGCGGTAATCCTAAGGCTGGACATCCGGCCTGATTTTCAGCAAACTGCTTTTTTGGAAGGGGTGTATCGCATGAAGACAGAAATACTGTAGGTCAGAATAACGTGCCGAGAAAGGACACACCATGTCCACAGGGGACATTTGCTATCCTTCCAGTGGTCTTTATTGGTACTGCATTTCATATAAGACAGTGACTGCTTCAAACTGGACGTGCGTACTTTGGTAGGCCTCAGTTCACTCTGGTTTACTGTCAGTATTTCAGAAATCTGAAAAGTCACTTGTGAAGAGGCCTGTTCAAACGTTTGGTGTCGAACGTGGGTTCTTTTAGACATGCCCTGCCCAGTGCTGAATAAGTGATGTATTGCAGGTTAAATGTCTTTAGTTCCAGGTTCTGTGTTACATTAGTGCACACAGGGCACACAAGCTTCAGAGCGTTTTTGTAAGCATTCATAAAGCATTTTCTAATGGAGCGGAATTATCTGCACTGTCGTGTGGTTGTTTCAGAAATATACAGATCAGGCTTATGATAATTTGTGGCTGCCCTCTTAAGTGAAGTAAAATAAGCGGTTTCCTATCCGACTCGATCAGCAGACAGATTTGATGGAACTGCGCAATGACGTGTTCAGACTGTGAACTTCAGACAAGTACTGTGAGATGTCAGGACAGGGGAAACCCTGGTGTGCTTGGTGGCTTTGAAGATCTTGGGTTACTGCAGGCTGCAGGGAGGAAGCACTTGCCTGAAGTTTAACAGGAAAATCAGAACTGGATTGTCAACGTTTCTAAACCTTTATGAAAGTGTGTGTTGTTGCGGGTGAATTGGTACCTGTTATGACCCTTCCCACTGATGACTGCAAGCTGTTTGCTTCTTGTATTTCTATCTTAACTTATCCTATTTTTGTTACTAGTTCTCTCTACTACTGATTTATTCGGCTGATGCTTTTATCCATTGTAACTTACACGTACACTCATTTAAACAGCTTTGTATTGAGGCCAAGTACTGTGCTCAAGGGTACAATAGCAGTGTGTCACCTGGGATTCGAACCCGCAACCTTCCTGTTATGAGTCCAGAATCCTGACCACCCCTGGACCCTACTTCCCCAGTTCATTCTTCTACTCTTTAAAGACCTGCTGTTCTCCGAACATGTTTAAAAGAGATTAAAACTGTCTTGTGAGCAAAAACAGATTTATTCTATGTGCAGTGTTAAGTAAAATATTGTATCCAAAACCTGTATATTGCCGACATGTGTTTTATTGCCATTTGGAGGAATTGCTTGCTCTTCATGCACTGTGATACTCGGTAGTGACTTTGTTGCATCAGTAGTAAATCACTTTCATTAGCAAAACCTACTGAAAGACACGTCGGGTGAAAACGAAGAGAGAAAAATGCAGCAACTTACGGCACTTTCATTTGTGTGCTGTTTTTTCATTTTTCAAGATTATACCAGGGAAGCACGCTGTTGTTTGCAATATGGGGTTTTCAGTGTCAGCTGTTCCTAGCCTGTCAGGAGAATACAGTGATCAGTGATGGGCCATGGTCTAGATCTAGGAAGAGCACAGGTGACTGCAAGGTGCTGTATTGAGCCCTGGGATCCCCACAAGTTGGCAGCCTGCTGCAAAACATGCACCGTTTGTCCAGCTTCCCGATGACTGACGGCACCTTCCACAGCAGGCGATTCGTCAGATGTCTGAATGTACCTTTGTCATGCCGCCGGAATATTTATCAGTTTATATTGTGAATTAAGGGAACTGCTTTATGATGCTCACATAGATCAGTTTCACCACAAAAAGGTGAATCTAGAATATTTCCTAGATTCACAGCCTTCAGAAAATCTTATTAAATTTGTGGCTGCAGACAAATGTCGGACCCGCCCAAAACCATGTTGCTGGGTGCCAGATGTGTCGTTGAGGTGAGCCCAGTTCTTTACAGGAGACCCCGGTGTCTGTTTTTAACTTTTGTGTGTGTGTGTGGGGGGGTGACACACAAGGGCTTGCTAATGGTTGAGACTCTCCCCAAGTATTCAGAGGCCCTAGTATTGTTGCTTCTGGCAAGGAGTCAAATAGTGCCTCATTTATGACTGTTGTAGTTGTGCTCTGCAGCTTTACATAGGCAGTGGGAGGTTACAAGGATTTAAGCAGAAGCCGCAAATTGGCAGGACTGCAATTAAACAGCCTCAATATCTTGATAACTGTGGCCAGTTCTACGGACTGTTAAAATTGGTGTCGGCTATTCCACTTGTAGTACTACACATAGAATGAGCATCTGCTTGGCGAGTCAGGAAAAACACAATCTGTAGCCATGGTAACTAAAGCAAGAAGAAAAGTTAACACTGTTTAAAGTCAGTCGACTTGATTGTCAGAGCAACTTTTTAGGTTAGGTTTTCAGGTTAATTTGTGGTGAGCTAAAAATAAAATACAAGAAAGAAAAATAACACACCTTATATACAAAATACAATACGATGTTACATTACAGTGAAAATAGAATCCACGAATTTACCAGTTAATTCAATAATTTTATAACTGTGAGCATGGATAGCTTCAGGATAGCTGCAGAACTGCTTGGTTCTGGATTTGAAGTTCCTGAGGAACGAAGCTCAAACATGAGATATGGTTTACAGCTTTCGAGTTGAATCCCTCCAGAATTTTGCAACATTTAAAAATATCCTGAATGCTCGGAAAAGTTTTGTAAGTTCTTGATAAAGGTGACGGATTACCAGGAGGATTTCTGTAACTCTCGTGGAGAGCAAGTTGGGGTGTGCGAAAAGACGAAGTCCTAATAGAGAAATTGTATATGGCCAAGAAAGTGATCTTATCTTATTTAAATGAGATAAGGCCATTAGGCCCATATAGCCTGTTTGGTAGGTAATTGATCCAAAGAGTTGAGAGGCCTGCGCAATGGAGACAGGTTGCAAGGTCTGCCCCTGCTAATCGTCACGGGTTGTGAAATGGAAACGTGCAGAAACCTTAATCCTTTGAAGCACTAGATCCTTGTCCTTTCACAGCTGCCTTGTAATTCCCAAAAATGAACCTTTTTAATCTCAAGCGGCGAAGACTTCAAGGCGACCAGATATAGGTATTCAAAGGCTTTGACAAAGTCAGCACAGAGCACTTCTTCAAAGAGAACAGCAAAAGATGAACTGAAGACACAAGAGGAGGACATGTGGAAGTGCATTTAAAACCAAGACATGGGGGCACTTACGCAAAAGGTCGTGGGAGTGGGGAACAATATCGAGTCCTGTGGTTAAAGCTGTTATTCTGGCATTTTTCAAGAAACATCTAAAACCGGAAAACTGCTAACTACCAAAATGGGCCGTTTTGGAACCTGCCATATTTTTGAGAGTGAGGGGTCGTCCGCAGCATATTTCTACAGTTAAGTCTAGGATTAGCAGTATGTTAAAGGATCTGCGGTATAGAATGGTTTCAGTCTCTATTGGTAAGCTTTTCCACTTGCTTTAAATCCTGACCAGAAGGTGACCCTACTTACCCTGGAGTACAGTCATAGATTACCAAGTCAGTAGGGCCTCCAAAACACAGTAAAACCTTGTGCGTTCTGTGTGCTTTTTAAAATAGCAGTGTTTTTTCATTAAAAAAAATAAGACAGTAGGGAGATCAATGCATTACAGTTATAGAACAAAATCAGATTATATTTGAGACAGTGTAAAAAAAAAAGCTGATTTCTTGGGCTCATCTGTTGCTCTGTTTTCATGCAATTTCTCTGTCCCTCCTCCTGCCATCTTCTCAGCTCCTAGAGGTCAGAGACTAACCTGGTTGTCTCATGCTTCCTGGTTTTATAGGTCACCCAATCGGGTGTCCGCTTCCAATTGGTCAGCTGACTGCGGACAGCTGGTCAAAGCCCCATTGCTCTCTGGGAAATTCTTTTGTGTCTCCACCTGCCTTCTTTTTACAGAACCTAAATTAAAACACTAAAGAGTATAAGAACATAAAATAAAAACGCTAACCTAAAATTGTAGGCTACAAAACCTAAAATGGAGAAATGTAAACCACACATGCAATTTTGTTAATATGAATTGAATCCCAAAAGACAATATTGACTGTGATTTTTATACTCGTGATAATTAGGAAGATGACAACACTTTTAATATGTAATATTAAAAAGGGTTAGTCTTACGAGCATTGAGTTGTAATGCCATCATGTTTGTGTAATAAAACCTTATCTGGTTCTACCTGTACACTTTATAAGCAAATAGAATAATTGAACTCGCAAGTTTGGTCTGACCAAAGTCAAAATTCTCCTTAGCATTTTAATATTCTGTGGAAACTTCTCAGTTTTTTGTGATTTGAAGCTTCCGTTTGGGAGGTTTTGTTAAGTTGGAGGCGTGAGGACCTAGACTCCTAGTGTAAATGTGACTGATGAGCAGGGAGTGAATAAACAGGGCTGTGCGTCCTGTGACACTCGGATCCAGTGTTTCTCCCACACTGAGCCTTCAAGTAGTAACGGTGGTGCTGTGCAATTTCTGAAATCTAATTTATTCTCTATATACAGTAAAACCTTTATTTAATAAACTAATAGGGGTGAAGGGGTGTCTGTTTTTGATGATTGCTAAATTATAAAGTGTATGTTACAGCCACTGGACTACAGTATAGGAAATGATACGCATTCAGATTGCAACAATACTGCACATAATTGTTTAATGAGTGAAACGGTGAATTAGCAGTGACAAGTGCTGTAGTGTATCATACTGAAGGTTCGGTATGCTGTTGCTGCCAAGAGTGTGAACAGACTGGGAAACTGGATGTGAGTACATAGTTACTCCAACGTCACAAGTTTGTAATGAATCCATTACATAAATACATATGTGTATTTATTACACGGTGTGCCCATAAGCATTACATTTTTACTTTTAAATTATTGCAGTGCTGTAATGAATATTTCTATATTTAGTTTGACCTGCTTTTTCTTATATCACTGCACATTTGTTTGTGGTTCTTTGCTGAAGCCTTTATATCAGTCAACAACAACATCTTTACCAAATTTCTTCACATTTACTCATCTGCATGTGGCGAATGTAATAAGTCACAATCACTAGAATCATCTACTGGTCATGGTTCAATACTATTGAGTCATAGAAAATATCGGTACTGGACATATATTTAACGGGCACTTTCTGTTAATTTTAGCAGATGTGCAGTATTTTGGGAGTCTGGATAGAGATCAGGAATGTTGGAGCCTTTCCTTGAAACAGAGGTTTTACTGGACAGGTTTTGTGGCGTGTCTGAGGTGTTGTCTAGCCCCAGCGCACACACGACCGGGGATGTGCTCAGAGCCTTTTCACATGGGAGAGCCTCACGTGGTGCAGATTCAGGTTTTCATGTTTGATGGACATTAAAAAAGGGCCGTGTCTCTGCGCAGCCGAACGAGCGCCTGGGGTTTTTAAGGTCATCTGTTCCTGGCAGGATAACGCGATTTTGCGCCTTTTGAGGCGAAGTAGGGTCAAACAGTGAAGCAAGTTTAATTTCAAATCTTAAATTGTACAGTTCTCGGGTCGGTGGAGGGAGGTGTGCCGAAAAAGCTTTATTTATCCATGTGGGCCGGGAAAAAGTTGGCGGTCTTGGGTCTGGAGAACAAACCCGGATTATGGAGCGGCGAATGCTGCCTTGACCAGTGTTTCATGCTTTGTCTCCTCGTTGTTGTTTTTTTTCCCCGTGCCACAGGAAGCGGAGTATAACGTCCACGAACAGATAGACCTGTACGACGACGTCATCTCGCCATCTGCCAATAATGGGGACGCCCCAGAGGACCGCGACTACCTGGACAACCTGCCCCCGGCCGTGGGCGACGACGGGGGCAAGGGCCCCCCCGCCAACGTCGTCTACACCTACACCGGCAAGAGGATCGCCCTGTACATCGGCAACCTGACATGGGTGCGCGTCGCTCCCCGTCCGCGCTGTCTCTCGCAGCGTGGGCCCCTGGGGTCTTTACCAGCCGCGTAGCAGTAGGGCGCCGCCCCACTGGGCCCGACGCAGCGGGGTGATAAAAATAGGCAGGTCCACACGTGCAGGGCTGCGAGATGCTTTATTCACAGTGCAAGGGACAAAGAAAACGCCACAAACCGAAGATAGACCAAACAAAACCCTTAGCTCTTCCAGAGCTACCGACTGAAGGTCTTGATAAAGTTACTGTCGCAGCCGGCCAGCTTAGACGCTCCCTGGCTTCATAATAATCCATTCATTCTTTCTTCCACGATTTCTTCTCAAGCCTGGTCTCACTTTTGTGATGCTTTACAAACAGGCACTTTCAAAGTTCTTCAAACTCCCAGTTCCTTTTGTCCTTAAGTCGGTTGCGTCTGTCTCCCGTCCCTCTGGTGAGTGCGCACTGCAGAGGCCCCGATCTGTGCTGCCACCCAGCAGATTGACAGACCTCCTGCTTTTCACACTGTCACCTGGCCAACTGGTGACGTGACCGAGAGCAGAAGCAGCTCGTTTCTCCAGCGGTTTCTTGGCAACACGGTCCACTGGGGGTTGTGCTCTCTAACAGTATTTTTTAAAAATGTGTACATTTTTTTTTGTTCGTGTAGAGAGTCCTTGTTATACAACAGCAGCCAAAGCGCCGATGCGAATTTATCAAGTTTTGTCTTTCTGTCGTGTCAGTGGACAACAGATGAGGACTTGACTGACGCCATTCGCTCAGTTGGGATAAATGACGTGTTGGAGATCAAGTTCTTCGAAAACAGAGCCAACGGCCAGTCGAAGGGGTAAGGTTATTCTCTGAGCGCACTTCAGTCTTGCACAGTCAGGAACTTGGTCAACAAGCTCCCGTTTTTATCTAGTGCTGTGTGATGGAGGCAGTCTTTGTTTCTGGTGCACGTTCAGCGTATACGTATGAGACGGGCCGCACTCTGTAAGACTGTTCAGTTTTTCAAGTCGGGCGAAAGAGAAAAAAAAAGACAGGAGAGCAAGAGCTCCGTGTTTCACCATGATTGTTCCCAGCCAGGATTCTTGGGTTTCCAGAGCGACCTAAAATGTGTCTTGACTTTAAGGTTAAGAGTTTAGGAACGGGAGCTCGCAGCTTGAGTTTTGCCAGTGCAGTGTTTCTGACGACTTGTCCTGCCTCTTCAGGTTCGCCCTGGTCTGTGTGGGATCGGAGGCCTCGTCCAGGAAGCTGATGGACCTGCTGTCGAAAAGGGAACTCCACGGGCAGAACCCCATCGTTACTCCCTGTAACAAACAGTCACTGAGTCAGTTTGAAATGCAATCCAGGAAAAGTATGTCGATAGCAGGCAGGACTTGCGCATTCAACAAAACTGCAGTAATGCTAGAAAGAAACTGTGTCTTTGATACCAGTTTTCCATCCGTGCTACTGTACATCTCATAGTCCAGGCTTCCAAAAAGTAGCCGTTTATCCGTTTCAAAGCTGCAAAATGAGTTTGTTGAAATGTTCCTGCTCTTAATTCGAATGTATGTTGAGAGGTGAATTGGCAGTAATTGTTTTTAGCTGTAATGTGAAATCATGCTTAAAATTTGTCGCACTGTATGGTATCGCTTAGGGTGCAACCAACCCATTTAGAGGTGTATCCATGTGCGGAACGGTTAAAAATCCTTTATACGCATGTACCCGCAGTGAAAAATTAGTCCTTCGTGTTGGTTTTCGTGGCTTTTCTGCATGGACTGCAGATAATTCGGCACAGTGTGGTTTTAGGGAGTTCGGGGACGGCGTTGACTCTGCAAGACTTCGAATTTAATTTCGGTTTCCTTTCCAGCTACGCAGTCGGGACAGATGTCTGGCGAAGGCAAGGCCGGCCCGCCCGGAGCCTCCTCACGAGCAGCGTTTGCCATGGGTGGCCGAGGGAGGGGTCGCTTCCCTGGCCCCCCGGGGCCCGGGGGAGACCGCTTTCCTGGGCCTGTGGGACCTGGAGGCCCACCTCCTCCTTTCCCAGGTAACCAGGGGCACCGGACACACACGCAGAGAGGACGTGTGCGGGGTAGCGTTTCGTGAGAGAGCCGCCCCCCCCCCCCACAGCTCCACCAGGAGAGAGCTTTACCCACAAGTCCATTAACGTCTCCCACCCTGCTTTGGTGGGGCCACCCTCTATGGGGGTGTGAGGGTGGTCCAGCCAGCTGGCCCATCTTTTTTTTTCCCCCCACCGTTTTTTTTTTTTGGTTTTTGGTTTTGCCTTGGCTCCTCTGTGTGTTCCTGCCAGAGAAGGCGCCAGTTGTGATTATGGTTTTTCTTCCACTAGGATCTGGGCTGAGACCACCCCAACTCATTTCCCATAGGCACCAGGACAGCCATCTGATGGAAATGAGTTTCAATTGCTTCCAGCCTGGGCGGGATGCGAACTGGCGACCCAGAGGTGAAACGCCTCATCTCCTATTGATAGTGTTCTGTTAAGAGTCAACCCCCCTCGCTTTGCGGAGTCAAGAACTGACTCCCGTCTTTACGCTGTCTTGGAGGGGTGGTGATTTGTGCTGGGTGAGAGTGGTAGGTCAGTGGGCTAGACAGGTGCACAGTGGAGCTCTTTCAAATGGGGGAAGAAAAGATGATTTTCTTCAGCCAGCAGCTCATACATGTGATGGACCTGCTGGTCCGCACTGATGTTGGCAGGATATTAAAAGAGGCTGTAACTATTTCCTGTGTCTCTGCTGTGGTAAGGATGTCGAGAAGTGGCCTCCTAATGTATTGTTCTCTTTCTGCGATTCCGTGTCGCTTTGCCGTTTCTTGAGTTGGAGTGTCGTGCTAAGGCCATTTTGTCCTCAGCCGTCTGCGCACACTAGACCACGACACGCATGACTGAAATCTGTGCATGTTCACTACAGTTTTGAGAGGATCATTGATGCCCCTTCCTTTCCAAAGCCCAGATTCTGCTTAAGATGATGAGCAAGCTAAATTAGCCCTGTTTTATGTGCCTTCGGCTGCAGCTTATTAGCAGAAAATATAGAGAAAACTATCAAATGGAGTTGCATTCCCTTGCCGTTTGGTTTATGGCTGCTCGGGCAAAGATAATCCCTGTTCCTTTTCTCGTTCCACTGTCACGAACGCAGTGAGGTGGAAATCTCTCATGTAGAGGCTTTCTTTTTTTGAGGAGGCACCAGTTGCGGGAGTGGTATTAATGTAGAATGTCTTATCGTCACTTTTTGGCTCCTGGGGTGTTTTCACCCAGCTCGTGTACCGGTGGACTTGACGTGTTCATTGGATAGGTGCTGCATGAGGTTCTGTTCTGAAAAGGCCGCCACAACCTTGTTCTGCTTTAATAATCCTTGGAAAGATGGTTGAAAGCCCTACATTGACCAGTGCTTCCTGGTCCTGGAGGAACACGGTCCCTTCTGGAGCACTGCTTGTACTTCGGCCGGATTCTTAGTCCCAGTCTGATTGAATCCAGTTCTTTTTTTGGTGTGTATTGATAAACTTCCTTACAGCTCATAATAGGTCCAGTGGGATTTGTCTTTGGGATCAACCCTGTACCGATTTCTGGCTTTTAGAATTGTCCTTTTTCAGGTTTGATGTCTGAATTGTAACCAATTTCAACCACGAAATCTCACTGCGGAAGTAACCGATACAGCATCATTCTGTTTGTCAATTAGTAAGGGCTGTTCAGTCAGAAATATGGGAAAAACAATCTGAGGTGTGCCAAACCTGTTGGAAACCGTACCCTTGAAGTCAGGTGTTTTTGATGAAGAACCAAGTTAAAAGTGTAAACAAGGAAGGAGATGAATTAAGTCATCAATTAGCACAGGCTATTTAGTGGTCAACTGGAATATCTACGGTGTTCCCCTAGGACCGGAATTAGGAACCACCGTCTACAACGCTGAACTGCAAACAATGTCAACTTGACTCTTCTTTTGCTAACTGCGGCTCCCAGTCCTTGGTCTGATGCCAGTAAGGGTGGTGTCTGATCAGTACTTGTATGTCAAAAGTGTAGTAAGGCTGTAAAGGGGCCTCATCTTCCATCATTGGCACATTTTCACTGTGAGTTGTTGCTCATCTCCTTCAAGTTAACTCAGCCGACGGGTAACTTGTACCACCACACTGTACCAGCGATATGACAGCATTTAGTCGAGACTCGCTAGTGTGATGGACCCTTCATAGTCATTGCAGCGTCTCTGACCTTTTGCCTTGGTAACAGTGGAGAGTAGGAATGAATGAAGAAGTTAAGGTGCTGCTTGGTGGGTGACATCGGTGATGTACAGAAGTCTTGCTCAGAAAGCGACCTTTGGTGCATGTGCACAAGAACCTGTGGAAATAGAAGACAGGGTGAGATACCGTGCCTGTTTATTGTGCAAAATAAGACCCTGCTGCTCCATGTGAATCTTGTGGGCACGTCAGTGTGAATTGGGACTATATACATAGCAGTGGTGATGGTACTAGAACCCCAGCACATGAAATAAATATGTGGGTCGTTTGTTTCTGCGTTTGACAGTAGATCCTATAATGCAAGACAGTGAGAACTACATGTACTGTAGCATGTGGGAATCGGAGCCCACAGAACTGGAAGATTTGCCTTGATATGGGGTGGCAGGCTGGATCGTGTGGAAATGGAGCTTGATGCTCATCAAGTGGAGGACACCTGCAGTGTGCCTCCTCAAGGGGCTGTGTTTTGGTCAGATTACATGATGATTGGTTGAAAAGTAATACTGAGGTTAAGTGAGTATAGCTCACTGTGGGGAAATTGCACAAAACGTTGCTTCTCAGGCTCTTGAAAATGGAGAATTACACATCAGGAGAGGAGCAAAAGGGCAATTGTGCTAACACTGGACCAGATGTCTGCATGAAGGTGAAACTTTTTACAAGTTTTTACGAGCCTAAATGCATTCAGGTTTTATCCTCTTGCTTTCCTTCATATGTCCTATTGCTCTACAGTGCTGTTAAATGCTTCTCCATTGTCTTGACTTGAAGGTGTGGTGCACCTGCCTCTGGGTCTGTTGGTCTATTGAGAGCGAAGTGAAATAAATGGAGTGTCTTGATAAGATGTGTTAATGGAACTCCAAGTTGCAGCCTCATGGAGGCAACTTAAGTTTTGCCCTATTGGTTTGTTCTGGGTGTGTTTTATTTTAAAAGAGCTTTGGACTCCTTTTTTGGGGTTTCTTTGCCATCATAAACCTGTTTTGGACTCCTCTTAACCCAGCCCTGATACTGGCATAGTTTATAAGCCAAATGAGTGACCCAGTTTTGGTACTTTTATTATTTATTTAATATATTTATTTAAAGATGAATAAAGGTCAGCAGATTACTGATTTGTCTAAGCCCATACCTACATTTAGAGCGGTCAGGTATGTAGTCATTGTAAAACTTAATCCATTTGATAAGCAACAGATATTGTCCTGTTCCTGAAATTTGTGGGCAATTAGACTTCCAAACAGTGGAAGGCTACCACAATTGTAAGGATTTTTTTTCTTCCCACTTTTGAAACTGCTGGTTTGAAGACTGGGCAGCTGAGCAACTTCATACCAAGCAGGTAAATGGGGACAGAGAAAACTGCATCAGGTCTGACCTGCATGTTCAAAAACCTTTTCAAAGTCTTATGAACAGCTTTACTGATGATGATTTTAAACTTGACTGGACTTGGCCATCAGCTAACGCCTTTTCAAATTGGCACTTGAAAGGTTGCTGCAATACTTTATCAATATGCCGTTAACCATTTTGAGAAATGTAACGTGTCCCACAAACTGCTCATAAGCTGTTGGATGTGTTCATTCCTGAACATGGGTGTAATTCATGAACAACAAAATCAGTTTTTAATAAGGGCCATCAGTTCTTGGTAAAATACAAATGCAAACAGCTCCTCTTGAAGTAGTTTTGCCATTAACTTCAGGCTTGGTAGGTATAATTCTAGTGACAACACGGGTAACCTAACAAAATGGTGCTCCTGCATAAACCACTGTTATCACATGACTGACCTTGTTTCAGGAAGTGTTACTGTGGCAACCATGGTTGCCTTGAACCTCGGTGGCCTCATCACATTAAATGATAAATTTTATGAATCTTCATTATGACTTTTGTTTCCTTGACGTTTCACACCACTCGTATGGCCAGAGTCTTATCTAATGCTTTCTAGTGCTCGTTATGAAAAGGTGCTCTGCAAACTGTGCAATGATGAAAGCAATTTGCTTTGAAAAGTGTCGTGTGCTTATCAACTAAAGTACTCCCAAGGTCACTGTTTGGTATGAAGTCTTGGGGTTAAATGTTTTTCCAGCTCATAAACACTATTATATGAGAAAGAAAATACACCTTTATTTATTTCTGGATCTTTCAACTTATTTGTTTAACAATTGCAATTAACACAATGAAAATTGGTTCCAGTGTCTGCTGTCATAAAATATGCTCTTCATTTCAATGCATAATTTTAGTGTATTTTTTAAAACGTTTTTTAAAAATGTGCTAAAGCATACAAAATGCAAACACCCCTCGGAAGCAATTTGCCTAACCCTGTAAAAATTGCCCTTTACTTGTTCATTATAGTGGAAAGGGTCTAGTATTTGATTAAACAAACTTTGTAGATTTTGTCAGTTAAATCTGAAGTCTGTTAAAGAGAGGTGCTACATGAGTTTGTCCCTTTCATGCAGTTGACAACCCTGCTTTGACAAGCTAATCTTTTACATGAAAGGGATATAACTGTGACCTCTGATGATTGAATTTACTAGAATGTTTTATTATGATAGTTTCATGTGAATATGTCATCCATCAAAAGCAGTACTGTGTTCAGGATCTTTGATTTCCACATCACCTGTTTGTAGCCTGATCTTGTCGTATTGTGGAAGGTAAGCGTGGTTGGGGCTGGTCATTGCCGAGTTGGGAGTCCTCCAAAGGAAAGTCCGGCTGCTGGTGGACCAGCAGGAGGCGCTCTGCTCTTAAAACCAGCTTTTCCAAACCAGTGCCCCTCTGGCAACGGGGGGTCACTGTGCACCTGCCTTTGTTTGAGACGTTAACCCCAGTTAATCGTGGCTCAGTTCCATGTTTGGATGATACAATCCGGCCTCTCTACATTTTCTCCTCATTTTGGGATGCAAAGTTCTGTACAAATGCAAGAATATTTTTATAGCTTTTTGTCTCTTCCCCCCCACTCCTTGGACTCTGGCTTTCAAAATGGCATGACCACACCCTGTTCGTACGACTGAACTCCTGGTGTGTGGATATTTAACTTACAGACATCGCATGAAGATGCTGAATTTTTTTGGGGGAAAAAATATATAGTCTGGGTGACTAGATGGTCTAGGTCTCTGCAGATGAATTTTGACCAAAACTCTGATTTCCTTTGCTCTCTGGATAATGGATATGGCAGCTGAACTGTTTCATCCGCTTGGACTGTTTTATCCCCCCTGGCTGACTACATCCTATATACTGATGGCTTGTCAACTTGTCTATTCCTATTTTGAATTTAAATTCAGAACAGGGGGTGGTGGTTTATTTTTTTTTCCCATCCCCTGCAGAATGCACATTTTTCTGGGAAGCAATTTGTGTTAAAAATTTGAAGAAGCACCTGAGAAAAGCTCTTTCTTCCTGTTGTTTTTCCTTCCATTCCTTTGCATTCT
The DNA here is from genome assembly GCF_059453375.1 of Lepisosteus platostomus. Lineage (NCBI taxonomy): Eukaryota > Metazoa > Chordata > Actinopteri > Semionotiformes > Lepisosteidae > Lepisosteus > Lepisosteus platostomus. The sequence goes on along the minus strand of NC_142619.1, from coordinate 28,459,427 downwards.
TTGGGTTTATTATTCTTAACGCCGAGTTCTGTTTGCTCTCTCTTCAGAGCACAGTTAGTCGAAGGACAGTTGGGAGTCTTCCTGACTACAGGTTTCCTTTTGGGTGCCCTATGGGAACTGTCTGGCCAGCATGGTCAGCAAAAAGAGTTTTTTTTTCTTTGTCCACAAAATTTCAAAGCACTTTCCAAGAGTTGGAGCTGAGGGCAGGATTTTATTCGGTTGAACTTCTGCGGCTGGTGTTTCTGGCAGCTGTGTAGTCACATTTTTTGTTTTGTTTCCCCCCCCCCCCCCTTCTCTCTTCCAGGAGGCTTGCAAGGAGGACCACCACGCCCGCCGCCTGGCCCCCCCGGCCCCCCTGGCCCTCCGGGGCCTCCCCCCCCCGGGCAGGCTCTGCCCCCTCCGCTCTCGGGGCCTCCCAACCGGGGTGACCGCCCGCCGCCGCCCCCCGTCATGTTCCCCGGCCAGCCCTTCGGCCAGCCCCCCATGGGCCCCCTCCCGCCCGGCCCGCCCCCGCCAGTCCCGGGCTACGGGCCCCCGCCCGGGCCTCCGCCCCCGCAGCAGGGCCCACCCCCGCCTCCAGGGCCCTTCCCTCCCCGCCCCCCGGGACCGATCGGGCCCCCCATCACCCTGGCCCCCCCGCCGCACCTGCCCGGGCCCCCTCCTGGAGCGCCCCCGCCAGCCCCCCACGTGAACCCCGCGTTCTTCCCTCCTCCCGGGAACAGCAGCATGCCCTCGTCCGACAGCCGCGGCCCTCCTCCTTCAGACCCCTACGGCCGCCCGCCTCCGTACGACAGAGGGGACTATGGTCCTGCTGGCAGGTAACTTGGGACGCTGTTCTTTGGCTTCTGTCTTTGAAAGATGTACCTGCACACCACTGGCAGCAGGAACAGCAGCTAAAACCACTGCCTCTGCCTCTTCAGTTTCTCCTTTCCACCCCTGTGCTGTCCTTTCTCTTGTCCTTCCGGAACCTGCTCTCCAGGCAGAGTGTTGTGATTGCAGGTCGTTTTACCTCCCTTCTCCATTTGTGTTCCTCGAAGTACTTGTTTGCCCTGTAACTGCCTTGTTTAATGGGCCCAATTTTTTTTTGTCCCAAAAAGCAACAGTTTAAACCGGAGGTTAAAAAGCTTGGCGTTTCTGGGGGAAATCTGAAACAGAGCAACTAATTAAAATTGCTTCCGGTGTTGTAACCTGAATAATTCTGCTAAATGTAAATTTGTACATGTGTTCTAAGCCGTATATCAGTTCGATATGTATATGCATGTACTAGTTTAGTTGAAAGATTTACTTCTGTGCATTTGTGGCACGTTGTCAGTTCAAGTTGCTGATTAGCTGTACCGTTATCAGTGAAGAGCTATTTAATCCTTGAAGCCTTTGTTTCTCAAAAAGTTTACTTGTTTCATAGCAGCTTAGATCCCACCGTTGACTGTAGCTGTATACTAGATTGAAAGCTGATGTCTTTCTCTAAGAGTTTAAAGGGGTTAAATGGGTGAAAGCTGGATTGTGAATTTAGAGAGACCGGCTCTAAATGAGTGTTCCAGGGTGCCGTCTCCAATACAACAGCCCAAGCAGTTGTTTTTAAAACTATTTTTCTACTGCAAATGGCAAGATCTCTATTATGTCTCTAAACTGTTGTGGCTTTTTAACTTCAAAGTTGAAGAGGCAAAGCCAAGACAGTGATGTTTCAGCTTTCACTGTAAAATAGTTCTCTGTAAGTTGCACATGGCAAAATGATCTCTTCAGTGTTTATTGTCCTAGTTTATTTCTCAAGCATCAGACATAAATTATTGTACCTAGTTGAATGGAGAAATATCTCGGTTAAACCAGAAAGTCTCTTGCCTTGTTGGGGGCAAACTGTCGTGGAATTTTTTTTTTTATTTCAGTGCATTGACTTTTCACTTTTCCTTCACATTTGATGTTTCTTAAACAATTATGTGCAGCACTCTTTTGAAGGTCACCATCTTGAGTTTGAGTGGTGTGAATTATTTGGAGATTCCTCTACTTCGTATCGTGTTTTTTCTAATGTAAGAAAAACCGCTTCTAGTAAAGTGCTGTACTGTTAACCTTTTAAGAGCCAGCATTTCATCATGGTTCTTCATAAGCCAGTTAAAAGGGTGTAGGTTATACTTGGCTTTCAGGTTACATAATTTTGGTCGTTTATGTTCCTCCTAAAACTGCAGGGTACATTTTGCTTTTGAAGATAGGGTAATTGCAGTGCTGTCGTAGGAATGGAGGTAGGTCATCCTTCATCACGCTCCTCTGAGAAATTCTCTCTGAAGATGAAGGACTTGAGGTGTTTAGTGATCAGAACATGAGAATGCGCACGCCCGGGAGATGTTATTGGATCTGTTCATCTGGTTTGATTTTGAATTGACTGGACTGTCTTATCCAGCCGGGATCTGTTTGGGCACAATTAGCAAGATTTTATTTTATTTTTATGTGGATGTTATTTTTCATGCATCTCTTATTGCAAAGCTAAGAAGCCAGAAAATTGTTGAAAGGCCTGGCCATGCAAAAACACATTAACCAGCTTCTGTGCGCCATGTGCTGTAAGCAGTGTGCTGTGTGCTGGTTTTAAAAAGCTAATATTTTCTTTTTGGTTTTGAGAATGCATTGAGATGTTTGTTTTTTTAATATTTATTTTCTAGAGTAGTCATTCTTAGTAACCCTGAATGTACCCTTCTGGCTAATTTCAGTAATCCGCGACCCTCGCTAATCTGCGGGTACGACCTAGGACCCCGAGACCCGTGGATAAACGAGGGGGTGGTCAATCTGAAAAATGGCGACCAGCACTTGCGCGATTCAAGTGATTCAGGGTTAGTAAATACTGGTGGCAAAGAACAGGAACATTCGTAAGCTGTGACATGGCTTTTCTGAGTGTATGCTGCTTTTTTTTTGTTGTTTTGCTTGTTTGAAAAAGTGAATAAACAGGATTTTTAAGTACAGTATTAAATGGTAGACGTGACCCATTTGTGCCTCGATGTTTTAAGTTTTCAAGGAGTTTGTGTCTTAACAGAATCTCCTGTCATTTCAACAAGTTCTCTCTCTCAATTCTTACCTTCTTGCTCTTGTTGCCTTGAATCTTTTTATCCTGAAGTGCTAGATCCCACCCCCCGAGCGGCAGCCTGTGCCGATTCTCACTGCCTTGTTTTCCTGCTCTTCCAGGGAAATGGACGCTGCCAGGACGCCCCTGAACGAGGCCGAGTTTGAAGAGATCATGAACCGAAACCGGGCGATCTCCAGCAGCGCCATCTCCAGGGCGGTGTCGGACGCCAGTGCAGGTCAGTCCCTCCCCGGAGTTTCTCAATGTAAAGGCCTGGGGGTCCCCAGGGTGAGTGCTCCAGGGGGGCGGTGGCGGCGGCGGCGGCTCCCGGAGACGTGACGGGCCTTCCGTGTCTTCCTGGGCGCTGGCAGGGTCGGAGAGGGGCTGTGCCGCTATCAGTCCGCGCTTGAGCCTGTAGCGTGTCGGCAGACGAATATCTTGGTTAGAGTGGGGGTTGGAGGAGCCAGTCTCCCTTGGAGATCGATCAGCCGTTTTGTGAGCTGTTCTGAAGCAGAATGCTCAGTCTTTTTAAAAGGACGACCGTGGGTAGTTTATCCATTTGTTCATTTGCAGAATAAACTGGAAAGCTGGAGCACTGTATTTTCTCCAAGGTGTATTGCTCAAATATCCCGTGGGCCAAAGCTGTAACTTTTCAAACACCGATATTGCCTAGGTCAGTGGTTCTCAAACTTTTTGGACCAAGTACCCACCGTAATCCAACCAAAGCATCCAAGTACCACCTAAAAGTCACTATCTCATAGGAACCCCGGAAATTATCAATGACCAACATGAGCGCATGTGCACACACACTCACACATACATATAATAAATATTATAATAATAAACTTTGTTTGATATATTAAAATGTGGCTTCTCAAAGTGTTTTACAGAAAAAAAAACAACACATAAAAAAAAGCACCATTTCAGTGAGAGGGGTGAGCCTGTTTAGTCGAGCAAAGCAGATGTGAATTAATTTTTCGAGCCTTGATACAATTCACAACAGTCTAACAGATTTTAAATCGTCAGGCATTTTCTTGACGGCAAAGGTCTCGCGGTGGATGTTGCAATGAAACCATTAATTTCTGGAGCAACCTCTCTAATTCGTGCAACTACACCCCTGTGTCGGCTTGTCATTGCTCTAGCACCGTCTGAACAAACTCAGACACATTTTATCCAGTCGATGCCATTCTCTCCGATAAATTCATTCAGAAGCTGAAATACGTGCTCTCCTGTAGTTCCTGTTGGTAGCGGCTTACAGAACAGAAAGTCCTCACGGGACGTACCCTTAAACGTATCTAACGTAAGCGAGCAAATTGGCCAAATCGACTACAGACTCATCTAATTGCAGTGAAAAACATCTGCTCATCTTAACGCACGCTGTCGGCGTACTTTTGATATAATCCTTCATTTCAATAATTCTATGAATGACTGTGTCTTTCGGGGGGGGGCAGCAGGTCGAGCTGTTCAGCAGCTTTTTCTCCACACATAATATTGTGGGGCTTACCTGCTTTAGCAATCCGCAAGCTTGCATTTTTCCACGTTTCCGTTTTTATTTCAGTGTTTATTTTAAGTATTTATTTCATGCGCATGGGAGAGAAACACAAAGACGCTCGGTGTATTTTTCTCAAATTAACTTAGAACAGTTCTTAAATATTTTTCTGTTATTTTTCACGCTTTCCTGTGCTCACAAGATTACCAGCGTTCGTTGCACGCATTTCTATGCATTCCTGTGTTTGCAACGTTGGCATTGTTCGCACATTCTCCTTTCTCCCTATTTGCTGGAGATACAGTAGCTTTTTTTAAATACAATTGGTCACTTGCGTCCATAGCACGCAGAGTGGTATAGAATTCCTATAGAGTGGTATAGAATTACAGAGTATCACTTGTGTCCACTGAAGTATTAGCGCGCACTGTATCGTAGTACGTAGGCTGCGTCTTCGACACGTATAAAAATACAAAATATGAAAACCCGTCCCGATTTTTTCAGCGCGCACAACACAATTCCAGGGTCATTTGGCGTACCACCTGGTGGCACGCCACGTACCACTGCCGGTACGCGTACCACAGTTTGAGAACCACTGGCCTAGGTGATCAGTCACTTGGCCTGTAGTCTGTGTTTCCTGATTCTCCCTGATAGGGTTGAAGATATTACAGTGCACCAGGACAATTGGCGATTCCAATCTGAATGGGCCTTTAATCATTACTTGCTGTTTGGCGACTGCATTTTTATACCGAAAATAGTTTTAGGGTTCCAAACATGCAAACGCCGTGTGTACACGCGGACTGCCCCAGTTCTCCAAGTGTCCTGGAAAAACCACAAGTTTGGAAAAATAAGCGCACTCAAAAGTAGAACAGACCTTTCTTTATTTTCAGAATTCCAGACGAGCACTAAAGCACAGGGTGTTGACAAATGTGGTTAAAAGTAGTAAGTGCTCTGAGAATGTTAGTTTAATAAAATCCATGGCTGAAACCGGTAACAGTAACAGGATGAACCAAGTTGTGAGCAGTAGCGAGAAGACTGCTGTGTAACATTGTGAGGAACTGCTGAAAAGAGAGATCGTCCATTACTGAGAAGCAGTGTTGGTGTTTTTGAAAAACATTAACGTTTTGGCTATCAACTGCATTCACGTTCTGCTGTCTATTTTTCCTTTCAGCTGACTACGGTAGTGCAATCGAGACCCTGGTCACTGCCATCTCTCTGATAAAGCAGTCCAAGGTGTCTGCAGATGACCGCTGTAAGGTGCTCATCAGTTCTTTACAGGACTGTCTGCACGGCATCGAGTCCAAGTCTTACGGCTCTGGATCCAGGTAAAACTTATTCGCTCGCCTTCCTCTCAGTGCTGTTATGAGTTAATCTATGAATATGGCTAGCCTGCTCATGCCTGTGAGAACTGTGGAGTTATAGAAAATTCCCCCTTCCTTCTGGGACATACTAGGACAGCTCAGAGGCAGGTGAAATGCTTGTAGACCACTGTGTGAAGTCACTATAGAATAAACAAAGAATAAAAATTGATTTTGGTGTGAACTGATACATTGACCTGCGTGTGAAGTGTTTAAAGTTCTATAGTAGTTCCGTCTTTCCCAGAAAGATGCCAAGGCACTCACATTGGTCAATCTGTAAACAGTCCCAGCGGATTGGACTGAATGCTGAAAATAACGCTGGCGGCTGAGTTCCGGAGCTGGTTTTGGGGGGTGGGAGAGAGAGAGAGACGCTTCCAGGATACGCGAGTTGTGGTGTTCCTTTCAGAAGACGGGAGAGGTCGAGAGAGAGGGATCACAGCCGCTCCAGGGAAAAGAGCCGCCGGCACAAGTCCCGCAGCCGCGATCGCCACGACGACTACTACCGGGAGCGCAGCCGGGAGCGCGAGAGGCACCGCGACCGCGAGCGGGATAGGGACCGGGAGAGGGACCGAGAGAGGGAGTACCGCCACCGCTAGGGAAGGTGTGTATGTTGGCCGTGGTCGTGTCTTCCTCTGAGCGCGCTGACCTCTTCCGTCCTCTAGGAGAAAGGGCAGAGTTGTAGGAGCGGCCCCTGTGGGAGACCGTCTGAGCCGGTGCTGGGTAGGTATCGACGGGTACGTATGCGTTCGTATGGAGGATACAGCAGTCACCTGCTGGAAAAATGATGGAACCGCTAGTACCGCCACGGTGTTATTTTATTACCCTTGTGTAATTTAACTTTTGTATTTATTTGCATGCTTCAGAGCATTAACTGTGCTTTGTTGCTTCCTGTTGAGTCATCGTCTGTGACTAAATTTCTTGTATTTTTACGTTTTAACTTATTTTACAAAGAAACATGTTTTAAATCGGTAAGCAAAAGAGATTTTGATCAGGGCTATCAAGTTGCTGTAAGAATGTATTTCTTCCATTTTTATGTTTTTGCTTATTTTACACGCAAACATAAGTATATAGGTTTAAGGTCCTAATCACAGAGATTCTGAGTAGGCTTGTATAATCCCTTGATAAATGAAAGAAAATTGTAATTGTCAGTATACCCTGTGTGCCTACATTTCCTTGTCCACAAAACTGTCTTCTGCTTTTGTCAATTTGAAAGGAGATGCGGGTTTGTAAGAACACATCATGCCCAGTGTGAGAGCTGTCTGTTTTATTGCCAACAAATACCGAAGTGACCTTAAAGGTAGCTGGAGGTGTGGCATTCACTCTGTATCCCAACAGCAGTCCTGTACCTGCTTATTTTTTTTCAAATTTGAAATCTCTAGTGGAAGATGTTAGAATTAACCTCTTTAGAGAGTATACCCAGAGGCTACAAATACATTTAACTGTTTGGTACTTTTGTCTTACCAAAAGTATCTCCATTTACTGTTGTGTTTTTTTTTTTTATTTTGTGCCTTACAATACTTGGAAGTTCATCAGTGTTGTGTGCAACAATAATATATAATATTTTTAATTGTTTGAACACAGCCCTGGAAACTTCTTTCCCTGTTGCACTACTGTGGTGCTGACGCCTGTTAAAAGTGTAATCCTATTGAGCAAATGCAGTGCATGTGATTCTCTTTTCTGTCGAAGACCAAAGAAATCTCCAGGGCTGTTAATACAGTTACAACAAAGTTTCTTCCCATTAATCTGGCTTTTGAGTTGTTATAGTCCACAAGCCATGCAGGCTTGTTCTCAAAAACCATCCGAGTCTCTTAATGATTTTTTTTCTTGGTGCCTCACACTTATTTTGTTGCCATTGACATTTTTTACATGCTTGTAAAATCTTATCGGTAGTTTTCCGGTCTGTAGTAATGGGGTCAACTGCTGCCAAACTGTATTCTAGAGAATCAGCTGTTGAGTCTTCTTTACAACTCACAATTCATGCTTAACACTGCTGTTGGCTCTAGTTGTGCATTTTGATTTTTGTTTATTTTTCTTTGCTCTGTTTAAGCTTTATATGACTGGATTAACACCCCTTGGTATTCTACCTCTTTAAGAATTGCCCTCTATGGGGCCTGAAAACAAAACTTAAGGTGTGTGTGAATTGTGTATTTGCTTTGTCTCACTCGCTTCTCATACTGTTACTTATAAAGAGCCTAGATGACCCTCTACGTGAGAGCTTTTTTTCAGCTAAAATATTAAAATGGCATTGTTGTGGGATATTGAAAACTTAGACGTTCAGTATTCAAGTCATTTTCACATTCTAAAATTTGAAGACATTATTGACCACGTAAAATGTCTAAGGTTAAATGTGGTAATTTTACATAAGAGGGAACTAATGTAAGTCTCAGGTGATAGTTGTGTACATTCTTTGACAATGTACTTAGGTGCATTTTCTTTTCTGCAATGTTAAGTTCCAGCATGGAGTGTTTTAATAAATATTAAGGTCATTCTGTGTTAACTGTTCAAACCTATTAGCTGCTGATGACCACCATGTAAGAATTTCATCAGATCACTGAAGTCATGATGGCAAATTCAGTACTGAAAAAAGTCATTCCAGGCTTTGGAGCCAGTTAGTACTGGAAGTATAGCAGTTAACACTGAATGAGCCTGGACAATTTAACAATGGTAGGTTTTCACACTGCCAGCTCAGTCAAAAGTGATATCTAGATTGATGTGAAAAGAATGCACAGTTTTAAGATAATTTTGAACTTTCTTATGTGTATAGTTCTAGAGTTTAAAGGTTTGCATTAAAAAGCAAATCTGCTTACATTTCTATTATAAAGATGCAGATTGCGGGAAACCCTGTGTTCTTGGATGTCCTGTAACCCAGCAGTATCCTACTTTGTGTAATTTTAAATGAGATCATAACTTTTTTTCAAGTTGTAAAACTACATATTTTGTAAGACAGATGTAAGATTTGTTTGGTTTATTATTGTATAAATATACATTTATTTAGAATGTAAGTTAATTTATTACATGCAATGATTGGTCCCAGACACTTTCAAAAGGAATTTCCCCAAGGAAATACTGGGTGAAAAATCAGTATGAATTTAAATTTGAAATTTGCTGCAAAACCAGCAGCTTGTGAAGTCAAATATTGTGAATATACAATGCTGTTGCAGATGCACATTGTGTGACTTTATAGAACAGTCACCTGCTTGTGCTTGAAAAGATTTTAATCGAGCTGTCTAAAATGGATGCATAAGTTTTGTATTGTGTTAAAAGCAGGCCTTTTGCATTTAGCCTGTCACATGGAAGGACGTTTTTAACTTTTGTAACTAAAGTAGAATGAAACATGCATTTATTGTTTGGAAGTACTTGAATATTAATTTGTGTATGTACAGAAAAGGTTCAACTCCAAATTAACGGTCCAACTGCTTTATCGAAGTTAACTGAAGGTCCTGTGTTATCTAGTTTGTCTCGCTAAAGCTGTGGGCAATAATGCCAAAAAATAAACGCCATAAGTCCGTGATTTAGTATCCTTGACGGTATACATGCATCAGTTTGAGATGCGGTTTGCGGTTTGAAAATTGTTTCAATGTCAAGCTAGTCTGCAGGCGCGGCCTGTCAGTGGACTAGGGCATGTTGTAACAAGAGGCCAGGGTTGTGAAATATTCTGTAGAACAGCAGATTTTTAGCTTGGAAGGCGACAGTTTCTGCTACCATGATTTCATTGGCATTATTAAGGCATTTTTTGGGTGCAGCCCTATCTCGTTGTTTTTCTTTGAAGTACGTTTTGTACAGGTTTGCCGTGAAGAAACCACTCAAGTCTTCTTGTTTCAGTTAAGAAGGTGGGTGCTAGGCTTCTGTGTTTGGTCTCGCCACTGTGTGCAGGGAACCTCTCGGGAAAACCTTGTCTACACTGCTGCTGTTGATGGCCAGAGAGGAAACCTACACCACACTGTTCCTAGAACCCCATCTGCTCTGTTCGGCAGCCTCAGTGAGGTCGCACTCCCAGTCCCACGTGTGTAGGACTGAACATAGGCCCCAGATTTCCTGCTTTTGACTTAATGATGAAAGAGCTCCTGAGACCCGCAACTGTGAAGGAGAGAAATCCATCCGCCGAGTCACTAGGTCCAAATTTTTTTTCATTCCAAACATTTTCAGCTTTATGGAAAGGAGTTTGGAGAAACCACTGTCTGTCCAGTCCCACATCCTGGGTGCTGGATTGTGCAAAAATTCCAATTAGTATTTCTGAGCTGGTGATGTTTCTTTTAAAAAATCTAAAACGTTTAGAACTAACGCCAAGTTGTTGCGTGGTTTCTTCACCACAGACCTGTGCTTTCCCTCTCCCCTGTCTCGTAATTCACCACCAGTCCTTACTGGTTTATTACAATGGCAACCAAGGAAGTATAATTATTTTAACCTAGACGTTGGTCGTCATGTTCAAACTTAATGTTTAACCTATTCATTTAGCTTTCCAGGCATGTTTTTATATTGAAGGGTTGCACAGAAGAAATCATTTTTTGATTTGTCTTTAGGTACCAATGTTTGCAGGTATCGAGAATGCAGTGCTGACACACCTTTTCAAATATTTAACATTTTTCTTCTCTCATGCAAATCTCTTAATATATGCACATGTGATTTACACTGCCACTTTGCTTGTTCCACTTAGTCTATCCATTGCAGTTAAACTCACAACGCATTCAATGTGGTATTTGAGCGATGTAATGAGTGCTAGTCACACAGAATGAAACGTTCTTGAAGTGTTTCAGCCAGTATAGACTAGCAAGCGAGTTTGGAAATAAAACTATGTAAATTTGCAGTGGACTAAAATGACTGGGGCGGTAGCTAAATGACTTCTGCTTATAATAGGGGGGTGTAAAACTAAAATACAAATCTGCAGCTGCCTTAGTTGAGGAGAGGCTGCTTTTCTTCATACTGGCACAGAGCACTTGAAAAAAAGTCATGTATCTACACATTTCCTGGCTTTGCAACAGGTAAATCGCTCTGTTCGTGTCTACTGTGAGCCTCCCTCATTCCCTCTCAGGGTGCCTGGTTCTCTGAAGTCACCGTGTTCCCAGGCACGACTCCCAGTGGCTTTCAGTTTGCTGAGCTAGTTCTGTGCTCCTGAGCCTGGCTTTGTAGCACTGCGCTAGCCTGCTGGCACGCCATAATTTATCAGTTTGCCCTTTCCTGCCTGGAGGAGAAAAGTTTTTTTGTTCATCTTTTACCTGGTGGGACAAGTCAGGAAATGATTGTAGCTCCTCTCCTCTGTTCTTGTTTGAAAAGAGTGCAATTTGATGCACGTTTTCAGAATATGAAAAAGTCTGAGAAGTGCTTTCACTAAATCAGAACTATAATGTTGTATGGTCTCCTTGGGACTTTTTTTCATGTGGTTTAAAGCTCTTGAACGCTGTGGGAACTCATTGTATCTGCTGAGGTTTGTTTTAATAAGTGACTGCATGCCCAACTTCAAAACTTTTATCTGTTAGCATTTCTGTTCTCAGTCCTATGTTGCATACTTATTTACATGGTGCAAAAACTAGCAGCAGGCAGGGCGTATATGTTGCAGCTCCTTTCTCCCAATCCCACTTGTCATTGTCTAAAATATTTCACTCCTCTCACAAGCGCCATTGGCGTTTTTGCCAGTAGCCCCTTCGGTTTCTTCTGTCTGGTCTTCCAAAGCCTTGTGTAATTTTATTTTTATTCACACAAGGGCTTTGAAAGCTACCTTAATATAATGACCACATCCGTTCTGTAACAGGGAATGGAGAAGTGCATTCCTCTTAAACATGTTCATAAATCTTTGCGATGCTCATCTCAACATTAAGATCTTTGTGAATGTATTAAATTGGCCATTCCAGAAATCCCATCAGATTGATGCTATATGTTGTGTTTTTTTTTCCATTGCCTACATTGACTTAGCTTGGCAACTGTAACGACCCCTCAGTGTGGATTTTTTTAAAATTTGTTCACCACCATCGCTCAGTGGTGCCCAGATGAGAGGAGTGTTATGACATGTTGTTCAAATTAGACACCTTTATAAACCCCAGGGCTGTTTCTTCATCTGCCTGGTGCTGCTCTGGCTTTGTCCTTGAACTGGGCTGTGTAAGAGTGCCTTAGCAGAGCTGTGTTTGAAAGGTTTACTGTAGAGGTGCATGTTCAGTGTTGTGTAGTTAGCGAAATTGTGTACACTAACGGGATGAACAAAAAAAAAACCTACAACATTCGTTTTGACACATTACAGCTGAAGGAAGAGGAATGGGACTGCAAGTCAAGACGGAGGCCTTCAGGAAAAGACTGTCCTAGCCCGTTTGTCTCCACACGAAAGCATTGGATTTCAGTCTTCAAGGACGTGTAAGGCACAGCAACAGTAGAGTAAAGCAAACCTACGTTCATGGTAACCGACGGCTCTATTTTTTATTTTTTTATGTTGCTTAAATGTTTTATTTGATAACCTGTGTGATTTCAAGTTACTGCTTTGCAAAACAAAACAAAAAAACATGCCTGTTCCTCCACCCCTTCCCTTCCCCCGAAAAAATGCTATTTTGAAATCGGATCTTGTAAAAAAACAACAACAACAACCGAAGTGTCATTAGACCTTGTTTTTATCTCTCTTCCTGTGTTGCAGAATGTTCCATGTTCAGATAATGTCTGTAAATGTCACAGCTTTGATTATTAGATTTAGAGTTAGTGTTGTAATAAAATGTTTACTGCCGCTGATACTTGTTCAGATGCTGCACATTTTCTTTGCATTCCTCAACAGTTTTGTTCATTTATATTAAATGTGTATGTGTTCTGAAGATTTTCACATTGAATGATCCTATTCATAAATGGCTTCACCTATGAATTGCAAGATATGGTCTGTGTTCAGAGCCCTTGTTTCTTCATGGCATGTTCTCCTTTTAAGGCACACTCCTGTCTCAGCTTGCAGTTTTTCCGTAATCTATAAAGAATGTATACATATAGACACAAAAGCTCAAGTCAGCTGAATATGATGGGTCTAAATCTAATATTCGTATCCAAATAGAATTGTTTAAATGTCTTCTCATATTAGAATTGGATTTTATACAAACCCTTGTATAACCCTTGAGATTTTGATTTGTTAGTAACTGACCTCTTTGAAGGAACATTTTATTCAGGTGCTTTTATTCGTGTTAAACACTCAGTAGCAGACCTGCATTTAAAAGGGGTTAATGTTTAGATTAAACTTATTTACATAAACAAGGCCATCAATTAATTGTCATTCTTTTTAATGTATCATGTGAAGTGATTTCTAAAGTGAAGACTTTTTTGCTTATTGTGTTTCTTGTAATATATGCATTATTTTAACACAGACCATATTACAAATCTGAAGCCAGTCATAAAAATGTCTTATATACGTATTTTTTAATAATTTTTGAAATGCCAGTGGTATCCTTTTATTTAGGGATTTTGTGTTTTAAAGTTCACACATGAAAAGCCATCATGCATTTTACCAGGGATATGTTTTTTTTAAATGTGCAAAGCATTGCGTTTCCTGCTACACAGTATCCCTGTTAAAAATGAGCCTCATGTAACAAATTCTGTGTATGCTGCTCTACAAGTCTCTAGAACCCAGAGCTCTTTGAAGATGGTGCCACAAAACCTGTGGATTCAGTGCACACACCAAAAGTAATATTTAGATGGTGACTGCTCTTGTTCATTCGATTGTATTGTGTGCTTTATGACAGAGGAAATTCAGTAAGCTGGATGATGGTGTGCATCTCGACTGATTCCTCCCATGTGCAATTTCCTGCTGGTGTATTTTCAAAATTGGCTTTTTGCCATCAACATTTTTTAACTTCTCTCAATTTCTAACTTTGTACTTCAAGTACATTTGGGAAAGAAAGTGTTAACAGCGTTTTTAATATCAAAAGTTTATACTGTATAGATCTGAAGCACTGGTTTTGTTTTTTACTTGATTGTTCAGATTTTATGATGTGACGTTTCTGCCAGATCCTGATTTGTTTTTTCCTGTAGATACGATGCCATAATTGGTCCATTTTCTTGTTCTCCCTTTTGGGTGTGAATGTCTCTATGAAAGTGCAATGCCAAAACAGTTTGGGATTTTAACTGAAATATATGGGGAAAATGTGTAGGCAGGACCACATAAGCATTGCAGTACAGAGCTAAACAGGGACCCAGTTTAGCTGAAAATGTGGCTGAAGGACTTGAGTATTTCAGTTGGTCAGGAAGAAGAGCAGGAGTACACAGCCCTAGCACTTGAGGGCTGCCTGTTCTGCTTGTGTCCTTTGAGCTGGTTTAGTGCTTGGGGAAATAAAAAAAGGTCCTTGTTTGGGTTCTTCTCACAAAGTTTCATCTGTTCTCATGAAGCAGATAGGGGTTATGGTCCTTAAGCATCAGAGTTGTGCAGTTACTGTAGAAATGTGCACCTGTGTGCTTCCCCCATTCTCTGCCTGCAGGTGATGACAGAACACCTCACTTTCCCCTTCCTGTTGCTTCAGTACTATAGACTGCTCAGGACATGTGAATACAACATGTTCTGCAAGTCAAAGAAAACATCTTGTCGCGGCATCTTTCCATCATTTTAACTAGCCCGTAACATTCAAGTTTAAAAAGTAAACCCTTTTCACAGCATTGTTTTTGCACAGGGCTTTTATTTCACAATGACCTTGTTGAACTTAAGTAGTTGTCCGGCTCTTGCCTGTGTGGTTTAATGTAGAGAAGTAATTTGTTATACCAAAGTCTTAAACCTCAGTCCCGCCAAGAAAGAAATCAAGAAGACAAAAAGAAATGTGGATAAACATTGTGGTGTTTCTGCTAGAACAAACTGAAAACTTACATTCCTGTTAAGTCTGCATTCTTTGTCATGTCCTTTACATTGTACACATACTTAACATTAAGAGATGCATTCCGGTATCTCCAAATATATATATTTTTAAAAGGGGGTTGATATTTAATTCCAGTTTGCAACGGGAAGTCTGTTTTCAGATATTAGGTTGTTCAATCATGCTTTTTAGTGTGATGGCAAATGGGTTCTACAAGTAACCACTGTAATATGTATTCTATTAAGGGGGAAGGTTTTTACAGATGCACTGTCCTGTTTGAGTGTCTTCAATAAAGTAGATTTTGCTGACTTCAAGAATACATTTAACCCTCATGGCCATGGCTTGTTTTTTCCCCCCTTCTTTTTTACCTGTGACAGTGCTCTGCCCACTCGGCCATAGATTAGTATCAGCTCTATGGAGAATAGCTGTTTCATAAAAATGGGGTTACAGCACTCTGCTTAAAACCTATTTTGTAACTTATTTAAAACATTTTAAAACTTTTATCCGAGACGAAGCTGGAACTTTCTCATATTATGCAAATATGCATTTATGATTAATTCTGTTTATATTAAAGCTTTAGTTAGCTGGTTTAAACTTGGAGTATACAGGGTAAACATTTTGGAGTATTGTCTTTCCTTTTTTCCCCCCCCAATTTCTAAGTTATTTCTGAAGTGTTATGTTCAGTAATGTGAAAACAGGCTTACAGGTAAGTTGTAGAATTGAATGGTTGGTATTTTTGTGATTGGTCCGTAAATTAAAAAGAAAACAGTGGCACTGATCTTTGTAATGGATGAAATGTTTTTAAACTTCCATTTCATGCTCCTGTTTTATAATATGTTGGGAGTTTACTTTCTGCCAAAGAGATTAAGCCTGCTTTTAGAGTGGATATCTCATACTAATTATAAATCTTTCAACAGATACAACTGTCTGCCTGTACTCCATCAAGCAGTGAATTTAATACATTTTAATATTGCTGAGCTATTAACAATCAGGCCAGCAGAATGTAGTCCCAAGCAATTTTGTTCATGTGGGTGGTTATAGGCTTCATCTAATTTCATTAAACTTTCCCAGTTGGAAATTTAGAACCTGTTTCACAGTATGGTATTTGGTAAAAATTGCTCCAATTATAATTTTTTTCCAGTTAGCTTTGGTGAAGTGAATGTTAAACACGGATATCACTGATCAGTTCTTGACGCACAAGCAGTTTTATAAACGATAAATTGCTATCTGGGTGCTGACTGAACCCAGACAGAACTGTGTAAATGACAAACTATCTTAAAATGTTTGTGCTGTTCAGTAACACCTACCTGCTTCCTTTGACTTTCGTTTTTTACTTATTGCTGCTAACTTTTTCCAAGTTGATTTTTAACAATTGTGTGACTTCTCAGTAAAGGTAAGTAGGAATCCTTCTTGGAGATGAGTGGTAAAATTGAAACTGCCATGCCAATGTGTTTATAGGTGGACAGAAACTGCCGAACTTTGCCGGCCATAAAGAGTGCCTGTGGGGTTTGCAAGAGGCAATGGAATCTGGTGTTTTAAATGATTTAGTCTTTTAACCCTTCAGGAATGTGGCGGTGTAGCTGGTGATCTCATGGTTTGGTCACTGTATTAGTGGTCTGTGCATTTCCCATTGCTACCCGTGCCAACCGGAAAATAATTGCGGGACTAGAATGCATACTGTACCTCATATGAAATATGACATCCTTTAGTTTAGTACAATCATTTTTTTCATGAATATACAAGCCAGGTAGCCTGAAGACTATTTTTCTACGAATCCTTACGTAGGCAGTGGTTTTTAAATCCAGTAAGATGTGGGGATTCCCCCCCCCCCTTATTTAAAGAGCTTTACCTGCAATTTTGTGGATTTTACAACTAAAGAGTTTTAGTATGAGAATGAGCTTGTGCTCGATTCTCTTATCTGCTGCAATTTAGTAAATTCTCATGTAAGTGGTAAGGGAACTGTTATTCTGTCCCACATCCACCACAGTAGGAAGTAGGAGTTTTTAAAAGGGAAGTTGTTCTTCCAGGAGTTCAAGGCCAAGCTGCAGAAAATACTGATATGAAGATCTCATTTTGTGGGTTTTGTATTTTGTTTTCCCAAAATAAAAACATTTTAAAAGGATTTGGCCTCTTTATTGTGTCCATCCTCATTTGGTCGTTTTTTAAGGAAGATCAGACCTCTCCTTTGTGCCGTTGTAAGTATAAAGTATTCCATAAAAAGCTGGTTAATCTTTGGTTTTGCACAACATGGCTGTAGTCTTCTATAATCCTTGCAATAATGGAGATTGCAGTCAGATTCTTAAACGCGAACCTTGGAATTTGAGCACAATCAATACATGGACAAATGTTTTACAAACAAAAGCTTCCTGGATCTCTATTCCAGCTAGGCTTCTGGTTGCTTAATTGAACTCCTTGTCCAATTTGACTGCTTCTACACGATTTGAGTTTTCCAAGTTACTTTGGAACATTTATAGGTCCATAATTTATCTTTTGTGGAGCTGGCTCAGAAGGGTTTTACTTTGCTGTTGGTTAAATTTAGGATTGAAATAAGAGTTCGGTTAGAACAGAAGCAGCAGAGACTATGGATGATGACTCCTATAGAAGGAAGTCATGGAAAATTGCTGGATTTGAACAACTCCAGTTTTGGAAGGATTTCCAGTCTACTTTATGTAGAGAGCAAGTGGTCCATAGCATAATATAACTTTCATGCTATTTGTCATCAGTTACATTTAGCTTGTCAATACTACCATCAGATTTGTGGTTTTAACCAGTGAGTAACCACTGTACCCCGTAGGAAAGTTTGCCCTTTTTGTCCCTACGATTGCGTTGGTTGGGAAGGAGTTGCAGACAGGTGTATTGTGAAAGTCACTGGTACATGATTTCCATGGCCATTGCTGGAAATAGTAGTTACGGTTGCTTTGCACTAGGTGGAGGGTTCTGTATTGTAGAATTCTGTGCTATTCTCAAAAGAGCCTGGAGAGAGTTCACTGGGCACTAAGCTCAAAATAAATGTACCTGATTATCCCACATGTCTTCAGCAGGGCTGAAATGTAGCTACCATACGCCTAGGCCACCTCTAGCATAGCTGTCCGCATGAGAACTTGCATTGTCCTACTGTAATGTCGCATCCAAATGAGCCCAAATAAGGATAACCGCGTTCTGTAGTGAGTAGACACTCCTGCCCCGTCCACCATTGGGCTTCCTGTTTAGTTCTGTTTGTTTTGTAGCCCTGCACCTCACCAACATCTTACCGGGTGCCCACCACTGATTGAGGGAGCTCCAGATTCCATCCGGCTCAGGTATTGTTCCAACATCCTGATGGCACAGAGGTGTGCTCTTCCGAAGCAGGGCAAGTCAGTCCCATCGTGTATCATTCTCCATTTTCATCAGGCTTGACATTCAACGGGTCAAATCGCCCCCTCAACTATGATGGAACTACTGAGGTGACGGTGCTTATGTAACGCAGTCACCTGAGTATCTGTCATAGATTATCAATTAACAGTAATACTAAAATATTTAATATTAAAAATCCATATACTTTTTACATTTAAAAATAGGATAAAGGAGTATGAGTATGTTTCTTTTGGCACTCACCATATAGGATTTACTCACTTCTTCCACTACTGAAGTACAGCACCCATCTGGGTAGCATGTAGCAGTGGCTTGGCCCCAATAGCCCCACTGCACAGTAAATGAATGGGACAGCTGTGGGATTATTGTACTGGCTGAATTAAGGGGAAAATTTGGGAGAGGTCCTAATTATGCCTTGTTCAGAAAGTATTGTGGAATCCTTAAGAAGCAAGCAGCTGTGAACTGGGTCTTACCCAAAGGAATTTAACTTCTAAAGCCCAGTTGTAGTGCTGTGCTGTGAGATTGGTTTGGAATGAATTGTGGTTCAGTGGCAAGACTGCCACCTACTGCCAAATGCCAGCTGCATCCTGTTTTTCTCTGGAGTAGTACAAAACCCTGGTCCTGGAAAAACACTGTCTTCTGGTTTTGCTCCAGTCAAGTACTTTAGTCAGTATTTCATTCAGCTCTTAAAAAGGCCCAATAGGATTTGTCATTGGTACCTACACTAACAGTTTCTGACTTGCCGAACTGCCTACATTCAGGTTCAGTGAATTGTAACTGGGCCTCGGCAGAAGGAATAGAAGCTCATTATGGTGCTGTCTGATCCAGTGTTCTTGCTACCTCCATACATTGATCAGCTAATTGGAACTGTCCAGTCCAGTCAGAAATACCAGCAAGCAAGTTGCAGAGAGATAAAGTCTAAATGACTCGAGATAATTTAAGACCTAAGTCACCAGTTATCACAGGGGCTGCAGAGCTGTGCTGGAATGCACATAGTGTTCCGCCAAGACCAGGGTTGGGAACTACATGCTAAAATGCGGTAAATCTGCTGACACGTATTAAAATTGACAAATCTAATAAACGTACTATGTAGCTTTTTATTACTGTAATAAAAGTTAATATCTTTTTATATTACTATTATGTGCTATATCTTCCATAGTCGTTTTTTAAACGATACAATAGGAAGGTTTAGTTTTTAAAAAAGACTACAGCGAATTAACAAGAAATTACATGTGTAAACAAAAAATACGTAATGAACTGAATGGCTTTTACAGGATTCTTTCGTGAGCCAAAATTTAATCTCTCTCAGATTACTGAACAGCAAGGGACAATGACGTTTACCCGGTGAAAGAAACGAGGGGAACAAAAGTAGCGGAACCTTTTTTTCATTGCCCTTGACGTACCGGATTACTTATAAGGAGGACTTTACGGACTATTGTTGTCGATTTTTGGTAATGGTGGATGGCCCTATGTGGGGGGTTTCATGGCACGCTTTCTAACGCAGTGTGTTGAAGCAGACCTCAGCCACCACTCCAAAGGGCTGTTTATAAGGAGGTAGACGCCCTCTAAAACAATATTATTTTTTATAATACTATGTTTAAGAGGATGGCTGAATTTGGTCCAGATTCCGGAGGGCGGGTAAAGGTAAGACGATGCTGTGTCCTTCCTGTAGTACAATGACGTTTGGGTTTGGGAGTAACGGAGGATGAGCTAATTAATGCCAATCGTGTCGTTTTCTTGATAGCAGTTGTTGAATCTGTGCGGGAAAGCTGCTTCCCTCTGTTAAACCTTAATGTTCATAGACATGGAAAACTAGGATAAAACACGATCAGGGATCTGGCTCCACAGCGCTCCATACGCAGAACAGTTTATGAGCAGCGAGTTACGATTAAACGCACGGTAGATCAAAATAACTAATCACATTAAGGTAGGTTGGTTTAACGCCTTTCATTCCTGTGAACCGAACTGTGTGTTATAAAAACACTTAAAATCTTTATTCCGTGTTTCCTACCGTCATTCTGTCTTATTTTATAGGGAGTAACAATCGTTAAACCGATAGTTTATGGGAACGTGGCTCGGTATTTTGGAAAGAAACGAGAAGAAGATGGACATACTCACCAGTGGACGGTGTACGTGAAGCCTTACAGGAATGAGGTAAGGCATTGAAAGTGTCATTGAATTAAAATAGTTAAGTCCAAGCAGGACTGCGTGAAATTACAGCTAGATTTCTTCAAGTGAAATGTCCTCTTGCATTCTGTCATTTGTCATAAAAAAATATTTGTTTTATAAAGAAACTGCTGTGTTTTGTGCACTTATTTGTTGGTCCTTTGAGAAGCCAAGGCTGCAGCAAGACCAGACTTGTTGCTCATGTCATGTCTTGCTATTCTGTTGCCCTACGAGGGCTGCCTTACTAATCTATGAGCCAAAGATGTGAAATCTAAGAATTAAATACTGCTGGGGTTCTGAGACATGCTTTTGGTTTTGATTGCAGGATATGTCTGCTTATGTAAAGAAGATCCAATTCAAGCTGCATGAGAGTTATGGAAACCCACTAAGAGGTACCGTCAGAATTGCATCCTGGTTTGGCACTGCTGTGTGCTAGCAAATGAGCAGTTTCATTGGAAGTGTTAAGTGCCCTGACACCCCTTTTGCCCAATTGTCAAGAAGTACCGTGTATAGCCTGTATTGCACATCACAAGATAGTTGTGAGTCTGGCCTGCCAGTGCAATGTGCATCAAAAGTGTCTTAATGTTCCCACAGACATGACGACAAATTAGATAAACTAGATTTTTTTTTTAATTGTTGCTGATGCTTCTGGCATGATGTTGTTGTCAGACCTCAGAGCAACTCAAGTTCCTGGCTGTAGCAGATTAAATGTTTTTTCAAAGATAACTTTGGAACATGTGAAAGGATATTGACCTTTAAGGCAACTAATGTCTTTTAAGTCCATTTTCTAAAGAGTTTCAACTGAAATGTCAAACTTAATTGTAGTGAAATGAGTAATGAATTCCATTTGCTTACCCTCTGAAATCTTAATGATGCATGGAAATCTGCACTCCAAATGTCAGCTCGATGTTTAAAAAAGCACAATTCCTTACATATTTTTTTGTTTCCCTGAATATGCATTTTTAAAATGTGATCTTGCTGAAAAAATATGGCCTCACTAATAAAAGAAAAATGTTTTATGCTGGGGATGATTGGTTATAGTATAAAAATAAAGTGATATCTACAGTACATCTCCTGTGCAGTGATTGCGGTAGTACAGATACTGAATTTTGTTTCTGTTGCTAAATTCTCATTACAGTTGTCACCAAACCACCATATGAAATCACAGAGACTGGCTGGGGTGAATTTGAAATCATTATAAAGATATTTTTCATCGATCCCAATGAGAGGCCGGTGAGTCAGAACAGGGGATTTTACTTCCGTTTTTTTTTAATAGTGCACCGTGTCTGAAGTTTGGTATTTTATCAAATTAGCAGTCACTATACTAATGGAGAATAAAAGCACACTGTGGGTCAGTAATAGTATCAGTCGAAATTAAATCTCAAACATGGCAGAAGTGCAGGAGAGAAGCAGAATATGACAGCAGGAGTTTATGACAGTGTATGAGTGGCAGAAGTGTATTGTTGGTGGGAGAAAATGAGGTGGGGACATAACTCATTGTAGCTGTTGGAAGTTTTTAGGGTGCTGTGAGGCTGTCATCTGATTCCCTTCTGCGCTAACAGAACAGTTTTCTGGAATTGTTTCAGGTGGACGAATAAATCACAAAGTGAAAACACAAACAAGTGAAGCTCTTTTTGTATTGCGTGACTGCAGTGTCTTTCTTTAAACTGCATGGTTCATTTTGAAATTTCTTCAGCAGTTGTTGCCTAAGTTCATGGGCGTTTGGGATGTTTTGTGTTTCTGTGCAGACCTCTGTCCAAGACCCTGATCATATATGGGGTGCCTTCCCATCCCTGCAGCTCAGTTCTGCATTAAGTATTATGTGTTCAGGATGATTGTATACATGACAGAATGCTGGGGTGTACTTTTGAAAAACTGTGGGGAGTGCCCGTGGGGAGCTTGAAACTATGGAGATTAATAAATTTCATAATGATAATTTTAATACATTTAATACATTTTTTGGGTAGATTTCTAAAGATATTTGTGAAAGAGGGCATTCAGCATTAAGAATAAATTATAAAGGAGTTTACCTGTATGAAGACCCACGTTGCTTAGGTTTACAGCTGTACAGCTTGCTTTATACACATGAAAGTAACTGTTGTGCTCTATTCGCCCAGGTCACCCTCTATCACTTACTGAAGCTCTTCCAGTCTGACTCAAGTGCTATGCCGAAGAAGACTGTGGTTTCGGAGTTCTACGATGAAATGGTAAGACTGACGTCTGCTTTCCTTGTAGTGACGCTGAAATACATTTCTGTTCATTGCTCTTTTATCCAAACCAGATTGTTGGTGATGTCCGTATCTCCAAAATAGTTCGCTGCAGCTGTGTGTTTTGAAAAGCACGATTGTGGGCTTCCCCTGCTCTGTGTATAAAGTGCACTGTTTTCCACTTGTCCACAATCCTGTAGTTTGGCAAACAGAATAGGCGTTGATGCTGTTGTGACTTTCAAGAGTCTGGTTGTGCTCTGAACAGTTATGAAGCAGTTCTTGACCTTGAAACCGGTGTCTGGGTGTCAGATCTTTCAGGATCCAACAGCCATGATGCAGCAGCTACTGACAACCTCAAGACAGCTGACTCTGGGAGCCTACAAGCACGAGACTGAGTGTGAGTTGGGGCGTGGGGTCCATGAGGGTGAGAAATGAGGGCGCATCTCTGTGCGCATAAATGATGGGCTGTAAGTGAAAAAGACAGGTTTTCTTTCTTTCCTTCCCTGAAAAAAACTGAAGAAACTCAATCCTGGCCTCTTTGGAAGACTTCTCAAGCTTTATTTTTAAGGGTACGCTGCAGGCTGCCAGTTTTGAAGAGGACCAAGGGTCATGAGGGTGACAATGAATTTCCCTTTGACTTGAGCTCATGCCCTGCACTGATTTTTTTTCAACATTCCCATTCTGCTTAACTGCAATTCCTTTCCTATTAGCTTTACCAAGCACCAACAGAAACATCACATATAAGTACAACTAAGCAGCATTTTAGCAGGTGCACTGAACAGACATGACCTAGGTAAATTCATCAAGCTGTGTATCATTCGTGTCAACACAGTTGTCCAACAGGAGGGCTACTGGTAAAAAAAAGTGTCTATTAGCGTTAGTGGCCACCGCTACATATACATGCTATGATTGTGATGCATGCTTAACACCATGGCGCACATGCTGTCCTGCAGGATTTGGTCCCATTACTCTCGTAGCACCTGGACAATTGTGTCTGTTCTCTAATTTCTGTAATTCCAGCTCGGGGCACAGACAATCAGTGGGGCTCAAGTCTGGGGCATAGAGCGTCAATGGCATAGCCTTCACATTCTTGTCTTTCACGAAACCACTGTAACAGAAGCAGCATGAGGACCTGTGTTGTCCTCCTGGAGTGCCAACACACCAGGATGAGCCCACTCAGCAAGGACAGCTTAGTGAGGTCCCAGGACCTGATCAGTGTTGCGCTCTGGAGTAAGCCTGCTACTCCCTACAAATAGAGTTTGGTGGTGATTGCACACTCCTGCCCGGGCTATCAGTCTTGAACCTGCTCATGCATCGTGGGCAGATGTCTTGAGTCCCCAGGCTGTAACCCGTGATGCCTCGTCACAGGTTAGAAATCACTGCCTGTGAACAAATCAGACAAAGTGCAATAGTGGGTTGACTTAGTCCCGCCTCTACATGCTGTTGATAATTGAGACATATTGGTTTCTTTTTGTTTCTTACTTGATGATTACCAGACTTGACATTTTACAGGCTGAATGCAGAAGCAACTTGGGTGCATCTTAGCTATGCATGATCAGTTAAAAAAAGTCATTAATGAAAACTTATATTATCCAAAATCCAGGTGCAATTTCTAAAGATGTGCATACGTATTGTGATAGTTTTCTCCAAATGCTCTGCATATAAGTGAGCTGGTCAAGAAATGAGTTATCCACCACATGGCTTAGTGCTGACTTGTGACTAAGATAGATTGAAGAAGCATTTGGAGAGCCAAGTGTCTCTGCTAGAAAATGGAACGAGTCCTTTTGATTTCCCTTCATCCTGACTTAACGTTCTGTGACTTTTGTGTTTGTGGAGAGGTCTGAGTTGTGTCTTGGCATCCCACTGTGTCTTTCAGTTGCGGAGCTGGAGATGAAGACCAAGGAGAAACTGGAGGCAGCCAAAAAGAAGACAAGTGTGGAGATCACCGAGCTGAAGGAGAGGCTGAAAGCAAGCAGAGAGACTATCAACTTCTTGAAGAGCGAGATTCGCAAGCTGGAGGAGGAGGACCAAGTCAAAGACACCTGAGCGCAGGTCCCCATGCGGAGCGGCACTGAAGTGAAACCCACCCTGGAGTGGTCTCCATCTCTGTCTGTGTAGAAACTTCCTGGGAAGACTTCACGCCTCTGCATTCAGCTCTTTGGGAACAGCCTGTTCCCCCGAGTTCTTAAACAAGTTCCCACTCCTCCCCTGTCATGCACACGGCCAACTTCTCTAACCTCTTTGAAGATGTTCTCCCATTCCAAAGGCCAAAGTGGTCTTGAAACACTCATTTGAGTGAAGTTTTAAAAGGCTTTTTTTTTTTTTAATAAGGCTCAACTTTATTCCCTCATGGTCATTTTTATTTGTAAAAACATTTATATATTTGATTTATTTGGTGGGATTGTGGAGCTTTGTCATTGTGAAACGCAAGATTGACAACTCCCAAAAATGCTTTTGATAAACATAAATTTCCCTGTATGATATTTTTATATATTTTTAAAAGGTATAGCTTTAAACAGATTTGAGTATTAAATTTCTAGAAAGTCAAAGGGATAAAATGTTGTAGAATGGTATCCGTGCTTGTCCACAGTTGGACACAGAAGTAAAATTATCGCTTCATTTTTCAGACATCAGGCACCAAGTACCACAAGTTGGGAAAAGGAGTGACTTGTAGATCCCTGTAAACTGCAAACTTTTTTTATTTGAGTTTTTTTTTTTTCCAGTAGAAGTTTCAATAGGATATTCAGTGTTGGTAAATTAAACCTTCCAGGCTTTGAGGTGATTATTTTCCATGTGCTTGACTGAGGTCTTCAGTCTGAGCAGAGGTTCTTAGCTGTAGTCTTGCAGAGCGTCTATCTTCATTAAAACTCTGTTTTTCAAAGGGAACTGCAATCCCCGTTTCTCTGACCAGTTATTAAATTCAATGACGTTAATGCAAAATTTGTCAAAACAATTATAAGCACAAAATTGTGAACTTTGTGAATGAACTGAAAGCTGCCATGTCACAAACTCACTCCCGCAGGTGGTGAGACCACTGGTCCGCACGAATTACAATGTGAAGCGGCCCTTCCTGCTCACTAGTCACTGTAATGAGTATTGTAATGTATGAGAAAATAAGTACAGGTTGTGCTGCAGACATTTTACTGCAGAAATCAAGCAACGTGATCTGCAAGCAGAGTTAACAATTAAGTCGTGTATGTCTTGAAGTCGAGAGCAGTATTTCTGTTGGATGAAAAGAGATGTATTCACAAGCCTGATTCTTTGAAATGTATTGTGATGAGGCCGCTTCATAGAAGTTTGGTTGTCTCGTTTTTGAATCGGAGAATATGTTATTATTCATGCCTGGAAATTTTGTGTATTTTGTGATGTAAAACCCCCAATTTACAAGTTACTGTGTGTACATTTTACTTTGAGTTTTGTTTTGAACTACACTCATCAGTGTTGATTCTTTCTAATATAAACACAGCATTGCAGTTCCCTTTTAAAGAACCCAATTGAACTGATTATTGGCCTCATTCCAGCAGTTTTACAGCTTCTTTGAGCCCTGCAGGTGTGCCTGATTGAAAGAAACGTATAAAAATGGGCTAGTCCATGATTCTGCCACCTGTGCTGTTACAACATGAGGTCAGTGATGCTTTGTGGCCCATATCTGCCCTAGAAAAAGGGATGGCATTAAAATACCCCGGTAGAGTGTTTTGCCAAGTTATGAATGTCTGCTCCCCTGTTCACCTTTACTAAAATTACAGAGCATCACTATAGGTTGGGGTTTTGGGGTTAGTATAAACCATCTCTTCAAAACCTCCCCATTCGTCAATGCTGGAACCTGTCATATGGAACCAAAATCTAAATACTCTTCAATGTTCCAAAGCCCAGAGGCCTTGGCTCTTCAGTAATTTACAAGCATTGCTTATTTAGAAATTGGTGACCAGCTGAACTGGATCTCTGCATGACCAGGCCTGGAGACCCTTGATTCCCCTGTTTGCTATATTTATAACAGACAGGGTCATAGTGCTGCCTGAGTATTGACAGATGAGAGCAAAGATCTATTCTTGTTTGTAGAGCAAACTCAACTGCATTCTGCAGTGGCGCAGTATTCTGAGTGGTAAGTGGTGGCTTATTGAAGCCTGCTGCAGTGAAGACTGACGTATGGGGTTGTTTTCATCTGACACGCACTCTGAACGTGGCAGCCCACATCTCTGGCACCAGCCCAGGACCTGGCTGAAACAAGGTAGTGAGTTAGGAAGAAAGTGCTGCCTTCTGTCTGTGGGTGAGTACTGTACTGGATACGTAGCGCTCGATCAGACCCATGAAAATCAGTGCAACATGCACAAAGCTGGCAAGAGCACATTCCACCCTGCAAATGATTAAACTCTTCTGCCCCATAGAAGCAATTATATGCACGTTATTTAAGCAACACAGTTTCTTAATATACTGTATAATAGGCAAGAACGATGACACAAAAGCAATAAGGTTCGGATTTCAAATTTCGTTTCAGAAGGGAAGGACAAAAGTGACCCTTTTTAAGTGTTTAGTGGTAGTACAGTGTTGAAACATCCATCAATACCCAATCATAGTTCATATTAGCCTCTTTCCTATCGACGGTTCCTCTACATGATCCATAAACCCAGATTGCTGACGGTATAGGTGTGCAAATTGAAGAACAGATTTACACCTCTGCACAGAGAAGCAAGAGGGCGCCCTTCAGAAAAAATGAAAAAATGCTGAACATCAACAATTCAGCCGCACTCAAGTGACATAAATTGTATAAATAGATTACTGTTTTCGGAATAATTCTCTAAATTTAAACTCATGCCTGATTGCATGGTTGATCAGTACTAGTAAGAGAGAGTCCCTGGGTGAATTAGGTCCCTGTAAAAAAATATTGCTGCTGGTGGTCCAGAAGATGGCGCTCTTCGCTCTGGAACAGACTTTCCAAACCTGTCCCAGTATGATGACTGGGGACCCAGTTCTTTGTGTGAAGTCTTATCTATTCGCATTTGAATGTCTGGTGCATGAAGCTACCGAGCTTGACAAGCTTGGTCTGTGATCTGCAATCCTGATGCAGTGTTCCAAAGTTTTCTTCTCAAGACTATTTACTTAAACCCAGATCCTGACTTATCTTACTTCCTGTAAGGTAATGTAAGAGTAGGAATGTTAACCCTGATGTCTTGGAAAAATTCCACTTTGGGGTGTGTTCACTCTGGTGTCCCTAAAATGACCCCATCAACCCCATTGGTGAAGTAGGTTCTTCCCTTGCTACCTGGTGTGCTGTGTAGCGGGGCTGCTGGCGCAGGGTGGCTGATGTGTAGGGGTGTTGTGCTTTAGTTAAGGGTGAATTGATTCCCCTCTCGCCCTTCCCTTGGAGGGGAGATGTGCAATTATAACTGCAAGCAAGAATTTGGACTTTGCAGACCTCACAGTGGATTCTATTTCATTCCTGTCATTATTTTAACACATTTTATCAGCTCGAGACAATGCTCAAGGTCAGTTGGCCTCTTTGTGGTACCACAACTCCAAAGTAGCTGGTGCTTGGCAGTCCCATTGGGCTGCGGTTCTCCAAGCGGGGGGCACGGACGTTTCAGCGCTGTCCTTGTCCCCCTGAATGTTGAGTAAGGAAGCCACTGCCTGCAGCCATCTGGCATGTGGCAAGTATCTTGTTTCTTGTACAAGGCATAAGAAAAATTCTGCAACAAAAGAAAACAGACGTTAGCTCATTGCTTCCATATCGTCATGTTTGTTTTAACAAGTAATTGTGGTATTGTCTGAACCTACCCAGGCTTTTTTAGTTTCGTAGTACACACTTTCTTCACAACTTCACGTACAGATATACTTTGTATCTACAGAGCCAAAGACCAAGAAGGGATTGTTCTCCAGTACGAACTGTGAAATACGGACTATGGACTGCGAAACCATTTAACAATCCTTTTTTTGTGGGTGAAGTTTTTAAAATTTTGATAGTCGTTTTATTTTTTTACATCTTATTTCGTTTTTACATTCTTTTTTACATCTTATTTTTTTCTTAGTTGTGTGAATACATTTGTGTTTGGAGTGCAAAAAAAAGAGAGAAACTTGCAGTAACTAGGCAACAAGCAAACCCAAACAGGACTTGTGGAAATATGGTTATGAAAAAAGGATTTGTATTGCTTAGAAATTAAGCTTGCCTTAGAGGGATTGAGGCAGAATTGGTTTTATGTTATGATATTTAAACATAAACACAGTATGTCACAGAATATTTTTGCTAATGGGATTACAGCATTTATTATGTTTTCTTCAAATCTATTGTAATTACTGTAAAGGCATCATTTGGGTTGCAGAAAAATTCGTTTATTGAGTGATTCACTAGGAATTGCAACTTGCAATTTAGATATTGATGCATTGATACAGAAGTTCTGCAGGAGTGTCCAAAAAGAGAAATTATGTAAATGAAATGAAATGATCAAATTACCACCAAATGAGAATAATCAATATTAACATGTTGGCTGTGATTTTGGAAAGCAATTATTTAAGTTCCAAAATCCATAATATTACATTCAGCAGAACACAGAAGTATAAAAGTACAGTCTTGAGTTACTTAAAAGCTGCATTTGTGGGTGTACAGAAAGCTGTGATTTTTCTTCCCTTTTTTTTTAGTGAAGCCAAAGTCGGTAAAGTTGTATTTATTTGTCTTATGCATCAAGTTACCAGGCTAATAGTTTAGGTTGGGGATCTGCAATCTCAGTCCACCATACCAAAGACTTATTTTCATCAAAGACTTTATGAGACCAGTTATTTACTTAATTACAGTGGGCTAACATGCATACTTACTATGTAAAGAGAGGCTGTGAAACATACATCACCATTGCTCTCTAAGGCTTCAGTTTCAGGGTATAGGTTAAGGAGGCTTGGATTTTGCTTAACACACCTGCCCTGGGCAAGCTTTTCCACACTTATTTTCCACAAAATAGTACTCTATTTTACTGTTGACTGTCCATAATATACTTCACAGTCTCATACCCAGGCATTTCTCCTATGCAATTAGTCTTGTAGAGAGAAATGCCAAACCAATGTGAGAAATGTTCTGACCAAGAGCCAGGGCTGTCCAGTGCTTTCTCATTTTCATTCCAGTTGATCTTGCAATTATGTCATCAAGCCCCTTAATCCAAGTGATAGCCTTCTCATTAGCAATCTTTAAAAATGGTTTCGGCTCCCAGCAAAATCTGCAGTGTGGGTTTTTTCCCACTAAATTGAAATCTGAATCTACTGTACTGGAAAACAGTAGAATATGTCGCATTAGCAAATTACTAGTTGAGTGAAGGCTGGAATGCAGCTCGCCTTAGCTTGACTGAGTCCTATAGGATAAAGGGGACCCCAGGAAATCGAGTTGGTAAACTCCTATAGTGCTTCAGGTTTCCATGCATTGCACACGTTGTGCCACTAGGGGGAAGAAGAAAGCGCCGTTTTACTGGTCAGCCCGCCGTTTAAAGATAAACTCAACTTCAACGAGAAGGTTTAATTTTTAGAGTAGACGTGTTGACTGTTTTATGTTCAATTTGAATTGGGCAGTTGTTTTTCGACCATTTTATCCTGCAGTTTCTGTCCTTTCCGTGAGTCTGGAATGGAAAGGTGAAGGAGGGGTAAACACCAACCATCCCATAAATACCCTGTTCCACATAGTTTGGGGGAGGGCAAAAGAAATCTCTTCAGTTATGTGTTGTTTTTTTAATTTTCCATTGATTGGTTTTAAAAATAATATCAAATCACACAAATGGTATTACACAGATGCCAATTGTAGAATAAATATGAATTAGCTCTTTGGTCTGTCAAATCTTTGCAACACCTGTCTTGGAGCTTTTCATTCTGCCTTGTGTTCAAAGTTTGCAGCACCAGTGTGACGTTACTAACTTTGAGCAGGCACTCAGATGTACATATGTACTGTATTAGATTGAACACCCCTTCAGCATAGGCTTCTAGTTAAGACTTCAGAAAGAGATGTCCATGGCTGTCTACTTGGACTTTATGCTGTGAATGAGAAGCCTTAAGAAAACTCACTCTCCTGTAGCATCATGATTGGACAAAGAGCTAATTAATATCTTACCAATAATTTTCTGTAATGGGCCCTTCACTCACACCCATTGAATGTTCATTATTACAATTGGAGTAATCAGATTTGGTGAAAATAAAGCATATATAATATTTAAAAGTGTTATGGATGGAATTTCCACACTCTAATTTCCCTAAAATACTTTGTATATCGAATGCTGATCTACTATTGATCTGATATTCTTCTGTGTTAATTGTTACTCTGACTATTATTGAGCATCTGCAAATTTAAAACATTACATTTATAACACAAAATGTTATAAATGAAAACCGAAATATTACAAAACATTATTCTTGCTACAAAACATGATTCTTGCTGTTTGGGATTAAATGTGGATACTTATGTGCTCTCAGAAAGCTTAGACTGTAGTCCACAAGAGTCTAGAAGGAATGCTGAAGTCCTAAAAAAAAATTTAATTTAGTCTCTTCATCTGGGCAAAAGCAGCTGTGAAAATACTCAGGAGAGAAGATTTTGCATACATTATAATGTATGTCTTCAGTGGTGGATTTGAAATTGAATATTTGTGGCTTGCTAAAGCTCTGAAACGTTCTAAATATGAATCCGATCAGAGCACAACACCAACCTTTGATTTTGCAAAAAGCATACAGATTAACTTTAAAGTAGATTCAATGCCGGAATTATAGTTACTTTTGCCTTCGAAGAAAGGTTGCAATTAAACTGCAGCCATGGTGTAATCTATATACAAGGCTGGCGTACGTGTGTCTATGAAACAAGCTTTTATTCAATTTCATCTGTTTGTTTTTCCATCCTAGTTCTAGTTCTCATCATTCCTAGTGGAAACTGTGACCTATTTTATTTCTGAAACAGTAGTTGCAAACTAAAAATCCTTTTTCCAACCCTATTAACATTCATAACTCTTTCCAGTTCTGAATCCGTACTCTTTAACCTTTATTGACGTAGAACTCCTGTATTTTTTTCTGTCTTAAAGGAAGAGCCAAGAGATGCAAACGACCATAATGTTAGTGTTCTATTTTAAAAAGAAACTCTCATTGTATGAAAATGGTGGTTCTCAACTGCACCTCAATAATAGTGGGACTTTAGCCTAATTTGACAATTTAGGGATTTCCAAACAAAGAAGGAAAGAAAGTTACATTGAGATTCAAAGCTGGATTAATCAAAAATAAGGAAATACTGACAGATACCAGATGCCTTTGTCCATCCCAACTTTTCTTTATTGTTCCAGCTTTACATTTATGCTTTCATTACGTTTCACACATTTTACAAATGTTTTGTAATGAGCCTCAGGTGACGTACTTGGTGTTTTAGATTTTAAGAGATATTTCTTATCTTATTAACTTACTAAAACCAAATTCAGCCAGCATTTGTGAAGGATGAGACATACTTTGATACAATCAACCCAGTGCATTTCTTCAGAAGTGACAGTGAAACATGAAATATAGGAAAAAAAGATTACATCTCCAAGCCTTTAACTGAGCTAATGGATGAGTAGCAGTAGTGTAATTCAAAGACTGCTATTTCTGCTGTTAAATTGAGACCAGAAAGTATGCTAATGAACTAAACTGATCTCTGAGAAGTTTCCATTTAGAGGTTCACTTGAAAACTTTACACTTCCATAAAAATATTACATTCTGCACCTAGGTATGGAAGACAAAGGAATATTAATGATTTGGTAGTGTTTTATTACCATAATATGTAATATTTGTTAAATGTATCTTTTCAATATGTTTAATTATTGTGTTGTGGATATACATTCCTCTGGGGGAAGGCAAGCAATACAATTTAAAATAAAATATACCATTACATGTTGCTTGGAAAATGGCATTAATGCTTTAATTTTTTCAGTGGTTCAGTTTCTGTATAAAGAAGGGCAATATTTATTTAATGTCAAATACATTTCAGAATTTAAAATAAAAACACAAAACTTCAAACATTTTAAATTTTGCCCATTTCTACCCCCGAGAAATATCCACTCCTACACTCAAGCCAGCTGTAATGTGACCTTTTTTATTGTCGGTCAAAATCTGGATATTTTACAGTCTATCAGAAAGAATGGATAAGAAAAAAGGAAAAGAAGTAAATACGCAATACAATAGCTTTAAGTCAATATTGTGGTAATGTCAAAGGAAACAATACATTTAATACATCAATACATTTTCTGTTCCTTAAGCCAATTCCTTGCAGAACGTTAGATATACAGTGAAATTGTGCTTGCAAGTCTGCACAACTGTTGCGAACACCAAATTTAATTAGTATTATGATAACAGAACAGAAACAAATCCCTCCAGGCCCACTGCTATTATTCCTGAAGGTTTTAAAATCATTAATGAGTTGGGGAGGCAGGGGTTTCTAAAGTGCCCTTCAAATGTATTGGGACAGCAAAATCAAAACTATTATTTTTGCTTTACAGTCAAGCAATTTGTGCTTATGATCATGAGATTAATATGAAAGAAAAGTGCAATATAGTATACATTTATTTTTGCACAATCCCTTGCGTGCATTTGATCATTTTAGAACAAAAACATACTTTGTGTTCGAGCCAGTGATTTCAAATTACCATTGGTATTAGGACACACCCTCTTTAAATAAAGATCAGAGTGTAAAAGTTAGTATTTGGTTGTATACCTCTTTGATTTAATAACTGCATGAAGCCCGTGACCCATTGAATTTACCAAACTCTTTGTGCAATCATTTGAGATGCTTTGCTGTGGGCACTTTGAGTTCTTGCTTATTCTAAGGGTGTTTTAACGAACGATTTTCCTTAAGCAGGTAAAGCGCATGCTGAATTGGATTACAATCTGGTGATTTACTTGGCCAGTCTTAGATTTTGCATTTTTTTTCTCCTGGTGACCTCCTTGGTGGCACTGGCAATGTATTTTATGTCACTGACAAACGGCACGGTGAAGCCCTGCCCAATATGTAGGGAAGCGTTTTCTTTTACGTAAGCAGATAAAATATTTCCGTAAACTTCAGAATTCATTCTGCCTCAGCCATCATTAGTGACATCATCAAAAAAGACCTGTGATCAGCTCCAGAGGTGGCCACACATACCCAGGCCAGGCTATGTGTCACAGATGGTGGTCTTCTTATGGCGCAACTGCAGTTCCTTTTGTTCCCACAATTTTTACTTTTCCATGACATGGTCTCACCTATCCTTAAAACATTGTTCCAACAAGTCTTCTGTCTCATCTTTGTACTTCTAAGCAAGTTGTAAATCATGGAGGTTATGTCCCGACTGACCTGGGTATTCTTAACATTACCCTCAGACACTCTTAGGGAGCTCACTGCCTTTGTCACTACCAGCCTCTCAAGGTTTGCTTTAAACAAAGTACTGCCATCGTCACCTGGGCTGATAATAGTGGCTCATCATTATTTGTTGGTCAGGCTGGCGCCCGTCTGAGGTCGACACTAGAGTGACCTGGAAGGATAACAGTTTATTTCGGTGAACGAGAATTATGATAGCAAGATTGCGTTCCTTCTGAAGAGAAATGCAGTTGCTTCCTCCTGGGAATAAGAGTTCACAAGCAGTGGCAAAATAGGCAGGCGAACCATAGCCAGAGGCTACAGGGACAGAGGGTCATGAAGGGACTTCTGAGAGTCTTGCCGCAAAGTTCTACATCCCTAGAGAAGGTCGCGCCACCTTCTTAATGTTCAAAATGTCTAAAGTGACGAATGTAGGAGGTGGCTCCCGCCTTGCAGCTAGTCAGAGGTCCTCCACTGACGCCCCATTATAGATGGCCCAGCGTGAGGAGGTGGCCCCAGCAGAATGAGCCCTCAGGACCGCCTGCGTGGACCTCCACAATGCAATGGCTTGCTGGTTCTTGGAGAATGCGGTACCCCAGTTCTCATCCTCAGAGTGCACAAAAAAGTGCACAGATCTCATAAAAGGCACATACAAATGTAGAGTGCCATTATTGGACACAGAAGATGGACTAACAGCGAGCACAGCTCAGAGGGTGAAAGCGTCTTCTGGAAGGTAGAGAGTATCTTAGGCACGGAGGACGGGCTGAGCAGAAGTGTGGCTGAGCTGTGGTCAGGGGTAGGGCTACGATTTTAACACAGGCATTTTTAGCAAATGTCACGGACAGGTCACAGGAAAATAACACCCTAATAATGGAGATGTACTCACATAACACAGTTTTTGCTACATCAATATGGATGCTTTAAATATCACTTTTAACAACAGATCTAATTTTGACTACTAATTAATTGTAGAGTGTAAAATGACCATTTACTCATAGTACTTTCTGGAGATGATCTGACATGACCTGGCAGCTATGGCGCTGTTTTTTTCAGACAGCTTTTCGTACTAATGTTGTCTAAGTTATGTAGTGGAATGTCAGCGGTGCAGAAAGCCTCTGTACGTCAGTAAATATCTGTCCCACAATACAACAATTCAGCTTTCTCACTCCTTTTCGTCCTCTGGTTTGTTATCTGCGGTCAAGTACAACCCTTGCAACTTATGTTCACGCAAAGCGCTCTGCACATGCTTGCCACAGCGTTGGTTTTCTCTTGTAATCTGTGCATTGCAAGCAGCCCAAAACGGCCTCCTTTGGGTAACTCTTACTTCTCTCCTCGGCAGTTGCAGTAGCAGTCGCAGTCGCAGTTGCACGTCACTGTACTTGGCATTGCCATCTTTTCCCCCTACGAGCTGATGCGCCCTGGGCCAATGGAATGGCCAGAGAGAGGGAGCACCAGCCCCCAGATGAAACATGCTGGGAAGCTGGGACAATGCTGGGACACCAGGACTCCAGGGAAGTCTTACAGTAAAACGTAGTGGGTGATGGTGGGTGTGGTGGGTGATGTCACATGGCCTTGTGCAGGAATAGGGTTGGGCAGCAAGTACAACATCGCAGGTCCCCTTTCTAAGATGGAGGCATGTAACATAATTTTAACATAAGATACACTGATTTAAATTCTAAGCTTTTAACTATATATCCTTGACATTTTCCTTGACTTTTTATTGCTTCTCCATATTGTCTAGATGTGAATGATGTGTCATCATATACAAACTTTTCAAGCTCAGCATTTCCCCTTAGATATTGCTCATTTGTTTTGCCCCCTCCACGTCATGTCTGCATTAACCATTATCTGCCACGATTGAATTTTATCTCTATTTTTTAATTTGATGTGCCCCTTCAGTAGTGTTTGCCAATCCTCGTATTCGTCAGTGTCGGCAAACTTGACTAGTTTACTAACTACACTTGACTCTAGATCATTGATATAAATCAGAATGATAGTGGTCCTAGTACAGATCCCTGTGGTATTCCACTATATCACCCCAAGGATTGCCAAGACCATCACTCTTGGGTGTGACAATGATCAGCACACAGCATGTGCCAGCAAGACCTGGGACACCAGCAGCTTAATTGAAAATTGAACTGGCAATGAATCTGGCAGTCCTGAAGACTTATGCTTTGGGGGAGTTAGAGGATGGAGGATCTCAGGGGTATCATCTTGCTGAGGGCTGAGTCACTGTCAAGACCTCAAGGGGGTGAAAACCAATTGGCGCACTTTGACTGCACGCCTAACAAGAGCTGTTGAGACTACAGGGAGAAAGAGTTTGTGTCCAGGATCAAACCTTGCCAAAACCTCATGGGCACAATCCCTGATTAAGGCTCAAGACCGTACTGACTTTGAACTGGAGATGTCCACTTTGAGGCTGGAGTCCAACAGCAAGACTTAAGGCTGTCAAGACCCTGAGGAGTAGACAATTGTGCAGGGGTCCAGGGCTCGGCCGTGACCTCATAGGACATACGGTGCGTCTACTTCAATGAGAAAATGCCCTTTTTGAGGCTTGGGACCTTGAGTTTCAGTCCCCCATCAAGACTTGAGACAAAATCATGACCTCGAGGAAGGTCCTCGCCCATATTAAGACCAAAGAATTGTAGAGCACATAGGAGCTGCAGGTGGACTGAGGCTCGAAACCTTCAAACAGTCAGACCATTAAAACCTCTGATGAAGTCCCACATGGGCTTGAGACTGTCGAGACCATTGTGAAATTAGACACCGGTATTGGGCTTTGAGACCTTGAGTTGATGAACCCTTGAAAAGCCTTAAGATTTTGTTGAGACCCTTGGAAGCACAGCCATAACTGCTGTGGGTCTCCAGTGGAAATCCAGAGGAAACCAAGATTCACATTGGGGCACTCTGACTGCACGCCTAACAGCTCTGCTTTTGCCACTTGAAACCCATTGCTGCAGAGGACAAAATGGAGGGAGGAGAGCGAGAGAAGGAAGAGAAAAAGTAAAAAGCTTTCTGGAAACCTAGCAAACTTTTCCTGCAGAGGGTCTCACTAGAGGTTAGAAATTCTCTAGAAACAGCCTCGTTGAAGTAAGAAGTGAGAGATGTGCTGTTAGGGAAGCAAAAAAAGCATGCCTTTATTATTAAAAACCTATATAAGTGATGCATCCATCTTTGAACCAATACATGTTTGATGACCATTACAACAGAGAAAGAGAAATCCATATTTGAGAATCACAGAGCATAAGCCATCCACACTGACTGCACATTGAAGACATTGGAGATTGTAATTGGCTTAACCAATCAGTGGACTGACTCCCTCATAGAGGTACTGTGCCCACTGCTTAACTCACCCACACAATGTGTTAAGTGCAGTGCTGCCATGTTTAATGCAGAGTTTCATTTTAAAGTATTAACCTTAATCATACAGTATTTAGTTAATTGTGTGATGCGTTCCAGCCAAAAGGGTTTTGTGTTCCAAACCTTTTAATGCTTTGTAGTGTAGACACTCCAGTCCAGCTTTAAGAGTTCAAAATAGGAAACTACGAAAACGTTTTGGAATTCCGAGGAAAACACTTTTTTCTCCGTGTAGGACTGTAACATTTACAGTATGAACCAAAACTTTGTCATATTCATAACATATTCATATAACTAACGAAGTTCGCAACCAAAAGTTTGGAAGCACTAAAACATTCAGAAAAATCCACATGTAGCGCTTCTTAGCAGTTTACACTTTTTTATTTGTATTATCTTTTTATTTTTAACGACGTATATTTAACTTTTTTCTGATGCGTCTTTTGCGCACCAGAAAAATATCCCTCCGTGATTGAAAAAGTTCGCTCACACAGTTTGTAGCCACACACGAAAACAAAAACTTAAATTCCGTCTCAAATAAATATGACGCCTTCGAAATGTGCATTTACTCGTTCACCAAAGACGGGGCAACCGTTTGCAGCTCTATTGTTCTCGCTAGATAGGTTTCAGGGAGAAACCCAGACCCGACCCCTTCGCCCCCCGCTTTCCAAACGCGCGGTGACCCGGATGCAGTCGGGCTGCGGATCGAGGCCCTGCGCTCCCGGAGCTGCTGGCCAGTCGAGCGAGATTTCCAAGGCTGGGCGACGGGAGAGCAGCTGGCTCGGCTTGTTTGCTCTCTGTTTACCAGCGTTTTCGCCGGATTTCGTTCCCTACGACGCGCGGACTCGGGAGGCACAAAGGACGACAGCGAGAAGTTGGTGAAAAAAATTGTCGAAGGGGGTGTTGTTGTTTTTTTGCGGGGAAAAGGGAGAAAGCAACCGCTTGTGAAGTTTGGAGCTTGTTTTTTTTTTTGGCGCTCTGGCACGTAGAGGGAGAGGAGACGGAGTTGGGCTTGGGGTTGGTTTCTTTTTCCTCCTCTCCTTCGAGTCGGGAAAAGGGATTTACGCAGCACAGCTACACGGGCGCACGGGAGTCCAGGACGCACGTATCCAGTGGGACTTCTCCGCGACTTTCCCCGAGCCTCCGTTTCCCGTAAGTTCACCAAAGTTTTGATTCATTTCTGGAAAACGGCGCTGGCTGGTTCTGAAGGGTCCCCCCCTTCCCCGCTGCGCTATCCCGGGCGCTGCGGTCACTGCGGAGGCTGCTGGCCGAGGGGTGCCCGCCGGTCCGTGACAGATCCGCCGTGCGGGGCTGGCGAGCGCCTCGCAGACCCCGCTCTCCCCTCGACCGGGAGTTTCTCCGCACGCTCTCGGGTGCGTGTTTTTATGCTTGTGTGGGCTTTAAGAAACTGGGGTGGTGGTGGTGGTTTCGCTTTGCTATGCGGTGAGGTGAGGAGGAGGGGGGGGCGAAGAGTCGAGACGCCTTAAAACTTTTAAACAAACCTTGTATTTACGGTTGGGGCCGACGTGTCCGCTGAGTTTTTTATTCTGCTCGGGAAGTGCCCGCTTGCGAGTTATTTTCGTCCGTGGCAGTGGGGGCAGCCCGGGTGCCTGTGTTGTGGCACGTATCTGGGTTCATTCAAAACTTTGCTGGATTGAAGCTGGGGGGAGGCATTGCGTTTGTGTGTGTGTGGAGGGGAGGTATTTAAATAATAAAGCGAAGCTTTACGTCTTCTTTCTGTGCAGCGGCGAAGATAGAGGTAGTTAAGCATGCATGTAAAACCCTCTGTATATACCGTAGTATTTGAGAAAATGTTGATTTCTTGTACAGCTGGACCCCCTGGGACTTGGATTCGTAACTGGGCTTTGAAATAACACCCTGCAATTAACGTGTGGTTAGTGGCGGGGCTAGTTACACTTAATTGGAATTATTGCGTCTAATTATCCGAAGGGGGGGGGGGGGGGTGTCCCTCGATATAATTGGAAACAGTGAAACGGTTCGTTTTGGAGTTTCGTTAATCGCCTTTTTTTTAAATAACCAGCAGGTAAAAGGAGCTTTTTATGGACCAAAAGAAATAAAATAATTTAAGAGCGCCCACGGTTGAATTTGCTTCAAAACTAAATGCTCGGCGTGGTGAAGAGCTTCTTAAGACGTGTCCGCGGTTGTAAAGTTGCGGGACGCTGCGACTGAGGGCTGGAGACGTTGCTGTTTGTTCGTGTGGAGGGAAGGGGGGGGGTGTTTGCCTGGACGGGGGTTTTGCTCGGCGAGGCTGCGGCTGAGGAGTAATGAGGTAACTCGAGGGAGAAAGGGCTGGCGCAGCGCCAGGGGGGTTTAACTAGTAGCCAGTGCGCGGACCCACAGCCCCCCCCCACTGGCGAGGTCCTCGAGTGAAAAGGAGCTGCGTTTTGAGAATAACGGAATCAAATTCTCTGCATTTCTTGCTAGTCTTAAAATTATTGGTGCTGACATTTACGCCTTTATAGTTTTTTTTTGGGAGTCCAGGGAGAGAGAGAGAGAGAACAGACTTTTTCAAATTCAAGTCAGGTATTTTGTTCAGACTTGGTAGTAGCCTATCTGCTATACTCCCAACTATTGTTTAAAGATAATCCTTATGCAAGAAATACTTTATGGTTTCTTAAGTGTTTTGCCTGGGTGTTGTCTAGGAATTATTGTTAATCTAGACTCGGTATTCTCAGTTTAGCCTTCTATCAAATAAAAAGTGTGGTTTTGTTCATTGCGCATAGGAAAATTGTGCCCATTTTTTTTACCTTAGTTTTATCGGCAGTTTGTAGTGATGTACAACATTGGTAATATTTCTGTAGCGCCGACAAGTCGTATTTTCGTATTTACCCGGTGACTGTCGTGCTTATTTTCGATATTTTGGTGTCATGCGAAACATTATATCACCTTATCTTGGGTTTGAAACCGCGAACCGTCTGGGTAGCTGCTAAAGATTCCGAGAAAATTGGCTGAAAAGTTAAATTTACTTCGAAAAGCAGACAGACAGGAAAACGAGTAATTTCATCCCACAGCTCGTAATTGTTAGCTACCCATGAACGGGAGAACGCCGTGTCAGTCAGGACAGTAATAACCAGCTTACTTTCACTCCGGTCCTTAGAGGGATTTTTTTTCCCCGAATTCGCAGATTTTTGTCTTGTGTGTTCATGGAGTAGCCAAAACCTTTTGATCGGTGTTTGTTCTGGACAAAAAAAAAAAGAAAAACGAACGTTTCGAGCACTAAAAAAGGGTTACAGCCGTACTTCAATTAGGATACAAGCTTATTTGTGCTAAACAAATCAAACGGAACCCAACAGCACTGGGAAGTATTTGAGCTTTTCGGACCGCTAACTTATTATTGTGTATTACAAAATCTTGCGTATAACATTTTTTATACTATTTAGTCTCATAGTCATACAATCCCAATGTTATGTCTATTTCTTACACTTTGCAACCCACTCAAAACATTTTTTCGGCCCTTTACTGTGATACAATACTGTGAGCACTTTAAACCCAGTGCAAAGAATTTAAGAGAACGAAATACAAAGCAAATATAAACCCCTTTAGCTCTTGTGGTACTTTGAATGTATCTTTCAATGGGAGCGTTAAATGAAACGATTTAACAACTTCTCTGCTCTTCACCGTTTCAGGAGCTTCAAATTAAATAAAGCACGAGAGAAGGCTCATAGAAAACTTGTAGATACAGGAGAAATTGTGGCTTCTTTTCCACGTAAACTTACATGTAGTTACTTAAGAGTAAAAAAGGTTTGTGGCTTTCATTTGGACTCCCTTTAAATTGCCTTTAGAGAGCCATTTTATTCAAAATAAATGTAGAGTCTGATTTTTTTGTGCTTCTTCCGTAAAAGCACAAATACACAGGCAAAACAAGTTGCATAAACTCACACGAAGGAAATCAAAACAACAGTAGGAAATAAATGAGTAAAAACGCTTTTCCAGAGGAATATTCCTATGACTGTTTTTTTTTGGTTTGCTTCATTCATTTAATTGACTCTTGGGTGCTGTGGAATATAGCCTGAGTTTTTTCCCCCTCTTTGTCATACTGTACCTCATACTGTACTCGGCAGATACATCTGTGAGGTTTAGTGTCTCAGTGCTCCACCTTGGCAAAAATATATCAAGTGGGGGGTGTTTGTCGATCTCCTGGTCACGTTCCTGTGCCTCCTGTTGGCTAAGAGACAGTTCTGTGAGAACTGCCCGCGTGTGGTGCTGTTCATCCCAGAGCACTTTACATAACGGAGGGGACGCGCGTCCCCAACCACCCAACAAAGTGGGGCTGCCCCCAGTACTCAGCCGGTCAGGTGCAGGAGACTGGGATCGCTTCACCGATTGAATTAGGTGTTAGGGGGTTAGGTGTTTTAGGGTGTGCCAGCCCAGAGTGGAGTTTAGTCAGGACTCCAGGGTTAACGCCCCTAGGTTTTCTAACTGTGCCATGGCCATTGAGGTCCTGGGTTGAAGAGGTGTTAGTGGGGCCAGCAGGGGGCGCTCACCCTGTGGTCCACGTGGGTCCTAATGCCCCAGTATAGTGATGGGGACACTATACTGTAAAAAACAGGTGCCGTCCTTCGGATGAGACGTAAAACCGAGGTCCTGTGGTCATTAAAAATCCCAGGGCGTTTCTCGAAAAGAGTAGGGGTGTAACCCCGGCGTCCTGGCCAAATTTCCCATTGGCCCTTACCAATCATGGCCTCCCAATAATCCCCATCTATGAATTGGCTTCATTACTCTGCTCTCCTCCCCACTGATAGCTGATGTGTGGTGAGCGTTCTGGCGCACTATGGCTGCCGTCGCATCATCCAGGTGGATGCTGCACACTGGTGGTGGTGGAGGGGAGTCCCCATTACCTGTAAAGTGCTTTGAGTGGAGTGTTCAGAAAAGCACTATATAAGTGTAAGTTGTTGTTATTATTATTATTATTATTATTATTATTATTATTATTATTATCATCTCCTTTGAAGGATGACTTTCAGCACAGTGCCCCCCCCCTGTCATCACAAGGGGATGCTGGCCAGAGGCCTCTGGACCAGAGAAGATGACTGCCGCCTCCTGGTCGGCCAACCGCAACCTGTTGTTTCCCCAAGCGGTCACCCATTCTGCCACTGATCAGGCCCAGCCTCGGTTAGCCTCTGCGATCTGCCAGTTTGCTGAGTGTTTATGAGCCTGTTGCAGTGTGGATGTGTTTTTGATAGGTTAGTTAGGCAGACAGGGGACAAGTGAAAAGAGCCTTTCACCCATGTAATCAACTGAGCCTATATCAGTGGTTCCCAGCCCTGGTCCAGGAGGATCACTATCTGCTGGTTTTCATTCTAACTGAGCTACAGTACATGTCCACTGCGAATTGAGGACTTCATTGATCTGCTTGCTTGTTTAGACTTGTATTTAACTTGTTTCTTTGGTCTGTTCTGAGAGTCACAAATACTCGACTTCAGCTGTCCTGTTTCTAACAACCTCATCACACAGAGCTTCACACAGCCTCTCGTCAGATTGTTTTCCCATATTTCTGACTGAACAGCTCTTACCGCTTCATGAACTGATGATGAGCAGACACGGGTGGGAATGACTCTGTATCAGACACTCCCACAGTGAGTTTTTGCCTTTTGCAGAGGCCCACGTAAACTGGTTACATTTTAGGGAGCACACCCCCGAATGTTGACAGTCCTGAAACTCAGAAATTGGTACAGGCTGGTTACCATTACGAATCCCGTTGGTTGTTTTAAGAGCTGAAAGCACATATAGAAAGATAGCTCAGACAGAGAAATGAAACTAGGCTGTGATCAAAGAACATGGCTGCAGTAAAAACCAGGAATGACTGTACCCCAAGGCCAGAGGTTCTGGGTCTTTGTGAGCCCCTAGTGTAGATTATAATTGGTGAAGTAATGAAGAGCTGTTTTTCGATTTCCTGCAGCCAAGCCATAGCGGAATAGCTGTACATGCATATGGATTTACATATTGAAGTGCTGTCATTTACATGATGCATTATCTAATAATGCAGTGTGCATGTAGAGTCAACATTATCTGAAGCTTGATGGTCTCTGACGTGTAGGGGCATTTTTCTGTAAATCGGCTTTAACCTTTTATCAGCCCTATTACAAGTGGATGTATTTGCATTTTAGTTAGCCTGATTGCAAGATGTCCAGATTTGCCACTGGCAAATCACACTTGAATTTATACCTCACACATTAACTGAGGCACTTGATACTGATCACTTGTTCTTTATAAGTGCTTTAAAAATATATTCCTTGCCATTAAATGAATATAGAGAGTGCATTTCCATTTGTGATTGCCTTTCAGCAGTTGTGTGTTTTCAAGGGATGATTGCATTTCAAGGATATGTGCGCATCGTGTAATAAAGAGGCATTTTTATTATTTGTATTTTTTGCGGTAAATGCTGTTTTTCTAAATATTTATTGTAAATGATTCATCATTTCAACATTTTTTACCATCTGTAAACCATTCTTTGTGTTTTTATAATGCCAGCTTAGAATTCAGTGTTGAAGCCTTTTGGAGATAGCTATCTTTGTTTGTGTGCAAGTACAGTAATCATATGACAAGCATCCTGATGTATTAAAATGAATAATTAAGTAAATTTTTGCGGATGTAGGCTCATGTCCATAAAGGTACCAATAGTGCTAAATGTAAAAAAGGCTTGTCTAAAATCCCAGCTGAAGAATGACATTTTACAGATGTGAAAAGGCCAGTTTTGTTCTGCTTTGCTAGAAAAGGAGACCCCACTACATTGTGAACATGAGGTCATGCTTGTAAATAGCATCAATCGCATAAAAGGGTATTATGCCATTATTTTGATAAGTCTTGCTATAGCATTTTTTTTATCTCGCAGCTGGGTGATAAAAAATAAGACAAATGTGAAAATGACATTTGTACTAAAGTATGGTATACCGTAATAAATTTAATAAGATTAGTTACCCATCACAACTTTTCTTGCATTCTGTTTGTAGACACTATTGTTACTAATTCTAAACTCAAGTGGTGGAGTGGGTTTGGAATTCTGTTTATATCCTGCCTGTACCTTAAATTAATTTATTGATTTGACTGGCTCATTTAAATATTTTATAACTATGTCTCAAGAAGTCAAACAATATTTGAACTTGTATCATACACCTGCTATAGTACTTCTATGTGATGGGAAAAGGAATTGAGCTTTTGTAAGTCTTAACTCATCCCACAAAATCAGGGTATACTATGACCTGAAGCACAGTATCTCTTTCCTCATATAATATTGTA
This sequence comes from Lepisosteus platostomus, assembly GCF_059453375.1. Classification (NCBI taxonomy): domain Eukaryota; kingdom Metazoa; phylum Chordata; class Actinopteri; order Semionotiformes; family Lepisosteidae; genus Lepisosteus; species Lepisosteus platostomus. Next base: position 28,415,117 of record NC_142619.1, on the reverse strand, counting down.
GCAAGCAACCTAACAAGCACTCATCACTAGTTATCAGTCTGTTCATTTGTTTAAATAATGAGTTAGGAGTGACTGTGAATCTTCTAATTGCCACAGTATCTTTTTACTACCTTCGATACGTGATTTGTCTTGACCCTCGCCACCAGCGAAGTGTTTAAAAATTCAAGTCTTTACCGTACATTTCCACAGTACACTTTTACAAAGATTTTTTTTGAATGTGGTAAATTGTAATGTACTATTTCAGTTCTTTACACAGTATGGATACTACAGTAAAGGTCTTATACATTTTGTGTTTTGATCAAAAACATATAAGCTGTAATTGAACAAGACTTTGCAATACGTAATATTTCTTTACATAAAATCTCATATGTGAAATGCAGTCTTGGAGTCAAGTCAGTTTGCCATAATTTTCAAATATTCAGCAAGGTCCAAATATCTTATATATATTCACAACTTGCAACAGTCCAGTTCTGAGCAGTTAAACCTGTACTGTACTAAAAAAAAAAAAAGGAGCAGTCAGGTTTAGCTTCAAAGTGAGCGTCCCAAGCCATTGTCGGGAACAGAGCAACAAAGGAGGCACAAGAGGAGGCAGTTCATCGATCCAAGGTGATAGTTCATTGATACAAGAGTTGTCAGCCGGCTCCGAAATGGATATCTCTTTAGAATGCTGATCCCTGTAGAAAATCTTGAGTTGATGTGTTGCGTTTAGCTCTTTGAAGGCATTGCAACGTAGCCACCCTGAACATACATGAGTCACTTCAGTGTCTCCCTGCTAGATACTGTGCAAACTGCCCTGGCTATGTGTATATAGTGCGTGGTTGAACCTGGATCTGAGTCCTGTGTTCCATACCTCCTATAATTTTGTAAATGTTTACTGCTACTTGCTGCTACCTCTTTCTCCTTTCATATAAAACTCTCTGTTTCAACTAAGGTTATAATTAAGGACTAGGTCCAGGGGTTCTTTGGGCGCTGGTGACCATAGCGCTGACCTCGCGTTCCTGTGCGTTTTAAAATGTGAAGTGGCACTCGACATTGAAAACTAGTCTGAGCTGCTGGCTCCAGCCTGGCTTCCCACCACCTACCTGTTGGTGAAGATCTCCAGTGGAGTCTGCTGTATTATAGTCACCAGACAAGGCAGGTATTAGTCTTCCATGGACTGTTTGAGATCAATGGGTATTCATTGTCAAATTGTCACGCAAGTAAATCAATGAGCAGGATTGAGCTATTGAACAGCATGAACTTTGACTTGATTTCATTCTTGTTTTAAGGGTGTGTGTTCCGAATGGCAAGTGAAGATGTGTTGGGGGGATGCTGTTTATTATTGGCTTTATGTTTTCTAGTTGGGTTGTGTCTTTTAACTGTATGAGCTCACCAAATCAAGTTCCTGCAGCTGGTTGTTATGGCAATAAAGCATTGAAACATTGAAGATGTTCGAGACCTTTTGTATTGCATGGTTTTAGTATTTTTTTTTTTAAATCTGCTTTTAATGGCACCTTTTATCATTGGTGTTTCATTTACATTTGACATCCTGTTCTTCTGCACTTCTAGATTGGTCTGTGGTGCCAGTGAGTATCCACTGGAGTTTCAGAACAGTATGTTAATGTAATTGCAGTTTCAATCAGATTGATTCTAGGCACATTGTTTAAATTCAACCCGAAGTGGAATTTAGCTGCATTACCTGAATTTAACTGCATTACCATATTTTCTAATACGTTACCTACAAATGAAGACCAGTATTACATCAAAATTGCCACTGAAGGTTAAAATCTGTATTCGTAAGTGATCTGAACTTTCCAGTCGCAGTGTATCGTGAGCTCCCGCCTTGTAAGTGATTTGGCTGCAGTGTGCTGTGCATATCTCAACTCTTAATATGCAGTGTCTGTTCAGAGTTTGAAGAGAAGAGGTTGGGAGGTCTCTAAGAAAGCTGCCAAGGTGCCTGTTATATGTAATTTGCAGGGGAGTTGAAACTGTTTGTTTCAGTGTGTGAAAGTTTCCATACGAGATAAAACCGAAAAATCCTTATTGTGGATGCCCATAACCAGCCGCATAGGAATGATGAGACATTTCAATTATTGCAGTTTTATAAGCAATCTGATTATTGTTATAAGCTTCAGCCACAACGGAGAAATACCCTTCATTTGTGCCAGCTGCAGTTTGTGCCATGTATTTCACAGGGAAATATCACTCTTATATTTGTTTTGCTACCTGTTTGTAAAACATGTGTCCTTTTTGAGATGTTTAAGTCCCAAGTCCAGCATTAGTGATTGGTATTGTATCCCTGCAACGTCAGTCCTTTGGGTGATGGTTTTGATAAACCTTTAGTATTAGACTAGAGAAGCCGGGCTGTCAGCATTTAGTATGTTTTTAGCTGTATATTGGAAGATTTGTCTTCTTTCCATTGGCTATGATGCAATAATGCATCATATATTTCCCCCTCTAATTCTTGTTGGGTTTCATCTTAATTTTCTGTGTAATTACTTGGAGTGTTTCATAACGTTGCAAGATCCCCCTAGGAAATAATGGAAGATATTCTTCAATAAGAAAAACACTATTCATACGATCATCTGTTTGTTGATTGCATTGTAATCATTGTATTGTAACTAAATAGTTAGTTGCTCCTTGAAAAAGCTAAACTTTGAGCAATTTTCCCAATTTGTCCAGTTTTCTTTGAGTCAAGCATCCCTGTTGGGAAGGGGGTGTTTGTGCTACCCCTTTTGTTTTGGGGAGGCTCACAGTGACAAGCTGCAGTCTCGGAGTGCAGTTACGTTTTTCAGCGCTCACTGGAACAGTGCTTGACTGGGTTCAGATCTGGTGACTGAGAAAGTCATAACCTTAAGAGAACATCAGGGTCAGGCTCTTCAAACCACTGGGTGACCACGTGGGCTCTGTGGGTGGGATCCTTGTCACCCTGGAGACACCCTTCCTGCCAGCAAAGAACTGCAGCAACACGGGGTGAGGATGATCAGTGTCATTAAGTAGCAAGTCCCATTGACCTTGTATTCCTCAGAGATTGAGAGCAATGGAACCGTGCCAGGACAGGTTGCCCCACAATACTGCAGACACATCAGAGCCCGTTACTGCTGTGAACAGGCAACTGGGGCTGTAGAGGTCTTTAGTTTGGCTCCAGTCTAGCGAGATGTGCTGGTCTGCTTGCACCATTGGACACAGCTGTGCGTAGCCAGCAACTGAGCGGTTTGACTGTAGCGCTCTTCTTTGTTGAGCTGTTCATGAAGCTGGCTGCATGCGCCCCAGGTTGACATCTGCAGTCACTCCTGTGCTTTGCCTTGCCTTCTGAATTAATGCACAGATGTCGCGCTGCTGGAGTATGTGCTTCTGCCCGCTGTTGCCCTTTGCTGCTGATGTCTTTCTGTCTGTGTTTCGTGCTGACGCGACAGACTCCGCTGCTCGTGAAACGTGAGCCAGCTGAGCTCTCTTGGCGATTGAAGCTACTGCCAAAGGCGCGCACAGTCAGATGGGTGATAAAAAGTAACGTTCATATCTCAAGACCTTCCATCGCTTACGTTCTCATAGGCTAATGGCATTGATTGCTTTTTCTAGTTTGAGTTAAGTGGCGCTGCCTTGGGGCATGTTTTTTTCGGTTTGTCCCTGAATTTAAAGAACTCTCCATTTTTCACTTCTGTGCGATAAAAGGCTATGTTTACGGTGTTACAATTGCCAGTTCTTATGAAATTGAATTAAATGTTTCTTTCACTTCACTCTGACTGTGTTCAGTCAACAGGTTGTTTTATCTGCGTTTTGAATAATGAGGTTGTGGAGCTGGTCTGCAGCGTGTTAGAAGTGAAGCCTGAAATGTTTGGCTTGAACCAGGAGTGGAACAAGTTGCCCATGTCTCGGAGGCTTTTACCCTTTTAACATTTAAAGACTAGTAATGTCACTACCAGTTTTGTGTCACTCTGAATGATGAATGAAATGTGACACAGTTTGAATATTTCTCGTAGTTAAGTCTTTTTTCGGCAACTTCAACTATAACGTTGTTCATTGCCAAATTAAATTGGGAAACATACAATTTGTAGGACAGTAACTTGGCAAGTGGATTTTACAAGCAATGTTTCCCCCAGAATAAGGGTTTTTCAGGAATTTCATACCTAGTAGTAATTTGCCTTCCTCAACATTGTCCTTGTACTAGGGGTCAATGTTACATTCTTCTTATTTGCCATTTAAATGTTATATCAATAAGTATTGTATCCAGCTAAAAGGATTTTCCTTAAGAGACAGTCTTTCTACTCCTATTTTTCGAAGGTTTGTCTTTGAACACTTTACATTTCTGCGGTTTTATCTGGCTTTGGTCATTTACCTGGTAATTACTGGTTTTGCTGCCACCCTGCTTTACAATCTAGTGGCTTTATATATATATATGTCGTTTTCATAACTGAAGTGAGACGTTATCACCTAGACCAGTGATCGTTTTGTTTTCTTTAATAGTTATCTGTGTTTTCCGCAGTATTCGAATTTGTTTAGTGCTTCTGTTTTGTCTTGGGGAAGATTGGTGACTCCCCAATAATGGAACTGCCAGTGTAAGTCCTCCAGGAGTTGTGGATGTAGCTAAAATTGTCACCTGCAGTGATGGTGTGTCTTGGGCTGACTGATTTCAGCGTGAAGAATTGTACAGCTCTGCCTTTCTTGATTTTAAGTACTTATAGCAGGGCTGTGCATCTTGCATCCTTTCTGATACTTGTGTACAGCCAGCATCTTATTTAATTGATCATAAGCAGGATCAGTATAGCAATATAGCACTTTAGGGATCATTTCTTTAAACTGCTTTTCCGCCTTAAAAGGAAAAATGTTTTTTTGTGTGTTGCTAAATGAAAGTCTAGTGTATTCGAGTCTGTACTAGAGCAAGACATGAGAACATGTCATTTGATTTCAAATATTCACTTGATATCTTTCCTTAGTGCTACTAGCATAACTGTCCTATCATGCCTGACAGGTTTAATTTCATATGTTAACTGCTTTAATGGTTAATTTGGTAATTCGAGATGATGGATAAGATTGAAATGGACTCTTTCCGTTTAAGGATAATCATCTTAGTTTTATTTGGATAAATGAAAGTGTAGTGTTCAGTTTTTCCAGTTCTTCTGTGTGGCATATGGTATTAACAATTATGTAACTCTCTGCACTGATACACCCTGTAGCTTAGTGTGAATTCTTTCTTTTCAGTTATTTTCTGAGCTGTACATGTGTTCTGCATTTAAAGTGCTCTGTGAACCTAGAAGGGAAGGAATGTGTTCTCAGCGCTCGGTCCTGAAGAGGGTGTGACTGCGATGTTCCATGACAGCGCAGCACGTTGGCGAGGATCCTCTGTCAGCGGATGGGAGCCAAGAGAGGACAGGTAGTGAGAGGCTAAAGTGACAGTCACTGATGATGGCTTTCTGTGTCAGGTTCGTGCCCGAAAGGATCTGAGCAGCAGGCAGTGTTGGTGCCTGTGGTTTGTATATACCGCTTTTAGAATTAGTGTTACTACATGACTGCATTGATGCTGTGAAGTACTGTAGTACTCTTACTCCCAGGCTCACTAAACACTTGCTTATCTAGACCTCCACCGAGTGCTTTCTTTTCCCCACAATACTTAGCGGAGGCTGTACCACAGCATACCCAGTAGTCCTCTTTATTCCAGTTTTAATCAGTTGCTTACATTTAATTCTGACTTTATTATTTTTTATCTCGATGCCCAGCTATATGTAGCCGTGCCCACTCTGCGTTGCCTCGATCCGACTCGACTGTGGAAGTGAACAGCCTTACTCTGGTTGCAGTTGGGGAGGTCAGGAAATATCTGTTGCTTAAGACTAAACAAATGACAGCAACTGGTATGCATTTTCCATTTTTCTTTCATTTCGCGGATGTGTTTTGAGCTGGCCGTATTTACCATCTCAAGCACAGCACAGGGAGGTCTCGTTTTGTCTGTCGTTGAAACGCGCCGGGCTTCTTCCGATTGCCTGACAGCGAGATGTGGGTTGGAAGAGGCATTAGGCGCTGTTCTAGTAAACATCATCGGGGCGCTGTCTGATTAAACGCATCCGTCTGGCAAGTGTGGATTTGAAGTGAGTAACTGCATGAAGACCGGGCTCTGAAGTTTAACGCGTTTCATTAATGAGCCTATTTCAGCATTTGGCGTTGCATGATCTAAAACAATTTCCTGTGATTTTTAAGAAACGAGAGCCTTAAGAGTTAGCAGATTTCTTTCTAGCTAGTTGTTTAAAGTTATCTTTCTGGCGAATAACCACTAAAATGACAGGGAAATGGAGATTCTGATATATAATCTCGCTGGCAGTTTTGCAGTATTTAAGAGCAGCCCTGGCACAGTCCATGTTTTGAAAGGAAAAGCCAAGGGGCTGCTTATTTTACAACAAGCTGCACAATGACTACAGCCTCACAGCAAGGGTGCATTCAAGAAGCAGCAAATCCATCTCTTCCAGCACGAGAGGCTTGGAATGCCAGTCATTTAAAAATGTCAAGATTGGGGCGTATCCCAGGGGTTTGGAAAGAATGTGGGCTTTTAGGTATTGAAAGATATTCTGGCTTTCCTAGTGAGGAACAGGCTAAGTGAGGAAGTGTATTCAGAGGGCTGTTTGAACAGGTAAGCTTTCGTCGTTGATTTCAAATATAAAGGCTCCGAATGTGGATGGATAAAAGACAGGACCAGAATCTCACACTCGCGGACCAAACTACTGGTACTAGGTTTTGAACTTCAGAAGATAAGCGCTGTCGTAAGTAAAAAAACAAACAAACAAGTGATGCATGGAAGGATCATTATCCTTTTGCTTAATGATATTGCGTTTGCTTACAATTGCCAAAATCTAAAGATTGTCAGTTTGCTTCACCATCACCTTTAAAGTTAAATGGTCTTCTGCCGTGGCACTTCACAGTTTGCAGGACAGTGGAAAGGTTTGTGTTCATAACCTTGGAAAGGTTTAGATGGGCAAATGGGTATGTCTGAACTGAATCATCGCTGCGCTTTTCGAATTGGTCAGAAGTGATGCCTAAGCCATGCCTAGTCTAAATCAATACTGCTCTAGTGTAGAGTAGCAATCTTGAATCTCCACGACTTTTCTAGAATTTCGTAGGGCTTTCTCTTTTAATCTCTGAAGCGATGTTTTCGAAAGAAATGTTTTTGATGAAATATCAATATTTTTGCTGGATTTCAGCGTATGTGGTGGGGGAGATTTTGATTTCATTAATTATTCAAGCCCCCTTTTTAAAAAAAAATGGATCAGTCTGACCCATAAGTGAATTGTATACTTTCTCAATCATTGTATAAAAAAGCTCTGAATTCTGTTAAAAATGTAGTACAAATGTTTACTTTCTGTAATGTTGTGTTGCACAGTCTTTTAGACCTGGAGAAGGCTGTTACACTGCTCTGTCTCTGGCTTGCAGTGTGCTGAAGAAACGGCAATGACCTGTTGCTACCAGCCGCCCACAGACAGCCAAACAAGACTGTCAGGGCATGATAAACATGCTAATGCCAGTGGCTGAATCACATCTGAGTCACCAGGGTTTTGATGTCTCTGTTAGTTGAGTCTGCCTGCCTGCACTGGCTATCTGCAGGCGAAAGGTTTTCATGCCTCTCCGGTCCAAGAAGAGATTCTCTGGCTTCTTGAGTGGAAGTGAAGGGAGGCGCACAGCCTTGGTGAAACATGCTGAGGAAACTCGCTTGAAACTCGCTGTGCCTCTCATTCAGGGCAAGCATTAGTCAGAGTACATCCTTCTTGGTAAATAATAGCTAACAAATAATATATTTATAAGAATTTTAGCAGACGTTTTTCTTATCACAGGGCACTGGTTTGACTAAAAGCAGCCAAGCAAACAGCTCTGTATTTGTTGTTCTTTGCAGTGCTGAGGACGTAATTACACAGCCGAAATTGAAGTGAAGCAGAGCTTGAGGTCAGACACTTCTCTGCTTTTTCCTGTGGATTTGGAAATCGCACTGCTTTTTTTTTTCCCCCCATGCAGGAAGCCAACTTGAAATCTAAAATCTAATTAAAATGTTTGTTTTGTAATGCTCTACTCTTCAGAGCTCGAGATCATTAAGTACTGAGAGTATATGTTGTAGTCACACGTATTTGCCTTGTGGTTCCATCGCAAATCTTTTGGCGAATCGCAAGCAACTGTCATTGTGCCTCTTTTGGCACAAGGAAATTTAACTGGAATGCCCCTGAAGACCATGTGCATGAAATGGAAGTGTGTTTTTGCAGAAGGAACTTTTTCAGTGAAAGGAGTGTATTGTTTCCTGGTGGTCAAACTAAAAGCAGAAGCGAAAATTGGCATTACAGAGTCTTCTGTTTCTGTTGGAGCAAGTGACTTTTTAAGTGCTTGGTAGGTGTTTTGCAGTTGTAGGCAACTCCAGCATAAAGGCGCTATAAGTAATTAGAAGAAATATGGCGCAAATGAGCTTTTCTTAGTTGTTGGATTGACTCTTCTAATTAGCTTAGTATCATAACAATCTGCCAGCTGCTACAGTCTTCTTTTTGCTAACTTCACCACTTCCTTTGATGTATTAAGAGAACCATTTCAAGAGGTTTACAGCTAATTATCGATAAATAACCAACACATTATTACCTTGTAAACGCGTTAACCGATGATACATGTGGCAAAAAATGCAGAGAATCTTAATGATTTGCAGGGTGAGCTAGTTTTTGTAATTATTGCATGGGTGGAAAAAAATATGATTACTAGCAAGCCCAAACATAGAGTAATGCTGACAAGCTCAATAATTAAACTTTGCTGCAAGGGCTTTGTACGGCGATTTGGTGTAACGTTCAGTTTAATGAGATGGGATGGGCGGGCAAACCCACTTTTGTAAGAAATGCTTTTGTCGGGGAAGAAATCTCTCTGCGGTGTGTTGCTGCTGCAGTTTTCTCCATCCTGTCCTGGTGCCAGTTGCACTCACTCATGGATACAGGCCTACCAAGGGTTTGCTCACTCCTGACATACAGGTAAGTGGACGAAGAACAGAAACAGCCGGGTAAGCGAGGAACCCGAGGAGTCTGGAAGCAAGAGCTTCCTCACAAGTGTGGCTTATGTTTTAATTGAGCCAGCAATATCCCCTCATGCTTAGGCTCGTGTATAAAATGCCGGACAGGCCGGGTTGCCTATACTGCTGGCTGATTGGGCTGCAAGAGGAAAGCTCGGTGACTTTGAAAGAGAGCCAGAGAAGTTTGTCTTTTAGCTTCTTTTTGCAAGTTTCTTCAAAGCGCTTGCAGTGTCTCGGCCAGGGGTGGTGGCTGGCGTTGCATGCTTTCATGTCTGCTTAATGCTAGTGAAACCAGGATGAGCCCATTTGGCCCAGTGAGCCGCCGCCGTGGCTCTGTTCCACCTGTGACTGGAAATGTAAGGGGAAGGTCTGCACAGAAAGATCTACTAAAGCAGTGAGCGAAGCCACGATACTGGAGCCAAGCCACAGTACTGCCTGCTTGTACTGTGAATGTCATAGTAAATCAATGATAAGGTATCTGTGGGATTACTGTATTATTGTTCTGTACGGCAAGTTAACAGAATTTTATACAATAGAATTGTAGAATTTTATACAGTAGGAAAGATTTAAAATATACTGTTTTTTAATTACGTTTTAACCATGTGACAGGGAAAGGTTTTGTTTGTAATGAATCTCAACATTAAAGATGACTTGGGTTAATATTTAAAAATTAGAGTATGGTATTTGTTTGTGGTTAGTTGTCCCTGGAGTGCTTAGAGACCAATCAAGTGGGGTCATGTTGAAGGAGTGATGTACATCTTCCTGCAGAATAGGCTCCTGACTAGGATTATGCATTTAGAGTTCAGCAAGAAGATGATGCCAGGTTGCTCGCGCATGCGTTTGGAAATTTAAAATGGTATAAACAAATTCAAAAATGAGAACTTAGCTTCCAAGGTGACCAAAAATTGGTTTTAAGAAACTAGAATGTAGGATTATATTCATAATGTTATATGTTAGTATTCATAGAAATCATTCAAATGTTTTCAAAGATGCTTCTTGGATGTTTATAAATATAATTAAAAAAATGCAGTAGTTATCAAAAGTAAAAACATCTGCTGCTAATGGTTGAAAGGAGAAGAAAATATACTTTTTTGGGACTCAGTTGTTTTACTTTTCATAACCAATAAATACATCTACCCATAAGTATTTTTTGGCACTGTACCTTGCACCTACTGCATGATTCCAAAATTATTTTCTTTGGCCTGCACTTTAATCCACAAGCAGCTCACATTTGTACCCAGTTGTCTAGCTGGGCTTGTTGCCGAAGCAGTGCAATTGATAAATCTTCTTTGCTCAAGGATACAACATCCGTTTGAATCCACAGCCTTGGGATGCGCATGAGAGATCTGGAAAAGCACTGTTTTTCCTGTGGCTTTTGAAATTGAAATGACTTTATATTTTGCGTTCAAAGCAACTGAGCTCAGATGTTTGGCAGCACCAGCTGTACACTGCTGTGCAGTCCTGGACACCCAGTTTGATCTGCAGCGGAGAAGTAATCGTGTGTTTGTTTCGAGCTTGTGTAACATCTGTAGCAGTCTAGGAAGGATGGGGGCGACTGCATGTTAGAGGCTGAGTTATGCCTGCTAAGCCTTGTCAAATCCTGTGATTTCAAAACTTACACGACCGAGGGACAGTTGTTCAGGGAATGCAGTGTGTGCAGCACATACCACAAATTCTGCTAACAGAGCTACAACTGCAGATTCTTTCTTTACTGAGCTGGTATCGGTTATGGTTGGTCTTCTGGTGTTGGTATCGGCTTGGCTACAATTTGCTCTGAGAAAAAATAACAGGCCAAATCTGGTAAAGGGGGTTTTTGCCCACAATAGGGACATCAGCGATGTTGATTTGCAATCTGCAGCCAATACACTGGCCAAACACATGAAACTGAATTTCAAATACAGTGATGGATGGCTTTGATGATTTTGTAAACATTACTGTATAGTGAATTTAAAAAAAAATATGGTGAAGCTTTGAGTTCATGCACTGAAGTGATACAGTAGAACTGGTCCGTAAGACATTGAATACATTAATCCAAGGTGAAGTCATCATATTATCCCAGCTGTTACAATGCCGGCGAGTTTGCTCCTGGAAAATTCTCAAGCACACAAGCATGAGACGTCCACACCAGGAAGTCAGATCCGCACGGAAAGGATCTCGGCACTACTGGGCGATAATGCTGATGGTTCACAGATCGACACCCATAGCTCTTGGCATGTCATGGAGACCCAGGGTCCTCCAGGATATAACGAACGAGCTTCCAGTAGTTGATTTCCATTCCAAAAAACCTTGGTTTACTTCTGATATAATTTTTGCCTTGTTTAAAAGTGGTTTTTGTGAGCTTGAAATACTCATTGGCAATGTAACGGACAGCCGTTAATACCGGAATGCCCTCTTCTCCTGTCCGTACAGGGAGGGGAACATTATATCTGCTTCATCGAATAATAAAAAAAAGTCCTCTAAGAATTACATGTGGCTCAAAGTTCAAAGTGGTTTATTCGCTAGTCTAAAAATTTTTTCAAGATTTTCTTTGAATTATTTGATGTCAACAGGTTTTACTAGACATCGAGCTATTATGCCCGATGTGATGGAATGTTTCTTTGGTTAGAGGTTCAGAGTTGATACCAACAGCAGCCGTGTTACAGTAATCTGAACGTAATCACGCCTGTTCTCAATGCCTAATAAATGACCTGTGATGGGCTGAATATGTTCAGATACTACAGGTGTCGCTTGCTAAATTCCATAGGTCTCCTGCCAAACGGCATGTATACATCTCAGAGGATTGTTAAGCATTATTGTACACAGGCTTCTTAAGGAATTAAGCATTTCATATAGCTGCACCCTTATCATGGTCTTTTCTCTCAATATTAAAAATGCTGAACTGCAAATTGAATTTATAGTAAACTGTGGCAGCTGCCATGTGCATTAAGTAAATTAAAACTCACTTCGCCTGTGACCCGCCCTCCGGTTTGATTAAATGTATTCAGAGCATTGATGATTAGTAATCCTCATCATTAAAAAGTGTATGAACTGCAACTAGCTGAAACGGAATCGGATTTTGCAGTGAACAGGGCAAAAGAATGCTTTAGGCATCCAACATTTTTAAAGGTAAACTTCAGAAAGGACAGCACTGAGAGAATTTCTCAAATGGAAAAGGTGGTGGTAACCCACCTAATGTTGAGCCTTACTTAATTTTTGAAGCGGCTCCTACAATATGTAATGTACTATTCATTTTGTTTCCCTTTCGTGTGAATTCGCTGAAGTATTTCTGGATAGGCCTATAATCACTCAGCCATTTTTGCTGCTATATTACCAGGTATGCCTATAATAGTTATTAAATCTCAAATACAGATTATACTTTCTTGGGGAATGAGACTTGAAGGTAAAAGTTGATTTGAACAAGAGCTGAATGGATATCATCTCCTGTTTAGTATAATAACTGTATTCAGAAATGCTTTCTGATTTGGACGGTGCTCTCTCTGAGCAATAAAAAGTAATGGTCCTTCTGACCAAAATAATAGCTTTCTAGTTGCAGTGTGCATTTGACGTATGACCAATCCCATGTGGTTACAGAAAACACTGTGGAGTTCTGGATGTTGTGGTAATGCATCCTGACACTTTAAATTTTTGCATAGTTTATTGACAAAAGCCGTGCAAAGAAAACTGATTTCGTTTTACTCTTTGGCTGTATTCCTTGTGACTTAATATCACTTGGAAATGCAGTGCTGCTGAAAGTTTATTTGCCTGTTTTTTATTTTAGATGTGGAAATGTTTTTTTTCCATCTAGTTTGTAAAATCACTGCTTGTTTTAAGGCTCGGCTATCTGGCAGCAAAGCTTTGCTTGGGTGAGTGATGCGCATGGATGCTCACCTCCGGCAAACCAAGCTGTTGTCCATTGAGCATGCAACTGAACCACAACCACGGCCAGTGCACTTCCGGCACGCGGCCCGCTCTCTCCCGGCTCTCCTCTTGTCTCTCCGGCACGAGGCCCGCTCTCTCCCGGCTCTCCTCTCTTCTCTTCCAGCTCTCTCCCGGCTCTCCTCTTGTCTCTCCGGCACGCGGCCCGCTCTCTCCCGGCTCTCCTCTCTTCTCTTCCAGCTCTCTCCCGGCTCTCCTCTCGTCTCTCCGGCACGCGGCACGCTCTCTCCCGGCTCTCCTCTCGTCTCTCCGGCACGCGGCCCGCTCTCTCCCGGCTCTCCTCTTGTCTCTCCGGCACGCGGCCCGCTCTCTCCCGGCTCTCCTCTCGTCTCTCCGGCACGCGGCCCGCTCTCTCCCGGCTCTCCTCTCGCCCCTTCCAGCTCTCCTCTCGCCCCTTCCGGCATGAGGCCCGCTCTCTTCCGGCTCGCGGCCCGCTCTCATCTTCTTTTTATTTCTGACTGATCTTAACTATAACTAACTGTGAACCCTAAAGAAAAGAGCACACCCACGTTACATATTACCTTTGTGTGGCTTTAATTGAGTGTTTCAAGAGGTGTTAGTCTCCTTATTACCCCCACACACAGCTGGAAGTGAAAAGTCAGTCCTAAGCAGAACTGCAGAGTGTATTTGTAGATGATCCAGAGGTAAGCTTTTTTTAATTAGTCTGATCAGTCTCAAGGCTTTTATTACAATGCACGTTTACATTATTTCTCTTGCGCTTTTACCCAAAACACTTTACATTTGTACTTCTATACAGTTGGGTTTTACCACCTGGTATTTTAACCCTCCTGTCCACTCCTTCACGCAGCCACTGACCGACATGTCGCACACGGTGACAGAGACAGCATTTGAGAAATTGCTGTCATTAAATGTTTTTTGTCCACCTATTCAATTCAGTAGTTTTGCTAGTTTGGAGGTTTTTATAATATATATACACAGTATATTTGCAAACATGCAGTGTACAACTGCTGCAATTGCTTCTGCTGTTTGCAAAAGTTACTTTTCTTTCAGAAGTGAAGTGGGTGGGGGTAAAAACATGCATGTTAATGGCCTTTGTTTGCCTGCTTGAAATGCATTGTGACCAGTTTGGGTCGTTGCCCCTTCCATGAGTGAGATGTGAGGCAAATGTCTTTGCAGTGCAGAGTCTGGTCTCAAAGACTGAGACAGAATCGCTCTCTGATTGCAGCAAGGGTGAAGGTACGTTATAAGCTGTGATTATTGAGTATTATTCCACAATGATAATACGCGCCCAGCATTCAGCAAACGCATCAGAGAACGCTGGGTTTTTGTGAAGCGAAATTGTGCTTTAGATCAGTGAAAATCAGAACCATTGCATGAAAGGGATTCAAATTTTAAATTTGCCTGTTGGACGTGGATGGTGTCTGTATAACATAAAAACTTTGAGGCTCTGTACAGAAATGAATGTGAATACAGAACTGAGCTTCTGTGTAATGGTCTGTCCAGTTTTCAGAATGAAGACAGCAGCTAAGTAACAAGGAAGAAGAACCTGGTTGTAGATTTGAAATGCAGGGATTCGTGCCTGTTTACTGGTGATAATAACAGGAATGAATGCTGATGAGAAAAGGATGAGAGCAGAAAACGAGAGGTTTCATTGCGCTTTACTTCTGACCTTGAACGTGGGGTTTGAGGGTTATTAAGTAGTGACTGAATTCTGGACATTGACTACCTTGACTCCGATTCAAGAGGACAAAATCCAGCTCTTCCTGGGAGAGCATTGCCTATTTTAACAATGCTGAAAATGAAGCTTCTTTCAGCAGGGGAGTAATGAATCTTGAAATTATTTTGGAATTGGTGAAGGAATAAAAAAAAATGAATAGAAGTTACTCCGGTTGGGTTACCTTCCGAATCCATCTGTTCAATTTGTTCTTTAACCCTTTGTTCAGGGCGTGCAGTTTTGTGTCCAGATCTGCCCAGCTCTGTCTGCGATTGTTTTAGAAGTGCCGAAGTGCAGATTCAGAAAACGCTGCTGCTCGCCTGAGAGCTGGAAGCACAGGACAAGTTTTCCTGCGACGTGCCGACGAGTCGGTGTTCTCTGAAGCTCAGCGTTCTTGTAGCCTCGGGGCAGCGAAGGCAGCACAGTCTGAGAGCCTAATGAGGGCGGTGTCATCTTGAGTAACTGGTTTTGTCTCTCATCTTTACCAGCAGTAGCTGTTTAATTAGGCTCACTTGTCTTATGCGTGTTTTTAGCACCTCTTGTTGTCGTGGATACATGCGCCTGACAGTAATATGTTCACCTGTTTGGAAGCAGACAGGCTTGTGATTTGCTCCATAAACTGCCTGTATAAAACAAAAGGGGCAAAGAAATGCTGTATAGCAACAGTATTCCTGGTCATTGAACACTGAGACCTCCAGAAAATAATTTGACAGATATTTGATAGATGTTACAAGACCAATGAGGGGAGGCTGGTCTCTCCCGTTTGGTCATGTGAATTGATCCAAGGATCTCATCCAGCTACTGCTTGACTGGAGCTAGTATGGTATGAGTGTCAACAACATGGCTGAGTAGTTTGTTCTAGACTCCCACAGCGCTCTGGGTGAAGAAGTGCCTCCTCAGTTCTCCGTTTGAAATGATCTTCCACTTTGTTTCCACTAGTGCTGTCTAGTTCATCTGTTTAATCTGAAGAAGTCCACTGGCTGGACTGTCAATTTTTAAGGATTTTGAACACTTGAATCAGGTCCCTTTGTAGTCTTAATCGTCTCTTGCATAAAGTATACAGAGACTGAGTATTCAAACAAATTAAATCAAAATCCATCTTTGCTGAACCCTGAAGATATTATGTTGGTCTCATCCATTTTATTTATTGGGTTTTGGTTTTGCACTGAGCTGCAGGGTGTATGCATTGTTGTGATCCCCATAAAAGTGAAAAAATGAATGTGACGTGAGTAATTGAGTGATGTCATTAGAAAAATGGTACATTGGTTTACACAATGAAATATCTTGTATGATATAGATTTAGTAGTCATAACAAAATGAACTTCAGACCCCTGTGCTGTGCTGTACGATTTTTGTGCAGATCTCTAAAGGGATTTATTTTCCATTGTCTTTCCTAGATGTTCAAAAGATTTTTCAGAATATGGGCGAGCAATTTTTTACTTTTGATTCCAAAAGCTTTGAAAATCTTCAGATGTGACCCCAGAATGTATTGTGTTTTAATAACATTTCATTTTCCACAACTTGCATGCAACTTTATGATTATACACCTGAAGCGTAAAACACCCTTGTGTTAAAGTTCTTGGACATGAGAAGATGTTTGTGATCCCCACAGCTGTCTATAGGGAATGACTGCGAACAGGACTTCACAGCCTGGTGATATGCATTCAAGTGACGGAGGAACTGTATATAGGGCTCTGGCTCCTTAACTGTGGCAGACACAGTGGTTGGGAATCAGCTTTATTAAAACTCATTGTAAACCTCTTGAAAACCTCGAATAAGTAAATTAAGAACAGGAGTTAATTTTCACAGCAGTTCAGCGTCTGCTGCTCTGTAAAAACCCACAGGCCTTAGCAGGTCAGCCAGGTTTACAGGTGAGTGAGAATGCACGACTCCTTTCCAGGGCAGCGCACTGTGTGTGGAATTAAGGACTTTCAAAACCACTTGACTGTGGTTGATAATTTTGAATTTCTTCCATTAGTTACTTTACAATTTAATGCCAGGCTTTGCTGAATTTCAAGGTAGTTTTTCTTAAAATACATGGTTTTTCCCACCCCAATACTCTGGCAATAATGCATTGATTCTAATAGAAATCTGTATTTGCCCACTTATTTTGGTGTTTTTTTTTTGTTCCGCATCCCGTTGCTGGTTGTGAGCATTATTGTTTAGTCTTGGGTAGTTTGGATGCTAGCTGGCTTTTCCTTTAATTGTTTCTAAAAGGAGTGATTGTGAGCAGGTGGTAGGGAGTGGAACTCACTCGGCGCTCGAATCCCACCCTTCCTTTGTGGCCTCGTGTTTAGCCTTTGACGTTTATGTACTGGTGACGCATCCCAGAATTCCAAAGGGTACGGATGGCAGCGTGCACGGATGAGCTTAGACGAGCAGCCAGGTTAAAATATAAGGCTCAATAGAAAGCCCTGCATTGCACACTTATCGGGAAGAGTGTAGATGTAAATGTAGTCATCGTGTCATCACAGACCAAATAAAAAGTAAGACAAGATACACATGGATGAAGGAGGCAGCTTGGCCAGTCATGATCATTTGGTTGTTGGTCGCTGATGGATCTGAGGATGTCTTCCAGGATCTCAAGGACTCCAGTTCAGAGACCTGGCTGGGTTGCTCGATTCAGACTCCTACAACTCTTTGTGGAAAGATTTGCCTCCTGTTTTTGTTCCTTAAGACCTCTTACCTGTGTTCCAGCAGTTTCTGGGTAGGAGGACGCTAAACGAAGCCGGGACATCACCGTCTCCCTGATCAGATGAATTATTGAATTCCCAAGGAAAAAGTGCTCGCTTCTCCTTATTCCCATAGGCTTGAGGCGTTTTCCAAATGCAGCAAAATCTCAGACTGGCCTTTTTTATTATAATTCTCCAGACAGGGGTTGCGGACACTCACAGAATGAACAGGGTCCTTTAACGTGTTCGTCATACTTGGAAATCACGTTATGGTGATTGTTAGTAAATTGAATTGAAAGTTTAATTGAATTTTCGAGAAAGCGAGTGAAATATCTGGAGGCACTGAAACACTGAAAGCTGCCCGTCCTCGGAGGGGGTAAGTCTGCGCTTGCGGTGTCTTGTTCGTCCCATAACAGACTCGAGCCCGGGTCGGGGAACGTTGTCCAGGAATCTTGCGATCGCAGTTCGGGCGCCCTTCCCCTCACAAACGGACGGTCCTGTGTGCTGGCGCTGTCAGAGCAGTAGAAAATGTTTAGCCAGCAGTGCTGCCAGCACATTCTCGGCATTAATAGCTCTATTCTTCTGTGCTTGATGTCTGTATTTGTAAAACAAAAGGACTTTAGTCTTGTAGCTGAAAGATGCTTCAGCCTCGGGCTGTCCTATCGCTGAATGCAGAAAGGGCTTGCTGTCTCCAGTAGCTCCACAGTGAGATGCCATTAACAATAGTAAAGAAACCTGCCCCCTCGCCACTCTTCTGTAGGGGTGTCCGAGAGCCGTGGAAACAACAAACTGTGTCTTTTGTTCAGAGTTATTAATGTCAACCATGCGGTTGAACTTAGTCAGTTTAGATGCTAAACGCATGCCATTGCTCAAGCTAGTCTTTTGCGATCAGGCCCCTTTTTTGCTATATTGACACTCCACCCGTGTTGTCTAGGGTTATTTTTTAAGGTATTGTATATAAGAACATTTAAAAATTCTACCAAGACTAAGAAAAGCTAAGAATCCTAAAAAAATATGCAATACGCAATGCGTAAAGCACCAAAAAGAAACAAAGAAAAGTAAACAAACATACAAAGAACAAACGGATCAAAATTGCCTATGCCTTTTTGCGGATTTCTAGTTGAGATATGTTTAGAGTTGAAATCCATGAGGAAAGTAATCGCAGAATGTAAAATGTGTCCGAAGCTCAGTCTTTTTTCAAAACATTCAAGAAAGAGACCCCAGATCCCATGGAGCCACTCCAGTCTGTGGTGGTTTTCAATATCATTGCTTGTATTTATTTAGGAACAAAACAGGCATTGGAAATCTATCATTCCCCAATAGGGGGACACTTTCTGTTTGTGGAGATTATCTATTGGAGCAGTGTGAAAGGATGTTGGAGCTGTTTCTCTTGATTGCTGAATTATATTTAAGGCAG
Source organism: Lepisosteus platostomus (assembly GCF_059453375.1). Classification (NCBI taxonomy): domain Eukaryota; kingdom Metazoa; phylum Chordata; class Actinopteri; order Semionotiformes; family Lepisosteidae; genus Lepisosteus; species Lepisosteus platostomus. The sequence goes on along the minus strand of NC_142619.1, from coordinate 28,396,449 downwards.
GAGAGGAGAACTGTCTTAAGTATTTGTTTGAATTCATTCACCCTCATTGCAGGTTTTCTTTGTTGTATGACAGTCCAACTGCTTCTTATTTGTATGAGATGAAACATCGAAGATTCTTTCTATACATGTTTTAGTTGCTGGTTTTGCTCGTTATGCAGTGTGTAGAGTGCTAAAGCAGTAATTATTAATTCACTCCATTTTAATGTTAAAAGACTTCATAAGTGGTCTTTAGTGTAGACGTTCATGTGAATCAAACTGGTATCTGACAGTCCTCAGACCTCTTTTTATTCTTTGGTTGTGATAAGAACGACTGCAGCAAACAAAACATCACCCTTTTAACAGCGAAGAAAAGCAGCACATTATTATTCATGCCCTGGCAATTACTGTAGGTGCGAATCTTGGTTATGTAATACAGAAGCATTCAAGGCAAATGGAAGGCTGTGATTCTCTTCGTTTGGAGAGAGTTTTATGCTTTGTTTTTTAAAACTTGGCTGATTTTGTCTTAACTGTTGTGTGTATGTGTGTGACTGGCCTGAAATGCGCATTTCTATTGCAGTAAGGGGATGATATGAACATTTTCATCACTTTATACTTCAGTTATACACAAAATAGTATTCATAGCAAATAAATGTAGTTGGGATGGAATCATGAGAACATTGTCAGTAGGAAAGCAATGTTTTTAGCAAAACAGAAAGCACGCCTGGCTTTATTAATGACAAAGTCAGTCTTTTCACATTTTTTCACTTCATTAAGCTGTAACTGCAATAATCAGGACTGAAGTTATCTGTATATGTTCTTGGCCTCTTGTGCAGTATTCACTAAAGTTTCTCATTACAGAAAATCCGGCTCATTACACTGCTGGCTCATGGAAGCAAGCGGTTTATTAATTGGTCAAATTAGTTTGATATGACAGTTTTTCCCCGTGTTGCAGAAGGTATGTGAATATTAGGCATTATTTTGTTTTTAAAAGGCATTCCTCCGCTTTCTCTCTCTCCTCTGTCTGTTGCGTGCTCTCTCTTTCTTGCAGTGCTCCTGTCATGTTGCTGTCTATAACCCTGGCTGTGCTGTGGCTGGGCCTCTGTCCGTTTCGTATGAAAATGGTGTGGGAGTTAAAGTAAACTCTTTTCCCTGTTTGAAGTAAAACAAAAGTTCAGACGCTAGCTGAGGCTGCTTTCAAAAGACCAGCTGGCCATAATAGGAGCGCTGGGTTGCCAGGGCGACGGGGCCTGTTTGAAGAAGAATGCAGCGGAGAGGGCAAGCTGTTAGTGTGAGCTGGGGGAAGGAATTTTGTGTGTTCATGCATCAGCCCTCCTAATCACACGCTCAAAGAGGACTGTGTAGGCGGTTCGCGCAAAATCCAATTCTCTGTGCTGGAGCTTGTGTGTGGTTAGTACACCGGTTTCCCAATCTGTGTGTAGAAATTCCCTCCCCCCCCCACCCAGTTAATGTTTATAATACCATCTACCACCGCGTTTACATATTTCATGTATTTGCATGCACAGTAAACCTCTCCCACTGTTTTTTAAAAATAATTTTTTAGACACCTCAGACATTCTTAACCCTCAATGAGCCTCAGAACTGACCTTTGCTGTCTGTTTCCTCCCCCCTAAGTGCTGAATGTCCAAGCTGTTTTTGGTCTGCAGATTGTCAGCGCTTGCCCACTGAATTACAGTAGGAAATCATGTTGAAGGAGATTAAACTTAATTAAGAGCAGAGAAATCAAAATATCTTCAGAAGTATCATAACCTGAACCTTCCCTTTGATTTGGTGTGACTGAGCTTACAAATACTTTTTAAGCGGCTCATACACTCTCTGGGAGAGTTGTCGTTGCTTATTAATGCGCCTTTTAGACAAGACTTCAAGTTTCACATGAGTACTGAACATTTGTCTCAAGCCAAAGTGGAATTGTTTGCCAGAAGCTTTTTTGGGAAATTCTGATTTTACTGAAATATGTAAATTTATGGTATGCATAAATTAGGAAAAATGTATTGAATAGTTTGCATAAATCTAGAATTTTAAACAGCTTGTCTGCATTTATACGTTGCCCCTGTTTGTAAAATAGAAATCTATTCTACAAAAGCAAATCATCCCTAACCTGTCTATTCCTGTTTAGAAAACACCTCAACTTTGTGTTGCCACCGAGTTAAAGAGATCCTATCAAGTTACTGAATGACTTTATACTCGTGTAAACGGTACAGGTTTACCTCACCTTTGAAGGCAGATGGGCACATTATTAAAGCAGTAATAAAAATATTTAGTGGGTACTATCTGTAGCTCTGTAAAGGAAAAAATCTGGGAAATATGATTAACAACTGTTTGTGAGGCAGTTTGGAACAACAAGAGCAACCAACTAATGGAGATGCATTATTTGTACACTTTCCTAACTGAGTGTTTCTGAGAATGCATCTTATTGTGGATCCTTATAGCATAAAACTAACCTGCTGTTGGTCTCATTTCTGTTCAGGGGACCTTAGAACCTCAGCCTAGTGCTGGGTTATTGATCCTGTCTGCATTCTGACCTCTTGTATCTGTGCATTTTAGACAGGGGGCCATGAATAATTTGGGAGAAATGTACTTTTTGATTGCTGACTTATCTGTCCCTTCATGTTTGGACTTTTGTACAAGAAACTAACTCCCTTCTAAGCTGTACATACATGTTTTGCAAATTGATGTAGCTGATGAAGACTGTCTTTTATACAAAGATCTTTCCGTGTTTGTCTTCATGCTAAAGTACAGTGTTTTAGCAGGACAACCAATCAGTAACTAATGTATAAGTGAGATTCATTTGTTAAATCATGATGGCGTCCGTTTTGTTGAGTGTTTTTGTTTTAATTTGGTGTTTCAATTGGCGGCTCAGAAACACGGCAGTGACTGCAAGTGAAAATGTATTTTCTGCGTGGAATATCACTTCATAAACCGTGAAATGTTGTGCTAATTTATCGTCTACCACACAGTTGGCATAAATGATTCCGAGATACTTTTTCTGAAGTGTAAAAAAACAACAGCAAATCAGTTCAGATGCTTATAAGTGTCTTTTTAATTTAGATTCCTACAGCTCCGGTTGCAGTTAAAAGCCCGTTCCTGACTCACATTTTCCAGTAGTGTAATTACATAATTAAAAACCCCTTAAAACCGTAAAACAACATTCAAGTGACCTCCAGTGACACGGCATAGCTCCCCACATGCGAAACACAGTGAGTCAGATTGGGCTGGCGGTGTACGGGCACAAAAAAAAAAACTGCGAACCTTTGGGGCAACCACAGTCGAGGCCTCCACAACATTCACACCCTCGTGGCTCAGAGGTAACGAGAGTGATTTACAAGGCTCTCACACGCGCGGCGAAGTGCTGTCAGTCCTGTCTGTCCACAGAGGCGGCCGCTGAGGAGAGATGTGCAGAGCAGCGTGAGATGTCCTTTTAGGTTGCTCTGTTAGGGCAGCATTCTGTGCCGTGTTCCCCCTTGTTTAAATGCCTTTTTTCACACACACACACACACACACCCCTTCCCTTTAGAGGTAACAGTTGTGAAATGTGCGCCATCTACACAGCATCAATAGACCCTTTCTCTGCCTCGTCTGCAGCCCAAGCTCGCAAGTGCCCCCTGTAACCTCACCTGCTGGTAATTGCAAGCATATGATAAAAGCTTTCAAACCCACTTATTCATCTACTGGTTTGGAATAATGCTTTTGGATTGTTTTGCGTTCAGTCTAGGTAAACTGCTTTTAAGAAAAGGGCCTGTGTGGGTTTTTGTTGCCTTGTTGGTAGAGATGTTTGTTGATTGTGCATGCTGTGTCAGGGCCCCTTCAAGTTCTCGATTTGTAAATGGTCCGTAGCAGGGTGTCTTCTCTGTTGTTCAGAGTTCCTCTGTACATGACATTCAGCGGATCCTTCCTGGGAAAACGCTGGTAGTGGTATGAGTCCCGTTGGCTCTGGCCTGAGCTGATGTAGTAAAAAACACTACAGGAGCAGCACGCTGGGGCTACAGGAACTGCTGGGTGCTTAGTTTAGTGCTGACTTTTATCACTTCTTGATGTAGACTTACATTCTTACTTTTAATAAACCAGAAAGATTATGAAAAGTGCCTTGTTCTACCACCCAAGTGAAAATGAGCTACGTATGCACTACCGTTATGACAGGTTGTAATCTAGGATGCAGGGGAGGATTTCAATCTCGCATTAAAGAAGTTTGTCACTGCTAGAGCTCAATATGGTACGACATCTAGTAGACCTGTATTTCTCAGTCCGTAGGAGGTCTATGCACATTCTCATCGGAACACAAAAACGACAGCAGCTCTTAAACACGTGGCCTGGCTATTGAACCTCTACTACATATAAAAACATTGTATGATTTTATCATTTGTGATTGGGTGATATGAAAGTTATTTCCAAGAGCTGAATTTAAGAACATCCTGAGTGATCTTTTGAGTGAACCGAAACTGAGATCAAGTGATCTACACTGCAGTAGCAGACTGTGATCAACAGTACTTTCTGAGAGAAAGGTATTTAACATGTAGTGGTTTTAGATTTTATTCGCTAGTCCTAACCATCTACACAACTGTTTTTATTAAGAATTTGATTAATGATAATTGCTTACACTTGTATAGCGCTTTTTTTCTGGACACTCCACTCAAAGCGCTTTACAGGTAATGGGGACTCCCCTCCACCACCACCAGTGTGCAGACCCACCAGGATGATGTGACGGCAGCCATAGTGCGCCAGAACGCTCACCACACAATAGCTATCAGTGGGGAGGAAAGCAGAGAGTAATGTAGCCAATTCATTATTAGGAGGCCATGATTGGTAAGGGCCAATGGGAAATTTGGCCAGGAAGCAGGAGTTACAAAAGAAAAGTGCAATATGATCATTAATACAGAGGAAGATCAACAATATCCTTCCTGTCACCTTTAATTCTTGTGTCTGAAATAATTGTTGAATAATTGAATAATTATTTAATAATTGTAATAATGGTTAAATAATTGTGCCTTTCTTCTCCAACAGTAGCTACAGTTTTTAACGGGTTACAGTTTGTTGCAATTAATTTCTTTTGTAGTGTTTTGTGTAACCATTGTCATTCAGTCAGTAAGAATACCGAAGATCTTATGAAAATGTAACAGACCCTGTTTTCCAATAACACTTGAAAACCAACCTTTTGCAAGGAAATTGGATGATGAAAGAAAAATAGTAACGTTCTCTTTTTTGTTGCATTGACAGAATTTTGCAAAAAAAAACTTATTTTACCCATGTTTTAGTTGAGTTCTCTAGCTCAGAAATGTTTTGCAAATAAACTTCAAAATGAACTGCATAAACCCTGCCCCTCCCCTCTTCCCCCAGTCCTGTCTTGCTTTTCTGTTTTGCTTAGTCCTGGCTCCTTGCTAAATTCCTAAACTTGTTAACCAATTAGAAATGAAAACGTCTCGCCAAAAGTTGCTTGTCAGACGTTTTTATTTTAAGTTCAATAAACTGGTATCAGCAATGACTGAGAGCAGAGTTAATTAAAAACTGCACAACTGATAAAGTGGGCAGTTTTATCAGTAGTAATTTGAAATTTCATAAAAGACAACTTCTTATAGTTTCATACGTTGATATTTGCGGTGACCAAAACTATTCGTGGCCCGTAGGTGAATTTGTTTAACCCTCACACAGAGATGGCCTTTTCTAATGTAGGAGGTGGTGAAAGACACAAGTCTTCACTTAATCACTTTTCTAACCACTCATCCAGTACAGGGGCGCAGGGGAGTGAGTGGGAGCTTCTCCCAGCAGGCAGCGGTGCAAGGCAGGGTACGTCTGAGCCGGGACAACAGTCTATCGCAGGACAGACACAGACACGCACACACTACAAAAGATAACTTTCTTAAAAGCTTTAAAAAAAATACAGAACCACATTGCGAAACATTGACAATGCGAATGCAATCATGCCCAAAAATGAAGTAATCCTATATAATGCCACACGCTTATAATAAATGGCATCGTAAGAAATGTTGGAAGTGAGAGAAGGGCGTTTGGCCCTATCTGCCGTGCAGCTTTTAGTAGCTTACTGATCCCAACAGTTCTTAGCTCTGGCAACCTGCTTAAAATTTCTCTTTGCAATTTGCTTTATACCCTACTGCTCGTCCCAAAAGATCTGGAAGTGCTTTACATACAGGGGGACTCTCTTCATCTCTCGCAGCAGACCAGGTGGAAAGGTGAGGAATTGCTTCACCAGCTGAATTGTAGGTCAGCCAGACAGTTCAAGCCCAGGGCAGAACACAGCCAGGACACAGCAGAGTCTCTCTCTCTCCAGGGAGATTATGCACAAGAGGAGGCCCTTCAGCCCATCTAGCCCTTTTGGAAGTGAGAGGCTAACCGCAGAAGCCAAGGCATCGGCTGTGACAACATGGCTAGGCAGCTTGCTCCAGACTCCCCCGATCCTCTGCTTCTATACAGTGAGTCTAACGTTGCTGTGGGACGCATAATGGCCAAGTAGTTGAGATGATAACATCTCATCTGAAGGATGGCGTCTCATACAGCATAATCTTGCCCGCCTCTGTACCAGGGCATTGTTTTTTTTTTAAGAATCGTGGGCCACAGGGAGGAACGCCACCTGCTGTTCCACCAACACCTCGTATAGCAACAACCTTTTTGTCTTGGCACATCTTGCTTCGCTTCTTATGTCTGACAGTATCCAGGTAGATGGTGGTAACATTTCTGCTTACAGAAGTTTAAAGGTTTTGCTTGCTAATGTTCTTAGTATTGGACTCCTAATTGCAGGTTTGTCAGTTTACAAAATCAGGAAAAATATTTTATCTGCAGTGTTAAATGTTTTTCATTATCATACTTCCAAAAAGCTGTATGTCTCTTCCAGTCGGCTGAAGATGGCGTTTCTTGACCATACTTTTAGAAGGAGAATCGAGATGTATTTTAGGAAGCAAGTTTCTTGGGGAAAAACTGTAACATCTTGCAACTATGAAGAAACATTTATCCTCAAAAATTATAGAATCACTCCCTTCTTATGTTCTGGGCTTGACCTGAAATATGTGGCATACTGGATAATTTTTTGAAGATTTGGTTATTGCAGTGGAATATTGAGGATGGTTCTGGCCGGGCTATAATATTTTAAACGCAGTTTTTAATGAAAGGTTCTATTGTACTGATTACAAAGTAAAATAAGGAAGAGCTGGTTTTTGCTTGAAGTGATCGATTGTCTAAATGTCATTATGTAGCCAGTTTTGTTAGATTCCTTTCCCGTATCATACACTATTCCAAAGAATCGCTTGCTCGGATAAAAAGGCTGAAAAATTGAAAGTCTTGTCTTGTTCAGCTCGCGCTCTTAATTTGACTTAAATTAGTTTTTAAGTTAAATGAGTTAACTGACCTTATTTTCTTATCAAGACCTGACAGCCCGGGGGCCATATTCACCTTCCGGGTTTCTGCGCTCGGCCATGCCGGTATGCCCGCTCCAACCTGGGACCACCGCGGGGGGGATCTCCCAGCTGTAGCCAACGGAGAGTTGGATTGTCAACGATGCAGGGGGCTGGCCTTCTTCGTCCGCCCGGATCGAGGAATCGCGCTTTCCCGCCCGACGGAGCGCGGCGTGGCTTGGCGCCGGGGCCGGCGGCTGGGCTCGTGCGGTCGGCGACCCGGCAGCGATTCGAGCCCCGGCCCGCGCTCGCCGCCCGCCCCGTCTCCGGTCATCCCGGCTCCCTTTTGTGTGGCTAGTTGTTTCGGGCCTCAAGTCCAAGCACTTCACCGGTTCGGCAGTTCGCAGAGTTCCTGAGTGGAGTTGGTTGCGGAACGTTTGCGCTGGCAAGCAAAGCAGTCGCCAGCCCTTGATGGTTAACATCTTCAGCGAAGCAGTCTTGCCGTTTTCGGAGCTCGGATGGGTTTTTGGCTTCCGGAAGGGGTGGGGGGGCAGTCGAGTGTTCTGGGTATGGGGTTGGCGCAGGTGGCCGGTGTCCTTTACTGGCCTGTTTTATCCCTGCGCTCGGCTGGCTCTGGGATGCAGGCGTCTGGGGAGGGGGAGGCAGGTGTCTCTCTTAGCCAGATGCAGTAGAGTCCTCCGTTTCTGTCTTGGAGAGCCTTGTGAGCCTCATAGAAAATATTGTCAAGATGCTCACTGGCCACCCCTGTACGTTTTCTCGCTGGAGCGTCATCATTCCAAGACCCCGATTTAAAGTCCGAAACAAGAAGGGGCATTCTAGGTTCTTTCATTTATCAGCAGCTAGGGACCTTGTGAAAGGCTTTGAGCAGTCTGAATAAAGCCTACACCGGCCAGTTTAGTCCTTCCCTACAGGTCTGGGGCTGCTTCCCTGTCCACCTTCAAGGCTGGGATTAGGAGCCCCTGTTGTAATAAGAGGGGATGGACTGAAGATCACTGTGTAAAATATTCTTTAGTTTTAAATCATCCGTCTGTCTCAGTGGCAGAGTCGCCCTTCAGATTTTGGGTAAGTCTGCGGCGTCTAGCTACAGTATATCAGGTGTGAATCGGCACCAACAGAGTGTTTGATGGAGCAAGCAGAAACGTATGCAGTCTGAAAGGAAAGTAAAGCAAAAACACTTTAATCTGTGAGGCAGTACTGCCGTTATCGATTGTTTTTGTTGAGTTGTTGGAGCTGTCTTACCACCAGCCGTCAGTGTCTGTATTTTTGCGTTTTTGGGTTATGATGGATTCCCCTGTAGAGTATCAGTAATTGAATAAAAGGGCCTACTAGGAGACTAAAGCTATTTTAACAGCAGCCAGCTCTCCTAGTAAACTCCTGATGCAGGTCTGGAGAGGCAAGGGAATCTGGGTGTGGACACGGAGACAGGCAGCTTGAAATGCTCTTCACTGACTTGACTTGAGTCACTGGGCAGTGCTACTTTATTCCTGGGAAATGATGCTTTTTATCGCTCTCACCACCCTAACGTCAGTACCTACAGTACATTACAGCGCAAGGCTTGGCTGCAGTGATTCCCTTTGGGATTTTTGCTAATCCCTGGAGCACCTCAATCCCTCTTCCCTGTCCATCCTCTTACTGTACTTTTTAAGTTACATTTAAGCAATCGCAAGGTTAATGTATATATGATACTGAGTTACTGTATGTATGATCGTTGAACTGCGATTTCCGCAAGAGCTTGATTTATTTATTTATTTTTCAGAGCACATGATTTGTTGGTGCGAGTTCCAGACTTCTTTGAAGTATTTCGATAATTTTCATTTGGTTGTTGTCTATGTATTGAGTCTGTTTTCATGTTTTATATTTCAAACTTTTTTTTTGTACAGGAGTAGGAAAATCATCTCCACAAATTTGTTTTTGGTTTTGTTTTGCGAAGGACTTTCCTTTCCGCTCCCAAGCAGCAGGAAGGATTCTGTCTCTTGGAACGCTTGTGAATACAAACCTTTCCCTGTTTCGGATTTGAGGATCATAATTTTATGTAGTTCTGTATAGCATGACGTCAGTCAAATGAACTTATTTGAAATATGAAACTGTCGAATAATCAAGACGGCAAATGTTTACAGCAAAATGTGGTCACAGTCAGATAGGGTTACATCCTTAATAACCCACTTCTGCTACCTACCCCCGTTTGACATTGTTTATTTATTAAGAGCTTTGTTTTCCATACCATCAGGAGCCATTATTTTTCATTTAAACATACGAGCACAAACAAATCCATTCTGCTCTGTTTTTGTGCACGCGCCTGTCTCAGGTTATTGACATGGTTGAGAGGTTTATCTAAGCTGTTGCAATCTGGGTGAAACTCGTGTGTGGGTGTACGTAGATGGAGGTGTGGCCAGACTTCAATCAAGGGTATGTATTTATGAGCAGCAACTACATATTTGCTAGAGGCAACTATGTGCTTTACAAAACAAAGGGTTTGAAAGCAGACATGGAAGATAAATTTCCCTGTTGGTGTCATTGGACTTGGAAGTTCACGGCTCCTTCCCGCAGAGCGAACGCTGACCCTAAATCTCAGGTCAGTATTGTAGGAGAGAGGGAGGGGTTCTGGGCACGGGTGCCACTCATTGGCGCTTCTGTTCTTACACAGAATCAGTTGTGCTCATGTAGAGCGCTCCCTCAGAGGCTGGGGCCTGGCTCTGTGCCCCGATATTGTGCCTTTTCCTGACGCGCGGCAATCCGGCTGCCCAAGAACAGCACCGCAGCAGGAATACGGCGAAGAATGTCTGCTGCAGGGGCTCTTCATTTCAAAGAGCTTTTAGTTTGTTTTAGATAGCATGCTCTTACAAGGTGGGTTGTTTATTTTAAAGATGGGTGCCTCTCTGGTTGAGAACTGTTATCTATATAGCTATCTTAACTAGCTCTTTATCAGGCTGGCAAGCTGGGGAAAATAAGGACCTCTTTAAGTATGAGCTCTTTGCCTGTGAAGTGCTCTGAATCATGCCAAATTGCTACCTATCTTGGTCCTTTCAGTTCCCACAAAGAACAGAGATCAGCGATGTCCTACCTGAGAACCATGATGTATTTCTATTGCCAAATTTAACACATAGGTCCACTGTTTTTGTTGGATGAAATATTCCAGAGAAGAGAAAAAAAAAAGGTGCATATTTTCTAGGAGAGTAGCCAGTATCTACATTAATTATGAAACTATGCGCTGTAGCATAGGGATTATTACTGTGGAGCCAGGGCTGCTTCTGTGGTAATTGTTGATCAAAGTGGTTAACCCTTTTTAGACTGCTTTTCCCTTCCACGCTGCTAGCCTATTTCTTACGGACCTTTTATGTCCGTAATTATGTCCGTTACCGCTGAAAAACCACTGTCTTACAAGAATTTCAAGAGTTCCATCATCAAACCAGGGTAGAACGTGCTGAAGTCCTTACTGAAGAAGTACCGGCACTCGTCAGAGGGCGTCTTGAGCAGTGTGATCCCGGGCGTCGAGGGTTCGAGCACGATAGCTGACAGTGAGCAGATTCCACAAGTGGGAAGGCACAGTTGTTGGGGTGCAGGCAGTGTGGACATGGGGGGACCTGACCAGGGCTCTCCCGGCTCTCGGTAAACAGCGCCGATGGGTGAGGGGTGCGCCTCTGATCCCATCCCAAGCGGCTTGGAGGAGCGCCCATACTTCCTCGTTCTCTCCTGTGTGCGGCTGTGGGGTTCCATCAACTAGAAGCACAAACAAAATGTCGATTCTGGATTTATTCAAAAAAGGCTAATTTTATTAATGAGTAATAATTCCTAATGTCTAAAAGTGGTGTAGATTGTTTTCAATCCGGTAGAGTACCCCCACAGTAAAATAATATATATCTAATATATATCTTCCAGGGTTTATGGATAAAGCTAAAAATGAAAAAAATGGGCAGTACATTGAGACTGTCTAAAATTATACAGCTGTACAGTTGTTGTTGCAACTCAATTCATCAGACGGGATTCATTTTGAGCAGTTTTTTCACAAATAATTGCTGTTCCTGAAATCCTGTATCTTTCAACCAGTAGATTGCCCAAGACGTGTGTGTGCAGAAAAACATGAACATTACTTTGTGGAGGAGTGTTAATCATCTTCTATTTAATCGCGGGGCACAAACCAAACTGCAGTATGTTTCGACAAGGGGTATTCCTGGTTTCATAAAGGCAAAAAAAATATTTGAAGGAGTTACTTTACATCAGTGCACTCAGTTCTAAAGTGCTATTATGTACTGCAGGAAGGAAAAATGTTATGGCTCGAAGAGAACATGGGTTCAGTGGAGTCTTTGGATGGTATTACTACCCTAGTGAAAGATGAACTAATTCGGTTCTTATATTTGTTCTTTGAGGTTGAATTGTATGTTTAGTTTTTCAGATCCTTTGCCAAAGGACTTGTGTAGTGCAAACATTATCCAGATGCAGTCACACCTGAGGGATTCCACTGGGAATGCAGGCAGTCATAAGCATACCTTGTCCAGATTGGTTAAACCCTGAGAAAGCAACGAAACAAGGAAAAACAAGTTGGTGCTGCACTAATGTGGGGATGCACAGCATAGTCCTGACATCGCTTTCAGATTCTGAACAAGTTGGGCTGCACAGGTCTTGGGATCCCTTTCGCAGTTGTCTTGAGCAGCGAGCACATGCTAATTAAACCCTAATTCGTCTATTCCTTGAGGAACTGTGTATGCTTGGGGTGAGGATAATTCTCCCATCCAGCTCTGCGTCTGTGGAGTCTACCTGAAAAAAGGCTCTATCGGGTCGATTTTATTTAACCTGTTTTTAAGCAGACGGCCCATTTTTCTTTTTTTACATTTTATTTTAGGGAACAAAACAAAACCATTTTACATATGAACAACCATTATTCAGCCTTACACCGCAGGCACAAATTCCAGATGGCGAATTTTTAATGTCCAGGCTTAAAATATCGAAGTCCTCCATTTAACATAGTTTCTGTAAAGTCTGATGTCTTGCTTAAAAATACACATTTCGCTGTCCACCGTTTGTTTGTTTCTCATTATAGTCTATAGATCTACAGACTGAATAGAGGGGAGTGTAAAATACTCCGAATAAGAGTATAGGGTGAGTCTTCTCTGAGCTGATGAGCCTCCGTATACGCTTTCACTTCTCACCAGGTCTTTTTCTCCCGAATAATTGTGACTTGTGTGATCCTTTGTGGGAATCGCGTGTCCCCACATTCACAGCCTGAATGGTCCCGGCCGAGTACTTGAGAAATGTTCAGAGACTTGTCATCCCTGTGCCAGCAGAGGATTTCAGGAGTACTGGCAGAAAACGCAGGTACAGGACCAGAGCACCTCGACAATAGTGTCTCGAGAACCTGGAGTAAAGGGAGGGTTTTTTTCCCCCTTGTTTTCTCTCCAAGTCGAGTACTGAGCCTTTCCGCACGAGCGCGCACACTGATATCGATGAGAGGCTTGAGAAGGTGTGTTGCAGGTTTGTTTAAACGTGCAAAAACAATTTAGCAAAAAGAAACTAAAGACATCAGGAAGTCTTCTTCAGTGTTTGCAGTTGCCGGTTTCTGACAGGGTGATCTGTGTTGCGCTTAATGCAGTCTGTGCCTAGAGCGTTGAACATAGGTTCCTAGCAGCATGGCGATTTTGATTGCTACAGCTCGTTTTCGGTGAACACGCCTGTACAATCATGCACAGTGCTGTAGGTTATTGATCAACAAAAAAGCAAACAAAAGACAATTTGAGCGTCAAAGGTGTGTAAGTAACCTGTGTATTTGTCAGACTCCGTTAACTAACAATAATCTGCATGCCTATTTTGAACATTTGAAAGAAGCCCCATATTTCTTAAGACGCAAATTCTTTGGAGGCCGGTTTTTGTTAGCAATTAATAAATACTTTTAGATTTTCTTGTGAGGTGTATCCAAAGAGGTTTTGTTATCGAGGCTCATTTCAGGACAGAACCGAGACAGAATGCAAGTAGCAAGTAAAGGTGCTAGCCTTCTGAGTTAAGTGACCCATTATACTTGGGGCTGCTGTGGAGCCCATACATAGTCCATGTAGTTTGTCCTTTCAGTAAATGAGGAGAAATAGTCCTTGGAATGAAGCGATGCCCCCTTGCAGTGATTCTGTCCACTACTCTTCTGTCCTGTCCTCGTTTCTCAGAGAGATGAGACCTCTTCACTCTTCTATCCTGACACGTGGCCCATGGGAGTGTTTATGTAGCACAGGAACCGGGATGTCATGAAAACATGTAATTGGTGGAATAAACCAATAAAGAGACAGAAGAGAGAGAGTTGCATTTCTGCTGTAATTACAGTTGCATGGATTGGTGTTAAACATTGCAGAGTTCAAACTTGCCTAAACGATTCCAGTGTTTACGGAAAGGCTTGAGGGCCTGGGGTGTTTTTCGGCTGTGGAAAATGGAAAATGTATTCCTTTCTGAAAGGAGTGGGTTGCTGGTAGAAGTTCTTGAGAAACGGAAAGCTGATGAAACAGGCTGGGGCTTCTGCTGTTAGTGGAATGCGCAGGGGAAGCGCTTTCCTGGAAGGCAGCTTGCCGAGAAGTTCGTGGCCCCGTGAGAGGATGGCGATGCCCCCGCCACCACTCGCTGGCGACGACACCGGCACCGCTGAGAGCTGCAGACCGGGCGCCAGGGGGGAAAGCACAGGAATCAGGAATGAGGGATTACTGTACACTATACAGTGAACCCTTATGGGGGGGAAAATAGTGGTTTCTACACCCAGTGGTATTAAATTGCATGTCGCCATTGTATCATCTGAGGTTTTGAGGGTGTTGCTGGAATGCCAGTGGACTGTTTTGAAAGAGCTGCGACAGTCGCGCAGCTTGCTGGGATGCTGACAGTCCAGTACATTGTTGCAGTCGCGATGATGATGATTGTGAGTTTGGGGGTCTCTTAGCTTAGCAGACTGTCACAGACTGCTGTGTCAGGGCTCATGGCGTGCGCTTTTGTTGTGCATTTCCGGAGATACTGCTAGTTCTTGTCTTAAAAAACAGCCTGCAGACATGCTTGCGTCACAATGTGTTGTTTTGCCCTTCAAATCCAGAAAGAAATGGGATCAGATGTTTTCCTGTCTTTTAAAAGTCTGTAAAAAGTTCTTCCATAATTGAATTTTTATTTTGTCGTCTAGAAGTAGCAGGCCATTGAACAGCTTCATTGCCAAGCAGCTGGGGAACTCTGAATTTGCAATTTCACATTATGTAGGAGGTATAATTGCGTTGTGCAATTTTATATTATGTAAGAGAAAGAGGTTCCTTTACCTTCAAATGTCTCTGAAAGCACTGGACATGAAACAAGATATCACGCCTACAACCTTTTTTCCTCTGGAATTAAGTAGTTTTTTTTTCAGGGGGAAAAATAACATTTGAAGATTTGTTTTTCTCCAACTTAGTTACTTAGTTGTGGTATTCAGTATTATGATTTATAATGTCTACTATGCACAGTGCAAATGAGATCTCGCTTTTTTTTTCAGGCTCACATCATCAGAAGTGTGGTGGCGTGATGGTACAGTGAAGTATGACTGTGGTCCAGGTGCTGGGCAAGGGACCAGGAATATTGATGGCCAGATCTAGGTATGTTCCCGGACTGACAGAGCCCCTGGTGCCACCTGCTGGACATACAAGGGCAGTACAGCAGGAACAGTGGAGGATCAATATCGTGCCCCAGAGACAGTGCATTATCAGAAAACAGACTCATGACACTAATGAGTAATGAGAGGTATTTCTCCTGTATGTTACTACTTACCGCATGGTAATAGTGATCTCCCGGTTGTTCTAAAAACATCAGGATTTGGATTTGTCACAGTAAACGAAGTAAACACAACCGTTTTGTCTTCCTGTAAGTCAAGGTGGGTGTGACTTACTGGTGAACCTCTTGTATGGAAGAAAAAAACCCACCATTTACTTCGTAATCTTCAGTGCCTTTATGAGTCCACATGAGTTTCGGGTATATCTGAGCTTAAAGGCAAAGCAGTAAAAAGAACTTAATGAAGCATTCCAACCAAGGCTCATAACTTCAGGCTCTCAGCTGCTTGACATTTCTTTCCAGAATGATAAGCTGTAACCCTGTGGAATTTTCCTTTAGACCCTACCGCCATTATGAGAAACAACGCATGTGTTTGCTAACTAAGTATTGTGTTAATTTTGGTTAGTGTACTTTGTGAACATTTTACGCATTGAAAGGGTATGAGGGTGTGTGATTCTGTCCTCAATCAATTCTAACTCAATTTTAATGTTGCCTTTTCATCTATCTGTATTGATCATTTTTGTGGGTTTTATAACAGTCTGTATTGTGTTGCCTGCACTATCCTTAGTGTCATTGATGTCTGTCTGCCTAAGGTGAATGTTTTTCTCTTTTGTTTTTCAGAGATCAAATGGTCTTCTGAAGAAGCCATGGGTAGCTGCTGTAGCTGTCCAGATAAAGAGTCTATCCCAGATAACCATCAAAACAAGTTTAAGGTGGGTCTGAGCTCAAGGCGCAAGTGAGTGTGACATCATTCTGTGAAATGATTGTAAACAAGTTCAGCAGCTCTGGCTGGGCTAGTCAGCTGTTTGTTTACGAAATCTGTTTAAAGGCATCTCAGAACTGGAACAATTTGCTAGGGCACACTGTTAATCCTGATATGTTTCCTGAAGCAATCTTTTTCTGTCGGAGCTTTGAAATACTTTCATTACTTTTACCACTGATGTAGGTTGTGTGTTTTCAACTAAATAAAATTGAATGCGCATCTGTTGTTTAGTTGTAAGCTGTGTCAATTGAGAAATAAAAGTGTTTGCTGTCACCTATTATTGTGAGTTTTTGTCCTGGTTTAGAATCTGCCTCTGCTCCAGGCTGGAGCTGGAGTGAATCTAAATTGCAAAGTGGATACTTTGTACAAGCATTGCAGTCCAGGGCTCTCGGATTCGGTTCCTTAAGAGTATTGTCTTTCCTGGTTTTTGTTCTACCTCGAGTAGTCAATAAACATTTTTTTCTAAATTGGACACACACAGGATTTTTCTGAAGCTCTTTTACAGTTGATTACACGTGATGTTATCCTCATTAAAAGTATGGTTACCTCACAGCCTGGTTAAAAGTGTTAGTTTTGCTGACAAAT